>NC_139347.1:104450363-105050363 GCF_055883805.1 Amblyomma maculatum | reverse complement strand
AATGGCGTATGAGCCGGTTTCATGGCTCTTGCAAAATTATGAAGCGACGACTGTTTTTTCTTTGGCCGATCAAAGCGCTGCAAGCAGTTGACATTGCTGACGATGTATTACGTGGGCAGATGACACTCGTCAGACGAAAACACGTCAGCGAGTCGACAGCGCAGCAAGCTTGAGAAGACGAATCAGCTATGCTTGTGACGAAGCACAAAAGGAAGCACGAAGGTTCATTACAAGAAATGTTGACGACCGTCACCGAAGGTGCTTTTTGCTCAAATGAGTACTCCTGGGGATAGGCCGATGACCTGTACTTTTCATTACCGCTGCGCAATAATGAACAAGAAAGAGCTGCTCTAGCGAGGAAAAAAAATTAAACGAGAGTAGGTTGTAACTCTCATATGCTGCTCTCAGCAAAGTCACTTGGGGCATTCGCCAAGAAAGGCAGAAAATGTCTATGTGTCTGAGGGTTAGGCATGCCAAAATCTGGGATAAGCTATACCCCACCGGGGCAGCTGGTATTTCTGTGCGTCTGTGCAGCCCTCAAATTTCTTCTTCCCTTGGCTGATTGGATCTGCCTCTGGGGCAGAAGAAAAAACATTTGAAGCAGGGGAACCGTATGTCCCTCAATCGCGCCTACATTAATTCATGGTACGATTCAGATTACCGGACCGTTCGAAGGACTAGTAAAAGAAATCAAAGCGGAAAATAGAGGAGTATCTACGGCTGTAGAAAAGCGCGCACGATGCTTATATGATATTTACTTCCTCTAGAGAACTTATCTCGGGCATGGCTCTTTCTTCATGCTGCTTTTTTCTTCAACCTCTATGTTCCTTAAACTATTTCAATTCATTCAACCCTGTCCTTCGTTCGCAAACTACATCACATACGCTAAGTTTAAGACGAAAGCCTTTCTAGGCTCATGGAACGAAATCCTATGCGCGAGAGTTGTGTGCGAGATGTGCGTCTAATCTATGCAGCAATCTGTGCATGGGAACTGTGTGCTAATGTGTCATTTTTCACTCATCATGATGACATCATCAGAAAAATAAAAATCCTATATTCACCGTTAATCGAACCTCAGTCTCTCGGATCCCCAGCCGAGTGCTTTAACCAACTGCGCCACGTCCGCGATTTTTTTTTTGACATGGTATTTATTATACGTGGTTATGTACAGAAATGGTTATGTGCACAGACTATTTAGAATGCACTCAGCCATTGCTGACATGCACAACAAAAACACAACTAAAAGGCAGGCAAAGATAAGCACCGTGTCACCAGCGGAAACCAATCAGATTGAAAGTCATTTTCATCATAAGTGTCCTTCAGATGCAGCATCATTCTACTAAAATGGAGTCTAGGTGGAACAACAGGTTCAGCGATGCGATCCGACATGCGTGTCTTCCACAAGCTATGAATTCTAATAAGGAAAAACATGTCATATGGTTCGCAATCAGATTGTGTAACAGCAAGATACCGCACACTGTACGAATTTAGAACAAAGTCTTTCTTTAGAGTTCTTTGCAGCACATCCCAAAGGAGAATTGCATCTTTGCAATTAATGAAACAGTGCTCAATTGTTTCAGGCCTATCACACAGACGGCAGTTTACAACAGATACGAAAATATGTTTTCTATGGAGCCATGTGTTAACATGTAGAGCTTCGGTGTGTAATTTAAAGAAAAATGTTTTCGTGCAAGGAGAAATCTGCATTTTGCGCATCCTCTTTAACACATTATGACCCTTAAAACCAAAGTATAAAGAACGATAGAGTGGTGGCAGAAAAAGCACTGCTATCAAGACCTTGTATAGTATCTTGCGCGAAACAGAATATATGTACTCATTCGAGAATCGTACTGTCAAAAACCTCACCGAAGCATAAACTTCCTGCATAAATCCTAGTAACTGCGGGCGGTCAGTAAAATCTGAAGAAACTACTAAGTCGGGAAGCAGATTCATGAAATTAACTTGTAGGAATGCTCTAATAATCGGATGTGAACAATCACAAAAATAGAAGAAACGGGCAATTAACTGCCTTACATACAGATGCACTAAGCCGAGCCCCCCTGCACAAACAGGTCTGAATAGGTTATCACGTCGAATCGGTTCAAACTTGGATGACCAAATAAACGTCGCAAATATTCGGTGAAAACGCTGGATGTAATGCCTAGCACAGTGGAGGACCTGAAGCACATAATAAAGTTTTGTCGCCAAAAACATGTTGCAGGTCTGAGCCCGACCGAATATTAAAGCCGATAGGGGACAAATGATTAGCATAACGCTGGACGACTGGAACGCGCTCTTTCCAGCAATTTGCACTTGACCTAAATACATTCAGTGGAACGGCTAGATATTTAGGGGGCACATGTGACCATTCAACTCCTGCATATAGGGGTGGTGTTGAGCCCCACGAACCAAACCAAAGGCCGGAACTCTTGGAGTGATTTATCTGAGCACCAGAAACAATGCCAAATTGTTCTATGCTGGATATAACTTTTTCTGTTTGGTTTGTCAGTGCAGAGAAACGCAAAATCATCCGCATATGCAAGCACTTTAACCTCATTTCCAAGGAGAGGGAAGCCATAGATACTTCTGTTATATGTAAAACACTCTGACAAAGTGGCTCCAAGTAAAGAGCAAAAAGCAGCGGAGACATCGGACAGCCTTGCTTCAGAGAAGAGCTTATTGGTACGGGGCTTGATAGGGGCCATTTACAATTAGGCGAGTTGAACAATTTCTATAGCAAAGTTGCACCCCCTTCAGTACTACAGAACCAACGTTTGCTCGTTCCAGAAGAGAAAACAGGAAAGAAGGAAGAACTCGATCAAATGCTTTGCGAGGTCAACCTGAAGTAAAGCAACCTGGTCATGAGAGCAGGAGCACGATTCGAGGATTGTGCGCATAATATGTACATTACTTTGTATGGCACGGCCCCTCAAGCCGCACGTCTGGTGAGGGCCAATGTAGGCGATTTGATAAAAGTCTGGTGAAAATCTTGTAATCCACATTTGCCAGTGTGATTGGTCTATAGCCTTCCACTGAGCGTAATTTTTCTTCATCAGTACTCCTGGGAATTAGGACTGTGACATTTTGTAAAAGTCTCGGGAAGGGCTTCTAGATCAAAACTCATTACGAAGATATCTTGCAGGATAGGAGCAAGAACAGTTTTAAAAGCTTTGTAAAATTCAGAAGAAATTCTATCAGGAACAGCCGTTTTGAGAGATGTAATTGATCAATTGCAAACTTCTGCCTCTTGCTGCGTGAAAGAGCTACTAATTACAGAACAATCATCTTCCGATAAAGGGGTCACCAGGGGTGTGAAACGCGAGATAATGTCAGAATTTCTTACAGGAGGAGTGGCACTAAACAACATCGAGTAATAATGCACGAATGTGACGTAACCTAATTCGTATTCGTAATCAATGTGTCATTACGCATTAATCCCGGAATCAGCTTTGCAGTCGCATGATGGCGTTCACCAAGCAAAGCTTGCCTCGTCGGCCGTTCGCAGTTCAAAGCACGCTTGACACGAGATCGAATTAAGGCACCCCTGTATCGTTCGCGCATCATGCCTTTGTAACTCACTTTTGACACTAGTAATTTCGTCCATATATGATTTAGGGGATTCACATTCTAGCTCATACAGGTTACACAAGTTTTTGTTAAGTGCCTCCTCCTGGCGCCACGTCCGGGATCGTGCAACACACACCATAATTCTCTTTGTCTACCGTGAGGATGATAATAGCGATGACAATGTCGCTGCAGTTAGTGATAAAGAGAATGATGACAGAGACAATGATAATGACGGTGCATTTAGTTAATAAAATAATGAGAACAAATGTGAGGCACAGTGTGCAGCAGCAATGCGCCGGCTTTCCCATTTCTATAGTGTAGATTCCACAGTACCCACGGAAGACTTCCTTTAAATGCAGCGAACCCTGCAAAGTACTTCTCGAAGGAATGAGACTGCGTTTTACTCTATTGTCCTAAAGTTCCGGATGCAGAAATGGTATTTTATAGATTACTCTTTGTTAACGGTGTAGCCCACTGCGAACGCATTCCACGCAACAACGTAGGAGGGAAGGACCCATTGCATGCCCAGAGCCAAATGAAATAGTTTTTTTATTGAATTCTAACAGATTCCGTCGTAAGAGATTGCTTCAGATAATTTTGACCACCAGGGGTCCTCTAGCGCAGACTAGTATCTTACAGTAAAAAACGCGCCTTGCTTTTCGCCTCCATTTAGAGACACTTGAGGCTGTTCTGATCAAACCAGCTTCCTTGATATGAACAGTGTAGAATACAGAAAAAATGAACTAAGTATGTGCATGCTGTTTCGCTAAAGACTTGTTACTGATCCTACACTTCTGAAAAGAGCCTACTATTCACAAGTTCTTTGACCGCCCTGCTTATTTTGGGAGATTTCGCTCCAGTTAATAAGAAACCTGTTAGGCAGATAGGTATCGATATTCCTAACTGTAGCGTGAGAGACGACACAAAGAATTCGATCTGGCGCTGCCAGCGCTATGAAGGACAAAGCTGGGTTACTTTGTCAACCACATGATCTGTCAATGCGTAAGAACAAAAGCACGCAAGAAAACCAACAACCTGGAGAGGACATGCTCTTGATTAACTTTTACAAACTTTTAAAAAAACTTTTTAAAACGTCAAAGGTTCTTCTCGTTTCTTCAAATCATCCACACCTCTCCAAGGTGCTCCTCGATTCGGCGGGCGACGTGCAGTTCACACACAAACACACTGAGACGCAGGACGACGAACTTGCAGTTACAAAACGAAAGTTAACTTTATACGACACAAACACAAGATACAGAAAACTTATTTACACGAGACAGAGAGGCGACACACTTTACAAAAGAGACTGAGCGAATAACTAACCGCAAAGCGAGAGCATAGCTCTTTTAACTTCTCAGTCGGGGCCTGCCTGCTACACTGTCTTCTCCGAGCGAGAATGTAATCAGAACCAGAACCGTCGATGGCTGCGCGGCGCGGTCCTAAATAGCCAGCGCAGAAGCTTCTAGGCGCGGAGGAGGAACGGAAAACAGCTTAGCGCTGCCAAAGCTATGCCTCCCCCCCTTGGCCTTCTGGAGAGGCCTCGAATTTTCTCGAACATGGTCAGCACGCGCGGCCCTCCAACGCAAAGCGAGGAGGAGGGCCAGGACCGTGAGGGGGAATGCATGCGTGACTACGCGCATGACGACGAGGGCGAGGAGGCGCGGCTCGGTGGGAGGGATTACGTAATCAGCCGCGTCGCGTTCTCGGAGCTTGAAGAACATTCTATCGTCGTTTCCTGCGGCGCGCGCGCCGAAACATTAGAGAATGGACCACCGCGGCCTTATACGCCCCACCATAAGAGGATTGCTGGGCTTTTTTGCCCAGCCAAACCGAACAATTACAAAAGGCCGCGACTTTCCTTCCGCTATAACGCAGTCTACAGGCACAGTTCCTTTACACCGTCGCTTCGTGGCATGCATGACGTTCAAAGCTGGTCACAGTCCCTGGCGCACAAATTTCACAAGCACGAAGTTCAAAAGCACTTCTCTCGCACACAGTCACTGCACAGCATGCAAAACTTTCATGGTAAGTCCCAGATTCTGGAGATCCGCACACATCACATGTGGTCAAGTCCGGCAAGAGTTCCCTGCACGCTTCGCTTGCCACTCCATGCTCGCGAGCGCACACACATTCAAGCACAGGCGAGCAGGACCGCTCACGCCCGCCGGCGCAACGCTGCTCAGGCTCAAGTGGAGAATGTTTCATCTCGACACTCGTTAGAGCTAGGGAGGGGCGCGGCATCATGCGGCTCGTGTAGGTCTGCAACAATGCAGCATGCTAAACACTCGCCTTCGAATGGTAGACTCGTCGCTTTACTGAGCGTCCCGGGTTCACAAGTGCGAACGGTGGCCAATTCAGAGCCTGTCATGGCACAAACCTTTATATTTACGGCCGCTGATGAGATCGCTCTCCTACATACCGCATCTTCTGCGGTCAACGTGTTCGTAGCCGGTGCGTCGTGGTTCATCGCAGCGGTTGACATGCGGTGTTGCTGTCGATAAACCTCCAGCAATGATGCCCTGTTCTTTAGGGCCAGAGGGATGGGGCGTATCCTGTGACTCTCTTCAATTTTCGCTTATGCTACCCCCTGTAAGCTCATCTTCACGCGGGGTGTTCGCTACATCCTGGAGTGTGTTTGGTTCACATTTGCGACCGGTGGCTAATTCCGTGCCTATCGTGGTGCTGACTTTGATGCTTGCGACAGCTGCTGATACTTCTGTCCTACAAAGAGCATCTGTTGCGGTCAACGCATGATCGCTGATCTCGCCGATAGCATGACTCGCGACCGCTGTCAATGAATCAACTGTGGCACCCTGTTCTTGAGAAGCGCTCACACCCGGTGCCGCTGTTTCATCCGCATTTGCTACATTTAACGAGTCAGGATCAGCTTGTAAACACGCTGCAGCTTTACGCTCTTCGATTACCTCGTCTACAGCGAATTTTAGTTCGGTCTTCTGCTACCACGCGCCTTCCGGTGCACCTGACAGGACGCTGACGCTCTCGGTAATTTGACCGCACGCGGGCACTTCTATTGGGAAGGCTACCGCCGATGTTTTGGCGTTGTTTACTTCGCTGGCCGGCAACGCACCGCGCACGCCGACAGCATCGCTCGCTCCGGAGAAGGTTGTCTCCGCCGGCGTAGTGCTCGAGGCAGTTTCGGCCGGCAAGGCCGATTCGTCACCTGACACGCTCCCTACAAGTACTGTTCGAGGCCGCTCTTCCGAAGGGTTCTTTTTAGTTTCTTCTACTTTACTTGCTTCAATTTGGAAACCACGAGGCATTCGTCTTCTTTCCAATAATTGGACCTCTGCTCGTACCTTTCGAGCTTCTGCCTCCGCTATCACTCTTTGGGTTTCTAGTTCGTACTTTCTTAATTCTGCCTCCATCTTTCTCAATTCTGTCTCCATCTTTCTAATTTCTAATTCAGTCTCTGCTTTCGCCTCTGTCTCTCGACGCTTCGCTAGGTCGTTACTATTCGTCTTTGTTACGCAATTATACCGTCTAAGTGCAGCTACGGGGACTCTAACGGACACACTGGTCCATCCGGAAAACACTGACCTTCTGGTGTTCCTGTTTACTAATAGAACTAACTACACGTCGACACCGCGCACCTCCCGCTCCTGATGCCTGAGCCACGCACACCAACGGACGCAAGAAATCCCGCTCACCTGAGCAACGGTTCCGCCCTTTTCGCCGCGTCGTTCCTCGCTGTGGGGCACTTCCGATCGTCGCTGCCTTTGACCGTCACCGCTGGGGGTCCCTGGGTCCTTGCACGCGTCGACGAAGCTCCTACCCGGAACGACCGGGAGATCTTGGCACCTCAGCAACGGTTGCTCCCTCCTTGCCGCGCCGATCCTGGCTGGTGGGCACTCCTACTCGCCGCTGCCTCTCACCGTCTCCTCTTGGGGTCCCTAGGTCCTTGCACGCGGCGAAGCTCTTCCACCTTGAACGGCTGCCAGACTTCAGTGAGCGCCGATAACGTTGCGACGGCCCGAGTAACGGGCTGGGCTTGCGGAGTGCAGTTGCCGAATCATCCTGTCGGCTGCGCCAGTAAAACGTCAAAGGTTCTTCTCGTTTCTTCAAATCTTCCACACCTCTCTAAGGTGCTGCTCGATTCGGCGGGTGACGTGTAGTTCACACACAAACACACTGAGACGCAGGACGACGAGCTTGCAGTAACAAAACGAAAATTAACATTATACGGCACAAACGCAAGGTACAGAAAACGTATTTACACGGGACAGAGAGGCGACACACTTTACAAAAGAGTCTGAGCGAATAACTAACGGCAAAACGAGCGCATAGCTCCTTTAACTTCTCAGTCGGGGCCGGCCTGCTACGCTGTGTTCTCCGAGCGAGAATTTATTCAGAACCGTCGATAGCTGCGCGGCGCGCTCTTAAATAGCCAGCGCAGAAGCTTCTAGGCGCGGAGGAGGAACGGAAAACAGCTTAGCGCTGCCTAAGCTATGCCTTCACCCCTTGGCCTTCTGGAGAGGCCTCGAATTTTCTCAAACATGGTCAGCACGCGCGGCCCTCCAACGCGAAGCGAGGAGGAGGGCCGGGACAATGTGGGGGAATGCATGCGTGACTCCGCGCATGACGACAAGGGCGAGGAGGCGCGGCGTGGTGGGAGGGATTACGTAATCGGCCGCGTCGCGTTCTCGGAGCTTGGAGAACATTCCATCGTCGTTTTCTGCAGCGCGCGCGCCGAAACATTAGAGAATGGACCACCGCGGCCTTCCAACACATATATGTATCTCTCAAAAAAGTACACCCTGGCTTCTACTTTGTTCTTTAACGACCGATAACACTAGAGAAACTTCAAGGCAAGTAGACGAAAATAGAGCTGACCGCTAAGAGTTATAGAAGGAAGTCGGAGCGGGTATGCATTAAAATGTGTTGCGCGAATTATCTACCTAGATAACCTCTGAAAAGAAACAGAACATTATATAAACCTCCTTCTCGTTTTTACGTAGCAGTAGGGGCAGCTGTAGTTTCTCTGATTCATTTCACTGATGACCGAGCCTCGCACCGATTCTCATGCTTTCATATATGTGGTGATTACACAGTTTTCATTTGCGAAAAACCACCACAGCCACTTTTAAATCACACTAATTCACGGGTTAGTACAAGCGGGGCAGAGTCACGTTTTCAAAAGTGTGTAACAATTTCTTTCTGTTCGTTCGAGGGATATGTTCGCACCACGTGTGGCGACTGCGTTCCCGTGCTCATCAAGACCGCCTCTGCTTTTAGGAAATAATGCCAGAGAGAATCGGCTCCACTGGCACCTCCTCGCACGGTCAAATGAGCTGCAAAAGGATGCTGAATTGGGCGAGTTGGTGCATTTGCATATTAGGAAACGTAGCGCTTTTGTCCTTGTCTTCTTTGCGCTACGTTCCCTAAAATGCGGTCAAATGAGCCCGTTGGAAGAGCCCTTTTGCTTGCACCCCAGAAATTTAAAGTACCACAACGTCATCATTCCTCTGCCAAATACAAAAGAGAAAATTGTTTAAATATAACTAAAATCTTGACAGAAGTGAACTTGATGAGTTTTAGCATTGCTCTAATTTATGGTCACCTGCATATCGACTTGACTACTCATTAAGCGTCCTACTTATAGTGGTGATCAATTTGATAGTGTACAGCTGAAAACTTTTGTATCCCGCTATTTTCAGAAATCCAATGACACGCGAAGAAAGAATATGAACAAAGTCATCAATAATGGCCCATTATTTTGCATTTATAGGCGAGGCTCTTACAAAATAAGAGTGTGCCATTCTTGCACAATGTATTCATAAAATTTGTCTAGCCCTCACTATTTCAGGCTTTTCGACTTAAATGTGATATCTGATCTCTGCAAGAGAAATTACTGCAAGCAATAGCGCGCTTGAGAAATATAGATCCCCTGAATACAATAAGTTGCATTAGGAAAAAGTCATAACGAAGAAAACGAAAACGATCATTTACTGCACAAAATCAGAAGGAAAAAGGGTTCGCATGAGTGTTTTGATCTATTGAACGCGTAGGTCTTCGAAATCAAACGATACTTGCATGAAAATTGTATATTACCTGTCTCTTGTGCATAAGGTTACAACTTTTTCTTAGCAGTTTATCTAATATTTTTGTTCAGTATCGCCACTGGAATATGTCTGATCTTCGGCGAGTAATTCGGATATTTTAAGCTGCTTCGATTCCCTGCGAACCGCGCTTCCCGCAAACGCACTATTTTTGTTTGAATACTCTCGCGTATACGACTGTTTCTGCAGCACTGCGTCTGGTTTAAGGACGAGGCCGCAAAAACAAAAAGTAATTTGCTGAACGGTCCGCGCTTTTCATAATTTGTCCTCAAAGAAATTTTCCTCTACCAAACAGCCTCCTTCTCTTTCCATTGCAATGCGCCTGCGCAAGGTTCCACGCTCTTCATGTTGGAGTTGGAGTTGGAGTTTCTTTCTTTTGCAAGAAAGGGGAAGCCAAGGCAAAAGGCGACAAGCCTGACTGGACCTTGGCTCCCAAAACAGACAACAGCAGACAACAGCACACACCTCTATTGTATAATAAAATATTTAAAAAACTTTATGCAATACTTACATACCATATATAAAAGGTATCAAGACATGCAGTATTTATTGGATATTCAAATCACAGACCGTGCACTCAATAACATAGATTTCATAGCAAAAAATATTTACACAAAAAGATTTCATATGAGAAAAAAAAGTTACTACCACCATTGAAATTATAGGGGATATTCATTTAAATATTGTTTTATGTTCTTTTTAAATACCCTATGTGCCAATGAAAATTCGACATTAGGTGTGCTGTTGATAAGGAATAGCACCTGAAAAGTTAATTTCTGTTTTCCATAGTTGGTTCGAGTAATAGGTACAAGTTTTTTTTTCGTGTTCGCAGATCATACGTTACAGTAGATCTATCAGGTAGAGTAGTATACAGCCTATTATGGTGAATGCACTGCAGAAGACAAAAGTAGTAAATCTGATTAGCGGCTAATATGGAATATTTTTAAATAAGGGTTCTGTACGCAAGTCGCGCGGTATACCATAATAACCTTCAATAGCTCGAAGGGCTTTTTTTTTTTTGAAGAACGAGCAACTCAATAATATTTGTAGTAGTTGTGGTTCCCTATATGAGAATACAGTATGTTAGTTTGGAATAAAAAACAGTGTAATAAATTGAAATTTTTAACCAAATGGGTACCAAATTAGAAATTTTGTAAAGACATCCTACAATTCTGCTCAAGTATTTTACTAAATTTAAAATGTGCGTATTCCATGAAAGGTTTTCATTGAACCAAACGCCTAGAAACTTGATTCGTAGCTTGCTTTACAACGTTGCTGTTATATTTAATTACTATACTACATTGAAGAGTGGTGTTGATTGGCCTAAATACGATGTAGGTAGTCTTATTAAGATTCAAACTGAGTTCATTTGACGTCAACCAAATCTCCAAATTATTTAAATATTCATTTCTAGTGCGTATCATCAGCAAAGAAAGAAATGTCAATTATTTGATACTGAAGCTCCATTCACAGCTTACAGAGCTTTAGCACCAAAGCATGTAAACCGAGAACACTGATTTTCAAGAGAGTTTTCTACAAAGAAAATATCTATACTAACTTATTTTGTTTATTTAGTGAGTTATCTTCATAAGCAAAGGGCCCTTAGGCCAGGAACACCTACTGAGAAGAACAGCTCGTTTGAATGGCTGTTATCAAAAGGCAAACGTGATGACGAGAAAATTGTCGACATTACGCAATAGAGAGTGCGACTTAAGGAAAGCTCAAAATAATGCATGGAACCGACATACTTGGCATTTTTACTAATAGCGCGCCATGTTAATCGGGTGCTGGATTCTGCGACCGCAACCTTCAGCTACTCAACAAGATTTCTCAGAATAAACCCTCATCGCACTTGCAGCATTATCGATAGCGGCGAAGCTCAGAACACCGTAGTGCTGATTTTTGGTCGTGCGCCTAAGAAGACCAGATTATGGGAATAGATTCGATATTTTTTTTTTCATCTAGTACGGTCCTTAATTCAAAGGAACTCCCACCTTGACAATAGTGGGAGCTCACCATTTTTTTTCCTTTCGCTGTCTACAAACATGGTTTTACCATTAACAAGAGCCGACGTAGCAAGGCACCTTCGACAGATCGCCCTAAACGTGACTAGACAATCATGGTTTACGCCTGGAGGCTGGACATCCCTCTCGCACTACTTTTACCAATTACTTCAACTGGAGATACCACTCGGCCTCCTCCGTTGTGGTGCTACAATGTTGCGCCGCCTGTGGCTAGTATATAGCGGCGTTTGCAAACGCCTATTCCCATCTCATCGGAATGGCAGACTCTCCCACTTGTGCGCAGTGTGGGTGGGATGAAACGATTACGCACATACTTTGAGACTTCCTTCAGTTTGAGTGAGAGCGTGCCTTCCTTAATGCTACACTCCGCCGCTTGGACTCTCGGCCTCTTACAGAAGCAAAGATTCTGGGCTCGTGGAATACACCTTCATCAGAAAGGAAAGCATTCAAAGCGTTCCTTAAGTTTTTAAAGGACTCGGTGTTCAGGTACAGACATAAAATGTACACTGTACCCTCTTTTACTATAGATCTCTAGGCATGTAACAGACTCCTTTCCTTAAGCTCTTTTTTTGCTTCTCCATTTGTTCAGCTCCACACGTGTAGGATAGCCTACTGGGCATCGCCTAGTCATCCTTCCTGTCTTTCTATTCTTCTATTTGTCTCCCTCTCTCTCTCTTTTGGCGAATCTATTGCTTAGGTCCTATATCGATGCAACAACCCTTGGTTGTCAGGCTTGCAGTGTGGCTTTATTAGTGAAGCTTTGTTAAGACACCCTAAATAGTTCATACTTTAGGAACTTGCTTCAACACGTATGCTGTTTATAGCAACTATTTACATCGCTTGAAACCGTATATTTCCCGATATGATGCAAAAAAGCTTGTTGAAGCTTATTTGACAAATTTAGCTATTTGAGTGATGTCTTTGCTATCAAGTTTGAACATATTTTGAACGTAACAATGTCAATAATGGCATGTCGCCGCCTTTTTAAACAGAGCACTGCAGCACTCCCGAAGAACGAAGGTGTTTAAATAATTAGGGGCCGAGAGGAAAACAAATGCACCCTGCTTAGGCACAAGTCAAAGTGTGGGACTTTCTTAGGCGCTTAATTATCTGTGACCATTTATTATAGGTTCGATTCCTTGGCAAAATTAGGATGCCTGTTTTCGACCTTTCACGAGAAAAAAGGTGTCCCTGAAAAATAACTGGTGCTAAAAACTCGCCAGAAAATATAGTTTTCTCTTTGCACCGTGCTTCACCACGTGTACAAAAGAATGTATATAAAAGTATGGCATCTCCATTTGGTGACGCCATTTCTCGAGAGAGAGAAAGAAATCAGCAAGACACGTGCCATCTTCGGGAAACCGTAACGCGATTGCCGTTCTGTGCGGAATCTTGCGATCGTGATGCGCCTCAACACGGGTTCGCCCTTACATCGTATAAAAATGGCTTTTCTCTTGCTCTACTACGAGCCCTAACTCCGTTGGCATGCATCAAAAACGTGAGTCACGCCAAAGCAATCACTAGGGCCCTAACCCGGCGATTAGAGAAATTAAGCAGCGCAAGGGAACACTTGAATGCATTGTGCAAAGATTTTCTCCTATGTCGCTGGTTTTCGCTTTTTCGGATTTTTGGGAGTCGTCAAAGCAGGGAGGTGAACAGGAATACCACATTGCGATGGCAAGGAGTAAAAGAATGCCTGCGATAAACGCGAAGGCTGAAGCGAACGAACCTTTCCATGGAGCGATATTCTCCGAATAACAGGCAACCCTGTTTACACTTGCGCATGCCGATATCGATGAGAGTTATGCGGCCGCAGTTATGAGCCTCGAGCTAGATAAGAAACACGCTTTATAGTTGCTAGAGAACGGTTCTACATGTTGCGGGCATCTTGTCTCGATATAGTAATTAAAAACTCCCTAATTGGCTTACCATGAAATAAAAATACGGAAATGATATTGTAAATAAAGAAGGGAATATTTAAGGTTTCTGACAACGTTGCAACAACCTCTGATAATAAACTCTACAGCGAAAAGCGCTTCTTACGAATTTTTTTATTAATATTTGTATTTAAATATAGCAGATGACGAGAAAGTGGCTCTTTAGTGTCAAATGTTTTCTCGGAGATTAAAATTTCATGGCTTGCTTTTAATTAATCGCACTGTGAACAGACAGACTGGCAACTAACCGACTGACTGTAGGTTAGCTGTGTCACTTGTTTTGGTGGAAATGGCTAGGACCGTCTCAGATTTCAGTGAGGCATGCGAGAGTGAACGGCTATGTAAATAACAGAGTAGCTTGACTTGAACGAACTTGGTGTGAAAGAACTGGATAATTTTAAGGCTGCATAGAAGGCGACGCCAAAATAACAATTGGTACGACAAGTGCGAGCCTGGAAGAGAAGGAAGCTTGAACGCAAGAATGTTCTGGTCGACTATAAAACCTGTGCTATCTTTAGGCTTTCCTTGAAGAATCGCGTCTCCTGAAGGCTCGGTAAGATTGGTGGGGCGTGGTCTGAAGGCGGGCGACGAAGGATTGCGGCATAGCTCTCGGGTTGCGGCTCGTTGTAAGGTGCAGGAATGTAGGCCGTGTAACTGACCGGTTGTGGAGAGTGGTATGGTTCGGAAATGGCTGCCGCATTGTCGACGGAGTGAGACTCGTTGCATGGTGCAGATGGTGATAGGGCGCACCGAATTTCATTCCTCACAGCCGCTATGAGGACCTCTGATGACTGAGCCTTCGTAGCCGTAGTTCGCTGCAGCTCCTCAAGGACAATTTCTCTAATGAGGTCTCGAAGAGTGGTCCTATCAGTTGCAGTCCGCGCCGCCGCAATCGTCGGAGCACAGTTGACGGGTCGGTTGTACTGGCGGCACCGGTCTTGTAGGGCTCGCTGTATAGGCGTAGCGTCCTTAACTCACTCACTCACGGTTTTATGTGGCTTGCGTACCAAGCCGGCAAACACCTCTTCTTTGACACTCTGCATGAGATGCCGTAGCTTCCTTGGCTCACTCATATCAGGGTCAGCATGACGAAAAAGGCGAGCCTATAGTCTTCCACAAACATAGCCACGCTCTCATTCGGCTTCCGGACGCGCACTTCAAGCAGGCGCAGCGCATTGTCTCGTCGATCAGTTCTCGCAAAAGTGTATACCAGCTGGCGGCGGAAGTCATTCCATGTGGATAAGCTGGCCTCATGGTTTTCAAACCACGTTCTAGCATTATCTTGAAGGGCAAAATAAACATTTGCAAAACTTCTGGTCAGCACTCCACTGATTGATCTTGGCCATTCGCTCAAACTAGTCGAGCCAGTTCTCCACATCTTCAAACGCGTCCCCGCGAACGCACTCTGACACCTTGGTGCCCTGAAGAGTCACCGGCGTAGGGTTGGGATGTGCCATAGTTAGGGAAACCTGACGAACTTTTGAAGAGCCGCTCGGCAGATGACTGTACTCCGGGGCTAGGACTAGCAGGAGGTGGCTAGCTCGATAGCGTGGCGTGTCGATGTCTGGGATCCGCTGTAGACTGCCGGAAGGAGTCTTATGCATACCCCTTACCTCCACCAGTGTCACGTCTCAATAGAACGCAAAGGAGGGCTTAGAGATAGGATGCTTTTAATAGTCGACCAGAACGAGTCTTGCGTTCCCAGTCGTCATTTTTAGCGTCATCTTCTATACGGCAATATTTTCGCTCATAATAGTTTGAACCAATTAATTTACAGAAGAACCGCTGAGTATGGAGACTGAAATGAATGCTTGAATTAAATATTGCATGCTAGGTTTGCAAATAATGTTAGCTTTCTAAATTTTGACTAAATTGAAAAATTGTTTCTTTATTAGATTAGTACTTTGCTTCGCCTAGTTATTCTCCGCACAAGCGCAACATTTCCCACTCGTCAGGAAGTTTTCATTATGCCTTCATTTACTCGAACACTAGATAGCCTCCATAGCTACAAGGACAGCCAGTAACTTGACTGAGCAGTGGAATCTTTTATATTCTAGCAGCAGGCGTTTTTTGCCGATTTAAGAACAAAATACTCGTTTGGGGTCCAGGCTGGCGCGCAGCGTTCAGTTGTCAATGTTGCTTTGAGCGGGACCTCGCCGAGAGCCACCGCATCGGTACCAAATGATCAGTTATTGCACTTGCTGTCCGACCTCAAAGCGCGAATTGGCTGAGTTATGCACGCTAGACACGTCGCTGGCCCTATCTGGGTGCCGTTTGCGGACCTTGTAACGCGAGTTTCAAATTGACCAAGAAAATGTTTTTCGTGGCTTTAGCATTTGACGGCGGCTCCAATCCTGCAGATACTATACACTGCCCCCACCCAAACAAATTGATAAGATAATAACGTATCGAGTTAATTATAAATCATTTCAAGCCTTCTTCCTCTTACCTAGTGTTTGCTTCGTTCGAAGCATATCCCCAGTGGTGCAATCAATCTAAAATAGGTTACCTTTGTCTACAAAAATATACTTCAGGATTGCAAAATTGTAATCTGTATATATAATACACATAAAAATTGCGGCTAGAATAACGTAAGATAAATACCCTTCAAAAAATGATTATCTGAGGCGTATTGCATCCGAGAAATGAAAGGTGAGTTTAATGTCTCGTGGAAGACAGTTTTCTGTTTGAGCACAAAGTTGTTCAGCCACTTTGTCTTCACGGATATTTCCACTTAGTTTGCCGTGCTTGCATGAGGACACGACGTGAATTAAGGCCTCACCAGACATTGCTCCGTCAGAGGCAGTCTGACGGCCGATTAAGCACAAGACGTTCACCTTCTATTTAGTGATAAAGCACGAATCTTCTAATGGAGACGGAGAACACGTACTGTTGCCGATCCCACTCTTTCCTTACGTCAAAGCATTCGCGGCGGTATTGCCACACTAAAGTATCGCTGCATAAAGTCTGCATTCTTTCTGCAGAAACGTCTTCTCAATATATTAGATGGTCACAGAGGGAAACGCAAGTTACACCAGTTGGTTGCAAAGAACATTTTTGTGACCACGCACCCCAAAATAGCATTCCAAATAATAAACACATGGGTTAATAACAAACAGGTAAAGGTGATTTCAAAATCCTTCCCATAAGAGAGTTATAGGAATGGGAAGTCTTTGTTCTGAAGTGTCAAAAGGCGCTATGATATGTGCAACAAGTGAGCTGAGAGGGCCACTCCTTAACCCGAATCACTACTTTTTTGAAATGTTTGCAGTACACACGTTCATTACAATATGCCAAACGGCATACGTAAACGTGAGTTTCTACCTAAAATATAACTCCCACAGCCAAGTTACACCAGTTGGTGGCAAAGAACGTTTTTTTGGTGACCCACCCTAAAATAGCGTTCCAAATAAGAAACACAGAGGTTGATAACAAACAGGTAAAGATGATTTCAAAATCCTTCCCACAAGAGAGTTATAGGCATGCGAAGTCTTTGTCCTGAAGTGTCAAAAGGCGCTATGATATGCGCAACAAGTGAGCTGAGAGGGCCACTCCTTAACCCGAATCACTACTTTGTTGAAAGGTTTGCAATACCACGTTCCTTTCGATATGCTGAACAGCATACGTAAATGTGGCTTTCTTTCAACCTAAAATATAACTCCCCCTCGAAAATCCTCATTTCCACTGACTACTGTCGATAGACGGTAATCTCGATCATAAAAACGTGCAGTTCTTTGCATTTGTTGCTCCCCCAATGGTTTTCCTGACATATCCGAGAAGCAGCTTTGATCTTCTAAAATTATTTTGGCTAACTTAATATGGCCGTGTCTATGAGCATAACTTATATATATAAAATGTGTAGCGAATCCTTTTCTGCCACTTTAGAAACTCGCAGCTTTGAAGCAAAACAAAAGCTTTACAGTCATTATTTGCCCTCTTTTCAGAAATCAGTTGAGTACCTGGGAGTCACAAACGCCACATTCCAACCTTCCCCCCCCCCCCCCCCCCTTACCTGCCATATCAGTAACTGCCCTCTGCGTTTGAAAACTTTCGTTGCTTTCCCGTCTGATCGTCGGATTGCCGTTGCACCGAGTGACCAAGATCGCACTGCTTTCGGAACGCCGAGAGACAGGCGTAATAGGTCAACATGCAGGTTACCCATGAAAATGGCTATGGACAAGTGCACCTTACATATGCTTTCATCTATACACCTTGGTAAGTGGGCCTCGTAGAAAGCGAAAGATAATTGCTCACTCAAATTCAGTGATGGGAGGAAAGGTTGGAAGGGAAGTTATTACTGTTCTTAAGATGTCCCACCAATGCCCCTTAAGCGGTTGGCGGGGAGCAACCAGTTCTCGTGAGTCCGTAGAAATGTGAAAAGAAAAGATGCGAATGAAAAAGGAACCTGTTCTTAACAAATAATTTGCTGATACTTTTTATTATGAATGTTCAGAATAGGCACTATGTTAAGTGTTTAAAAACTCGATTAAGAGTGCACATGGTCACAGCAGTAAACAAATATAGTTCACCAGTCGAACGGTGAGAAGCAGGTTTGCGGCGTTGGCAAGTCAAGCACGATCGAACGTGCCTAAGTACCGAGTTGTACATACCGCGCCAATAGTAGCAAAGACGGATTCGAGTGTAGGTCTTGAAAACTCCGGCGTGACCGCACTGCGGATCGGCGTGAAAAGCTGTACATATTTGAGTCCATAGATGGCGCGGAATCACGAGGAGCCATTTCCGTCCACTCGAGTTGTAGTTGCGCCGGTAGAGGAGGTGATCCCGAATCTCATAGTGGGAAGCTTGACGGCGAAGTGCGCGAAAAGGGGTAATCGCTGAATTGTTGGAAAGGTAGTCAATAAGGGATGCGATCCATGGATCCTTTCGTTGTTCAGCAGGCATGTCACTGATGTCGAGGGAAGATACCGCAGAGTCCGAGACGGAGAGGCTGGTAAGGTCGGCTGGTAGCGGTGAGCGAGACAAAGCGTCGTCGTCTGTATGCTTGCGACCAGATCGGTAAATAACACGGATGTCATATTCTTGTAGACGAAGAGCCCACCGTGCCAAGCTGCCAGAAGGGTCCTTGAGTGATGAAAGCCAGCAGAGGGCATGATGGTCCGTGACTACATCAAACGAAGGGCCGTAAAGGTAAGGGCGAAACTTTGTGAGGGCCCACACGATGGTCAAGCACTCCTTTTCCGTTACAGAGAAGTTCGCTTCGACTTTTGTGAGAGTACGGCTGGCATACGCAACTACGTATTCACCGAAGCCGGGGCGGGGGGGCGCTGAGCAAGCACAGTACCGATGCCGACACCACTGGCGTCTGCATGCACTTCGGTGGGCGCCTCAGGATCAAAATGGCGCAGGATGGGTGGGGCTGTGAGGAGGTTGCGCAATGTGTTGTAGGCGTCCTCGCATGCTGGTGACCACAGCGAAATATCTGTGGTATTGCCGAGGAGCTGAGTCAGCGGGGCGACAATGAAAGCAAAGTTCCGTATAAAACGCCGAAAGAATGAGCACAGCTCAAAAAAACCTCTTAATTGCATGATGGTAGTAGGCTTCGGAAACTCGGTCACAGCTCGAAGTTTGGCGGAATCAGGACGTATACCCTCCTTGGACACAACGTGGCCTAAAATGGTCAGTTGACGAGCAGCGAAACGACACTTTTTCAAGCTGAGCTGCAGGCCGGCATTCGCAATGCATGTCAAGACATGCTTCAGGCGAGAGATGTGGGTCGCAAAGTCCAGCTAGAACACCACGATGCCGTCAAGGTAGCAGAGGCACGTCTTCCACTTCAGGCCACGCAGTATATAGCATCCATCATACGCTCGAATGTAGCAGGGGCATTACAGAGACCGAAAGGCATGACGGTAAATTGAAAGAGGCCATCAGGGGCGACAAATGCGGTTTTAGGGCGATCTGCTGCAGCCATGGGTACCTGCCAGTAGCCGGATCGTAAATTGAGCGAGGAAAACAGTTCAGCACCTTGTAGGCAGTCCAATGCATCATATATACGCGGAAGGGGGGTAGACGTCTTTTCTCGTGATTTTGTTCAGGCGACGGTAGTCGACGCAGAAGCGTATAGAATCGTCATTCTTCCTCACTAAGACAACAGGAGAGGGCCACGGACTGCTAGATGGCTCAATCACGCCATTCTCAAGCATAGTATGAACTTGGGCTTCAATAACTCGGCGCTCGGTGGCAGAGACTCGATAGGGACGCTGGCGCAGAGGAGCATGGAAACCGGTGTCAATGTGGTGGGCAACAGTTGATGTGCGGCTCAAAGCAGGCTGATGAGAGTCGAATGAAGAGCGGAACTGATGAAGCAGTGCGAGGAGTTCAGAGCGTTGAGGGCCAGGAAGACTGGCATCGATGGAGCGGAGAAAAACGTCCGCAGAAGACTGGTCCAGCGCAAGAACAGGTGGTGTGAGTGCAGCCAAGTCAGCGGGCTGCGAAGAGGGTGTTTCTTCAGCGGTGAGAATAGAATCCATGAGCTGGATGGTGCCGAGGCATTCACCGCGACGTAGGGATACGGGAAATGAGAACGGATTAGAAATCCACATCGCGGTGAGGCCAGCTGATACAGAAAGTACGGCATAAAGCAGGGGGACATTTTTGCGGTTTAGAAAAGTACATCAGCACTGCGGGAAAAACAGAAGCGGTGGGCACAAGAAGGAAAGAGCACGCAGGAAGATCAGTATCTTCGGCAACGACGACTTTGTGATAAGGAACGTCCGGCGATGGTTCGTCTAGCGCAAAAATCTCCAGTTCGGCACGAGCACAGTTTATCACCGCATTATGTCGCGATAGAAAATCCCAGCCCAAGATGAGATCATGCGAGCAGGAAGTCAAAACGACGAACTCGATTGCGTACACAACTTCCTGAATGACGACTCGTGCTGTGCACACCGCTATAGGCTCTATCGGCTGGGCATTTGTCGTGCATAGAGACAATCCTGAAACTGGTGTCGTCACTTGGCGCAATGAACGGCAAAGACTTGCAGCCATGGCAGAAACAGCAGCGCCGGTGCTGACCAGAGCCAGTACTATAATGCCGTCAACAGAAACTTCAAGCAGACTTTCAGGAAATACGTGAAGCCTTTGACAGTTCGCTCGTTGCGCAGTTCTCGCCTCAGGAACTGCGGCATTCAGTTTTCCTCTTGCGCAAGATTGGGACGGCGTCGCAGAGGGGATAGAGAACAGTGACGCGGCGAGGTTGAGCGGCGAGGAGGAAAGGTGGTACGGTCATCCACGACGGAACTTGCAGATGGATCGCCGGCGGCGTACTGACCTTGGGGCGGCTGCCAGGAAGCTGACGTTCGGTGCGGTAGAAAATCATCGGGAGTGCGATTTCGGCAGTAGCGGGAAATATGGCCAGGAAATCCGCCGGAATAACAGATGGGACGGTTATCACTGGTTCGCCATGGACTGCGGAGCAGCGGACGTGGTGGAACCAATGGCTGTGGTGCCTGAAGAAATTCTTGCACAGGCCCTGAAGGCGTAGCGTACACCACCGGATAGCTAGGTGGCCGTGGTCGTGCGGCGACGGCAGCGTACGTCAGTGGTGCGACAGGAGTGGGGGCGCATGTCAGTAGTGGAGTGACAGAAACGTCGGTTTATGGGAGGGGCTCCACGGCTGGCGCGGTCTGAGGCATGGGCGCTGGCGGAGGGGCAGATGGAAGGGCCTCCGCCACGCGGTCGGCGATGACCTGTCGAAGGGGCGCCAAATTGCGGGACAGCTCGCGATTTGTTGGCAGCAGAGATATTTGGCGAGCAACTTCCTCGCGGACGAAGTCTTTGAGATGTTGCAGCAGCGAGGAGGTCTCAGATGTTCTGGAGAGGCCAGAAAGTGACTCTGCAGGCGCGGAAAGCTGTCGAGGGAGGATGCGCTGCTTGCGCAACTCATCGTAGCTCTGGTAGAGGTTTATAACTTGAGCAACGGTAGTCAAATCCCGGGAGTTTAACATTTGAAAGGCGTCATGTTCGATACCCTTCAAGATGTGCTTTATCTTCTGCGGCTCGGGCATCTGAGCATTTACGCGACTGCACAGGTAGAGTACATCTTCAATATAACTTGTAAATGTCTCGCCGAGCCGCTGTGTTCGATCCTGCAGACGTTGTTCGGCGCGGAGCTTTCGTACTGCTGGACGACCAAAGACGCTTGTAAGACTAGCCTTGAATGAGTCCCAAGTCGTGATATCGGCTTCGTGGTTACGATACCACAAGTTGGCAACGCCGGTCAAATAAAATATGACGTTTGTTAACTTTGTGGCGTGGTCCCACTTATTGTACGAACTCACTCGCTCGTACGAAGCAAGCCAGTCTTTGCAGTCAGTATCGTCAGTCCCGCTGAAGAGCGCAGGGTCTCGCTGGAGTAAGGAGACAGAGCAGACAATCGGCGGGGTCATCGGGTTGGCTGAGGGGTGTTCGTCGTTAGCCATATGAGTTACAAGGAGCGTGCGGGTGCGAAGCTCTAGCGTGAGACAAGGGTATCAGGCCGCACCTCACCAAATGTAGAAGGACGTTCAGGACGGCGTTGAGGTCGACGGAAAAGCGGGGCGATCAAGGCCAACACGACCTGCGCGATGGCAATTCCACACACCTTCTTCTTTCTCATCAGCGTCCTGCGAAGGAGTCCATCCTCTTCTTCACAATAGAAATAGCCCCTTTAGGCGCCAATGAAAGTTTTTGAAAGGAAATTTTTTTTTGCACCTGGCGGGATCAGTAGGCCACGCGAATTCAAATATAAAAAATTGTGCAAAATGTTTCCTCTCAAAATACCGTGCGCTTTCAAGGCTATGACACCTGCACGCAGATAAGCTTATTACGTACTGCTCTGCACGAAATAACGAAGTGCCGCGACCACTTTAACAATTTCGGCATTAAGACACCGTGTCCACATTTGTGGACGCGAAACTTTGAAAGTCCACTGAAGCACTTTTTCGATGTCTAAGATAACGAAATCTGGCACGTAACATCTACATTCCCTTATTGACACCTTCATTACAAAAAATAGTATTATTAGGCATTAGTTTAGAAAGAGGCATGCAATAATTAGAGCTGCTGATTCGTCCTGGCGTGAAATGCTGCGACGTCCATCTTTGCTTGCTGTTTACAAAAACATTTCGCTGTAGCAACAAGATATGGTGCCATGTACTCGACAAGGCTGTTCCAAATGTTACGGGTGCCAAATTTAAAAGCAGAAATTCGCACTCCATGGAAAAATATAGGGAAATTTGGGTCACGTCCATATATGTGGACACAGCGCCTGAAGGGGATATTTATATTTGATATTTATTTCGTGAAGCTAAAGGTGATCTTTTTTTGATACCACAATCACATTGCTTATTGTTGGGTATTTTTGTTAATCGTAGTGAATATGTTGTCAGAATTAAATTGAGGGGTAAATTAATGGCGGTGAATTTTATATCTGGATGAAATGTGAGAGCATACGCTATTTCGGCTCCCCAGGAATAAATAGGAATACCAGAACACACACATTGGTTATGTCTAAGGCTTCCTTTGTACTGAGTTTTACTACACCCCGGTATTTTATCTGTCCGATCTCTGCCCTTCAAGAAGAAAAGGTGATTTCTCTAAATTTCGGCTTCTGTCATCCGTGACAGTTGTTTCTGAGGGCACCCAACACCTTTGGGGCTACGCTTGCTGCTGCGGGGGCATCATCCCAGAGAATATATGGCTTTTTTGCTAGGCGAGCCGTTTAAGGCAGACGCGCTGAAAGAATCTGAATAAACAAGAAACGTAATGTAGGATATCTACGATAGCATACGATATAGGCTGGATTTTGCTGCTCAATAGTGAAAGGTAGGGCGAAATGCCACATATGGGGTGAAACACAGTATTGTGCTACTTGAAACTACAACCATTCAGGTATACAATCATTGATATTTAGCCATTATAATAAACGATGTCTTAAAAATAAGTCTCAAACCTTTAACATATTGGTCGTTTGTTGTCGAAAAACAGAATTGCCAAGTTAGTCTTGGTGAACCGGAGAGCAGTTTCAAAAACATGAAATCCGGCTTGCGCAATTTTCATAATTGTTCTGCCAAGGTGACCTGCCATCCTTTACAAATGTAACCGATTCTTTAACATTTGAATATCGTGTGTTCACGTGAAGATTTCAATAACATTTGCGCATTCAGCTAAGAGAAATATATCGTTTTTTTTTACAATAGGACAAAGCGCTAACGACACATTCACAAGGAAGAAGACACGGACAAGCGCTCAATGACAACTGATCTTTTATTGAACGAAAACACACAATATATAGGCACACCGTGGCGGCGCTAATCAGAGGCAGCAAACGTCAAAAGGTGAAAGGTCCATAAAAGCGATAAAAGACAACAGGCGTAAAAGGGATAAAAAACAGTTATGATGGATGGTTCGGAAACAACAAACTGATCTATGACATGTGGTGTATAGGGCCCGATGTAACATGAAGACATTCATAAAAATTGATGAAAAAACTGACAATCACAAAAAAATCTTTTCAGACATACGACTAAAAGGAAAATACTTAGCGCTCTAGCATAATAACGATATTAGTTTATTAAAGTCATCAGGCATGCGCATCTTAATGCGACTCTAAAATTCATGCGCGAAAATCAACCGCGCCCTTCTAAAAAAGACAACTCACTCTGATGCAGCACTTTGGACGGTTCGCTAACGCAATCTAGACCTTTCTTTATTTTGAAGAAGGCTTCTTTCAGCTCACGAGCTACATTGTCTTGACTTTTATTAATACAGAAGTTTCTTTTAATATAGACACGCATTTGCACTTCTTGCAATGAATCGGCAGATTAGATCCAATGCCTTTCTCAAGCGATCGCTCGTGCTCTCTCAAACGCTCGTTCAAACATCTCCCGGTCTGGCCGATGTATACCTTACCGCAAGTGAGTGGGATCTGATATACAGCACCTTCCTTGCACCCGACATATGGTTGGGCATGGCGTGTTCCACATGTTTCCTTTACTGGTCTCGGGTTATTAATCCGAGGGCACAGGGAAGCCAGCTTGCAAAGGGCAGAAAATACTACTGGGACTTTAAATTTATTTGCGACCTTCTTCAGGTTGTGCGCCGTGCGATGACAATAGAGCACAACTACAGGTTTAACCCTTCTAGAATCCTCTTGAGTGGCCCTACCTCTCGTACCTTTTACTTTTTTGATCAAGGACTCAACTACAGGAGATATAACGGTCTGTGGGAAAGCTGCCTTATGCAGCCTTTCAATCTGAAGTTTAAAACCACTTTGCATGCAATGTACACACGACTTCTTTAAAGACGATTCCAAGACTGATGTGGCTATGGCTCATTTTACCGTCTTCGAGTTGGCTGATTCGTAAGATAACAGCGATTTTTGTGCTCGGAGGTGGTACATCCAGCAAACTCCTTGTGTGTCTGTGTGTTTTCCTCTGTGTGTTGTGTGTTTTCCTTCAATAAAAGATCAGTTGTCAGTGAGCGCTTGTCCGTGTCTTCTTCCTTGTGAATGTGTCGTTAGCGCTTTGTCCTTTTGTTAAAAAATGCTGCACCAACTAGCCCCCCAAAAAAAGTCCTTCTAGAAATACATCGGTATGTATTTCTCATCCTGGAGCCGGTGATCCCGGGGCGGTGGGTGCGGTGGGTGATGAGTAAGCGCGTAAAGCAAGTTCGACGCTGACAAGCCTTTCTTGAAAGGGGACAGATGTAGGAAAAACGTTATATTGTTGACTTTTTGTTTTTCGGGAGGGAACTAGACAGAATAATGTTATTGTTGCCTTTAAGGCTCTAGCCTCCTTTTGGCCTGTGGGAAGATAGTTAGAAAGTATAAAAGTAAATCATTCAGTGTCGTTTAATAGACAGATAACACGAAGTTATCTTTGGAGCAGAGCCGGAAAATGAGCTAGTTGGGTTGACCAAATATAGCAAGATACGCCAAACTGTAGCTGCAAAAAAATGTGAACACCATACACCGAAAAGCCATTAAACATCCACTACGAGCATGACGTTGAGACGTAGCCGGTCCTGTGGGATGTCTGGCTGATACAAATTTCACTCACTCAACACCTGCATTTCACCAAGTGTCGTTGTTACTGCTTCAAAAGTGCCCAAAATTTTAAGGGAAGCAGTAAGTTTCGGGGAACTAATACAAAATGCCAGAAAGTATACAAAGGATTCAATAATAGAAAAAAAGACATATGGACGCTCTTATCTAAGTACCGTTTTCTATTGTATCGTATCCAGGCGTCTCACCGCTACGCTGGCCACATTTGCATCTGTTCGGAGCCAGTTGTAGAGGAATTATAGCTTTCACTTGTTGCCATTCGAAAACCTACTACTTCTAAACGTGTACACGGTTGGCATTGCAAAGTGAATCTTCCACCTTCCGGGTACTCACCAAGCCGAGGAATGGTACATTCCCTTCCTCACCCCTCCCCCCCCCCCCCCCTTGCGCAGCGAGGATTTACCGCTGACCTACATAAAAACCTTCCCCTTCCAAAGGCCTCCACTCACTTCGATCCAATATTCACATATTTCAACCCATGAAAATTTCACACATTAGTCCTCCAATATCATGAAGCCATAACAAGAGAAAAATTGTTAAAATGCATTGACCGCATGGCAGCTGAAATTGCTTACAGATGACGCAAAAAGCGCGCCAAACCTGATTCGGACGCATTTACCGCCATCTATCTGGTTATCAGTAACTTTTTATTCAAATTATCCCGTTTATTGGCTTGAAAATGTATGAAATCACAAGTTGTTGAGAGACTTTTACTTTGTATTTTAGGAATCAAAGTGTGACGGAAAGTACAAATGACGCTAAAACAAAATCAATAATAAATGTAAGTGATTTTCAATGCAGGTCGGCCTGAGCGCCAATGAAAGGACGGGCGAAATAAGATGTAGGAAGGAATGTGAACCTGTAGACTCCTAACGTTTGCATTTCTTCATTATAACGAGCGTGGTAGCGCAGCAAACGCCACTCGAGCTTGTGTCGAACGCAAGCTGTCATGTCTGGAAGCTTCGTGCCCAGTAGGCGAGAAATGGCCGCGCTTCACTCAGCCGACCGATACCTCAAGCACCTCCGTCACTTGCGTAAGCTGTAGAAATCTCACCCCTCAGTGTATCCTGCACGACTCATCTCATAGGCTGGAGAGGGTTAAGTTGGTTTCTGCAAGAGACAAGGGAGGAACATTTGTTTGCACCTGCGTCTTAAATCCAGCAGGCGAATGAGACCGTGATAAAACACTGCATGGCCAGGAAAGTTCAGGGGCTTGAAGTGTGAAGCCTGCCTTCTACTCTCAAGAAGAGCGCAACAGCGCCCGGGCTCGTTGTAGGCAGCTATTGGTGTCATAAGGTTTCCCCTACCAGGGAGTCCCGTAGGGCAAACGCGACAAGTAATAGATGTAAGTTTTGAGAGTGCCTACTTTTACACCCCGTCGTGGTTCATAAATTCTCGTTCAATTTTACTTGACGGTGAGATTAACACTGATAAAAGGCGTGTCTAGCCTTCTTCTATTTGGCAAAGGAACGAGCCCGCGAACACAACTCATACTGCGTTTTAGCGCTGCAAATAATTGCTGTACCTACTAAATTTTGTATGACAGTAGATTGAAAGTCGAACTGGGGTTAAGAAATTCCGGCGTTCGAGCTTTGCGCACCTGCCAACATAACAGATTAGTTACAAGGGAACAGAGAATATCCGTGCACAACCGGATCATGATCACAAAAGGACAGAAAAAACAAACTATATAAATGCTTCCAGGTCATTTTGTTTTAAGCTTCATGCAAAACAATTTAAACAACTAATGTTCTAGTTGTTGAAGACACAGGCAGAATAAAAAATAGGGCAGTGTAGCTTAAGGCCTATAATGCTCTGCTATTCAACGTTACGTCCGAATCTGTATTTGGAGGAGTAATCAGATTGCTAATATGGGTAGAAATGGAATGAAGAAAGTCTGCTTCACAGAGATTTTTGTGATGATGACAGCCGACATGGGACGAAGCAATAAATCTTCAGCAGATAAACATTTTATTTTCAATCGTTGATATGCTTAGTGTCGTTATTGTTAGAGATACGGATTTTCATGATTATCAGCGCGATAAGTAATAGAGCTATGTAATAAATTGGTTACAAAATAATGCATTTGCTGATATCCTTCGCCAGGGCAGCTTGTAAATTTTCTCCTCTTTTAAACCGTCGAAGAAAAATGACTCTGATGCACGCAACTCGCCTTCCGCTTACCCTTGAAATAAAAGTTCAAACACACCTTCATCGAACGCCATCTTTTCTGCGAGCTCAGCATCCAACTGTCACAATATAGACGAGATAAGTCTGTGTGGCATGCATATCTTGCCTCAATGGCATCATACTTTGCAATATTATTTTAATCTTGTAGGTGTTATGACCGTGCATCATCCGCACTTGCGCGCTCTATTGTTCGCCTGTGGGCATGGATGAGGGCTGTGGATATGTGCTGTTGGTACAAGGGCTCTAAGTGAGCCTGTTTCCATGAATCCTTTTGTGTAAGCCTGTTTTGCTTTGTTGAGACCCTGCAAGTGCCAAACTGGCCCTGTCAAGGGAACCTCTAGAAAAATACTAAGAAACGTTTCCCTGCGGGAAATAGCCGGAAGTGCTTTCGTTCAATTGTTCACCCTTCCCGTCGAGAAGCGCTATCGTTCAGTGAGGAATGCCTACTGTCCAAAGGAGACGACAAACACGTCCGCTCACGTACAGGACAAGAAAGGAGCAAGGTGATTACGGCCATTAGAGGATTTCCCGGGAATGCAGGAAAGATTTGCAATTGTTGGAAAGGGACAATGCTGGGAGCAGTATGCGGCGCGCACGTGCACTTGGGTTTCTGAGAAGGAAATCCACTTACCGGAACCAGCATATCGAATCTTTGCTGAAGAATAGAAATGTACCTCCTCGCCGTTCCCAAGCTCTTCCCGCCAACAAGTGACCACGCCCAACGAAACAATGCCGGACCAGTCAGTGCATCAGACCATCAGTGCAGTGATGTGTTCGATTGGATGCCGATATCTGAGGGGCGTGCCCTGTAACTGGTTGGTCAGCATCTTCAGAGAGGGGCTGGACATAGGGGGTTTTAAGGACATTGCAGAGCACGAAAAGACGCTCTGAGCCCTGGGTAAATGGCTCATCCAGTCGCTTCTCGCTATCAACTCTTAACACTTGCCATTTTACTGATGTACCCTTCTTTTCCATGTAAATAATCATGTAAATAAGTTTTCTCAAAGTGCCATTAAACCTGCTTGTATATATTTTACCAACTTCGAAGATTCAATCCTTCATGAACCCGGAGTCTCTGCACGCTACCAAGTGAAGGCCGGGTCGACTTAGCCCCAGCGTCACGACAACTGGTGGCAGCGGTAGGATCTGGATCTACAAGCTACAACATCTGGTGATTGGAGGTGGATCAGAATCTACAAGCCACAACATCTGGTGATCGGAGGTGGCATCTCAAGCAACAAGCAGGAGCAACAATCGGCCAACAAGAGAGCAGCTCGGAACATCGATCGCATGTGTGGGTGAGGGCTTGGCTTTTCTTCTGATGTGGACCAGGTTCTAGAACAGGGTTAGATTTTAGAACGGGTAAAAAGTGTTGGAACGCCTTTAGGTTTGGCAGTTTGCACTGTTTTGGAAGTAGCCGACACTCGGAGCGATCATGGGCCTACAAAAGCTGCAGAAACCGGAACTGTTGCAATTGTGTGAGGAATTGGAAATTGATACAAGTGGTTTGGCACGAAAACCCTTGATTATAAAGGCAATAACTGATCTGGGAACCGATGATGAGGAGCTCAGTGAAGCATGGAACCTCATCGGTCAAAAAAAGGAACAGCTCAGACAGCAGAAAGAGCGGGAAAAAGAGGAAAAGAGGCGTGAGCGTGAAATTGAAATTGAAAGAGAAGCAAAAAGGCTGGAGCTAGAAATTGAGCTCCGGAAATTAGAAGTAGAGTTGAGCAAGAGGTCGAGCAATTGTTCCCAGCTAGCTGTACCTCTTCTCAACAAGGAGACAGATTTCAAGATGTCAAAGTACATGCAGCCAAATGTGATATCAGAGGATATGTCTGTATCTGGCTAACTTTGAGCGAACCTGCTAAAAACTGTCCTTCCAGCGAGACACTTGGTCTCAGAGATTATTGACGGTTCTGCCCTGCGAGGCAGCGGAGGTTGTAGCGCGGCTAAGCAAAGAGGACGCGGACAACTACGAGAAGGTCAAAGCTTGCCTTCTGAGAAAGTATAGGCTTAGCGCCGAGGCGTTCAAACAACGTTTTCGGAACGCTACTAAGTCCAGGGACGAGAGTTACCCTGAATTCCTGTACAATTTAAGAGTCAATTTGGGCGAGTGGCTAAAGAGTACAGATTTCTACAGTGATAGGGACGCTGTAGTCGAGCGAATTCTTTTGGAGCAGTTTTATAACTGCCTCCCAGAAAAAGAAAGAAATTGGTTACAGGACCGAGGCGACATTAGTCGGCAACTGAAGCTGCCGAACTCATTGAGGAGTATGCTTCGCGCCGACAATTCAGCAACCCAGCAGTGAATAAGCCCCGCAATCCCAAGTTGAGTGTGAATAACCGTCAGGAAAGGCACTTTGCTAGAGTTGGAAACGAAGAAAGGAAAGTTTCTTCAGGCAAACTCCCTAGAAAGGACTGCAGTGAGAAAAGTGGGGAAGTGACTAACGCGCAGAACACAAAGAATAAGCTTGAGGCTAGGAAGCCGCTCACATGCTTTAGGTGTAATGAGCAGGGTCACATTGCCGTCAACTGCCGGAAAAAAAAGATTGCTTTCTCGTATGTCAGTGACTGCGATGAAAATATGCAGCTTTTGAAACCCTACCTGCATGACCTAGTAATCAACGGGAAGCCTTGCAAGGTACTGCGCGATTCGGCCGCAACGATGGATGTTGTCCATCCGGCGTATGTGTCGCCTTCCGACTATACAGGACAGTGTGCATGGATCCTCCAGGTAGTGGAGGAACAGAGTGTGTGCTTGCCAATCGCGAACGTGGTCATCCAGGGCCCTTTCGGCAAGTTAACAACCGAGGCTGCCGTTTCAGGAAAGCTTCCTAAGTGCTATCCGTATTTGTTTTCCAAGAAATCGGACATGCTACTGCGAAAGAGGGGCGTCCTTTTCGGAGACAGAGTTGTGCAAGCCTTAACACGTTCAAAGGCGTGAGAACTAGCTACACTGCTCATTCCAGAAAAAGCCACAGCGGATGAAACGGCAGTTAAAACAGTGGTCGATGCGGAAGATAGCAGGCCAGAAAACTTTGAGAGCGAGGCATCTCAGATAAGTCAACTTGAAAGTGAGCTTGATGAGACGCGGAATGAGGACGTTCTCGAGAGTAACCTCTTGCCGCCAGTGTCTAGTAATCTCACGAGACTTTTAAGTGGAACCCGAGAGGACTTAGCTATGGAGCAAGCCAATGATCCCAAGATACAGGAGATATGGGAGCGCCACCGCGCCACTAAGACAGCAAAGAATATTTCTTTCGAGATGAGAAAGGGAGTGCTGTATCGCTTATTCAAGGATAAGCGCGGAGTAGAGCGGGACCAATTAGCCGTTCCCCAAAAGTACCGCGAAGACTTACTGCGACTTTCCCATGGCAGCTCGTGGTCATGTCACCTTGGAATAAGGAAAACAAAGCAGAGACTGTTGCAAGAATACCATTGGCCTGGATGTTTTAAGGACACGGAAAATTTTGTACGGTCATGCGACACGTGCCAGCGGGTTGGAAAGGCGCAAGATAAGTGGAAAGCTCCGATGGTGTTAGTACCAATCATTACCGAGCCATTTCACCGGTTAGTAATAGATGTAGTTGGGCCACTTCCTGTGACAGAGTCAGGGTACCGTTATATCCTCACTATGCTATGCCCAGCCACAAAGTTTCCAGAAGCTGTTCCGCAGCGCGAGGTGACGTCCGAGAGTGTAGTGGATTCCCTGCTGTCAGTGTTTGCACGAGTTGGATTCCCTTCCGAGGTCCAAAGTGATCAGGGTAGCGTTTTCACAAGTGTCCTCACCACCTCATTTCTCGAGCGATGCGGCATTAAGGTAGTGCACAGCTCGATCCACCATCCGCAGAGCAACAGCGTAGAAAGATGGCATTCTGTTCTCAAACGCGTCCTGAGGGGACTGTGCTATGAAAACAAGCGCGAATGGGATACCTGCCTGGCAAGGGCGACCGGGGACTACTTGGGTCACAATGTAGTTCAAGGTTTCAGGAAACCCAGCGAGATTAAGATTTCTGCGGTAGCAGACTACCCGCGGCCGAGCACGAAGACGGAAATTCGAGCATTCTTGGGACTGACGGGATACTACAATCACTACATCCCTAACTATTCAGCTTTGGCCAGCCCTCTGACCGACGCTCTCCGCAAGACAGAACCGACAAATGTAGTCTGGGACGAACAAAAGGAAGCCTCCTTCGTAAACCTGAAGGCTGTGCTGATTAGCCGTCCGGTATTGCGAGCTCCAGACTATGACCGAGAATTCACGGTCCAGTGTGATGCCAGTGATCGAGGGCTAGGTGCTGTTCTCTGCCAAAGAGATGACGACGGTAATGAGCACCCCGTGCTCTACCTGAGCAGAAAACTGAGTTCTAGAGAGAGGGGTTATTGCGCGTCAGAGAAAGTGTGCGCTTGCATTGTATGGGCCATTCAAAAATTGCAGTGCTATCTTGGAGGGCCCAAATTCACCGTAGAGATGGACCATTGTCCCCTGGCTTGGCTGCAAACTGCGACATCGAAGAACAGTCGCCTTCTGAGGTGGAGCTTGATTTTACAGCAGTACAATTTTGAAATAAGATACAAAAAGGGGAAGTTAAATGGGAATGCGGACGCGCTTAGCCACTGTTTCTAAGTGGTCCGAGGAGCTCCTCACCATGTATCCAAATTGATACTCAGGTTCTTTTTTTTTTCGTGCGCTTTTATATGTGTGACTATGTAAAGCAGCACGTTTGGTTTTCTAGGAATACGTGGGTCCTGAGCGTCTTCAGTGTGGGCTTTTCTAGAACAACGATGGCAGTTTTCTTTTAACCTGGTCTCTTCAGACGGGAGCCGAGTGCTTGCTTGGACATGTGGTTGAGTTTCAGACAGCTCAAGCAATTTGGCCTACGACAATCAAGACAACGCGACAAGCAACAGGGAGCTTCAAGCGTTCATGTGCAGGCCATTAAGTCGTCTCTTCATGCAGCAGCTGCGACTGCTGCCCTCCGTGACTCTTCTGGCGGGCGAGGAGGCAGTTATGACCGTGCATCATCCGCACTTGCGCGCTCTATTGTTCGCTTGTGGGCATGGATAAGTGCTGTGGATATGTGCTGTTGGTACAAGGGCTCTAAGTGAGCCTGTTTCCATGAATCCTTTTGTGTAAGCCTGTTTTGCTTTGTTGAGACCCTGCAAATGCCAAATTGGCCCTGTCAAGGGAACCTCTAGAAAAATACTAAGAAATGTCCCCCTGCGGGAAATAGCCGGAAGTGCTTTCGTTCAATTGTTCACCCTTCCCGTCGAGAAGCGCTATCGTTCAGTGAGGAATGCCTACTGTCCAAAGGAGACGACAAAGTGACACGTCCGCTGACGTACAGGACAAGAAAGGAGCAAGGTGATTGCGGCCATTAAAGGATTTCTCGGGAATGCAGGAAAGATTTGCAATTGTTGGAAAGGGACAATGCTGGGAGCAGTATGCGTCGCGCACGTGCACTTGGGTTTCTGAGAAGGAAATCCACTTACCGGAACCAGCATATCGAATCTTTGCTAAAGAATAGAAATGTACCTCCTCGCCGTTCCCAAGCTCTTCCCGCCAACAAGTGACCACGCCCAACGAAACAATGCCGGACCAGTCAGTGCATCAGACCATCAGTGCAGTGATGTGTTCGATTGGATGCCGATATCTGAGGGGCGTGCCCTGGAACTGGTTGGTCAGCATCTTCAGAGAGGGGCTGGACATAGGGGGTTTTAAGGACATTGCAGAGCACGAAAAGACGCTCTGAGCCCTGGGTAAACGGCTCATCCAGTCGCTTCTCGCTATCAACTCTTAACACTTGCCATTTTACTGATGTACCCTTCTTTTCCATGTAAATAATCATGTAAATAAGTTTTCTCAAAGTGCCATTAAACCTGCTTGTATATATTTTACCAACTTCGAAGATTCAATCCTTCATGAACCCGGAGTCTCTGCACGCTACCAAGTGAAGGCCGGGTCGACTTAGCCCCAGCGTCACGACATAAGCTAAAATATCATTTAAAGAAAATTTCTCCCTCCCCTCTTCTCTCTGTCTAAAACTACGGTACAGAAGACATGAACACGAAATATGCGCAATATTTGACAAAGCGAATAACCCGTAGAGTTGTGTACCTTCATCCAATCGTTGCTTTATACTTTGTGTGTACGTCTGTGTCTGTGTCTACACGGGCTCGCGTGCTAGTCTGTGTGCTCTCACAAAGCCTCTCTAGCACCCTTTAATGTGCGTTTCTTAAACTTTAGTCAGCTTGCAGCTTTCAGGTGACAGGTCACCATCAGCGGGCCTGGGATTGTTTGTTCTCACAGTCACAACATTTACACACACTAAATTATAGATTAGCCGTTTGCTTTCTCGAAGTATGTGACCTGATTGCAGGAATGCAAAACAGGACGATGATAAATCGTTCACTGTGAGTTTCTCCCGTTTAGGTAATCTATAGCAAGCATCGCCTTAGGTGTTTATTGTAGAGATCAGAATGAAGGCACGAAGCGTGCTGCGTATCAATGCCACGCTTTCATGAAATAGCTAGCCGCAAAAGGGCACGTTTTTCGCTCACAGTATATAATATATACCTGCCACTTTTTGTGCACTGATATACCTACAAGGAATGAAAAAGTATTTCAGACTATATGCTTTAAGTATCACGAACATTACTTGGTTATAACAGTAGGAACTTTACGTCACACTGTTTACGGGAAAAAAGCCATTAGAGACACTTCTATGAACGACGGCTGAACAGAAAACCAAGGCATGAACAGTTGACGGAAAACAGTGAGCTTGCGTTCTGTCACATTTCGTAATATATAAAAACTAAAGAAAATGAATATGTTATTATGGATCACCATTTAACTTGACTGCCAATGAATATTGATAAATTCAAAGTATATTTTATTTACTTCGAGGGCATGCGAAAATTATTTATTGACTTGAGCAGGTTGATGAGGGCAAGTAGCTAATATCACTATTAGCTACTTGCATCAAAATTAGCGCGAGTCCTTCCTTCTCATGCGCTTTTAGAAATCACCTATTGAATAATTTCAAGAGGGCTTTTGGTGGAGCTGGGCAATTGTTATGGCAACAAAAAGGGTTATGCAATCGGTATAATATTTTGCTAGGAAAGTGAAATTTTGTTCAGCAAGGCTTTGGCTGCACTGCTGATACTCGGAGTAAATCAACGTCTAGTCTACTATAGCTTACCGCGCGATAAACCCGGGTTGAAAGGGGTATTTGGTGCCTATTTTCTAAGTTACAAAAATCGGTCTGGCACCTTCCATAACAAATACCGAAATGTACCATTATATTGTGTGAACGCATACGCCAAGAGAAAGACCGACGGCATCTGATACAGGCACTCGTTCAAAAAGCGTCCGTAATATAACCTCCAAACAAAGCTAATTGTAAAGACCATGTAGTTTATAATGCCCTTTCTGTAACTCGATCATGAAGTGAAATTTTTTCATAGCCCAGACCGTGCAATTCCACCTTTGTGTTGACCAACTGCGTACGACAAGCATCGACTTGTAGAAAGTTCGAGTCCACCAACATACCTCCTTCACGAGATCATTAGCAGACCATGTAATGGTCCAGGAACAGAAACTTGACTGAATCTTGAGAATTAGAAGTGGTCTACAGTAAACCTCATTACATTGCTAATTAACCTCCATCAATTATCAAGGTGCTATCAGGGTTCTCAGCCTACCAGCGGGGACACTTGCATACATGGGCCACTCAATCCAGTTACTAGGCCTCAGTTTACTTGCTGTAGTTACACTGCAGATACCTTCTGCGCAGGACACTTACTACAACCCTTCAGGAAGCTTGGAAGTTATGCATTCAGCTGTTAAGCCTAAAATTGCGCATTCGAATATCTGGCGGCTGCCCCATACCTATGAAGCCGTCCCGTATGAAGGCCTAAATTCTCTGAGATCTCACTCGACGTTAAAGAATATCACGGGGTGTATATTCATCAGGAGCCCTCTTCAGATGCGTGACACATAGCAACTATTGACGTTTTGAAAGGCTAACCGTTCTTTAAAAAAACATGCAATCAGTATACCGAAGAGTATTTGCGGTTGGTGAGAGAGACATATATTATGCTGAGGCATGCAAAAGGAAAGAAAAATAAACAGCTTCTGCCCGTGCCACAAAGTATAACGGGCTTAGTGAGAGAGACAGGAGAAAGTGGTATGTAACAGGGCAGCGTGCGGACTATGCCAAACTGATAGCTAGTCCTTTAAATGTCCACTCATTGCTGAATCCACCTTGCTGCGCATGTAGCCATAGTTCGCAGTCCGGGTTCTCGCATGCAGTTATTACGAGCTTCACCCGCGTGCTGAGGCAGACAGGCGGTGACTAAACAGATTTGCTTCCGCGATCAGCAAGACGAGCAGCGGTGACAGCTCAGCCCGAAACCCAGACGCTTTAAGTTCATTAGCACGGTCTCTGCTAGGTCCCACACACCTTGCTATACTTGCTTGCATAATTAACTTACTATAATTGGACGCTTGCTTCATGCAGAGCGCTGCGCGCCACCAGGGGGCTGAAGGCGCTGAGTCTCGTTTCGCTAAACAGGCGCGACTCTCTCTGGAGCTGTAGCGGCCTCCGTGTCAGCAGCCGCTGTCGCTTCATTCGTGCAAAGCGAAGTATGACGCCATTTTCATCATCTGTTCCCCCTTCTTTTTAATTCCTTCCCAAAGGGCTTCCCGGCTATGCGCGCTCTATAACTCGCAGCATAAATTATTGTTGCGTTTGATAAATACCTATATAAATTTTCCTCACTCGCCTTTCACGCACACAAATTATTACGGTTGGCAATCGCTGGTAGAGTTACACTTGAATCAAAAACAAGTAATATTATAACAGTTGGGCAATTATTGTTCGACACGAGGATTCTGGATATCTGACGTGGTACAAAAGAGGTAAACTTTGCATGGCACTGGTTGATATCTTCACTGTTGAACATTCAACCACAGTGGCTCGTTCTGCACGAGTAAAAGTTTTTTTTTTTATTTTGCGACCAGTGCATTCAGCAGCACTACGTTAGCGAAAACATAAGAAACAATGTGTTTTTATTTCCACTGGAAATGTTTGCCCCAACGGCCCATCTATCATTCAGCTGGCCTAAGGAGATTCGTATCAACAATCAGCTCTCATCTTGGTTGCACAAATTGTGCACTGAAGGCAAAGTGAACACAAAATCTCAACGGAAAATAATTCTTTTTGCTCAGCAGATCATTTTTCAAGAGTAAGAAATAAAATGAGGCATATTCTACATAATGTCATATTCGCCGTCTCACGCCAGATGCGGTCGACTAATTGCGCACAAATTCGATTCATGTGAGTTACCAAGAAAAACGAACATACTCATGGTCGTGATTCTCTGATTGTTCAAGCAGCAGCTGACAGCAATCCCTTTCGTTAAAATAAAGGCTCTATTTTTTTAATTAAGTTTAAATTACCGAAAATTGCAGCAATGAAGGCGCATGAAGATTAATATTTTCCATGATGCTTGCACACAAAAGTAATTGCAGTTACGAAAGTTATCTTATAATAGTTCTGTTCGCATGAAAAAGGACTTATACTATGCCAGGCGTCGCAAATTAAAGTAAATAACCTTTTCAAAGCACGACGTATCCTAGCCCAGTAATACAAAGGCCTTTGAGAGTAACCTGGCAACGCCTGTAGGGAATGTCGATATTCAAAATTCAATTAATTAGAAAACAGCAATTAGCTACTACTTTGTTCACTACCTTCAGGAACAGATAGGCAGTGATTAAGTTGTACAGTGTTGCGAACAACGGCTAGCGGCAATGTTTCAAATAACGTACGATTTGCACAGCTTTATTTTACTGTCTTCAAGAAAAGCTTCTACGTGAGTAGCTGTTCGCGCGCATATGCCGTACAGCGGGCACAAAGAGCTTCATCCAAGAACACGGTCGAGGGAAAATATGGATTTTGTTCCCTCAGGTACGTCTCGGTATGCTGAAGTGGTACTCTGAAGTGGAACCGCTTTCCGATTGAATCTTTTGTTTTTACTGATCGATCCAAGAAACTTCTTTGTGCAATCAGCGGCTAAGTGCGAACATATCTGCTAGTTTGAGTTTTTGTAACCAATCAGAAAAGATTTTATTTCATTACGTTAATGAAGCCAATAGAGTGAAAATTAGCTACTTCACCGTTAGTAACTTAGTAACCACAGAAATGTTGAGAATCAAAAGACACCCCAAAGTAACAATGTAGCTCTCAACAATGCGGAACTCCTTTCAATTGGCTGAAACAAAGCGTATTGAAGCGTTTTAGCACGGAGGAGCTGCAGAACACTGAAACGTGAATTGTGTCGACCCCAGACACAAATAAAAGGTAAATGTACAATTTTTTCTTCTTTTTTTTTTTTCTTTTTTTTAACTGTAAAGCATCGAAAACAAAATATTCTGCATGAAACCAAAGAAATCTCATCGCTCAGTGAGCTCCCGCTGACAAGAGAAAGAATGTAGTACTTCCGGAGACACTGGCAACATCAAGGTCTGTAGACCGAGTGGGGATCTTCCGGGAAAATAACAGAGGTAACCTTGGCAGAAAATATACTTACCTTGCCAAACCTCACCAGCATGCACGCACTGTCTTCGAAGAAGAAACATGTCTGGAGAGAACTTTAGCGAGTGTGGGGCGTTAGAAACTTTCAGTGCTTTCAGCGTGGCTTAAGGCCGTGCAGTAATCTCATCGCAGTGCCATTTTAAAACGCAGAGCCGCCTGTCTAATTCGATAAGCTCTTCTTCGACCGCAAAATGAAAACTCACGTTTCGGGGCGTAAATCTTGCGCACAGAATTGATTATATATAAGCTGGTGCACGTCAAAAAGGCGAAACGAAACGTAATATATGAAGCTGGTTTAATTGAAGAATTTACTAGTAGGTAAGGCATTGTAGAAAGTTTCATGTAGGGGGTAGTCTAGTAAAACAAGCAGTAAAAGAGGCGAATGGGTTTAAGCATTTCTTTGGTTCTCGCCACGCAGAGGGCTGTTGCATCCAGACGCCGCGCCAAGGAACAGGAAGCTTTATTACGAGGTGCATGCTCGCAGCCTCAAACCAACAACCCGTACATGGAGAATGCGCGTTGTCTTATACCTGCATGAGCTCCCGGCGCATGCGCAGAGACACATGACGAATGCGATCAGCCATGACAGTGCATAGCGAGTGTCCTTCTTGCAATACAACACGACACTACAACAGGGTCCTCCCTTTAGTGCGTGTATTCGGTTCGAGACACCTTCCTTCGCTGCGACACAAACCATGTCACCTGTGTGCGGTTTTTGAGTTAAACAAACATAATAAGTAAATGAATGCACTGAAACCATCGAGCTTTTTTTGCATTTTAAACGCGTGGTTTCTTCTCCCGCTTTGGAGACGCGAGCTCCGATGTTTTTTTTTGTGTGTGTTTTCTGTTTTATAGTAGTTGTAATAGATCCGTTCTTTTTTATTCCTCATTTCGCTCCCAGTATTCATTCTATATTGAGCTGCAAGAGCGTGACTCAAAAAGTCAAATATTCATCAGGATGGCATCTTTGCATCTAAGACTAGGCATGTTGCACTGCCTTCTTGTGACTCAGCAAATTCTGGGAAGAAAAAGAAACCCACAGCGCTTAAATACAGTTACGTAGGCAGCATCGCACGAAGAGTACTACTGATATTTCTATTACGCTAATTACAACGGCGAAAGGAAACCAAATGCAAATGCTAGAGCCCCACTGCGTTTGTTTTCCAGTACCCTCCTTCCTTCGCTAGCATTTTATGACCACACATCTCGTTGCCATCAAGAAGCGCGTGGCAAATTCTGTTATCTTTCTATTTTAAACTCGTTCTGTATTGACGTATATAAATCATAATAACTGCACGCATAACACTCTAGAATTTGAGCCCATTTCTTCTCTGTGGAAAACGACCGCATATAGGAGTTGGCACTGCATTTAAACCGTAGCAAATTTGAGAAGGCTAGAGCTAAGATTTTTCTTCAAGCTAACAGGCAGGACTTTGGATAGCATCATGGAGAAACAGGGGGTTAATGAGTATCAGATGGTCATACTAATGGCTTCGGTGTTATGCGATCGGGGAAACCAACGCAGGTAGCATGTCGTGTATTAATCGCCAATATCAGCTAAAAAAAAATCCTGAACCAGAAACGAGGCTTTTCAAACACCGATGGTGAGAACTCTGTCCGGTACTCTTCCAAACTCTATTTCACTGTTTTTCCGGATGTGAATATTGCTCAAACGAGGCCGAAGTGTGATATACGATTTTAGACGAAATTTTCAATAATTCACTGATGGGAGAAACCACATTTTACTGGCGTCAAACGCCATAAGAAGCATTAAGTATTTGGTGGGTTCATGAGTGAAACTAACATTGCTATTGTGTTTATAGGGGCTTTAAAATAAACACAAGAAAATTGTGTTTGCGCATAAACGAAACAGCTACGAACATTTTAAGGACGATGGCGAACATCAGAGGTTAAAAAAGAAGGATAATTTTATGTCGTGAATATGCAATTTATTACAAGAATAAATAAATGCTAGATGCAAGGACTCAAATCGTTGTGTAATAATTTTATACACATTATGCCAGCAGCATTTTATATTCGGCGTACACTTCTGTAAACCTTTGGACTCTTTCGAGTAGTTGTCCACAGCCTATTTCATGTTCAACACATTCAGTATTTGATAACCACTGACTATTGAGGTGTTTTCTGGCTTCCGAGGTTTAGAATAGAGCCGAAATTAAACTGCCCCCTTCCCCACATTTGTTTTTTTGCCATTTCAACGCTGAGAATTTTATATAGACTCATTGTTTCTTTTCTTCTTCATTGTGATTTCTTACGCACATTTTAATGGCGCCAGTACAGCGCCTGCCGTAAATTTTATACTAAACTCTAGTGTCTTCCTTTCTATATTCCGGCTCTCCGAAAAAAAAAAGAAAAAAAACTGAAAGTCGACTGAGCTTAAGCCTAACAGAGTCACTGCCGTTTAGATCATTTCGATATAGTTAACCAGTACGTGATACTAGCCAAAACACGAAATTTACAGAACAAGTCGATTGAATTAAAGAAAAATTTGTGCCAAATATAGCCGAGTTCTTATCTAGGTGACAACCAGCATGAACCTATGACAATGGACAGAAGGTGACCTGGTGCCTTGGAAGAGAACCACGCCGGGAAGAACTACTTAAGCAAGGGTAATGGCCAATAAGAAAGAAACAAGAGATTAACAAATATCCTCTTCCTCCTCCCCCCCCCCCCCCAAAAAAAAAACAAAAAAAAAACTAAAGAGAACAATACTGTCAACCGTTCCTTGCCTCCCTAACCTAACTTCCGGGGAGGAAAGTTAAGTGGCAACAGTGGCGCGGGTGGGCGTCGAATGTCTTTACTTGATGGATTCTACTAAATAAATCAAAATTGAGCTTTTTCTCTAAGTTCCTTAGGAGGCATTCATGCTGCACTTTTTGTGCGACCAGACTAAAAAATAATCGTTTCTTGTTTCTTGTGTCGAGAATAAAATACTACAACATGGCCAAAACGGCTCCGCCGGGATGGCGCAGTGGTTACAGCGCTCGACTACTGTTCCCAAGGACGCGGGATCGAATGCCGGCCTCGGCGGCTGCTTTCCGATGGAGGCGAAAAGCAAGGTGCCCGTGTGCTGTGCGATATCAGTGCACGTTAAAAAACCCCAGGTGGTCAAAATTTCCGGAGTCCTCGACTACGGCGTCTCTCATAGCGTGAGTCGCTTTGGGACGTTAAACCCCACAAGGCAAACCCTGACCAAAACGTGCTGTTATTAAGACAAAGAAACCAGAGCTCTAACCAGAGCGCCGGGGCCACCTGCAGCATATCTGATCATTTTACAGACTACAATATTTGTACTTTTATTGGTTTTGGATCATATATGAAGAAGTACAGGTAGTTAGATGAGGCTAAGAGTGTAGAGCATTCCCAGCGGCTGCTTTTTGATGGAGGCAAAAAGCAAGGCGCCCGTGTGCTCTACTATGTCAGTGCATGTTAAAGAACCACAGGTGGTCGAAATTTGCGGAGTCTTCCACTACGGCGTTTCTCATAGCCTGAGTAGCTTTGGGACTTTAAACCCCACAAACTAAACCGTGACCAAAACGTGCTGTTATTAAGGCAAAGAAACCAGAGCTCTAATAATAGCGCCGGTGCCACCAGTAGCAGATCTGATCATTTTCCCGACTGAAATATATGTACTTTCATTGATTGTGGATCATATATGAAGACGTGTAGTTAGTTAGATGAGGCTAAGAGAGTGGAGCATTCGCAGCGTCATTAGCGTTTATTTTTGTTTAGCTTTAAATGAAGTACATTGAACAGCAAGTTGGGTTTTTCGCGATTTGGCTTCAATACAACAGAGCACGCTCTGCAGGCGATTATATAATCTCACAGCAAACAGCATAGTGATCACACATCAAGTAGAAACGATTTATAAATGGTTCAAGGTAGTTTAGCTAATAGAGGGAGACAAAAACTTTACTACAAACTAGCTAATAGCAGTGCCCATGGCGCGTGTTTTGCTGCAGGTCGTTTGTCTGGCTGTTAGCCTGCAGGCCTGCTTTGTTGAAATTTGACATACGATGCAGCCTTGAAATAACTTGTACTGTATTTCTTAGGAGACATCAAGTATCTGCTAATCATGTATACTTTGCGAAAAACGGAATGCAATGCATGTTCTAATAAACAGCTTTTGAGTACATATGCACCGAAGGTTACCAATTCAAATCTACAATGCATTCGCGCACTGATCGATTTTCCCATTATTAGGCACACGTTTCCGCTCGCCAAATGGTCTGTTTCTGTGGCTGGAAAGAGAGGAAATAGATGGTCACTGGCCGCTCTTCCTACTGGCGAAAAAAAAAAAACCTGCGCCATGTTGGCCTTTCTCTAAAGTTGTTGCTTCATATCCCTTTCGTTAATATGCAGCAAGTTCTTAAATGGCAGCCACGTTTCACGTCACCATTTATTTTTCTTAAGAGTGGAAACTCTATGCAAAAGGTTAATGGCGAGTTCAGTTCAGTCGTTCAGTCGCGTCCGACTCTTCGTGACTCTATGGACCATGTCACGCCAGGCTTTCCGGTCTCTCACTATCTTCCTAACATCACATAACTTCATCTGCAGAGCCTCGAGGATGCCATCTAACCATCGCGTTCGCTGCCTACCCCTTCTCCGGCGACCCTCAACCTTTCCCAACATCAAATCGTTCTCCAGCGACTCCTTTCGTCTCATCAGATGACCAAAGTAGCTGAGCTTTAACTTTAGAATTTGACCTTCCATATAGCAGTCAGGGTTTATGGTCGACAAGATTGACTGGTTTGATCTTCTGGCAGTCCAAGGTACTCTCAAGAGTCTTCGCCAGCACCACAATTCAAACGCGTCAATTCTTCGGCGGTCAGCCTTTTTCACAGTCCAACTCTCGCATCCATACATCACAACTGGAAAGACCATAGCACGAGTTATACGGATCTTGGTTGGCAGACTAATGTCTCTGCTCTTTACTAGGCGGTTAAGGCTAACCATTGCTCTCTTTCCTAGAAGCAGGCGTCTCCTAATTTCATGGCTGCTGTCTCCTTCCGAGGTAATCTTGGAGCCCAAGAAGAGAAAATCTGTCACAGCTTCCACTTCTTGTCCATTGATGCACCAGGACTTTATAGGGCAAGACGGCATTATCTTTGTGTTTTTAATGTTTAGTTTAAGCCCAAACTTCTCACTCTCTTCCTGTACGCGCATCAGAAGTCACATGAATTCCACTTCACTTTCTGCCATTAAAGTGGTATCATCCGCATATCTAAGGTTGTTGATACGTTTTTCAGCAATCTTCACTCCAGCTGTATATTCGTCCAAACCGGCCTTACTCATGATGCACTCTGCATATAAGTTAAATAGGCAGGGCGACAGTATGCAGCCTTGCCTCGCTCCTTTCTCAATCGGAAACCAATCAGTAAGACCATGCCCAGTTCTGACTGTGGCCTCTTGTCCTTCATACAGGTTCCTGAGGAGGCAGATGAGGTGAATTGGAACTCTCATCTCTTGGAGAGCTTGCCGCAGTCTGCTGTGATCTACGCAGTCAAACGCTTTCGCATAATAAATAAAGCAGAAGTAGATGGGTTTCTGGAACTCTCTTGCTTTTTCCATGATCCAGCGAATGTTGGCAATTTGGTCTCTAGTTCCTCTGCCCTTGCGAAACCCAGCTTGCACGTTCGGAAGCTCCCGATCGACATACTGCTGCAGCCTTCCTTGGAGGATTTTCAACATCACCTTGCTAGCATGCAAAATAAGCGCGATCGTGCGGTAGTTGGAACAATCTTTGGCAATGCCTTTCTTTGGAAAGGGGATGTAAACTGACCTGCTCCAATCCTGTGGCCACTGCAGGGTTGTCCAAATCTTCTGACATAATGTATGCAGAATGTTAACAGCGTCATGGTTGAGGTTTTGAAGCAACTCAACTGGAATGCCATCAATTCCGCTAGCTTTGTTCTGAGCAAGGCTGGCTAAGGCCCATTCAACTTCACTCTTCAGAATGCCTGGCTCGAGATCAGTAATCACCACCGCCTTATGTTGGGTTTGCACATTCGGGTCCTTCTTGTACAGTTCTGTGTATTCCGGCCACCTCTTCTTTATCTCTGAGGCTTCAGTGAGGTCCTTGCCTCGTTTGTCCTTTATCACGCCCAGCTTAGCACAGAAGCTTCCTTCGATATCTTTGATTGTCTTATACAGGGCTCTAGTGTTCCTTAATTGGCTGTTGTCCTAAACTGCTTGGCACTGTATGTTCAGGAAGGCATTCTTATCTCTCCTTGCTATTTTCTGAAAATCCGCATTGAGAACCTTGTATCTTTCTCTTTCCCCCATAACTATTGCCATCCTCCTTTCCTCAGCTATTTGCAAAGTCTCTTCAGATAACCAGTTTGCTTTCTTGTATTTCTTTTGCTTTGGAACTACCTTAGTAGCAACTCCTTGTATTATATCACGAACATCAGTCCACATCTCTTCGGGCTCTCTATCTTCCAGATCTAATTCTTGAAATCGATTCCTCACTTCCACAGCATATTCTAATGGAATTTGATCCAGATCATACCTGCAAGGCCTTCTAGTTTTCTGCGTTTTCCTCTATCGAAGCTTAATTTTGGCAACAAGAAGCTGATGATCGGTGCCACAATCGGCCCCAGGCCTTGTTTTTACTGCTTGTATAGCTCTTCTCCATCTCTGCCAGCAAAGAATATAATCGATCTAATTCCTGTACAGACCGTCCGGTGAAGTGCTTGTGTACAGGTGCCTCTTGTGCTGTTGAAAATGAGTATTCGCTATGGTTTTTATTCAAGTTTTTGGTCGAGTTTTGTTCCAAACTACAGGCCATGGTGTGAGCAGAAATTATTCGGTTACAAATTTCGCTTTCTTTTTTTCGTTTGCTTGTTTAACACAGTCGAAAGCCTGTTATCCCATTGTTTCGTTTTTGAACTTGTATGTGTTCTTTATTTGTGAGCTGTTTGTGAACTGTATGTGTTCTTTATTTGTGAGCTGTACTCGCCATTCACAATAGCGAATACCATAGCGAATGGCGAGTACATTGCCGAATATTTATTTATTTATTTATTTATTTGTTTGCAATACTGCCAGCCTCTAGTTGAGACCAAAGCAGGTGGGCATTACATTCATAATATCGACAAAATGATGATTACAAGAATTAAAGCTGCTCTGCAAAAATAGAGTATTAGGCAATTCTTAAATCACGAAAAACTCAAAATGTGTTATCAAATTCGCGCAAACAGCTCACAAATAAAGAACAAATACAAGTTGAAAAACGGAACAATGAGATAACAGGCTTTCGACTGTGTTAAACAAGCAAACGAGAAAAAGAAAGCGAAATTTGCTACCGTATAATTTCTGCTCACACCATGGCCTGTAGTTTGGAACAAAAACTTGAAAATGAATCAACGTTATTAACAGATGAGTGCAGGCAATTCCATTCGCTTGTTGCCAACGGGAAGAAAGAATGTTTAAATGCATCACTGTGACAAGAAAATTTGGTAAGCGTGAAAACGTGATGGTTTCTTAACTCTCGCTTATGTGATAATGAAACATATTGGGATAAGTCGATGTTAAAGGCGTTATGTAGTAGCTGATACAGGAATTTTAATCGCGCCAACTTTGCTCCAGCTAATAGCGTTTCGAGCCCGGATAATACAGCTAGTTCGGTTGGTGAATTTGTTCGCTTGTATTTGTTATGAATGAACCTTAGTGCTTTACGCTGCATTCTTTCAAGCCTCGAAATGTTAGTAAGACACTGGGGAAACCAGACGGTGTCAGCATATTCTAGTACTGGTCTAATAAAAGTCTTATAAGCTAAATATTAGTTTGTGCAGGGTCGGGGCGAATACACCTTCTAAGAACAAATAACTTGCGCAATGCTCTAGCAGTGATGTTACTAATGTGTTTGCTCCATCTAAAATCTGAAGTCAGTGTGACACCTAAATATTTTCGCTTGTTTACAAAGGTAAGTGGAATGTCATTCATTTTATACACAAAATTAGAAGGCTGTTTTTTCCTGGTTACTGCCGTTGCTACTGATTTCTTTGTGTTGATCTGCCAGTTATTCCATCATTCAAAAAATTTTTTCTAATAGCCTGTTAAGGATTACATGATCTTCGTGGCTTCTTATTTGGCTCCAATGTGGCTCCAATGTGTCAACAACGGCATCCGTCGCAATCTCGCGTCTTATGGCTAACGGGCTAACTTAACATTATGCCCAACTGAAAATAAAGTAATGGGAGCCGTCATCAAGTAACCCTCGACGCGTGTGGCATGTAAATGAGAGCCTCAGAAAAGAATGCTATGCATATTCGAGACTTGGGGATGCCCGGCGCCTTGGTGAAAAATATTAGCAACATTCACCGACTTGGCCCTAATTGAAACACCTAAAATAACTTCGTTGTAGGGAGTTTGCTTTTCACCGTAGTATCGGAGCAACTATGCAGGACTTTTTAGCAGACTCTGAAAGGGCACTGAAAAAGGCTTAAGCGAGAGCCTCAGTTGGTAAGCTGAACCAGCATTTCGACAAGTGGACTTTTCTTCATCTAGGCAACGTGTATCACCAGTGATGATCGCGAGATTTGACCACGTGAATGCAGAAAATTTAATATTCAAAGTCCGCACTGAATGGGAGCAGCTCATGGCTCAGGGAGTGCGGTATTTTCAACCTTTCAACAGGGCCCTCAATCAGCAAAATAATGCTGGCTACAACACTGGCAAGAGGCCCATTGAGAGCCGAGTTCACTAAGAAATCGACCATTAAATTAAAAATAATTCCACAATGCCCCTGACCCACTGGTAATGGACTTTTCGTATATGCAAGGCAAGGAAGAAACAAGGCATATTGTATCAAAAGACTTGGCTTCAAGCTTTTCAGCGCTACAAAGACTGACAAGCCCTCAGAGAGTATGAATATGTGAGTAATATTACAGAGCATATTTTGAAGGACACGCCAACTGCGAACAATTCAGCAGTAAATATTGACGTGTGATATTGGATACGGAGAGAAAAACTCATCCATTTAGAATTGTTAAGTGAAGAGTTCAGCTTACACAGTAGTCACGTAAGATCTATGCTATAACACCGGGGTCGGATCCAATAGAAGGAATTCAACATCTTGCTGCCCAGAACGTAAATATCGTTTGCCTCTTTCTGGCTATATTTCTGGCCATCTTATTTCTCACTCTTCCTTCTGACTTGATATTCTTTTATTGACGCGAAAACAATGTTATCCGCATGTTTCATTGCAATGTTATTGCATGTTTTAACACGCTATTCAAGTTCTTCCTTTCACAATAACAACAAATGTTCTAATAGTTTATTTCTGTGCAGCTTGAAAAAAGAGTGGAATTATAATAATTGAGTGAGTTCTCAGTGGTCAGACTGTTAATCAACACTACTACATTGAAGTACTAAAAAGACATCATGAAGAAATTAGGAAAGAAAAGATCACAGTTGTGGAGTGATTGATTGCTGTTACACCAGGACAGTGCACCCGATCACACGGCCTTATCTGTCAAACAGTTTCTGACTACCAGAAACATTACTCTTATGGAGCGTCCTCCTTATTCAAGTGATTAGGCTTCTTGGGACTTTTTTTTTTCTTAAGTTAAATCTTGCTTAAAGCGAACCCATTTTGCCAAGTTTAACAGGCTGAGGCAAAAAATGAAGAATCTCCTGCAGAGCTTTCCAAAAACCTCGTTCCAGAACTGTTACCAACAGTGGCAGCACCGAATGCGGATGTGTGTGAATTCTGAAGGCGCCTACTTTCAAGGTGATAATGTCACAGAGAACTGATTCTATAAGTACAATAATTTATTGGACCAGTCTCTATTTTTTTGTGTCACTCCTCATGTACTGATGGACGAACGGAATATAACAGCATCTCTCTTGAAATAGGGTGGTAGAACCCCGTCGGGGATGATGGGCTTTTTTTTTATGCCTGTACACCATAGTTGAAGCACGCGAACATGTTCACTCACGCAAAGGTTTATTAATAGCTTCTGAGACCGAATAATGATAAGAATATTTACATCACGTGATTTGCTTCGTCGTATTGAAAATGCAGAGCTTATGCTACTGGCGGAAGTGCTTACTTGTTTTATGGTGTCCTCAAGTTAGTTCCGCGTGACTCTACGACCAATAAAAGCACGTCACGTGCGATGGGATTGTCGGGAAACAGAGCTTCATGAATATTTAAGCTCCAAGTTTTACAAAGATTGCTCTCGATAACGTAAGCGCGAAAAGGGGTGGTCTTAAGTCTTTGCGCACTCGATCGCGACAGTTTTCTTTCTCTTATGCTGTTTCAGGTATCTAGCGTGGCTTTCTGAGAAACTTATAGGGGCATAAAAGCTAGCTCTAAATTACAGATTTTGCAGTCTACTTCTTTCATTTGCGTGCTTCAGCCTTTTTTCAAGCGTGTTCATTATCAGGCTTTAATGAACGGAGTTTTTAAGTGACAGCTTGCATTAACGAAGAATGAATTCCCCGCTTTCCTGGCGCCCAATGTATGCGAATTATCACGAGAGATTTCCACTAATGAGTGTAAATCTCTCATGGTAGGGTAAGCCGATCAAAACCTTTTTGCTCTCGCTGGCCCGACATCCTGCAAGTCCGAATTTTCTACATAAAGAAACCCTCATTAAAAACACAAACATTTTAACTTTAAAAAGCGCTCTTTTCGAAACCAAACCAGCAAGCAGCTGCTCAACTACTAGTTATCATCAATTTCGGTTGCTTGCTTTAACTACGCTGTTCTTCAGTAATGAAAAATATATTTACGATGGTTGCGCAATAAAATTAACGCTCTTGGAGTTTGCAGCTTCAGTAAGCTAAAAATAGCAGCCGTGTTATTTTTGTTCCTGAATATTTCACACGCTAGGAGAAGATCCGGAAGAGACTTATTTCAGTTCTTGTATAGATTTTAGGCTTTCGCAGTAAAGTATGTCTAGTCATTATTTTGGTGTTTAATGCAAATGACAGTGTTCAGAGCAGGCAATCACTTATAAAATTTTAACACTGATGCCAAATGTAATTCAGCTCTGTGGTCGAAATAGCATTGTTTTGAGATATGCAATTTTTCCTAAGTATTTTCTGAGAAACCTTGCCTAATCCCAACCTATTTCTGTTTACCAGCGGATAAACACTGGGCAAGAACATCAAAGTGCTTATCCCTTACAGGCAATTGCTGCCATAATCTTTCAATTACTGCTTTCTCAAACTTCGTGCTATACTCCTGTATATAATGTTCAGTTCAGTTCAGTCGTTCAGTCGTGTCCGACTCTTCGTGACCCTATGGACCATATCACGTCACGCTTTCCGGTCTCTCCCTATCTTCCTAACATCACATAACTTCATCTGCAGCGCCTCGAGGATGCCATCTAACCATCGCATTCGCTGCCTACCCCTTCTCCGGTGGCCCTCAGCCTTTCCCAACATCAAATCTTTCTCCAGCGACTCCTCTCTTCTCATCAGATGATCAAAGTAGCTGAGCTTTAACTTTAGAATTTGACCCTCCAATGAGCAGTCAGGGTTTATGGTCGACAGTATCGACTGATTTGATCTTCTGGCAGTCCAAGGAACTCTCAAGAGTCTCCGCCAGCACCACAATTCAAACGCGTCTATTCTTCGGCGGTCAGCCTTCTTCACAGTCCAACTCTCGCATCCATACATCACAACTGGAAAGACCATAGCACGTATTATACGGATCTTGGTTGGCAGACTAATGTCTCTGCTCTTTACTAGGTGGTCAAGGTTAGCCATGGCTCTCTTTCCCAGAAGTAGGCGTCTCCTAATTTCATGGCTACAGTCTCCTTCCGGGGTTATCTTGGAGCCCAAGAAAAGAAAATCTGTCACAGCTTCCACTTCTTGTCCCTTGATGCTCCTGAACTTGATGGGGCAAGACACCATGATCTTTGTCTTTTTATACTTCAGTTTAAGCCCAAACTTCTCACTCTCTTCTTGTACGCGCATCAGAAGACTCTAGAGTTCCACTTCACTTTCTGCCAATAAAGTGGTATCATCCGCATATCTAAGGTTGTTGATACGTTTCCCAGCAATCTTCACTCCAGCTGAAGACTCGTCCATACCGGCCTTCCTCATGATGCACTCAGCATATAGGTTAAATAAGCCAGGGTGACAGTATGCAGCCTTGTCTCACTCCTTTCTCAATCGGAAACCAATCAGTAAGACCATGCCCAGTTGTGACTATGGCCTCTTGCCGTTCATACAGGTTCCTGAGGAGACAGATGAGGTGATTTGGAGCTGCCATCTCTTGGTGAGCTTGTGACAATCTGCTGTGATCTACGCAGTCAAACGCTTTCGCATAATCAAGAAAGCAGAAGTAGATGGGTTTATGGAACTCCCTTGCTTTTTTCACGATCCAGCGAAGGTTGGCAATCTGGTCTCTAGTTCCTCTGCCCTTGCGAAACCCAGCTAGCACGTCCGGAAGCTTCCGATCCACATACTGCTGCAGCCTACCTAGGAGGATTTTCTATATATGGCCTTGCTAGCATGCGAAATACGCGCGATCGTGCAGTAGTTGGAATAATCTTTGGCACTGCCTTTCTTTGAAATAGGGATGTAAACTGACTTCCTCCAATCCTGTGGCCACTGCAAGGTTGCCCAAATTTGCTGACATAATGTATACAGAACGTTAACAGCGTCGTCATAGTTGAGGTTTTGAAGCAACTCAGCTGAAATGCCATCAATTCCGCTAGCTTTGTTCTTAGAAAGGCTGGCTAAGGCCCATTTAACTTCTTTCTTCAGAATGCCCGGCTCGAGATCCGTAATCACAACCGTCTTATGTTGGATTTGCACATCCGAGTCCTTCTTGTACAGTTCTGTGTATTCCTGCCACCTCTTTATCTCTGAGGCTTCCGTGAGGTCCCTGCCTCGTTTGTCCTTTATTACGCCCAGCTTAGCACAGAAGCTTCCTTTGATATCTTTGATTGTCTTAGACAGAGCTCTTGTGTTCCTCAATTGGCTGCTGTCCTCAACTGCTTGGCACTGTATGTTCAGGAAGGCATTCTTATCTCTTCTTGCTATTTTCTGAAAATCCGCATTGAGAGCCTTGTACCTTTCTCTTTACCCTATACCTTTTGCCATCCTCCTTTCCTCAGCTATTTGCAAAGCCTCTTCAGATAACCAGTTAGCTTTCTTGCATTTCTTTTGCTTTGGAACTACCTTAGTAGCAACTTCTTGTATTATATCAAGCACATCAGTCTACAGCTCTTCAGGCTTCTAGATCTAATTGTTGAAATCGATTGCTCACTTCAACAGCATATTCTGATGGAATTTGATCTAGATCATACCTGAAAGGCCTTCTAGTTTTTTGCGTTTTCCTCAATCGAAGCTTAAATTTCGCAACTATAAGCAGATGATCGGTGCCACAATCGGCCCCAGGCCTTGTATTTAATACTTGTATAGCGCTTCTCCATCTCTGCCGGCAAAGAATATAATCAATCTGATTCCTGTACATACCGTCCGGTGAAGTCCATGTGTAGAGGTGCCTCTTGTGCTGTTGAAAATGAGTATTCGCTATGGTCAGGTTATTTTCTTGACAAAACTCTACTGGCCTCTGCCCAGCTTCATTTGCCTTACCGCGACCGAACTTGCCTGTAATTCCGGATATTTCTTCACTCCCCACCTTAGCATTCCAATCTCCAATGAGAAAAAGGACGTCTGATGAGGGAGTGCGGTCTAAAAGGCATTGCAGGTCAGCATAAAATCTCTCAACATCAGCTTCTTCAGCAGTAGTGGTTGGTGCATAGACTTGGATAACTGTTATGTTGAAAGGATGACCTTGGATCCGAAGTAAAATCATTCGGTCGTTTTTGGGGTTGTACCCTAGCACTGCTTTGCCCATTCTTCTGTTTACTATGAGAGCGACCCCATTACTTCTCCTGGATTCGTGCCCACAATAAAAGATATAATGGTCGCCGGAATTAAATTCTCCCATTCCGGTCCACTTGAACTCGCTGATACCCAAGATATCAATGTTCAATCTGTCCATTTCTCGCTTGACGACATCCAGTTTACCTTGCGTCATAGATCTTATATTCCATGTTGCTATGTGATATATCTCCTTGCAACATCAGACTTTCCGGTCGCTTCCCGACACATCCATAACTGAGCGTCCTTTTGGCTTTAGCCCAGCCGCTTCATTCGTCCTGGAGCTACTAGGAATCGCCCTGCGTTCATCCCCAGTAACATGTGGGACGCCTTCCAACGTGGGGGGCTCATCTTCCGGCGCCATATCGTTAATGCTATTGTGACTGGTCATAGGGTTTTCTTGGCAGGAAATACTGGAGTGGGTTGTCATTACCTTCTCCAGTGAATCACATTTTGTCAGAACTCTCTGCCGTGACCTGTATATCTTGGGTGACCCTACACAGCAGAGCTCACGACTTCATCGAGTTTCGCAAGCCCCTCCGCCACGACAAGGCAGTGATCCATGACGTCAATAAATAAACTTGCGTGTAAAGCTCGATGTGACTTCGATCACAGTACTTTCCGAACAACGTGTTCCTTGTTGCTGTTAGCAAGCTGCCTAAAAAAACGTTCGTTGAGTGCACGACCTCCAGCGAAATTCAAATACTTTTAGAGCGCAGCTCTTATGCGCTGTTAGGTAGTAGAGCCGCTTCATCGATGGTGCAATTGCAGGCGTATCAAGGGAACGTCACATGCCAAAGAGAATATCTCGGAAGAGAAAGAAGAACCGTAGCTGTGGCTGTCCTTTCGCTTTTAGGAAATGTTTTGGCTCATGAGAAATATATAGAGCGTTTTAATTGCAACTGCGCAAGCCTTCATAAAGCATCCCTCAAATTGTTTGCGTTCGTGTATCGTAAAGATACTAAATCAAATTTCGAATTGCGAACTATGGTAATCGTCTCAAGAATTATTTTTTTTCGTACAGTATCGTGAGAATTATTTTATATATTTTAGAAAAAAGACCGAATTTCTGAAAAAAAAAGAATGTTTTGCTCACTTTTCTACAGTTATATATAGGTTTGGGCCCTTGAAGACATCACTTAAGAGAGGAACATACATTTTTGCAATATTGACCAGACGACTAATACATTTAAAACTCAACATAACGATGTTCAGGGGAGCCGCTTATTATTTCGTTAAATCGAGGGAGACATTCCTCGATCGCATAATCCGATAGCATTAATTATAATTGGATGTAGCGACGTCAAGGAAGAACCACGGCATAATTGCGAAACGCAAATTCGATGAAAATAAATTGGTTTGAAAGGACCCAATAGTGCAATTTACACGACGAACCAGGGACGTAACACTGTTACGTCTTGCAAAATGCAATAGAAGCAATTGCCAACTATGCTATGCTGCTACACTGAAATTGCGGCCTGCGCATACGACCGACACCGATAATAACGCGTATGAAAAGCAGCAACGATAATTGTGTGTCGCCAAGAAGAAGAAGAAGATAAAAAGAATGGTTCCAAGGGACTACAAACTTCTTTCCTAGCAAAGAATTCGCTGATCTTTGCTTGCTTGTAGTTTATAGCCAATAACTCTGCGGTTTTTTCGTGTATTCCTCCAGCAGACTGTCGCAGGAGATCAAGGGCATCCAAAATTTGACCCGGTTTCGGCGGCGGTGCCGCATGCCGGCAACGGGTCGACGGGCAGGCTTTTTGCGGTGTGCAATATCACCTGAAATGGGTCAATAAATGCCCTGTTTTGCGCCGCAAAGTTTGTTAAAAGCGGGACGAAGTTTCTCCGCGATGTTACCTTTGGCTCACACTCAATATATTGAGGAGAGCTTGTTGCCTGGCTAGTTGATGACCCTTTAAGTAAAAAATTTAGCGCAAAAAAAGAACACAAAGGACAAAGAAGAACACATGAGACGTTTGACGAGCGCTAACTACCAACACTTTATTCAAGCCGAAGTACACAGCTTATATATGAAAAAATCAAGCAATGGCAGAAGGGGGCAGATAAAACAGTAGCAGTCAACACAAAAACATGTCTAGAAAGGCACATTCCGCCAAGTACATGAGTACAGATGTATCGCTAACACAACGATCGGATAGCTTATCTATATGATATGCCTCTGATAGAAGTCTTGCCTTATAATTCCCACTTTATATTTTTAGGCCCTTTCAACAAAATAGACCACAAATATAATTATGGACCCTCATTTTCCGACAGAAAGTTCGTTCTTTAAATTGGGACAGATAGTGAAACTGTTTTCGGTGTTTAGAGTTACTCAAAGCGTTGAACCATAAGATGTCTAATGGGGGATCGGAATATCTTAACAAATCGAGACTTTCGTTAAATGGGGTTTCGTTAAATCGAGTTTTGTCTTTATTATAATAAGCCTTATGCCACTTTTATAAACTGTCGGTATGAAATAAATTTTCAATATCTTCATTCTTGCTATATGAAATGTATAATATGCAGATCATAACTATCCGTTCATTGCTCCATATTTTTCGGTTTCAAATACTATACTATACTATACTATACTATACTATACTATACTATACTATACTATACTATACTATACTATACTATACTATACTATACTATACTATACTATACTATACTATACTATACTATACTATACTATACTATACTATACTATACTATAGAAACGGCCCGTGCTCAGGGGGCAGGCCTTGATTCCTCCGGCTAGTACGGTGCACAAGGGTGTCCACTGGCACAGTCCTGGACATGCGGTGGTGTACGGGACATGTACTGAGATCGAAACCTAGCACCGATGCCAAACTATGTCACGGACAACAGGGCTAGGCGTGACTACAACGACGGGACGAAGCTGTACCAGCAGGCAAAGTTCCGCGCACAGCACGCGAGCCAACTTCGGCGTCATTTTCTTCCAGGTGCCACCGAAAAACATCAGGAACGCCAGGTGGCAATACTATACTACTACTACTACTACTACTACTATGCTAAAACTACTACTACTATACTGCAAATTATAAAAGGCATCTTTTGTAAAAAAAGGCTCTAATTTCACAATGCCTGCATACCTATCACTTGTTATTTAGTATGCACGTGATCTATGGTACAGTACCTTCTTTAGAAAACATGCTTGATCCTTTGGTTGATTGATGTTACATTGCCCTTATTTTATCTTAATTACCTAAGTAAATGCATTATGTTTAACGTGTAGTGCAGAGGGTTCTATTTTATTCGGGTCCTTAGCGTCCCTTTCCTTATGGATTAAGATGTCAGTACTCCTCCCCAATTCCGACACCATCGATATCATGAGGGATTGCGTATTCAGAGTGGCCAGCTTTTCTAGCAGATCCTTCAGTAAATCTGTATTTCCTCGTTGCTTTTTCATTCCTTTATCATCACTGATTTATTTGCATTGATTTTTAATCACTTGGAAAGGTTTCTTACCCTGTTCTTCTTTACTGGCGGAACGTCTGATTATTCTCCACTACTGCCATTAGTTATTATTCTCCTGATTATTCTGATTATTCTTCACTACTGCCATCGTCCCCATTAGTTGGTTGCACGGGAGAAAAGTTAGCTCAAATCAGACGAATACAAGACCTGTATACAGGACAACGCGCTACTGGGAACTGGTTCTTTTATTAAATACACACATAATGCATAGAGACACAGTCACACCACCTATCAGCTACCGTAAAAATCAGAAAGCAATGTTCTGCCCATCTTCTACTGCGCACTCAGTAATGATATCTCTGAAGTTATTGTTCATTGCTTCTACGCTAAGGTCATCATACTCGGCTAAACCTGAATATCTGTTCTGTAGCGAGGTCATGAATTGTTCTCCCTCTCCCTCATTGATAATTCATTGATGGACTTCTTCCTTACTAATCTGCTTCGTTGCCTCTTCAGATTAGACTCATTCAAAATCTTGCCATTCAGTGGTCATATCATCACATATTTCGATTACCTCTATATCCTGCACAATGCCGGGGTTAGAACAGAGTATCAAGTCAATTTGATTCTTAGCCTTCCCGCTCGGGCTTTTCTATGTCCACATCTGGTTCTTCCGTTTGCTGAAGAACGTATCGATAATTCGTAAGTAATTGTGCTCTGCGAACTCAACTAGCAACTCCCCCTTGCTATTCCTAGAACCAATGTCGTAGTCGCCCACTGCCTGGTCACCAGTCCGCTTTCTGCTTACCTAGGTATTGAAATAACCACTCAGTAAAGTAATTTCTCCCTACTTCAGGTACAGTATTTTAAGGCCTCAAAATTGTGACGCCTTCATCGCAGAAAATTACGAAAGAGGCGAATTGAGAAAGTGAATACCTGTTTTAAAATCACCTAAGTACTATGCGCGAATATTCTGCCGAATAATAAATTACAAAAAAATGGTGTACTCAGTGACAATCTGAAATCAAAGGCGGCACACACGTGCCATAAGAATTTTAGTTAGTGTACACACTTAAGCTTGAAAGTTTTTTCGAAGAGGTAAGCACCGGATGTATGCAGTGGTTGCTAATTGTGTGGATATTTGCAATGATAAAACCAATGGTCTTCTCTCCGGTTTGCGATCATATGCAGTATAAAGCAATCAACGTTACCATAGCAATACGAATGCCTAAACTAACTTCTGTGCACTTCTCACAAAAAGGAGACAGAATGCAAATCGTTGTCTCACTTGCCAAAGGTGAAAGTGACGCTACTGACCGTGGACGGATTGTTTATTGCCCAACATGCTTTGCAATGCATTGGATAACTAGCCGTAGCGATTCACTATGAGTGGAAATTGGGAGCTCAGCGCTGCTTTAACTTTGGTGTCGCTTCGATTGTAGAGTAGATATATTACGTCAGGACTTCAGTTCAATCTCTTTGAGTGCATGGGGTCTGTTTCGCTTTGTGTTGAATCGCTTTTTTTATTATTTAAGCAACAATTACAGTGCTTGCTTAATTTGTGGGGAGCCATTATGAAACGCGCTTCTTGCTGAGAAACGTGATGTTTTTGAAAGGTTGAGAGGAAATGGGACTGCAGCAGCAATCTGTAACAAATAATACCAAATGCTCCAAAATGGAATTATGAGCATATGTCTTTTTACCATCTTCTTGGGAAATCAAACATAAACGGACAATACGGCGATGTTCTGAATGGTGAGCCTAATAAGCAAAAAGAGGCTTTAAAACAAGTATGATAGGTTTCGGTCCAATAGTTTTCATACATAGAAAGCCCTGATTACATCACGTTCTGTTTTACTAAATCAGGATAACCTTTTTGAGAGTCATACCGTTTGTGCACACTTGTAGAAGAACACATTAGCCCACACTTTCGATACGGTCACTGTGGGTTTAAATGTTTTTAATAAGAAGTTAAACTATTTTTTCAGCATATTAAACATTTGTCGCTGTTTGTAAGTTAACAGATCTCCATATGAAGCTACGACTTTTATTTTTCTATTTGGATAAATAATTATTAAAAAACAATCTTGAAGACCTTCGCAGCTTCCTGTCACAGGGTACTTTACATTGGGATTACAAATGGAAACCTATATTACATTCGGCATGCTCGTTGTCGCCAGCTGGCCACGAATGCATTCACGGCCAATTTTCTAATCCACGATATTATTTGTTTCAGCTGACCGCTTTCAAGATGTTTCTAGGCTTGCAGCCAATACAATGAGGACATTTACGGGTGGCGCTATTGCGACACGCGGACAGAGTGTAAGCTTGGAGCAATCGCACACATCCAATCACGGCTCCAGGCTACTGGGAACACGTGCTTTACGAACGTGCGCTTCCGGACGTATACCCGTCAGTTTCCGTTGGCAGCGTACATACTTCAATGACCCAAAAGACGAGACTGACTTTATCGGCCTGCAGGCACTGCCTAAAATGAGACCCAGGCCCAAATTCTGAAATGCTTCTTACCTGGGTGAGGACGCCGTAAGGGCGCCTCACCTTCCTTCAGTAAATTTTTAAACATGTCTTACTCAGGAGCGGTTAGTGAGGCCTCGCTTGGAACGCCTTTTCCGCTAGGTAGGCACTCTGCTACCTACATTACATTCACTGCCTTCGCTTCTTTTCATTGCTGCTTCTCCCGAACGCACGTTTTCCTGCATAAAAACTCGCTTTGTGCTTGTGCAGTACGGCGTCTCGTGTGGGTTGGGAACGCCCAGTGCGACTGTAAAAGCGCGCGGAGCGAAACATTCGGTGTGGTTCTTGCAGAGTCCCTCCATTGTAAACGGCTGCAAGCTGCCAGGTCAACGATGTTTCTCTATCAAGCCAAGTACAGCTTCGAAGCAAAACGCGTAAAAAAAGATACGAGAGAACATATGAGCGCACCTAGAAAGAAACACAACGTTATAAATTTGTACTTGCTTTCCTTTTACAGAATGAACCAGGATACCTCAAACATTAAGCACATATTCTACTTAGGCTACTTCAGTTTAAGAAGCATGGCGGGCTCCTCGTGGAAGTTAAGGAAATAGCGTAAACCAAGCTGCATTCTGAAATTCGACCTTATTGCTGCAAATGATTGGAAGTGGTCACATTTCGATCACTTTAAAGCATAACTCTCCTTACCGTTTTTGACAAAGCGTAGAAAGAGCGCCGGGGGGGAATGATCAACACCAATACTACTGCAAGTTATTGACGGCCACAATTTGTCAGAAATCGAAATTTTACACCTACTGCAGACAGTCGGACACGACTGAACGACTGAACTGAACTGTTTAAGATGGCCAAGAAAAAATAAGTAATAGAATGCCCTGCGCTTTAAGGATAATGTGTCCTGGGCGTTTTTGTGCGACATTCTTTCCTTTATTTTCTAAAATAGTTTTAAGCAAATAAGATAACTATTCGAGGCTAGAGCATCTACGTCGGTGCCTGCTCTTCATTTGAAGGCGATTGCTACCAGATAATAAGACCCTAGCTAACAGGTAGGCATGCCTGCTCTTGATCTGTCATGTGAGTGTGGACGAGGTTTACTTGCGTTTATGTATCGCTGTATGCGCATTCGCGGCCGTTCTAAAATATTGTCCTTGTGTTTCACACTGAAAAATACAGTGAAATGACGGGGTCGTTTTTACTGGCATAGACAGCAAGCATCCAAAGAAAAAATAGAATAATGTGTTCTTCATTTGTAATCAACGTATTATAAGAATCCAACATTACAATTAAAACCAAACTCACGAAAGTATAGAAAAAAAACAATAACCACATACAGTCCGTGAGATTCAAAACCACGGCCAACATCAATATTATATGTTGTGCAACAGAGAAATGTGGAAAGAAAATTTTCAGAAAATATATACGCAATATCTAGTTATATGCACTGAAAATATTACGCTTCGCTCGCATCAAGTAGTTATAAACAGTACGGAATATTTTGACTGACAGAATAAAAAACCCTCATAGCAGTAGCCCAGCTGACACTTGAGGAATGATCTTCAATTACATTGGTTTTCCTGCACAATTTGACGCTATCATATAAAGTTTTGTTCATAAATAACTTACTATTGAAAAATAAGCTTCTCGCCGTTAGTGAGGACCCAGGTAGCACAAAGTGGGCTATGAAGAGTGGACCCCGGTGGGCCCGATGTAGGCAATGCAGGACAGCCCCGGTGGGCTCAATGTGGGTGCTGCAAGAGGGGCCGACGTAGGCCCGAAGAGGGCTGTCGACAAAGCCCCAATGGGCCCCACTAGGGGCCGATGCGGGCAGCCCTTGCGGGCAGCCCACATTTTTCCGGCATTGTTAAAAGGGCACATCCCGCCAACTCCCCGCGATGGTCCTACTTTGGACCGATTTGGGCAGCCGCTTTGGATGAACATTTTTTTTATTTCATTTAGCCCCTCAGAAAATGACATAGGACCAATGCGGGTTCTATAGCGCTCGCCGCACTTGGGCTTGCCCACATTATTCTCATAGGGGTCCGACGCAGGAAATTGATGGAAAGCCCTAGTCCAAGTTTTCCCAATCAATATTTAGGCACATAATTACGTAATTATTTTATACATGTCTGCACTTTCTAAACAGCCACAATATTAAATTTTACAATAATTCATAACAATCATCTAGCTAAAATGACTTCATGTACACCTTGTTCAGGCTATGGAGATGTGTGTTCTTAACAGCAATATTGGTGGTGGTGGTGGTGGTGGTTGTTCGGAAGAGGAAGGGGGGAGTGCACTGGCCGGTTGACTGCCGACGGTGTCGACACCGCTACTGCCGAGTGCAGATAGTAGGAGAAGGGGGAGGGGAAGAAAGATAAGAGAGAAAGAGACGCAGGCGCTGCGCGAAAGCAATCATGCCCCCCCAGGGTGTCTAGAGGAGGTCGGCGAGGCCGGTTGCCGCCAAGAAGGCGAGGAGCAGGCGAAAGGGCTTGTCCGATGTCGGCCCACGAGGGAAAAGAACCTCTTCTGAGGTGGAAGAGGGGAGGGAAAGGGATCGATAGCCAGAAGAGAGGGCGGCACGCTGCAGTGCGAAGGCTGGGCACTCACACAGGAGATGGTCGAGTGTCTCCTCCTGGTGTCCACACTGCAGACATGCCGGAGAGGGGGTGAGGCCAAACCGGTAGAGTCGGGAAGATGTCCGAGCGGAGCCGACTCGGAGTTGGAGAAGAAAGGACCGGTCGGCAAAGGAAAGGCCCTTGGTGGGGAGCGGACGGGGGGGAGATCCGCCCGCAACTCTGGAGTCCGGGTGTTCCAGGAGGAGGTGGCGACGGATGACGTCTCTCGCCACGTCCAGAGGTCCCACCGCGGTGCTGGTGGGGGTGCCAGGATCGTGGGCAGTCCTGGCCAGGCAGTCGGCTGCCTCGTTGCCTGCCACTCCAGAGTGGCCCGGCACCCAGCAGAGGGTCAGGGTGGTGCCCCGGAGTCCAATGGTGGTGAGTCTTGCGGCCAGGCTACGCACCACAGGAGGGGCACCATCCGGTTTCTGCAGGAGCTGGAGGGCAGAGCGGGAGTCTGTGAGGATGGCCGCCCTTAAGATGTGCGGACTCTCCGCCAGGATGTCCGCCGCCAGGTGGAGGGCAGCCAGCTCGGCGGTGGTGGAGGAGGCCACAAATGGCAGCCTGGCCTGCCTGCACATGCCGAGGGCTGGGACAGTGCAGGCAGCCGCAGCCGACGGGCAGGGCCCAGGAAGCACAGATCCGTCGGTGAAGAGCTGGGTTGCCCCAGCAAGGTCCTCCTCCAGGAGGCAGGCAACCTCCTGCTGCAGGCATGCAGCAGCCGCAGTCCTCCTGGTCCCAGCCCCAGGGAGGAACAGCCGGATCGAGTACGGCCGGCCCAGGTCCGGTCGTGGTGGGAGAGGATGGTCCTCGCTGGTGCCACCCACGAGCTGTTCAAACTCGCCCGCCAGGTGGCCTATGCGGGAGCGAGGGCAGCCCAGGAGGCGGTCCAGGAGGGGGCGGCCATCAGGTGCATTGTGGAGGCGCTCGATGTGTTGGAGGGCTGTTCTCCTAGCCTGGAGCTCCATCGGCCAGGACCCTGCCTCAGCAAGTGTGGCCGCAATAGCTGTACTGCGGGGGAGCCCCAGGCAGAGCAGTAGCAGGCTGTCCAAAGCAACCACTTAAGAGGCAACAGTTAGCAATCAGTTTGTTTTAGTATTTGTAGCGCAATTTGCATGAGCGCGAGAACTAAAGTCGTGTAAATTTTTAATCGACTAAACATGGCAACAACTGTTATACAAATCATCTAAAATAGTAATTTAGGGCAACATCTAATGTAAATAAAGGTTGGAAACAATGATTACGCAATTGCACGCACGCCTTCTAGCCCCATTACGGCCGATGTGGGACCTACAGCGGTTTTGTGCGGGCAGCCCCAATTGGGCTTGGTGTTGGTTTTGAACATAAACCCCACTTGCTGTTGCACGTGCCTTCAAATTCCCCACAAGGGACCAATTTTGGTATCATGCCGGCCCTCCCGCCTTCCAGCCCCATTACGGCCCATGTGCGATATAAAGCAGTTTTATGTGGGCAGCCTCAATTGGGCTGGACGTTGTTTTTGAACCTAGAGCCTACCTGCTGTTGCACGGGCCTTCAAAGTCCCCACAAAGGACCAATTTTGGTACCATGCGAGCACGCCCGCCTTCCAGCCCCATTACAGCCTATGTTGGACCTAAAGCGGTTTAGATAAGGCTGCCTCATTTGGGTTTCACGAAGGCTTGCCCAAATTGAGCCCTTATTCATATTTGACCTGCCCTCAAGTAACCTACAAGGGGCCGATTGGGGCAGCATGCGGGTATGTCCGTTTTCTTGCCCCACTACGGCCGATGTTGGTCCCACAAAGATTTAATGGGGGCGGCCTCATTTCGATCTCTGAGGGCTTTCCCATAAAAAGCCCACATTTAGGTTGGATTGCCCTCAAATATCCGGCAAGGGACCCTTGTGGTCTGGATGCAGGATAGTGCACTGCATTAGCCCAAGAAACGCCGCTATGGGACCCATGCAGGAGGAGCAGGGGCAAGCCCAAATGGGGCTTGCCCACTTTTGCGCCATCGGGGACCGATGCAGGTTTTATGATGGTTGCCCCAGCCCCACTTGCCTACATCGGACCAACTGGGGCCCCACATTCTGTGCTACCTGGGGATGGCTACAAACTTAGTCACAGAGGCAGTCGTCCTGCCTTTTACTTTTTTTAGCTATTTATGCTGCGCGTGAGCAATCTTTGAAAGTTCAGTAGCGCAATCCTTATATATATAACGGTCGATACAGCACGTCTATCACATGTCCATCTTTATTTCTTGATCAAATCACACGTGTACTTGCGCAGTGAAAGTCTTGTATTTTTATAACTTACTTACTCATATATGTTATCAATTCTGTTTTTCATTTCTGTGCGCCCCACCCCTTATGTAATACCCTCTGATGAGGGTCTTTAAGGTATTAAAGTGATGTGATGATGTGATGTGATGTCTCGCATTACCTCGGTTGCCACGCGGATCACACTCTAGAGAGGAAGGAGGGGCAGGTTGCAGGAGGACCCTCTTATGCTAAATAGGCCTCAATGCTGCCGGATTCTAGGGCCTCGTTAATCTAATCATCAGACAAATATATAAGAAGGGGGGGGGGACTTAGCATGACATGAATGCTAATGAAGCGAACAGCAACCCAATTAGAAAGAGATTAGAAAAACCTTCATAAAGTGCTCGCTCCAGGAACCTCACCACCTGTGTCTGTCCGCTGGCTCCATCTCACAAAATCTCTACAACAGGAGGGTATTAAAAGGTGTCATGGCTGGACACTCATTGGTTATCGGAGAGTGGGGAGTTGCAACACCGCCTGTTATGGGCGAATGGTAAGGAGCTGCCAATTTGTGCAGCTTTTATTTTGTTAATTACACGTAACGGGAGCTGAGTCTTCCATGCTACGCATAGATTGTGGAAACCTGTCTTTGCGGCTTTGTTTAAGCTGGAATTTACCCCCGTTTTGGCCGGTCTTTCACATTCGGTGGTAGATTACGGCTGCATGCTTATGGCTGTGTGTGACGCGAACCCAAATTGATAACTGGTTCTAACAGACTTATTACAGCGTTTGGACAAGCTATGGTAAATGGGCTGATGCCTCAGTTGGCGCTGGTGATCAAATTTTATTAAATTGTAATCAATTTATTGATGGTAAAAAATCAACCATATGGTGATAATGCAAACCAAATGCCCGATCTCCTGTTTTTTTGTACAATGAATCTTTTACGTTTCTGATATTATTTGATTGAATTATTACGGAAGGCTGATTAGTACCTAATCTTAACAAAATGTCGTTGTCCTTTCCTTAATTTCAGTGACTGCTGGCTTGCTTTCTAAGTGCAATAAGCCCTTCGTTTCTCTGTGTGTGCCTGGTTAATAGAATTACGGATATCTGGTTATTAGCAACCTTGATTCCAAAGGTAGCATAAGGCGGATCACGCCCAGCTCTCAACTTTTTCTCCCGATATTGTTGCACCTGACACTCGCGGTAACGCAGGACGCTCTACATCCATCGCCATACACAAAGGTGGTGGTGCTGAATACTATGATGATTAGAATAAAACCAACATAACTCAGTAAGACAGTAGAAGACTCAACAGCCATTGCCGTAGCTCTTTTATTATAGCACCGCACATTCAAAACGGAGGCCCTGCTTCAAACATTCGGCGTGGTATTTGGTCGTTTCTTTTATTTGTTGATCAAATTGCACTCCGCAATAAATCCACTACTTTACTTTTTCCTATTGATCAACACCTCCAAATTAAAGAAAAAAATTCCAGAATATTGCCTTGGTTTATAGATGTCGCTCCTGGCTTCCTTTGCTATTACTCTTTATGCTACGTTTCTTTGAATAGGGGACGATTTCAAAGGCGGATTTCTCAGTGCTTGTTTGTTGTGAAGAATTCAATTTGTTATGCAACCTCTCATTATTATAAATAAATTTTTCATTTATTTATTTAAACCTTCTGTTCTCATTCAAAAGATCGCACTTGTATATTTGCATGTGTGCATAGAGCAAAAGCTAAAAAAAAAGAGCCAGCAAAATGCAGAGCGGTAAACAAATACGTCATATTATGGGCCATAGATAAAGCAGTCAGGTACCGTCTATCGCTGGGTGAGAATATAACCTCTTTATTGTTATAAAGGAATCGAATCCCGGCCTCGGTGGCCGCTTTTCGATGGAGGCGAGAAGCAAGGTGCCAGTGTGCTGTGCGACGTCAACGCAGGTTAAAGAACCCCAGGTGGTCGAAATTTCCGGAGTCCTCTACTACGGCGTCTCTCATAGCCTGAGTCGCTTTGGGTCGTTAAACCCCACAAACCAACCCAAAACCAACCGACCATTCTTCTCTCAGAACACGCTACTTTTAAATGATCAGGGCAGTCGGCCGTGAAAACGGATGTTACGAATATGTTTCCCTAACTCAGTGTGTCATGTGCCCATTTGATAAGTAGAAGTTATAAGACGTACATTTATGCTCTTCTCAAGGACAGACATCTATCGAAGCTCACTATGACGGTAACTGTATTTTTCCCAGTGTTGTTGATCCGAGTTAGGGGAACAGAACAGCTGTCCACCATTTTTTAACCCCGCGGGGTGGTACAGTGGTAGGGCGCTTGACTAACTGTGTCCATGGATGCGGAATCGAGTCCCAGCCTTGGCAGCCGCTTTTAGATGATGGCGAAAAGCTAGGCACCCGTGTGCTGTACGATGTTAGTGCAGGGTAAAGAACTTCAGGTAACTGAAATTTTCGGTGCCCTTCACTACGGCGTCAATCATAGCTTTAGTCGTTTTGGGACATTTAATCCCAAACCCAAATAAAACCTGTTCACCTTTTTAGCCAGTAGCCAAGACCTTGGATGATCGATTAGCATTACGCCCTGTATTCATGTTCTCAGCACAACAAAGGGTCAGACATATTCCTAATGAGTCACAATTTTATTGTACTCTCATATTACTCGGCGTCAATCTCTTCATAATCCCCCTGGCTGAATCCGTCAGAAAGGGCACAGCCAGCGAAACGGAGGTGCCAGCGAGCTGAGTGCTTTGATGGTACGGTACACATGCTCTTGGGCGTAAAGGCTTAAACGACCAGGTCCACTCAAGCGACAGGCATAGCTGTCAGGAGTGCGGCGCGTCTAGGAGAAATCGCGGTGAGCTTAACCGGGTCAGAGTCATCAGACTGGAACGCCCTAACATACGTACTAAGAGGCAGAGTTTAGCACGGCGAGGATCCGATCTAATCGTAAACCGGTCGAGCCTCCTTAGTACCATCGCCCACTCGTAAGAAGCGCTCGGTTAGACGGCGCCCACTTTGCTCTCTACCTATCCTCTCCTTCTGTATTCGGTCGCCACCACGACACTTTCCGTCTCCTGCACTGCTTGCCTATACGGCTCTGATATGAGAGCGGGGCGAGGTTTACGGCACAACAAGCCAGAACACACTACACTGCGGGTCGCATGCCGTGGGTTCAATAAATAGCATTCGCGAAAAGAGCCTGCTTATAGGAGCTCATCTTATACGAAGAACTCTAAACACACGCACACACCCTGCTTGTGTTAGCATAGTTGGTCCGCCTCGCAGAGACAGAAACCTTACTGCGCCACTGTCCCTAAGACGAAGGCACGATTTCGTGTCCTGGAGGAGCGATACACGAGAAATAACGCAGGCCAGCACCATTTTGGACACTTCCGACGGTGCTTCACTGCTCGGTTATTTCCTGCCAAAATGTGCGGAAACTACGCTGCGAACGTTGTCCTCGTTCACCCGTTCTCTGCGATCCCCTCCGCATACATCCCTCGGTGATCTCTTTGCTTTCCCGCCACACCCCGTAACATCTCGAACAACTAGACTTTCTTCCCTTTTTTTCGTTGGCTGCTACATTTGTTCAATTGAGCGAAGGGCTCTCGAAGAACGTTTTTACGGTAGCGTTCTGGCTGTGTTCCCTTCGCAAAAAAAGCCTATAAACGACATCTGGGTGAGGTTGGACGCGTGATGGCCCTGGGATTACCATCCCGCCCTCTGCTGCAGCTGAGGCTCTAAGGGAGCACTTCAGGTGAGGGTCAAAGGAAGTACCTTTGCAAGACAAACAGAACCACCTTTGCAGGCTGCGAGGTTCGAAACTGGGTTTGGGCCCACTGCGGAGGAGGGGCGCGCAGCGGGGTTTACGGAGCTTCTCCCAAACGCACACCCCTGGAAAAGCCGAGCGCCAGGCCGGGGGACGCTTGTACCCATTTTTACCGGTGGGTGTCCGGCGGTGGGTTTCGAACTAACCACCTCCCGCAGCCGAGACGGGCGCTCTAACCACTAGGCCACGGCTGTTTTTCCCATCAACGGCAACACTTTATTTCCTGTTGCTCATCCGTGCGTTGAAGTGGATGTAAGTTATATAAAATTCAACGTTTTCGAAATGAGCGTAAGATCTAAACTCGCTCCTAGAAAACCTCAAAAATATCACGACGTCCACATCTAAACGTTCGACTTGCCAAAGTGTGTTCGCGGAAAATCAGGAAAGAAATAGCAGTACAAGTATCGTGCTTAGTCAATAGTTTTGAAGGCCTCTTACGTTTTATGAATGTTAACAAATTTGTGTAAATTTACGGATGTAGCAGCTTTTTCTGTGCCTTATTGGCTGCAGCGGAAGCAAGAGAGAATGAGGTGTCTGCACTATCATGTGTATGACTTTGACGTATGCTACAATATAAATGCCTTTCCGGTTACGCGGCCAGAGTAAGTGTTACATCTGTTTTATATCGAAACGCGCTGCTCAGCTATAACTGGCGCTTTTATAGCGCAGTTACAAATTTATTGTGTTTATCTTTCAGAAACGTGAGCATACAACAATGCTGATAGATCGCGTCCTCGGCTCTATATATATATCTCGACAATTGCTTTTTTTTGGACCGCAGAGTTTATTCGTTGTTTTTTGCATGTCTCGTTCTCTATGGCAAAGTCGCGAATAGATTAAAAAATTAGATTAGATTACAAAAACTACTCCGCCAAAAAAAGATTTCTGGTGTTTTGCTGGACACTTGTGGACTGTAGGCCACATTTTAAATTTACGGAGAGTATATTATTACAATTTTATGAAATAAGATTACAAGCACAAAAAATATGATGTTCGTGGCATAAATAACGCATGGACAAGATTATATGGTTCGTTTTCCTCTTCTCCGAAAATCGATGTACCTAAAATTTGCTTTACATAACTGCCACCAACTCTCTCAATATACCTCTTAGCCCTCAAGGGCACAGCTGTGAATATCCATTTCTAGCTCAACAGTGCCTAACGCATTAAGCCGCGTGTGATATGAGAACCTTCCGAGACCTGGTGGAAACAATAATATATCATAAATAAAACGTTATCGCAAGAATCATTCAGCACTCTAATTATTAAACAGACAGTAAATTATTTAATGAATTGTCCCTTCAGCAAATATGCCACAATCACGTTTCCTTCAGTTTTTGCAAAATAGTGGCTGCTCTTCTAGATATCATTAGAGATTGATCTGCCTTACTTAAAAATTAAATAAAACGAATTTATTCCTGCAGTTGACGCCAGCTTTATGCAGCAATGCAAGAAAGTTCTCGCGTTTTAGAATCGTGATAAATCCAGTATAGAGTCAAGTTTTATGAAACTTTTGGATAGTCAGCTCGAGCATAGAGAACTGGAATCATTTGTGCGCCAGAAATCCAGAGTAATAAGGCATGAAAGAACTGGCATAAGGAACTTCACCAACTGCAATCTAAGTGCCGCTGCTGAAGAACTGGTATTACCATTTAAAATTGCTTACAAGAGAAGTTATCTACCAAAATTTTTTTATTACCTCGAGGGGTTCGTCGAGAACACTTTCATCATGCCACGGGACAAGCGTTTAACTTTTCCTCTCAACTTATATTTACTTTTCAAAACGAATTGGCAATGAATAAAAACACACGTTCATGCTGCGTGTTTTGCTTTTGCTTTTATAAGCTTTTGTTAAGAGATGCGGTTTTAATCACAAAAATACTTGGTGTATACATGATATAACATTTATATTTTCCATTTTCGGGTAAAACCTGATTTCACCCTAAGTTTTCGCCTCGAGCAACTGCCTGAAGGTTCGGGTGAAACCTTATCTGTAAAAAAACAAGATCGAAACACAGGCTTTAATGTATTGCGTAGAAGTCAGGTGGATTGTTCAAATTGACAAACCATAGAAAGTAAAAAAGAAATGAAAAATTTTATGTAAACTTTTATTCTTTAAAATCATTTCGCGTATTTTAAACGTACGCCTACTGCCAGTAATTAGCAAACACATTCTTACTTATTTGCCTACCTTTGCAAGTTTTGAGTAGATAAACGGATGGAATGATATAGCAAAGATAACTGCAACACTTCTCACACCACCATCAAAACCTAGAGGGGCTGTAGTGATGTAAACATTCGCGAGGGAAGAAAACAAAACAGGAGCCACCTAGCATGTAGCAGATACTATAAAAGTAAAAAGCTTGCTTTGCGGTTCTCTACATTAAAAGCATTTCAGTGTATTTTCAGAGAGGAGGTAAAGATTATGGGCAAATCAAGGCGCCCTCAAGCCAGGAAAGAAAGAAATTAGAAATCTTGGCGTTTAGATGCTGTCTTCTGCACTGTCTTCATCAGAATTTACCACGTAAAGTTTTGACTGTTTACTCGGGGGATCTGCAAACATCTTTGCCGCTGACGGGTGCAAAGTTGGAATTTTCTGTGTTTGAGATTTGACCACTGTAATATCTTTAGTTACAAAGCCTTTGCTGTCGCAAGTGTTATGCACAAAATGTTTGGCTGTACAAAAAGTTGCAGGGTGAAATAAAAGCCATATCTATTTAAAGTTTTCAGCTAGTTTGTACTTTTTATCATGTAAATCTTGCTATATTGTTTCACTCTGTGCTCCTGAAATGCTATGGGCTGGTTCTAAACTGCCAAGGAGATTTAAATAGGACGGATCATGATACATAGATCTTGGGATATAAACTAATACTGCACTTGTAAAATCCTTAAAACGTAAAATAGTGGAGCATACTTCATTTAGCAAGACAGGCATACCTAACAAGTACCGCCAGTCTAGCGAAAAACAATCAAAATGTACTACCAAGGTGTGTTGAGTACACACACACACACACACACACACACACACACACACACACACACACACACACACACACACACACACACACACACACACACACACACACACACACACACACACACACACACACACACACACACACACACACACACACACACACACACACACACACACACACACACACACACACACACACACACACACACACACACACACACACACACACACACACACACACACACACACACACACACACACACACACACACACACACACACACACACACACACACACACACACACACACACACACACACACACACACACACACACACACACACACACACACACACACACACACACACACACACACACACACACACACACACACACACACACACACACACACACACACACACACACACACACACACACACACACACACACACACACACACACACACACACACACACACACACACACACACACACACACACACACACACACACACACACACACACACACACACACACACACACACACACACACACACACACACACACACACACACACACACACACACACACACACACACACACATATATATATATATATATATATATATATAGCCGGAATCTATTAAATAGTCGAATGAGTACGAATAAGTTACAATCAAGGTATTTATGCTATCTTAAGTGCCCTTTGCGTGATTAGAGTGGAGGACTATTTATTCCAGCTTTCGCTTTCGAACACGGGGAAAGTACAAAATATGGCTTCGATATATAGTATGTTCCAGATATATAATGCCGCCTTTTCCTTAATCTATATGCTTTGAGGGGGCCCTTTTTGGGGCATGTCCTCACACCTGACTTTGGTCTGAATGCTTCATTATAAATAGATGGGGCATGCGACATTTCCTCATAGTGTCACTAATGCCCACCATAGGGAAATAGGCGCCAGTTCTGTCCTGTGGTGGCACTACTATTAGATGCTGCAGATGTCTGGCATGCGCAATTTTAGCACGTACTTTATACCACATTATAGTCAGAATATAAAATTTATTGTACAATAACCCTTAAACGTTCACTTTCTTCTGAAACGCATCATAATTCTGCACAGAAGGATTTTCACACAACAAACTGTTTTCAAGTCCATTTATTAATTTATTAACAGTTCGCAGTCTAATTCCTCAATAAAGACAACACTTTTGTTTTATATAAAAAATTGTTATCCCCGGGCCACCCATTCGTGCTTCCACCTGGAATGTAAATCTTTATGCCAATCTCTATGACTTATCCGACATCCGAGTCTTCGTTATGCCCGAGTCCTTACATCACATTCTTTTATTATATCTAACTACTTTTTCCTACTCGAGTTATCAGTTTGCCCTAATATTTCCCCTTTCTCTCTCTCTCACCTCTATCATATAAAAATACTGGATCAAATTCTTTTATCAATTTTTTTCATCTGTCAATGATTGCAGATTGCTCTGCTGTATTAAACGCGTTTTATGACGCCTAGGCGACTGTTGCCATCTGGCAAGCTTGCAGGCGGTACAGAGTTTCAGCACACGACAGAGAGTTTTCGCCTTCACGAGAATGTAAATGCTTTCGGTTTTATAAGCACCTAGAGAAACGTCGCTTTGGAAGCAGACATAAGATAAGGCTTTAAAAGTTTAAACATTCACTGTATAGAAATGTCTACAGCTGCACGAACTTTGTTTTTTTTTTCTTCGGACCCTAAATCTTCTTCAATCAGCATCTCATTTTCGTTCAAAATCGAAGGATAATTTTTGTTTTTTTTCCGGGAATAATGTGATCACAGTTAAGTGTTGTGATTCCGCTGTGTAATATAATACGTTGTGCTGTTTTATTCTTAGCGCTACGAAATTCGGCAAGACAGTTTCAAACTTGAACTCCCCTATTTTCCCTCGCCTTATATATTTTGTCCCATCTTGACAAAGAGCAAAGTCCGTTGCCTAATCAGACACGCTTCCTACAAAAAGAAAAAAAGGCGGGGTGGCAGGAGAGAGCGCGCTTTCTTAAGCTCAAGAGTCACGCCTTTCGCGCAGCCATCAAATTACGCCTGCAAAGCCAGCACACGGTTCGGTTATAACGCAGTCGTGGAGGCGGTAGCGAGCGGAAAGACTGAAATAAGGCCAAAAAAGCTAATTTGTGCATTCCTTCAGAGGCCAGAAGATGAGAGTGCGTACTGACCGGAAAGACGGTGGCTACGGTTGAACTGTGCCGCCTTTACCCTTACCCCTTCGGAATCTCTAATTAGAAGGCAGTGTTGAGTGGTTGTCCTATTTCCGTCCGTAAGCCATAATTTAGGCAAAATGGGACCAGCCCCGCGGGGGCAACTAACAAGGAGGATGCCTTAGAGAGCTTTCTCACATTGTCTATTTCAGTGCCGCTCTTTTTCTGCTACTCCGAGCAGTTATAGTGCAAAAGTGAACAACGACTCTCGCCAAGGTTTTCCATTCGCCTAAAACGCATCTGGCAGTGGCGCTAGAACTAGTACGCTCGGTTGCTTTGAAACGGCAGTCTAATAACTAGGCTCCTCTGATTTAATCCTGGCGCTTTGCAGACTTCCTAAGTCTGGTTCAGTTCTCTTAGCTTGCTAGAGGATAACGCTGCAGTACGTGTGAGGACGGTGCGTTGGAATGAAAAGGTATTAAATGTATTGGGCCAAGTGCACCTTTTTGCTATCCAGGCACGCGGATTTTCCTTAAGCACGGTTTCCTCGGTAGCAGGCGCTAATCTAATGACTTTGTGCCGAAGAGATCACTTTGGGCCTATATTATTTTTTTCACGAGATGCTGCAAACATCTTAGAGACCAGCTGAACTGGACAAGTAATTTTTAGAATAAATGCTTGTAACACAACCAACTAGTTTTAATAAAAATGCAATTCAAGAACACACGGGATTATTTAGATTGTTGATCGTTGTAAACATGGAAGTAATACATGAATTTGGCCAGCGAAGATGCAGGATGTGAGTAAGACATTTCCCGCGCAACACGTTGAAAATGAATGCATGTACATGTTAAATGATCCGTGGCATGCTTTTATTCTCACTCAGGGAAGTTTTCAGCCTGAGTGATTGTTTTGGAGACCTCCTTAAAAATTAAGAGATGCAGCTTCACGATGCAACATGTAGAAATTCGTCAGCGACAGCCTTCCGAACCCATCTTGCTTTTAGTCTTGAGAGTGCAGGTTAAGCATCATGGATGGTAGTGCCGGTTACCGGGTTTCTGTGTTTTGGATGGTCTAGGGCTTTTGGATTACTGTTACCTGCGCCTTCTGGAGCCTAATGGTGTTTAATATAGAGATGAGGTGCAGCCGGTATGAGCGATTACGGCTAGGGGTTGCTCACCATGGCCCGTCGCAGCAGCTGTCAAGGGAATCTGGCTGCTTCGACAAGCAGTTGTGACGGCCTTACAATTTAGGTAGGCTAGAGAAACCACTTGTATACAGCTTCCAGCCATCTGGCGCACCGCACGCAATTTTTGTATTTTAAGTTTAACGAATCATTTTTAAGATAACGTTTCTAATTTACTAACCATTGCCTTTAGACACTAAATGATTAGCAAAGTAGGAGAGCACCTTTTTAAACCCACATTCCCATTATTTTTGACAAAGAAAGCATCACGTGTATTTTCTTCCAAGCTCTAAAGAAAGCTCGCTAAATAGAAATGATGTCACTTGACGGGCGCATTCGCGCGCCACGACTGTAGTGCTCTCAACCGCGGCATGAGTGAACAAAATCGCACTGTGGCCTTGACTCGCCACCCCAGTTTTTACCGCAGGCTTATATTTTGCCGACGGTTGCAGCCAGTGCAGTGAGCTCGCTGTAACTGCACCATCACGTGTGGGAACTGCCTGTAGCGGGCGAATAAATCATCACAAACATATCTGCCTGCTGCTGAAACGGCCTGCGTGGAGCCACGGAAATAGCTGATTTCGTTCATTCAAACCACGTGTGAGTAATTAAGCAATTGCACAATGAAAACAAAATTACCTGTAGTACGCCAGATGGCTGCCTAGTGTATATAAGTGGTTTCTGTGGCCTAACTAAAATGGTTAATTTTTCAACCCTTGTCTTATATTACCTTAGAAATAATGTGGACCTGTTGAAAGATCATTCGCATTGCAAAACACATCTTTCGCCATTTCTGATCCACGCCATTGGGACCGAATAGTGCGCGACACGAATAGTCATTAACCTATCTTTCGCCTCCTTTTCTATATTAGCCTGGTTGCGATACACCAATGTACCATCGTGAGAACGCTTAACACGCAGGCTCGAGCGGTTGGCCTGCACAGATATTACCGCCACTTAGTGCTTTCTGCTGGGTCTTAGAAAATGTTTCTATCTATGTTTCGAGCCGGTTAAGAAGGCTGGTGCCCTGTAGCCACAATAGCAGGATGTAGGACGCATCGGCCAACAGTGAGCCGCGCTAATATTAGTGGTGGCAAGGTGATTAAGAAATTATGTTCATTTTTTGTGGGGCGAAGGGGGGGGGGGGTGATCTCCAACAGCTTTACGCCAATCTGCACATGGTGGAGAAGCAGGTCGTAGTGTCGGTTAATGACTAGATCTGCAAAGTAAAGCTGTTGAAAGCCTTTTATAATCACTCTTAAATCTCCTGCCCTGCTAAATTAGCCAGGGGAACAAACTCAACTAGCTTCATAAAGTAGTCAGGAAGACATAAAAGAACTGATTTCTCTGCGAGTGCATAAAAAGAATTAGTTGTGATTCAGCTCAGGTGAAACCAAGTGCTAGCGAAAGCTAGGAAGCTACGGTTACGCTTGGAAACCGGCGGTGGCTTAGCTCAGCTAGGCTATGATACACGTAGCGAAAGCATGCGTGCCTGGCGCTGGGCTGCCTACTCCTCTCCAATTCAGTCTAATACCATCCAAATCAGTGTAATCTAATCCAATTCAGCCTAATATATTTGAGTCCAAACCAATCCAGTGTAAACCTATCCAGTCCAATCAAGTCTAGTTCATTCCAGTCAAATACAATTCAATCAAATTCTGTCCAATTCAAGCCATTCCCGTCCAATTCAATCCAAACCAGTCCAAACCAGTCCAATCCAGTCCAGTCCAGTCCAGTCCAATTAGGATGCGCTATTCACGATCCCCGGAGTGCCGATCTCTCATCCTCACGCTAGAGAATTAAAATTGACATGCGCAATTCACGATCCCGGGCGTGCTTATCTATCAGTCTTTAATAAGTGGATTTTTTTAAGAAGGTTAATAGTCTTGCAATCGAAGCATCATCACGAATCACATTCTTGAAGCGCCATCACATTCGTAAATTGAGCCACACCTTAGACGAACTTTATGAGTTGGAAATAATTTCTCAGGGGTCGTATCCTGACGAGGTCAATAATACTTAAGTGCAGTTACAACAGTTTAGTGCTGAAATATAACAGGTTGTCTTGATTAGATCGCGAACACGGAGGTTCGCTAATGAACAACCATCTCGCCCCGCTTTTAGTGATGAAAGGCAAGCTGCTCTTTTTAAGGAGGTTTTTAGACATTCTTTCCGGACGTGATACGTACACTGACACGCCAGGTATTCTGGGTGCCTTCGTTACCTATTATGCATGGCTCTTCAGCGGTAGTAGTAACTCGAACAATGGGTCTGATTTCAGTCATTTGAGACGAGATATTCCTCGCCTTGGGGATGAGCAGCGGGCAACTATTGAGGGATCTATTTCAGATGAGATCAAGTGTGCCACTTTTTCCCTACAGGGCCAGACGTCTCCTGGCCCGGATGGTCTAAGTAGTGAATTTTATAAAACGTTTACGCCTACCTTAGCATCTGGATTTATTAGACGTTTTCAGTGCAGCTTATGACATAGGCTTTGTGCCTCCTTCGTTGTGAACTGGTCACACCATGCTAATCCCGAAAACCCCAAATGCATATCGGTTGAAAAATCTTGAAGGATACCGCCCGATATCCTTATGCAACGTATATTATAAGATATTTGCGAAGGTTCTTTCTTCTCGTCTGCAGCTTGTGGCATTAGATTTATTAGGGCAATACCAAGCGTATGAGATTAAAGGCCATGGTATTCAAACCCGTATTCATATTAGACTTTCTCTAATAAAAACCGTTTCAGATGAGGCCACTCAAGTGGCCAAATTCAAATTGATCTGGCAAACGTTTTTGATAAGGTGCATGATGAATTTTGTTTGCTGAATTGGAGAGTACGCACATTAGTGATTTCTTGCTTAAAGGCATTGAACTATGTTATAAAGTGGCCACTACAAGACTGATTGATAATGAAAACCTAACCAAACCTCATCTTTTCGACAGGGCTGTCCGCTATCACTTTTGTTACTGGCGTTATACCTTGAGCCTCTATGTCGTATATCATCAAAAGCAAAGAGGTCCATAGCTTCTCACTTTCGCAATGTTAAATTAGGATTTTGGCTTATGCTGATGACATTGCCCTTTTCGGCATTGATAAAAAGAGTGTGACCGAGGTTTTGCGCGTAAATAAGTGTTTTTGTGATAGTTCTGGGGCGTCTCTTAACCTTGATAAATCAAAGGGGTTCTGGTTAGATCACTGGGGTACAAAGCCAGAATGTTTTGCCGGCATCAGGTGCGGCTATGAAGACACAGTATTTGGGGGTGCCTTTGTATCAAAATCACAATAGTGGGCCTCACTTGGATTCTCAGATCTCATCAGTTAGGCGACAAATCCAGGCAAGGATGAATAAGAAGCTGTCTCTAATTGCACAAGCACAAGTTTTCAATTTCTTCTTGATTTCGAAGCCTATCTATGTATTGCAGGTGTTGCATTGTGCAAGAAACAAAGTACAGTTCATGCAAAGAATTTTTACAATTTTTATGTGGCGCTATGCGTCGAGATAATTTGTTTCTGGTTCTAGAGGCTTGTTCTAGAGCTCTTTGCAAGGATTTTCTTTTTAAGACAGCAAGCCATCCCATCCTCCTAGCTGTGTTTAATTGGTTATTAGGTGCCATTTTAGCTAATTTGTCTCCGCCCACTGGTCATAGCAGTGGGGGTTCGTTGTGGGGTTTCTTAAAGAAGTTGCCGACACATTCCATTTGCTCACTGTACGGTTTTTCTTGGAATACCTGTACAATCTAATCAGAAAACAGAAGAAAGAAGTTCCTAATGAGACATTATTTCCTGTACCGATGTGTAGGCAGCTTACCTACCCCGTCTGTGCAATAGTGTATTAAAGCGGGTTGAACGGATGAATATACAACCGGCCAAAAACTTCCTTTTTCAAACTTCACACATCAACTTTACCTCTCAAAACGTGGCTTCCTGCAAAACGGGCTTTTGTGCCATGTTCAGTGGACCGTCGCCTGTGTAAGCAACAAGAAACTATAGATCACTGCTTTGTGTATTGCCGTGATGGAGTGTTTTTTGGGACGCTCTCCAACGGACTCTAGAAAAGGACATTGATATTGTTACGTGGCAGCAAGCGAGAGAACGGCACAACATGGTGACATGGTGAAGAATGACTGAATGTCTGGCCTAGCGCGAGGGCTCCTCTCGCGCCACTGCGGGTTTCTTTGCAGCACTTCCCTGGGCCACTGTGCGATCGTCCCAATCAGTTCGTTGAAGTCAGGGCTGGCTTCACGATGAGGATGTTCGAGAAAAGATAGAAGAGAATGATGTTTTGCCACCCCGATGGCGATCACCGTGATGATGCTTCGGTGATCCGCCTCCCCTGGAGCTCTTCAACCATCCTCCACGAAAGCTTCCGTAGGACCGATCGCTCGAGGTCGCATCGAGCGGCTGGGCGGAGATTGCGTGTTCGCGTCCTTCGGTTCCTTTGGGTCGTTCGGGTCTTTGCTCTAGTATCGTCTCTGTTCAGTTCATCTGTGTGCCTTGTCTTGAAATCCGGGCTGTGGGCGGCAGGCTGTAGTTGGGGCTGGTTGGGTCTGGGCAGGAAGGGCTGGCGCGAAGCTACGCGGTGATATCCACGGGTTCTCGGCCGATGATCCCGGCCTGCGGATGGCATCGAGCCTCCAAGCTAGGGGTGAGGATGATGAACACAGCACATCAATACCATAATGGTAGTGGTGACAAGCAAGAGAACGGCACAACATGGTGACATGGTGAAGGATGATCTAATGTCTGGCCTAGCGCGAGGGCTTCTCTCGCGCCACTGCGGATCTTTTTCGCGACAGTATTACGCCCTATACTATAAGCGTTTTGCTTACAATGGAAGCTTCTGAGGTGCCATATGGCCTTTTTTTCTCAATGAACTTTCTAGCCTGTGGAAGAATCGCATGACACATCGCTACGCAGAGCCACCACGTTCATAGAAGTCTCTGTTCAGGGAACAGTGTGCTATGGTGCGAGGGATATATGGTGCGCAGGATCGACCTCCTGCCTGGTTACCTTTACTAGATATATGTATATGTCTCCCGTCATGTATATGTCTCCCGGCTCGAGCACTCACGTTAAGGCTGGTGGAGAGGTTATTGGCTGACGAGTCTTACCCTGGTCGCTCGCTCATCCTGTACTGGATGAGCACGGCGCGTCGTGTGCTTACACCCGAACATTATCTCGGTCTACAGGCGGACAGACCTCTGCCTTTTTACTGCGAGGTTGCCGAGAAAAAGTCGGCTCTTGATGCAGATCTGTCAGATGTTAATGTAGGTGACCTACCAGCCATACGCATCAGCGAACTAGTTGCCGTTCGCAGGCTTTCAGCTGATGAACAACGCGAGACCGCTCTCCCGAAATGGCGAGCGTGGGCAGCTTGTCGGCTGCCAAATGAAGTGCAAGATTTTGACTGGCTTAGGCGCTGGGGATCCGCCCTATGAGACAGCGCCTTGTCAGATGGGGTATTGTACCGAATGACCAGTGTGCCAACTGCGGTGCTCCCGAGAGCCTCTCGCTTGTTGTTTTTTTTCGAATGTGTATTTGCGAGAACAATGTGGCGGCTTGCAAATAGGTTGTTTAACGTCCGCATGAACCCTGGCGTCAGGCACCTGCGAAGCCCTTTTGAACACTTTGTGTTCACTGCTCTTCTGTTTGTGTTGTGGCGTCAAAAGTGCCTTGCTGAAGCGCGCCGCACACCAGCCCGCTAATTTACCGAGCCTTGCAGAGGCTGCGCTCGTCGTCTGGAAGTATCTGTCTGGACAGTTAGAAACGGACGGCGAGACGCGGTTTCTGCGGCGCTGACACACGCGCTTCTATGTTGTACGGAGGAGCAGACTTGAAATGCCTATCGTCCTTTACTAGACCGCAACCCCCTTCTATTGTTTTCCCCTCTCTGGGGAATCATGTTTTTCAGTTTATTATGTATATGTGCCATACAGTGTTTTGTAGAGTGCTTTGGTCTGTGAGTAATGTGCGTGTTCGCATGTATGTATATACCCAATAAATTCTCTTTATACTCCAGTGCTTTAGGTTTTACCGGAATATTCGTAGAAGGCGAATAATTTTCATCTGTGAACTGCATCCTAGGTCATCCAGTCCGGAAGAGTGGATGCCGATCATGCTTCTAAACAAGGACTGCGAGGCTCTCGCAGCCATCGTGGTTCGACGCTTAAGGGGTTTGATTGTCTCCCTCCTTGGTTTCAGCACGTGAGTTAAGTTCTTGGCAGGGATATATAGGTTGTCGTATACCACTTTTGACATTATTGAATACACACAGAGACGCTTACCTAGTGGTATGCTTGTTGCTGTAGATCAAGGAAAATCTTTTATTCGTTCTGAATGCTTTTCAGTTTCCGCGAAATTTTATATCGTTAAATAAAAGAATGTATGATGGCTTACAAAGAACATAGTGATAGATAGGTGGTTAGTGGCCATTTCTCTGTGACCTGCGGTGTCAGAGAATATTGTCTCCTCTTGCCTGTTTTGTTTTGTTTTTATTCGACACGTTTGATATCCGAGATAGTGAAAAGGAAGAGGGAAGTAGGAGGAAATTTAGGAGTGTAAAAAGGTCTCTTAAAACTCCGCATACGTTGCCGATAAATCGCCTAGCGTCCTCTTGCTGTTGTTACAGTGAAGCTGCCACCGCAGACCTTCTTTCCTTTGGTAGCACTGTCTTACGGATGTCGTAGTTGGGCAGGCCCACAGAATATGCTTCACGTCACACAGTTCCGGTGAGGTACCAGAATGCGAACATTTGTCGGTCACTTCAAGACGTTCTGCACGCCACTGATGACGCACAGAAGTGGTCAGAGCAACTCCTGCCCGAATCGGACGCAGAGATACCTCCTCCTCCCGAGTGAGGTTACGGGGGAGAGGCTACGAATACGGAGGAATTTTGAGCGCGTGTTCGCTGATGCAAAAATTATTTCTGGGAAACATGGGACAGGAGCGGATCTGGGGGAACAAGATAAGGTAACTGGATGTCTGATGTGCAAAGGTGTGCCATTGCATCTACATGGATATTGGTGGATTGTGAGCATGGCCACGAATTGAATTTATACGCACAGGACAGGGGTATTTTTGCGGAGCTGGTGAATGGATTTTGTAATCTGGCATGTGCGCCAAACAGCCTTAAACTGCTTATGGGCGGCTAAGGAGTCAGTGTAACTATGAGCAATATCAAATGTGGGTTAGAGTGGGAGGGAACTAATTGCATTGTGTATCGCCTGAAGCGGCAAGGCAAGGGGTGCGTGTCGTGTATCCCCGCTATGTTGCTCGAGAGTTAAAATGAGGATGGGAGGAAAGTACACAGCAGTAACTCCCTGTAGCGCTGTGTGTGATGCATCGGTGTTTATTATGCACCCTAGGGGTTAATGCGCGGCTGATATCGGCGGCGAAGCAGTGGAGCGATTGTCTGTAAGTTGACAGTATGACCAAGGAGGAAGTTTCTGTAAGCCATGTAGCCGAAGCGACATTTTTAGTGATCTGCTTGTCTAACGCTGGTGGATGAGTTCCATTAATATATTAAGTTCAGCCGATTCTTTCAGGACGGGTATGGGTGTAAGACGAATGAGAAAGGCTATGACGTGCATAGCTTCACGATTGTTAGCTTCAAGAGAGTCCCTCTGTCAACGAGAGAGGCGACGAAATTATGCCTGGTACACTATCCGCGGCTAATGGATAAAGCGCACGATCTGACGAGCAGTATCAGAGCGCGCTCCACCTGAGCGCGCAGCTTTGCGACAAATCAAACTATGTATAGCGCTAGTTAATTTACAGTCAGTGTTTAGCCAAGGGGTTCGAGTCCCAGGTGTACAAAGAAGATCTGGAACTCGAACACTTTCCACTTGATGAATTTCAGAATTATCTACCATAAAAGTAAAAGCGGCTGGTTTCTTTAAGCTAGATCTGTTTCCGATGCGAATGAAACATGATTTATTACACAATAGGGACCGACTCAAAGTCGGGAGTGGACATGTTCAAACACCAAGCGTGTGCCGGAGCTCCGACTGTTCTACAGACGTATCTGGATAACAGGACCACAAGACTACGTCGCCGGCATACGCAAGAAAGCGTATAGAAGGCATGTTGTCTCGCGGTCGGACAAGAGAAATAAAGTTACGTTAAATAATGTGGGGGCAAGGACGGAGCCCTGGAGCACCCCTCAGGTTGGAGGTAAAGTGACCAAAAGGCTTCCCATGCATAAGAATACTAAAGGTTCTCTTGTTAAAAAAGAGTGAATTGAGAGAATAAAGCGATTCGGAAGAGCGAGATCCTGAAGTGTCCCAAGAATTTCAGAGTAAACGACGTTGCCGTCTGCCTTTGCGACGTCTGTAGAGATCACAATTCGAACGAAACGGCTCTGGGGAGAATAGTTCAGTACGTCAGCAGCCAAAGCTGCAAGGTCATCTTCTATTCCAGTTTGGGGACGGAACCTAATTTGAGATTCTGGATAACAAGCATTTCATTTAAACCACCTTGACAAGCGGGCTACTAGAATAAATTCGTAAAGCTTGGAGATAGTTGGCGTAAGGGAGACAGAGCAGAGCGCCGTTAGAGAAACTGAAGCTTAATTGAGCTGATTTGGGTAATGGAACAAAAAAATGTTTCAACTCTCCCGAAATTACTCCAGAATGCCAAACATCATTGATTGTATGAAGCATAGACTGTACAGCAGATCCTTCCAAATTACGAAACAAGGAATTAGAAATGCCGTCCTGTCCGGCAGCAGTGATTGTATTGAGGCGATATATGGAGACCAGCACTTCTGCCATAGTGATGTTTTTGGTAATGTCATCAGGGCGATCAGCCATTGATAACACTGGAGGAGGAGTAGAAATACAGTCGTGATTTCGAAAAAACTGGTGGGCTGCCTGTTCAAAAGAAGCTTCATCCAGTATCATGACATTCAAAGAACCCAGGCGATGGATAGGTGGTAAGTGCCCTTTCATTATGACCTGCGGTGTCCTACAAGATTGTCCCCTCTCGATATTTGGTTAACTCTGAGCATAGAGCCTTATTTGATGGCCATCACTCCAGACCAGAGTATCCATGGCCTCCCTCTGGTGGCATATGCTGCGAGCAACTGCTTGCGCGGATGATAGTATTTTGTATCATTGTGATGAAGCGAGCCTGCAGCGCTTCCTTCGTCTTTTTGACAGATATGCCAAGGTGTCTGGGCTGCTCTAAATTTTGCAAAATACATAAATATCATATAATTTGCAGACCAGAAGTGCGCCTCAATAGTGCCCTACAAATTACGCACCGCGACACCATCTGCATCCTTGGCATTGGTTAAGAGGGAGGTGGGATAGCATCATCGGTGTGGATTTCCATCAGAAAACGAGGTGGGCTGCAATGTGGCTATGGCCAGTGCCTTTGAACTACACATGCTGTAGAAAGACTACCTTGTCTGCGCTGTTTTCTTCACCCGAGTATGATAACTTGCATATATAATGTATCTACCTTTCAGTGTTTTGCGTTCCTTTCAGCCTTTTGCGAGTTCATTTTTGAGGGCAGGCCACACGGGTATGGCATGCTGTGCGGTACTTGGCTAGCCGCGTTCGATGTGTATGTTCATTTTCCCTTCTTTGTCTGCTGCTGGCTTTGCGCTTCATTACCTTGCTGCAAGGGGATGAGGGCCTAGCGCAGATGCTCGTCTTCTATTTTTCTAGGTGCAAGTGTGAGGGAGCTTCTTTCTGGCATACCATTCAACACGGCTACACAGGCTTTCCGGATGCTCGTTTTTATTCATCTATAGTGTCATTTCGAAGCCACGCCCGCCATGTTAGTCCGGACTTAATCGTGTCCGCTAACAGATTAGTACAGTCAGCAGTCAGATAAGTACAGTCACTGCAGAATGCAGGCGAATGGAGGACTCCACATCTTGATTACCACTCATGGCTACCGGTAAGCCACCCCGCACACTATGCCATCCGCAGCGAGGCACAGGACAGCAAGACAGTCATCCACAGCTCCACAGTGTCAGCCTAGGAGCTACCGGAGTTAACGGAATCATGGGGAATTGAGAAGGTATTGTCGCTTCACTATCTCCCACGTTGGCTGAACAATCTTACAGAGCAGAATGCAACACTTAAAAGCAGAACTTGCGACATATAGCCAACATCTCGCTGTGTTGCATGCTGGTATGCTGATAATACGCACACCCAGTACAACGACCGCCACAACCTCGAATCTCAAAGCTGAGTCTTGCCTACTCGTGGAAGCCCTAGATCCATGCAGTCAGACAAATACAGGATTTCAGACCAAAAGCACCACTAAAAACAGTACTCAACATCCTGCCGTCTCAGTGAATAGCAAAAACAATGCCGCCAACCATGCCAGAAGGTCGATAATACACCACAAGCTTCCTCCGGTTCAATACAAAATCTTTCTAATCAGAACCTTCTAAAAAGGGTAGAAGCGATCGTTATTAATACCTTGAACAACTACCTCGGTCCCCTCGAGAAGATACCACAAAACCGTCTTGCCCTTACGGAAATCCCATATCTGCTCCAGATATGAAACATATGCTGCCAGATACAAATATATAAGGCAGCAAATAAGACCTTATCTGGGCCAGATAAGGTCATATATGCGCAAAATGTTGCCCTTATATGGCTCAGATTTGGCCATATCATGCAACATATCATCCATATCTGAACGGGTGACGGGACCTTATATGGCTTGATCAGGAGCATATATGGTATCCTCGCGATCTTATGTGGCCTGATAAAGGGCATATATGGCATCGTCATGACCTTATATAGACAGACCAGGGCCATTTGCCTGGCATCAACAGGACTTTATATAACCTCATCGGGGCCTTAATTATGTACGCGCCATAGTGATTGTATATTAGCAATATATGGCGTTCGTCTACCTTCTGCAAATATTCAATATTGGCATCATGTGGTCGAGCTTCAATTTTTCTACACTCAGTATGGCCTGCATGCTTAGTGTTAATTGTATCCAATTTAGAAAATAGCTACGACTCCTAATATTTAAAATATTTTGCAGATTTCGCTGCACTATAATTATTACACCATGTGTTCCTTAATCCAGGAAGGCGCTGGGTTATGGCTACATGCTCCTCTTTCCGTCTACTAACTCGCATTTTCATTTCAAATGCGGCGGCAGTCCGGTGCACAAACGCATGGTCGGTTAAGTTGAGCGAATCAAAATATCAAGAAAATGATGGCAGTTCAGTATACGGTCCCCTCCGAGCTGTCTAGACGGTGACTCACCCTCAGAGACAGCTGGCGGTTGCTACGTCGAGGGCCGCACTGGCTAGACAGCGACTCCTCCTCTCCCGCGTTCCCCTCTTCCCTTTCAAACAGCGGCGGCTCCTGCGTCGCGGGCTCGCATTTCATCTCTCCTCCTCGCTGCCACGCCACGCTCTATACCGCGTAGGCCGCGAGCTCTCCGTTTTGTGTGTGCTTGCTTCTTTCTCCTCCCCCTTTCAACTCCGTGCGCCTAACCACTTGTCTCGTTCCTTTCGCGGTGGCAGACATCGGAGTTCGGTGCTGCTGGCGGGCGTGCTGCATGTAGTGTATGCTGGTGTGTGTGTGTGCCAGCGCCTGTTCGCTATTAGCTGTGTGCATGTAAGAAAAATGCGACAGCAAACCTACAAGAGCTTCAGTCTGACTGTCGGCACAGAGGAAATTACTCTGTCCCACTGCGGGTGGAAGCTGCCTCCCCAGCCTTGGCAGCGAACCTGATGGTCGATTGAGCTTTTCGAGGCTTCTGCCCTGGGTTGCCCGGCCAAATCTTCACCACTGCGTCGGATCGCACCCTCATCGTGCCGCCTCATCTTCACGCCCGATCACCAAAACCATGAGCGTGAGACTTCTTGTCGGGAACTAGCACTTGCCAGCCTCAGGATATTATTCACTTTTTTATTTTGATGAAAAAATTTTCCAATCAGTAAATTGGATGGTAATTGCAAGTATGTGATATTTTTCTGTACATTTTGTTGCTAATTTGTCTTTCGCTCTAGCAATTTTAACAAATTTCAGTGGGTGGATAGGGTCCTTCGTTGTTTATTATTATTATTATTTGCACTACCTAAGTAGCTTCATGCTTGATTTGGTTTAGGAGCAGAGCTGTCGCTGTCATGAAAAATGCCATCGGGCATGCTTTTTTATTTGTTTTCTCTCTTAATTTCAAGAGGAGCCACAAGTTAGGCGCGTTCGCTCATTTTGCACTGCAGTCTCTGCTTAAGGTAACACCAGTACTTCCTGACAACCTATATGTACTTTCAGAAGAGCATGTTGTCGGGCTAGTTGGTTCTGCATAGTATATAGGAGAAATGCGCAACAACTTAAACAGGACACAGGAAGAAACACACACAACAGTTCACGAGCGCAACTGCGCTCGTGAACCGTTGTGTGTTTCTTCCTTTGTCCTGTTTAAGTTGCTGCGCATTTCTCTTATATACTATACATACTTTGCTAAGGTTTAGGTATTATCAGCAGTCCCAGCAGTTTGTGTTTTATGCCCTGCGGTTTAGCGGTACCTTTCCCGGGTATCGACAAACCGTTAAATTCCCTTTCAATAGTCTAGTTCGATTATTAGCCGTTTATTTTATTTAGCTTCGCAAGTAAACCAGCGCAAACTAAAATCATTTACTGGTTAAAGCTCTGTGTGTAAAAGAGTAGAATAAAAATGTAATATCTAATTAATTAGGTAATTGTCTTTCACTTCAGCTTCTCGTATAGACATTATTCTGTTCAGATACCCCATTAGTTTGTTATAGTATCGCGCCTAAATGAGTAGAATCTCAATATTTACTAACGGATGAGCATGTATTTGACCCTCGGTATACACACGTAATTCAGGCCCGTCTTTGAGCGATTCCATATAGGCAGAGAAAAAAGAAAACCTGTGGTTTCAAGCTATTTTCTTGTAAGGTTTGAAATAAAAGGAGAAATTCTGGTTTCCCTTGGCAAACTTGATTGAGCGTGCGTTTAGCTGGAATACAGAAATTGTCTTGTGTGGGCTGTAATAAAGTGTTATGTCGATATGCAGATATATAGATCTATAGTTCAAAACTACATGTCATGCGGGCTAGATCTTTAAATCAGGGATCTGGTTAATAAGGCATATCTGACCAGATATGCCTTATCTGGTACTCGAAATCAGGAATTGGTCAGATCAAGCATATACAGGTACTTTGTTCATCTGATGAGAAGAGAGGAGTCGCTGGAGAAAGATTTGATGTTGGGAAAGGTTGAGGGTCGCCGGAGAAGGGGTAGGCAGCGAACGCGATGGTTAGATGGCATCCTCGAGGCACTGCAGATGAAGTTATGTGATGTTAGGAAGATAGTGACAGACCGGAAAACGTGGCGTGACATGGTCCATAGGGTCACGAAGAGTCGGACACGACTGAACGACTGAACTGAACTGAACTGGCATATACAACCAGATATGCCTTATCTGGTACTCGAAATCAGGAATTGGGCAGATATGCCTTATCTGGCCTAGATCTGTCCTAATATACCATATCTGCCCAATTCCTGATATACCTGATCTGGATTTTTTTTATAAGTCCAGATATGGCATTTCCGCAAGGGTGAGCCCGTTATCGCTATACTTGGCGCTGTAAAAGTAAATTCAAACAGAAAACTGCTTTATTTCGAAACTTCAAGCCATTGAGATGAGGCTTGAGAGTAAACATCGAAGTCAAGTTTCGCGGTCACACAACACTGCCCAAAAGAATAAGCCATGCCAACCGCAGTTCAGTTGTAGCGGAAACCTTAAACAGGGCACCAGCAGTAATTTCGATGCCATCAACCTCCACCCCGATGGCGTCACAAGTCTAGATCCTAGAGTGGAACTGCGGGGACTATAAAAAAGAGCATCATTAATCAATACATTGCATTCCTGCACTACAATATCTTGAAGAAATACCTTGAACCTCATACACCCAGAAATTGTAGCCCCTAAGGACATGAACACCGAGGCAAAACTTACTTCCTATAGTCAACACCAAGCTAGCCCTTCTACCGGTATTTTGGCTCGCAACGATTGTACAGCACTTGCAATAGATTTAGAAGCAGCAAATGAGTAAAAACAAGTGTATTATAAATATCTGTAGTCGACTGTAGCACCCTGTGGCGATTTTTAACGAGATCTTTCACGAGTACGGAATGATGGCGAAAGTACATTCTCTTGTGTTTAGAAAAATTTTTATTAGCCATTAGACATTTACATTAGCGGCAACAAATGACCAAAATAGGAAACGAACATGATTAGGAACAAAGGAAAGAGCACATAAAATACATTCTAACGAACAAATACATCGCAAATCAGTATTTACATACAGAATAAAATTTGATTGTTCTTGATGATGATATTGTCACAGGAAAAGGGGTTTATTATTTACACAATATACGGGGAATGCAAGGTACGCATTGTAAGTCTCAGGTACCATCTCAGTAAAGCTTATTCCAGAACGAGTCCACACACATCGCATCCACTTCGTCCTCCTTTTTCACATCCGCAACCGTCCACTTCGTCCTTCTCTTTCAACACCGCGCGGCGCAGCGTAATTGACACAAGAGTTTCCCCCGGGACAGATGAAGCTCGTCCTCGAGCGAGTCGAGCAGATTTGGAATAGCATCGTTTCAGTCGTGCCACAAGAGCCAGCTGAGTCGCCCGCGAGCATCAATTTGTCGATGTTACTTTAGCGATAACGTAAGTTTCTTCACTTCAACGACTTACAACAAAGGGTCCGGCGTATTGCCACAGGAACTTCTGGTACTGTCAACGGCGTCGGAATGGCGTCCAAATCCAAAACAAATCTCCTGGTTCATAAGATACTGCAGCATGATCCGCATCATAGCGAACCTTCGTGCGGTCTTGGAAGGCGATAGTTCGCAAACGAGCAAGACGACGCGCTTCTTCAGCAAGACAGAGATGTTGCGAAACGGATATGGATCATCGTGCACAAAAAAATGGAAGAGTGATGTGCAAGAATGTTGATGGTGAGCGCGCGTAAAGAAGGAAAAAAAGGATAATACCTGGTCACTTTATGCTTAGCTGTGTTATAAGCGTGAATTACAGAAGGCAAGACGGCGCCCTTGTTTTTGTGATTTGATTTTACGTACGATGGCAGGTTAATGAGAGTCCGGTTGAGATGCTCGGTAAGGCCGTTTTTCCGAGGGTGGTAGGGAGTAGAATGACGATATTCGGAGTAACAGAGCCGCTAAAGTCCTTCCATGACATCTGCAGTGAACTGTCGACCGCGATCACTGATTATTACTCGGGGCGCGCCGTGGCGAAGGGCGATATGGTGTAATAAAAAGTTCGACACGTCGGTTGCTTGGCAGAAACAAGTGCAGACGTCTCCATATACCGGGCCAAAAAGTCAATATACTACGATAATCCAGCGACGGCCGTCAGGTGGTTTGAGGAAAGGACCAATCAGATGAGTCCCAAGTTTCTCAAAAAGCGACCTAGGGGGCTTGACAGGTTGAAGAAGGCCAGCAGGTGGTGTGGTGTTTCGCCTGAGACGTTAGAAAGGGATACAACTGTGCTGCGTTCTCGTGTACAACCTTGGTCAATAAAATCGTTGTTGGACCCTCGCAAGAGTAAGGGAAAAACCAAGATGACCTGAAGTGATGTCGTCATGTATGGCATGTCGGACAGCATTGCGAAGAGAAGCCGCAACGACAAGTAGAAGACAGGCATCATCAGTTGAATAGGTTTTTTTGAGGCGTAGACCATCTTGAATAACAAAAGGTGTAGATGCTGAATTTCGCGCCTTATAAAACAACGGAGTAAGCTCATGGTCTTGACTTTGCTCTTGCCGCAACTTTACGTGGTCTGGTAAGATTTCGATCACAGGCGCCAGGCAGCCGTCTAGATCTCTTCATCGACTACCGTGCATGGAAGGGGAAAGCGGGACAAACAATCATCGTAGGCGTGGCGGCGACCACTTTTATAATACACAGAAAAGTCATATTCCTGTAGATGTAATGCCCAGCGAGATAATTGACCAGAGGGGTCGCGCAGGCCAACAAGTCAACGCTAGGAGTTATGGTCGGCAATTACGTTGAAGTGACGGCCGTACAAATATGGGTGGAACTTGGTAACGGCAAAGATGACTGCGAGCCATTTCTATTCTGTCACTGTGTTGTTGCGTTCAGCTTTCGTTAAAGTTCGGCTTGCGTATACGATGACATGCTGGGCGCCGTTCTGGAGCTGGATGAGAACCGCACCAACGCCCACGCAGCTCGCATCGGTGTGAACCTCGGTGGTAGCAGCCGGATTAAAATGGCTTAAAACAGGACCGGATGTGAGTAGAAACTTCAGCTGCCGGAACGATGACTCGCATTCCGTGTACCAAACAAACGGAGCATCTTTCTGCAGGAGGGAAGTGAGAGGATGAGCAATTTCGGCGAATCCTTGCATGAAATGGCGGAAATATGAACATAGCCCCAGAAAGCTTCTCAAATGTTTTACGTTTTGAGGTTTTGCATAGTCTCGCACAGCAGCAATCTTTTGGGGGTCGGGCTGAATACCTTCCTGATCCACTAAAAATCCAAGCACCAAGGTCTTCCGTTCACCAAAGTGAAACTTTTTAGATTTAAAAATTAGTCCGGCGTTGCGGATACAGTCCAGCACAAGACAAAGTCGTTGATTATGCTCCCAAAATGTTATTCCATATAGGATGACATCATCTAGGTAGCACATGCATATTTCCTATTTTAAACCACGCAGAATTGGGTCTATAAATTGTTCGAATGTCGCTGGTACATTGCACAGTCCAAAGGGCGTCACGTTAAAATTATAAAGCCCGTCAGATGTCACAAAGGCTGTCTTTTATCAGTCCGACGAATGCATCAAGATCTGCCATTAGCCAAACCGAACATCTACCGACGAGAGATAGGAAGCGGATTGAACACCATCTCATGCATCATCGATACTTGGGAGAGGATAAACGTCCTTTTTTGTAACGGCGTTTAACCGGTGATTGTCCACATAAAATATCTGCCAGTTGTCCTTCCCCAAGATGACGAGGCTGCCAAGAACTGGAGGACTCCCGTATAACACCTTTCTTCAACATGTCCTGGACTTTTTCGTTAATTGTTCTGCGTTCGACTGGTGATACTCGGTACGGATTCTGTCTGGTAGGAATCGCATCACCAGTGTTGATCTTGTGTGACATACGTGAATGTGGCAGAACAGAAAAATTGGCTTCTTGTGCAAAGTCGAACACAGAGGCGTAAGGTGCCAGAACTTCACATAACGCTTGCTTGTCGAATGACGAAAGCGATTTGTTGATCATCCGAGTTATATTCGCGCAGTAATCAGGATTCACACGATGATGCGTTTGAGGAGACACAGACCGAAAAGAAAGGACCTCGTAGCCGTCAAATGTGCCCAATCTGAGGCCGGATGGTAAACAAACGGGTTCTGGTGAAGTGTTCACAGATCACAAGAGGGCACAGCAATCTACGACGTCGACGACGGCAAGGGGCACTAATAATTTTTTTTTCACGGCATTGTTCTTGTCAGCCTCAACAAACTCAGAATGAATGCCTGCTCGCTCGGCAGAGCTGTGAAGCGGCACAAACATTGAAGCCATAGAAGATAACGCTATATCTTTGGAGACATAAAATGCGCCGTCGCAAGAGTAGGTGTCTCCTCTACAAAAGCAGACAGAATATTACGGCGCAGAGAGATTTCGCCGGCTGCGCGATCAACCGTTGATCCACAATCGCGCAGAATATCAATGCCGAGAATAACATCATGTGTGGCTCTTGCTAATACTACAAATTCACCTCGAAACGTTTCCCTAGCTATGACCACTGATACGGAGCAGAGACCCACTGGAAGCAAATGTTTTCCCCCAACACCATGAAAGCTGGCACTTCGGTCCCAAGTGAACATTATTGTCAGTCCAAGGCTATTTTTAAAACTGATATTTATCACGGAAATTGTAGCGCCAGTATCCACTAAAGCTAACGTATTTACACCATTTATAGAAACATGCACTTTGTTCTTCAACATCACAGTAGGCAAAAGAATTGGCGAAGATGACCATTTCGCGATCTCACCTTCATCGGCCGCTCCTGCTAGCTTCCCGATGGTGGCGTAAGCGAGCGTCTACGTGGGGACGGAGACCGTACTCGGCGCGGGGGTGGTGGTGTGAAGCTGCGATCAGTCACTGCGAAAGATGCCTCAGCGAAGCTGTATTGGACGAGGTTGACGCCACTCAATGTTGTCGTGGTCACGGAAACTGCCCAAGGGCGGGTGCAAGAACGTGAGGCCTGCTGTCGCCGGCGCTGACAAAACCGCGCGATATGCCCGCGGCGGCCGAGGTTGTGACAAACGGGCGACTCACGGAAAGTGTATGCGCTGGATCCGGAGGAATTCGATGGTTGTTGAGAGAGGATGGGAGCTGCATGACGCACGTTTGAATGTGGAGAAAAGCGGCTGGTCAGAGGTGAAGAGGCGCGCTCATTGCCGTAGGAGTAGCGTGGAAGTTCAGGTTGACATGCCCATGAGGCTGGATGTTCAGCTTGCTGTGGCTGAAATGTGCATTCCCAGTACACAGGTCGTTCGTCGGAGCCTTGTAGGTGCTTGGCCAGCTCTTCACTTACAACTCTGCGGACCAGAGAGGCAAGATCGTCGTGGACAGTGTAGTCGACGCTGGCAACTGTTGGGACATTGGAGAGGCGTCCATATTTGGGTACAATACGCCGTATTTTTAAAGCTTCAAATGTACGGCATTACTGGATAACATCCGAAGTACTGGCTAGGGTGTTTTTTGGGGATAAAGAAATGACAAACATCTTCGGCGAATCCTTTTAAGAGATGGCCAACCTTGTCTTCTTCGAGCATGCGTCTATTAACAATGCAGTAGAGCTTCAGGACTTCCTCTATGTATGTCGTGCAAGTCTCTCCAGGTAACTGTGCTCGTTGAAAAAGGATTTGCTCAGCCTTGCGGCTTTTTAATGTGTAGTCTCCCAAACAGCTGGTTATCTCCTCCACAAACTTGTCCCAGGTAGAAAGGTTGTCTTCGTGGTTCTCAAACCACAGCAGCGCTGTCCCGGCCAGAAAGAATACCACGTTCGCGAGTTGCATAGCCGAGTCCCAGCGATTGTATTTGCTCACACATTTGTAGTGTGTCAGCCAGTCCTCGACATCCTCATCAGCCAGACCAGAAAATGTTCTAGGCTTCCGCTGATACGGCCTCGAGCTGAACGGTACTGGATGCTCCCGGCTTGAATTAGAAGCACCTCCAATTGAGCGTCGTGGTCGTGGCTTGCTATGGCTGGGAGGTCAGGTGGGATCCCGGCCAAGCGCCTCCTTCTTCTCCTTCGTTATAATGGCACATACCCACAGTGGGGGCTTCGGCGATAATGTTCTGTAGGTTCCAGGACTATTCCGCACACTCCACCAAGTTGTTACGGGGAAAGGGGTTTATTATTTACACAATATACGAGGAATACATGAAAGGCACGCAAAGTATTTCTCAGGCACAGTCTGAGTAAGGCTTGTCCCAGAACGAGTTCACACGCATCCACTTCGTCCTCCTCTTTCACATTCGCAACCGTCCACTTCGTCCTTCTCTTTCAACACCGCGTGGCGTAGCATAATTGACGTAACAATATATACAATTTTGAAGGAATGTACATTTAGGAATAGACAGTGTATAATATTTTGCTAAATAAAATAGATGTAAACATATACAGCAATCGCATGCACAGTATGTATTGCACATGTCTGTTGCGATGTGAACAGCTGTTAGCGGACATATATATTTGCATCATATTGCAGGTACCAAGGTGTGTTAAAAGCCACTCAGGACAAGTCCATCCGACCTGTTTGGATGCACATGTGTTTGCGATGTATACAGTAGTAAGATGACATAAATATTTACATTACATTACAGGTACCAGGGGGGGGGGGGGGGTTAAAAACCACCCGGACACGTCAATCCGACACGGATACAAAATGACAGGACCATTGGCGAAGGAACTCTCACTCCCCAAGGCAGAAAAGTTCCTCAGCCAGAATGCTTACGAGCTCCTTGCGTTAACGCGCCAGCACAGGGAAAAGCGCAAGTCGGCGCCGGCTTGATACGACAGCCTCACAGCAATTGTGCCATAACGCGAAAGCGCCAGCTACAATCAGCAATCCTGCAAAGCGACCGCGAGGACATCTACTATTTATCTGAAATCGGTTAATGCCTAGACGCTTTAAACCGGCATGAACTGCCCTCCAAAAAGGTTGGCTGAAGGCTTAGCTTGGTTAAGCCCCGCCGGGGTGGTGCCGTGGTGACACATATATTCTGTCAATATATGTGTCGGCGGAGTTTTCGCCTACCTGTGAACAGTGTGAAGTGAAGCAAGTGTCATTTAGTGACATTGATTAGTTACGGTCACGCTGGGCGGAACGAAGCAGTGTAAATCGAAAATGAACTGGGACTTATGGAAAATAAACTCGAGGCTTACAGAAGACGAACTATTTTTAAGAAAAGTTACGGAAAGCATTGATATTTTTTATGAGAGCGGAACAGGCTGTATTGAATCCTGGGAACAATTTAAACAGGAGGTTAAAATGAATGCAATTGAGCGCTCTTCCATTATTAACTATGAGGAAAAGAAAGAACAAAAGCAACTGCAAGAGCTCTTAAAATATTTAGGGTGTGAAGAAGAACGAATGCCGGGTATGTTCATGCATGATATAATAGGCATCAAAGTTTGGCTAGAAGCTTTGGATGCCCAGAAGTACAGAGGCGCTGCGATAAGAGCGCGCACAAAAAAATGGCTCGGTGGCGAGACGCCAACAAAACGCACCCTCGCTGATGAAAAGCGATATGCGCGCGCGAACGAGATAACGGTTATTGAATACAAGGGGTAAAGGCATGATGATCAAGACGGAATTACAAGCGCCTTCGTGGAGCATTACCGTGAGCTGTTTTCGAGCAAAGCACCAAGTGAAGAAGGGTTTAGAGATAACTTTTTGCCTCTGATGCCAATATTAGGCAAAGAAGTTACTGAAGAGATAGAGAACGAATTAAGTGTGGAACAAATAGAAAAAGCCATTGATGAATTGAATGTCGGAAAGTCCCCGGGACCAGATGGTTTGAGTGCGACTTTTTACAACAGCATTAAAAGTGAGTTATCTATCATGCTCTATAGGCTTTTCAAGGAGTGCTTTGATGTGGGTTATCTGCCACCGTCGTTAAGCAACGCGCATAAGGTCTTGGTTCCCAAGACTGATGAGCCAGCCATGCTTTTAAAAGTTACAAGCTATAGACCGATCACGTTAACAAATGTTGATTATAAAATTCTGATGAAGGTGTTAGCTAAGAGATTGCAGTACATTATAAGATATTGTTGGACCTCATCAAGCATGTTGAGTAAAGACCAGAAGCATATTTAATAATATTCATGTAGCGCGTAGTGTGCTCGAGTGCTGCGATGCTCTAAACAGGAGACTGGTCATGGTTCAAGTTGATTTTGAAAAAGCATTTGATCGTGTGTCTCATGAAATATTGTACTGTTTGTTGGAACATATTGGTGGTGGTGCCGCTGTATTGAAAGGAGTTAAAATGGCTTATGCATGTTGTTCTACACGCCTCATGATTAACAAAGTGTTATCTGAAAGAATTGATGTAAGAGCATGTGTGCGGCAGGGATGTCCACTGTCTCCTTTCCTCTTTGCTATATATTTGGAACCATTGTGTAGAATGGTAACTGCTAACGAATACATCCGTGGTTTCAAGTTGGGAGTATGTGAAGTGAAAATATTGGCATACGCTGACGATGTGGCGCTTTTTTTGAAGACCGCGAAAGCGTTTCGGAAGCTTTGAAAGTAACACAAAGGTTTTGCAGGCAGACTGGTAGTGCTGTTAATTTAAAGAAAAGTCTCGGAGTCTGGCACGGGAATGGGAAGAGGAACCGGAAATTTTCTGTAGAGTACGATGGGCTACAAAGCCCGGAGTTTATTTGGGAGTCCCATTGTACAAATACTGGAATTACTGGAATGAAAAAGCGGAAGAAATAGGGGAAAGGACGAAAGGATGGATGGGACGTAACCTCTCTACTTTCGCCCGTGCGACTGTATGCAATACCTTTTTGGTGGCAAGAATAATATATTTACTTCAAGTATTGTATTGCGCTCGAATCAATATACAAAGATTCCATCGTGTATTTGCGGTCTTGGTTTGAGTGACACAGTCTTCCAACTGGTCGTCCAACTGGGAACGAATAAACAGAGATAATCTCTTTCGGCGAGTTAAAGACGGAGGGTTGTCTCTTACGCATGTATATGTGCGGCAGATGGTTTTAAGGTTTTTTTTCCTACGTGACCAAAAAGATGCATTCCTTAGAACCATTATGCAAATCATGCTGTCCAAGTGTAATTCCAGAGTTTATAGTCTCTTCATGCTCTGCTCAGGGATACACTGTGTCACGCTTCCTGCGAGAAGTGGTGTGGTCGTTCAGGTTTTTGCGCGTGCGGTACTCTGTAGAGTATTTAGCGACGGTACCACCTAAGCGGCTGTACAAGGATCGCATTTCACAATTGTTCCCAGCTCCATTGTAGAGAAACTTATACTATGAAGGCCGAGGGAAAGACGTGCTCCAGCGAGTTAAAAACATGAGTGTTGCACCCGACGTAAAAACATTCTTTTTTAAATGGCATACAGGAACCCTCCCTGTCAAAACATGGATGGAAGAAAAGGGCCTTTTTGTACCTTGGGGCTCAAACTGTCTACTATGTAGGAAACCTGAAACAGTTGAGCACGTTTTCCTGGATTGTTGGGATGCGGTGTTTTACTGGGATGTGTTACAAAGAACACTTAGAAAAGACCTGCCATTGACGCCACGTGGAATTTGGTACTTGACAACTGTTAATGAGGATTTTCAGTATGACCTCATCATGCTATTGGTCCTTCACAGTATTTGGAGGAGTAGGATGGCTGATAGACACTGTGATGTTGATGCACGATCTATATGTAATTATTTTGTTGAACAAGTGTATAAACTAAAAGAAATTTTGAAGCAGCAGGAGGCTGCGGAGGAGGTCTTGAATCTAATGGGCGAACTTGTGGTAATGAAAGTCCATTACACACGGTTTTCATCCAAGGGGCATAGCAACCACGTTCTTTTACGGATGTATTTGTACCAATTCATGCAATGAAAAAAAAATTGGAGGCCCAGTGGATGCGAAGCATGTTAAGCAGCTGCCACAGTGTGGATGGGGCTAAGTAACGGAGACATGGTTTTAGGTTAATCGTCGTACTTTATTATTTGCAGCCCGACAAACACTTTAAGCTGCAGCCTTCGTTTTGCATTCCTATTATTAACGTCCTTAGCGTTTGGAGGCATCTTGACCGCATACACGCCCGGCGAAAAGACGCTGTAGCGGTTGCGGGCACAGAGACTGACGCGACGGCGGGCGCGCGCCGCTTCATCCCTGGCGTGACGTCACATATCACGTGATGCAGCGATGGTGGCGCCGCCGCCGCGTCGCGCGCGACGGCGCGAACCGAGGCATGGAGGCCTCCGCCGGGCGACGTCCGACGGCGCGATATGAGCCCCATCTGCAGCCGGTGTGACGTCATCACGTGACGCCACATCATGTGATCTCACTTCAAGGTCAATGGTGGGCACCGCCGGGAGACGACCGACGGCGCCATATGAGGCTCCATCTGCAGCCGGTGTGACGTCAATCATGTGATCTCACTTCAAGGTCAATGGTGGCCACCGCCGGGAGGTGACCGACGGCGCGATATGAGGCCCCATATGCAGCCGGTGTGACGTCATCACGTGACGTCATGTCACGTGACCCCACTTCCGGGTCAATGGGGGCCACCGCCGGGCGTCGCGCGAAGGCCCGATACCTACGTTAATATGCTTCGCATAAAAAGCCGGGGTGGTGCAGTGGTAAGACACCCGACTACTGTCCGGAATACCCGGGTTCGAACCCGACCTCGGCGACTGCGTTTCGATGGAGGCGAAACGAAGAGGCATCCCTGTGCTGTGCGATGTCACCGCATGTTAAAAATCCCCAGGTGGTCGAAATTTCCGGAGTCCTCCACTACCGCGTCTCTCATAGCCTCAGTCGCTTTGGGACGTTAAACACCACGAACCAACCAAACAAGGAAGATTGTGCAAGCAGTATATCCTTGGCTGCGCCTTGTTCGGCGGCTGCGCCCCGACTAGTGCGAAACGCCGAACCACAGCCCCATTTATGTTGTTGTTGTTATGAACTTTATTTTTCCACCGATGTAGGAGACCCCCTACTCCCCGCCCCCAGCACGCAGGCCTATGGGACGGAGGCCGGAGCATCCGCGACTAAAGACAGGCGAAGTGACAGTGTTTCTTCGCGGCTTCAGCCGCCAGGCGGACAGCTTGCTGCTGGTTGGCGGGGGACTCGCTCCGCAGTAGCAGTTCCCAGGCTTCTCTACTGTTTATGTTTTCCTTGGCGCCAGGGGAATCAAGGCATTGCCAGATTATGTGATCAAGAGTACCCCTTTCTCCGCAGGTTTCGCATTTATCATCCGCCTTTTCCTCCACTTGCGTGTGGAAAAGCCAGACGGGACTTGGGAAATTCCCAGCTTGCAGGCGCCGCCAAGCGACGGCCTCCTTGTTAGTTAGCGTTCGGTCCGGTGGTGGCAGGGACCTTCTGCTAAGTCTGTAGTGTTCTAAAATTTCCTTATAAGTTTGCAGCCTCTCGTCCATCCCATCGCAATCAGGCGGTTCTACGGCTGCCCGGAAGTAGAGAGCTCGGGCTAGCTCGTGCGCCACCTCGTTGCCGGGGACGGACTCGTGCGCGGGGGTCCAAATAATTCGAATCTTTCTTTCAAGTTTTCCTTTTTCTAAAATTTTGGCTGCCTCCGTCGAGACCCTCCCTTTTGCAAAGTTCCAGACAGCTGTTTTGCTGTCACTAATAACTATGCTGGCTTCCGTTCCAACGCAAGCGAGCGCTATTGCAACTTCTTCAGCTTCAGCTTCAGCTTCTTCAGCAACATTCCGGCTTCTAACGGACGCGGCGGCGGCGGGCACGCCGCGGCCTTTGACGACCACAGCCACCGCCGCCCCCGACTTCCCGCTAGCCGCGTCCACGTAGGCGACCTCCCCCGGCTTCATTTTCCCCGCTTTCTTTGCGAGCGTCTCGGCCCTCTTTTGTCTCATCTCCTTGTTGTACGTAGGGTGCATGTTTTTAGGTAGGGGGGGCACTATTATATATTCGCGACACTCTCGTGGAATGTCTACTTTGTGGCTTGTTCCTCTATCTGACTGCAGTCCCACCCAGCCGAGGATGGTTCTGCCCGTGGTAATTCTGCTTAATCTTTCTAGTTGCGCCATGCGCACAGCCTCCTCTAGTTCCGTCCAATTGTTGTGCACCCCCATTTCGAGGAGGCGTTCAGTCGAGGTCGAGATGGGTAGTCCCAGAGCCCTCTTCGCGCATCGTCTGATGAGTGCGTCTATTCTCTGCTTTTCGTCTGATCTAATGTTTAGGAATGGTGTGGCGTAACATATGCGGCTAGTGATGTATGCCTGCATTAGTTTCAGGAGGCTTCGTTCCTTAAGGCCCCGACCCTTTAGTGCGATTCTCCTGAACAGACCCGTGACTTGCGTGGCGTACGCGTTCAGTTTCTTTACCGTTGTATCGTTGTACGCATCTGCTTGTAGAAACAGCCCCAAGATCCTAATTTGTTCGACTTTTGGCACTATTTGGCCGTCTACTGTTACCCTGATGTTTATCTGGCGTTTACACCTGAGCGCCTTCGGGTTGTAGATAAACAGTTCCGATTTTTGTGGAGAGCACGAGAGGCCCCTTTCGGCCGCGTAGGACACCACGGTGTCCGCCGCCGCTTGCAAGCGCTCCTCGATGCTCGCGTCACTCCCCTGGGTAACCCACAGGTTGACGTCGTCCGCGTACATGCTGAATTTCAAGTTTTCCACTTTCCTCAGTTCTGCCGGGAGGTTTCGCATGGCAACATTAAAGAGGAACGGGGACAGCACTGAACCCTGTGGCGCACCCCTGCTTCCTAGTTTGACGGTGGAGGATTCAATGTCCTGAAACTTTATCTTTATCGTTCTACCCGACAGGAAGTCTTTTACGTAGTCGTACGTTTTCTTTCCGACCCACAATTCTTGGAGGCCAGAAAGAATTGCCGCGTGTTTTACGTTATCGAACGCCTTTGTCAGGTCTAGACCTAGTAGTACCCTCGCGTCCCTGGTTTTGCTTTCTATGATATCGTGTCTCAAGCGGAGCATTACGTCCTGTGTGCACAGGCCGGGCCGGAACCCAACCATTTCGTGCGGCCACAGGTCGTTAAGCTCCATGAAACGCGTTAGTCGCGTTTGGACTACCCGCTCCATCAATTTCCCTATACAGGATGTTAGAGAGATTGGTCGTAAGTTCTCTAGTTTAGGGGGTTTGCCTGGCTTCGGTATCAAAATTACGTTTGCCGTTTTCCACTGTTGTGGGAGGCGGCCTCTGTCCCATACGATTCTCATGTATTTGGTGAGCGCGCGGATGGAATTATCGTCCAAATTTCGGAGAACCTTGTTTGTGATTCCGTCTGGGCCGGGAGCCGATTTTGTTTTTAGGCCTAACATTTCGGCGCGAACCTCCGCCTCCGTGATCGGCGCGTCTAGGGCCTCGTTTAAGGGTCCTTCGTAATCCGGCAGGGGTAAGGTTTGTGTGTCGCCTACGTACATGTTAATTAGTTTCGCTATGAGCTCCCCGTCCGTGCCCTCGAACGCGTGTCTGGCTTTCGTCATTCTTATGCCCGATTGAGTTTTCGAATTGTCAGGATCAAGTAGGTGCCTGAGTAGGCTCCACGTATTAGCAAGGCTCATGTTCCCTTCCATCTCGTCACACCTACTACACCAGTTTTGTTCGCAAAGTTTTACTGCGTAATCTTCAATCTCTTTGTTATATCTTGCTATCCTTCGCCTAAGGTTCCTGTTCCATCTTTGCGACCGGAGACGCCTCTCCATGCCGCATTTTGCTTCCCACATATGAAGGAGTTTGCTGTCAACCGTCACCGGCGCATCGTCCTCCCGTAAGGTCGTGGTTGCTTTCTCTACTTGTTTCTTAAGCGTATCTGCCCATTGCTCTATGTTTTGGATTTCATCTCCCGATTCGCAGTTTTCTCTGATTTGCCTAAACCTGTCCCAATCGGTGATTTTGGGTTTTTTGAGGCGACGCGTTTTGACGCCCTTGCTGAGGGTGAGAGCCAGAACAAAGTGATCGCTGCCAAAATTCTGAGCTGTGTTTTTCCAGACTGCGTCTCCCGTGTTTTTTCCTAGCGTAAGGTCCGGGGTGGTGTCTGCACAGACGCTGTTTCCCATCCTAGACGGACAGCTAGGGTCCGTCAGCAGGGTGAGGCCGAGCTCATGTATGTCCTCCCACAGTTGCCTACCCTTGGGGTCGTGTCTATTGTAGCCCCATTCTTGGTGGGCGGCATTGAAGTCTCCTAAAATTATAAGAGTATTGCTTCCTGCTGTTTTGATCGCTTTGCGGAAGAGGGCGCGGAAACGTACCTTTCTCTGCTGGGGGGTGCTGTACACATTTAAGATGAAGAGACTAGCCTCTTCCTTGCGACCAGTGATAATTTCTATTAATACAGCTTCGATGTCTCGCGAGTTGACCTCATGCTCGACTACCGCTATGTGTCTTTTAACTAGAGTGGAGACGCGGGATTTTTCTCCCCGGTCACCGTGGAACGCCTAATATCCCGATAATTTTGGTAGACCTTTTCCTGTTTCCTGAAGGGCTATAGCTAAAGGTTTTTCTGCGCTATGCTCTAAGTGCTGTTGCAAGAGCGCTCGCTTTCGTTGGAAGCCGCGGCAGTTCCACTGCCACACAAGAGAGTCTTCATTTTTACTGCGCCTGTCCATTTTGTTGAATTTGGGTCACAGTCATTTCTAATGTAGTTAGCCTCTCGGTGAAGGCGTTCTGCATCGCGGTGAATTGCGTCTGCATTTGATTTACCGCACCCATTAATTGGGTGAGGAGGGTCTCGATTCTTTCAAATCTTGCTTCGTATTTAGCGTCCAGTCTCCTTTCTAATGCCACCAGCGGATCCGTCTCGTCCCCTTTACGTTTTTGCGGGGGTGGCCTGATTGCTTCAGATTGCTTCAGATTCAAAATTTAAGAATGGAAAAGAGTACCCCCCTCCTCCACCGAGGAACCAACTGGTACCCCAAAAACAGGTACAGAAACAGATGCCCTCTTCCCCGTCTACAAAAGCCCCATTTATCCTCCTGGCGTGACGTCACAAATAACGAGCGCCCTCTCTCGACAGCGACACAGCGACGTGTATTGACTCGCTGCCACCATCCGATGGCGCGAGCTGGGGCCCCGTCTCTCGGTCTGGCTTGACGTCACACGGTCACGTGAAAATAACGTGATGCCACCGCTGCGGCTCCTGTAAGGACTTGCCAACATTCGATGGCGCGAGCTTGGGCCTCGTCTCTCGGTCTGGCATGACGTCACACAGTCATGTGAAAGGTCATGTATGGAGGCGCCACGACACGCCAAAGTCTCGAAGTGCTAGCAGTATTGGTTTCGCAATAAAAACACGAAAAACGAAGCATTGCTGGGCCATGTGACGATTGAATTCCTGAAGAACGTCGACTTAAAAGGCAAGGCAGAAACAACAAAAATCTCAGAAGAAAACTGGCGCGTCATTGCAAAGAAATAGAAGATTAAGCCTTTAAACTATGTGAACAAAATTGGACTAACAAATGTGGCGACATGGAAAGGAATATGAACCTCCCGCAGACGTGGAATATCCTAAGACATTTAATAGACCTTGAAACGTCCAAAACACAAGCACGAGTCAAAATGGCTAAGGTTAGACACGCATGCGAAGAGCAGGACGATGACATATTCATGAAGAAACTCGTCGAGACATACATAGGGGACACTGAAATTAGAGCTACCCGACTACCAGGGAATTCCAAATGAGAAGTTAGATCCGCCCATCACAAGAGCTGAAGTAAGGGCGGAGATAGCGAAACTCAAAACCAAGTCAGCTCCAGGACCAGATGCAGTCACGAATAAGATGCTCAGGAATTTAGATGACAACTCGATAGAGGCCCTTACTAGCTACATGCAGAAATGCTGGGAAAAAGGGAGATCCCACCGCTGTGGAAAGAGGCTACCGTGATCCTGATCCCAAAACCCGGGAAGCAACCGAAACTGGAAAATTTGCGGCCTATATCGCTCACGTCATGTGTAGGAAAGTTAATGAAACACATAGTTCAGACCACAATTTCAAATTATATGGAGGAAAAAGAGAAATGGCCAGACGAGATGTATGGCTTCAGGCCCCATCTGAGCACACAGGACGTCATGCTGCGGCTGCAGCAAGACATAATTACAGAACCAAAGATGCGAAAGTCATTATGGGACTGGACCTAAAAAGGGCCTTCGACAACGTCAAGCACGAAGCCATCTTGGAAGGGCTCCAGCAGGCAGGAATAGGGCTAAAAACTTATCGCTATGTCAGAAATTTCTTAACGGACCGCACGGCGGTTATAACTTTCCAGGAAATACAATCTGGGATGATGAGGCTAGGTAATCGGGGGACACCACAAGGATCGGTACTGTCACCCACCCTCTTCAACATGGCCATGAGAGGGCTCCCGAAGGAATTGCGGAAAATTGGGAATTACAACTTAAATTACAGCCTGTACGCGGATGACATCAATCTCTGGATCAACAGAGGGAGCGACGCAGAGATCAATGAAACGCTGCAGGCGGCAGCAGATGTCATCTCTAAGTACGCGGCGGACAGAGGACTTAAATGTTCGCCTGAAAAACCAGAAATCTTCGTGTATAATGACAAGGCACTCGGGAACAAACCTCCCTGTGACCCACAGGTGTACGTGGAAGGAAGGGAGATACCAAAAGTAGAGACAATACGAATTTTGGGACTCCACTTACAAACACACGGAAGGAACACGATGACCATTAAAAAGTTAGAAAACCACGCGACCCAGACATTAAACCTCATCAGGAGGGTCTCACGTAACGGAGGCGGCCTCTAGGAAAAAAACCTCCTGAGATTGGTACAAGCCTTCATCATTAGCAGAGTGGGCTACGCCACGCCATATCTGAACCTAAAGGCATATGAGAGGAGAAAGATAGACGCGCTCATCAGAAAATGCGTTAAAAAGGCCCTAGGCCTCTCAACATGCACATCGACGGAGCAGCTACTGGCCCTAGGACTGCACAATACGATTTCAGAAATCACGGAAGCGGTTAAAACCTCGCAACTTGAAAGACAGCACGACGCGAGTGGGAAGAGCTACGCTAAGTAACCTTGGAATAGCCATAGACAGGGGGCAAAAGGAAAGGGTTGACATTGACAGGAAAATCAGGGCGCACCTAAGAATCCCTCTCCTACCCAAAAACATGCACCCTGAGTTTAATAGGAAAAGGCGACAGAAAAGGGCGGAAGCGATAGAAACAATATATCGGAGCAAACCCCCAAATGAAGTTGCCTACGTAGATGCGGCAGGAAACAGACACAGTCGATACATGACCATAGCGGCGGTAGATGGGGGAGGCACCCTCATCACGGTGGCTACCATACTAGGGAAAGAAACCGAGATAGTGGAGGAAGCTGCGATAGCGATCGCTTGAGTTGGCACCAAAGCTAGATATATTATTAGCGACAGTAAAACTGAAATTCAAAATTTCAGTAGGGGGAGGGTAAACCCCCTTACCACCAAAATTTTAACACAAGGAGTGATTGATAGGACGATCAACATCATTTGGACCCCGGCGCACGAATCTGTCAGCGGTAACGAGGCGGCCCACATTGCAGCTCGAGATCTCTACCTCCGAGCTGTACAGGATGGCTCGGCTCAGGAAACATAATAGAGAAGGGCGATTAATCTCGTATCAAGACATTACAGAACACTACAGGCAATGCCGGAGGCGTTTTCCCCCACCAAACACGGCGTTAAATAGAGGTCAGGCAATGGCGTGGAGACGCCTGCAGACTGGAGTATGCCCAAACCCAGTACTAAATAAACATATCCGATCGGACTGCGAGGCCGATAAATGTAAAAAGTGTGGGGAAGAGGAACCCTCGACCATATAATTTGGGAGTGCGCTTACTCCCCAGGCAGAGAGCAAAACGTTAGCAGTAGGGAAGCCTGGGAAACCTTATTGCGAAGCTCGGACCCTGAGCTCCAACTCACCGCCGTCCAACTGGCAGCAGAGGCCGCCGGCGAAATCAAACCGGCCAGCATTTAATGCGACCATCCCGTGCGGCTGGGCCGCTAAGGCCCCTCCCCCTTAAAGGGGGGTGAGACAGAGCGGCCCAGGCGGTGTGGTCCTTCTCTGTTGGACAATAAAACTTTTCAACAACAACAACAACATGAGCAGTTGGGGCACTGCCCTGTCCGTTAAATGCCCCATCATTGCAGCCGATCTCGTGTGTGCAAAACCCCCCACTTTTCCAACCTTTGAATGCACTTTCAACGCCATCGTCATCATCATCATCATAATCAGCCTGACCATACCCATTGCAGGCAATGCCGGAACACTACAGGCAATGGCGGAGGCATTGGTTCACAGGAAGGGAAAGGCGCAGTATCTGTCACACTAGCTCTGTGGACACCTAAACCACGCCTTAAGGAAAGGAATGAGGGTGGGAGTGAAAGTGGAAAGAGAGAAAGGGGTGTCGTAGTGGAGGGCTACGGAGTAATTTCGACCACCTGGGGATCTTTAACGTGCGCTGACAGGGCGAAGGCCTCTCCAATATTTCTCCAATTAACCCAGTTCTATGCTAGCTGCATCCACTTGACCCCTACGAATTTCTTAACCTCATCCGCCCACCTAGCTTTCTGCCGCCCCCTGCCACGCTTTCTTTCCCTTGATCCTTTTAATTAAACACATGAAATTTCGTGGAAACTGAAAAGCATCCAGAACGCCGAATATAAAGCCATGTTCTAGCCGGTCAAAAGCTTTTTTTTTTATCTAAATAAAATAGGATGCCACTAGCTAAGTGTCTGTGAGTACTCAATAATATCTCGAGTGGATACGACAACCTATTTTCCTGCTAGAAACAGAGCACACCTGATGACGACCACTAAGTCAGGCCATCTCACCTCTCAAGCGTTGAACCACGATGGCTGCGAGAGCCTTGTAGTCTACGTTTAGAATGTGATCGGCCTCCACTCTTCTGGACGAGATGACCCAAGATCACGTTTTTTTATCAAAAGTATTAGCAGTCTTCAAAACCTGACCGGAAAATTTAAATGCTCAAAGCACTGCCGAATGAAGCGGGAAACGCATGTGAGCGAAAAAGTGAGCGAAGCGACAAGGCGGCGCTGCGAAAGCGATCATGGTTTGCTCCGTCGCCTACTGGGGAAGACGCATGCACGCGACAGCGCGAACCGAGCGAAACGGCGACAACGCTCTGTGTAGGTTGTGTGGCTGGCATTTGGCTGGCATAGTGGCTTAGTACACCTCAAAACTATTGCCAAAATCCAACAACAGTCACAACGATTGCAAGAATTAGTTATTTTGCGACAACATGGCAAAGTAAAATGTATTTACAGCAAACCGCATCGAATGTGTTTGAACTTGCACTGTAATTGGCACGAATAGTCACGTCACCCCTTGTTTCTATTGTTTTTTCGGTTGCGATTAGACGTTCTTTGAATCTTTGGCTATTCACCATTGTTCGTACAAAGCGAAATGTTTACGCGGTAATGCACAATCACAATGCAACACAGCAAAATAAAGAAAGCAAGCGAAATGAGCGGCAGTGACGTACGGTTACTTCCGGGCGAACGAGCGAAATTTTCTATTTCGGCCAATCCGAGCGACGAGCCAAGCGACACATGCATTTCTGTTCGCACGAAGGATTCGCCCGACGCGTGCCGCAGTCGCGTTTGTGTTCACGTGAGTTTTCGCGTGCATGCGATTCAGCCTTAACATTGGTCAGTGCTGGACCGAAACGTCCCTGCAACCAAAATAAAAGTCCACAGGAAGCCAATCAGGCCCAAGCGCTGACCCGCACTTCATTGACTCCAAAACTGTATTTACCTCTTCTAAAGAAGGAAGTGCACAAAGCACATCATGCATATCTGGGCTGACCAGTGGCAACCCAGCTAACATTGGATGCGTCTCCATAGTTCCTACATCATTTGTAGTATCTGAACACGCTATTCCTTTGAAGGCGTCAAGAAACGCATACAATCCCTAGTTTGATGAGACGCAGAGTGGGGCGCTCAGGTCAACGCTGAGATATGAACGTAAGTTCGCGCAAATCTAAAGCACCTCAGGATGTGCAGATGGACTACGTCTTCCATGCCAGGCCACCACCGAAATGAGACGAGGCTCCAATAAGGCACTAATATCGGCTATGTAACTCGTCGCATCAGAGGGGTATGCCAACCCGATCTGTGTGCGATGCGGATATTCGCAGCCATGTCTACCTGCTGCTGAGAGACGCGACGACGTGGTGCACGACCCTCTACTGAACTGTGCATGCGCCAATTTAATTTGAGCTTGTCACAATATTTTCAGTACTGTCAGAAAGCAAGACGCGTAAGGCTCACGACAAGCTCTCACGTGAATGCGAATAATGCAGTATGTGCACACCAAAACGCCACGGACGAAATGAGCCAGCGCTAGGAAAGTAAAGGCTGAACATGATTGGCCGGTGGTCAGAAATATGAATGGGCGTTTGAAGCAAGGTCACAACATCCATAGCCGACAAATACGTGGAAAGGGACTGCGACCCATATGCGTGGTCTAGCCTGTTCGCGGATGAACCACGACCACATGTCCAGAAGTATCGCGAACCATGCATGAGCATGAGTTCGCGCGCAGCAAGAAGTGCAAAATGCTTACCCAGGCGCTGCAGTTCACACGCGTTCCATGTTGGTCGCCCTCGACAAGGGCCTTGAACATCTACGTATCAGTCTATAACACAAATAAAATCGCCAAATGTTATTAAATGGCGGCTGTCTAATACGTAAACTTCCAACCCTTTAAAGAAATTAATACTAAGGCTGGAGTGTGCCGGAGCGTAAATGCACAAGATGCGCAACCTCATAGCCGAAAATAAGCAATCGAACGCTAGCACACGCCCAAACCCGAGATAATGATGATCGCGCGAAAGGGATCTGTCTAGCCCCACTATTTCTACGCCACTCGAGCGCGAAAAGGCGAATGTAAATAAGCACTCCAAATGAAAATCGCGCTTAAAGGCCAATACATCCAAAAGAGTAGAAAAATTTGTTTCCTGAAGACACAAAAAATCATTTTGTTTCGAAAGCCAAATCCTCTATTTCTGTCTGTTTTCGCGTATTACGAAACCCCTGGGCGTTTAAAGAAAGAATTTTCAGTCCTAATGCCTTATCGGGAATTGAGTTCCGAACGCTATAACGCAGATGCGCGCCTTGAGATGGCACCACGAAGTGCTTTGCACTCACATTAAGCGAGGGTGTTCCTCCGGACGACCTTGTGCCGCATCCAATCCTTAGTTCGGCGACGAAACACAGCGCTTATTAATGCTAAAGCATTACTTCGCTATCTTTACAAATTTCTGTCCGCAGACTGTGTCCGTACGCCGTGTCGTAGATCGTGTCCGCAGACTGTGTCCGCAGACTGTGTCCGCAAAATCGTGTCCGCAGCAGTTGTAATTGAGAAGTGGTAGAGGTAATGAGTGATGACAATCGATAGAGGGTGACGTAATGATGTTGATAAAAACAAATAGGCAAATAAGTTAATTACATAATTAATTAGAATAACAGGGTCGCAGGAAAGAAAAGGTGCAGTATCTGCCACACTTGTTCTGTGGACACTTGAACCGCGTGCAAGGGAAGGGAAGAAGGTGGGAGTGAAAGCAAAAAGAGAAAGGGGTGCCATAATAGATATGACACTGTGAGGTTCTTTTCTTTAAATCTTCTGGGCACCTTGTTCTGTGGCTTATTCAGAGACAGCAATCTAAATAGACGATAAGACCGACCAATCTAACGACGAATAATTTTATTCATACATATGGACAGGACGAGAGTAGAACAAACAAGAAGGTCGAAGACTAAACACTAAATTGTCTACAGTCACCAGTTCGTTGGGTGGAGAAGCCAGTGCAGACGCTCCGGGTGGTCAGAGTTTTGCAGGGTCGGTGCAGCAAGGCCTCGGTTAACCCAGCGAAAGGCTAGGCCACCAGACGGGGCCCAGTAGAGGCAAGAGGCCTCGGGTTGCCTTTCCACGGCCGATGCGTCAGGCCTCCCCGACGTGCCTGGGCTCAGAACGGCGCCGAACGCTAGTGCCAGTGAAGAGCCGGCGCTGTGGTACTCCCGGGCCCGACCACCGTTCCGAGTTTCGTGGACAACAGGAGAACAGGACAGGATACGGCCGGCAGGCCCCAGGTCTGGATCCCCGGGTCAGGCCTGGCAGAAGACGAACCGCTCCGAGCTCTTTGGACAGCCGATCGGCTCCGCTGCTCGCCTGTTCTCTCCTGCTCGTGCCTCGCGCTCCTCGAGCCAACCTTCACGTTTTCCTCTTCTTCTTTCTCCAAACGTGGTTTTCTTTCTTCGTTTTTATCAAATTATCACATGTTCTTCACAAATATGCCCCCCCCCCCCTTTGAGAAGTTTTTTTTTCGGGAAAAAAACTTGGGGCCATGACACTGATGCACTCTTTCGGAGGACCGCATACCACAACACTGCTGCACCCATCACTGCACACCCCACAGAGTGGCCACACCATTGCTATTGTCTGCTGAGAGTCTGAGTCACTCGCGCACACAAAATAAAAAAAAAACATTCGTACTAATACAAGTAACATTAACAATCAACACTTGTCTGAAGAAATAAACTCCTAGAAACATACTATGAACAGCCCGACGACACCTCCAGAAGCTTTGTATGAAATGTGCTCTAAGACGATATATCTCCAACGGCGTTGGAAGACAGCACAGAGATTAACATTGTCTCCCGTATCATTCTCGATTCAACAGTTGACTATTCTGTATCGAGTCTCGGTTCCCCAGTCCACTCTGGGAAAAAGGATCTTCACTGAACGTTGACAACGGAGTTTTCGACTAGACGTTATCAAGAAATACAAAGGATGTAGCTTGTAGGGCATTCACTGGCTGGCGCTCTTCGTAGCTTTTTGTATTAATGGACATGCGTCCTAATGGAGCGTTCCTCAGGTTTCCTTTCGGGACAGTCCTCTGACATGCATCACACGACCTCACAAACCGCTTAATGTCAGCTTGCATCCCTGGCCAGTAAAAGTCATCAAGCACTCTTGCGGTAGTTCTTCTGACATCCTGGTGGCTGACAAGTGCACTTCCATGTGCCTGCATGAGGACCTGGCGGCGCAAAACCTTCGGAACGACCGCTTGTTCAATTGTTTTTCCTGGACAAAGTTGATAGCTCCAGTACAAAATGCCGTCAGCTAGATGGAAGGTGTAGGCCGTCTGCCCTTTTCCGTGATAGGTTCTCTTAAGCTTGCGACGACACACGTCTAAGCTGGCGTCCTCTTCTTGGTTCTTGCGAAAAACAGACCGAGATAAGTGGAGTATGGTTTGGGGGGCATCCAAACCAGTCCCTGAAACTTTCGCCGCCAGAACCTGGAAAGAAGCACTGGACCCATTATCACTGGCAGGTATGCTTCTCTGGCCCGTCAAGACTGTTGGAGCGTCGGCGAATGGGGCGCTTGCAGCCGGAACGTTGCCGATAATTACGTCATATAATGGCGTCGGCAGGCACCTAGCAATAGCTTTGCCTGTGAAGTATGGTGACTTGATAATAACCTCCGCCTCAGGCGCTTCGATGTCGGAACCATCCGCTAAGCGTAAGGATGCTCGTTCACCGGTATATGCAGCCTCGGGCACCAAAGCCTGACGCACCACGATGCTATTAGAACCAGTGTCGCGCAGCACCGACACTGCTTGTCCGAACACTTCTCCATGCTCCACTGGCATATTGTTAATAATCTGAGGTGGACTAAGAGGCGAATCGTCCCTTCGAACATCTAGGCATGTTCTTCCCAGCTGACGACCAGGGCGGGAATCTCGAGGGGACGAGCAGCAAGCAGACGTCTCCCGGTAATTTGACTTTCCGTATCGACACAACTGGGTTTTATACCCAGATTTGCGACATAATGTGCAATATGGGGCTGTGCGTCCTGCGGTTTCGCAGAATTCTGCTCAGCTCTATCTTTAAAAACCGCGAGGTTATTCTGTCGCTGAGCCCCAAGAAAGTGATCGGCGGCCTCAGCAATCTCGTCCACCGTTTTACAATCACGTTCTCGCAAGAAGAGAACTAAACGATTGTGACAGCTGTTTAAAAACTGCTCAGCCACTATCATGTCCCGAACCACTTCAAACGTGCGACCTTGTCCTCGCATCTCAACCCAGCGGTCAAAAACACTTAACAGCCTTGTGGTGTACTGGGAAGCTGTCTCACCATCTTGCGGCTTGCTTCCACGAAACTTCTCTCTGTAGCCCTCAGCCGTGAACCGAAACGTCTGAAGTAAGGCAAGTTTCGCTACATCGTAATTGACTGAGTGCTCAGGAGAGAGTCGTCCAAAGACTCTGAGCGCTTCTCCGCCGAGGCACAGACTCAAAGCCGTGGCCCACTTCTCTTTCGGCCAGCCTTGGCCAATGGCGACATGTTCAAAACGCTTCAAATACGCGTCCAAATCGTCCCTTTCCTCATGAAACAGTTGAATCAGTCCATGAGGACTAATGGGGAAAGACGGAGCTGGTACGGCACCGTGCTCAGCGCTTCCAGCACTAGGGGCGTTTTCTCCCAATTCCGCAAGTCGTACTCGTAGCTCCAAATTCTAGTTTTCTTGCTCAAGCGCTGCTTTGCTCTTTCATGTTCTGCAGCTTTCGCTTCGCGTTCTGCAGCTCTCTCTTCGCGTTCGGCAGCTTTGTCTTCCCTTGCCTTTTGCAATTCTTTCTCAACCCACTCGCGCAACTCGATTCCCTACAAACCATATACGTTCCCCTACCGCGAGCACCTCTTGTGCACTCATTTTTCTCCAATCTCTAGCCGCGGGAAAATGTTGCTTGGCCGGTCTGGTCCTGCCGTGGACGCCAAAATTGTGAGGTTCTTTTCTTTAAATCTTCGGGCCACCTTGTTCTGTGGCTTATTCAGAGATAGCAATCTAAATAGACGACCAGACCGACCAATCTAACGACGAATAATTTTATGTATACATATGGACGGGACGAGAGTAGGACAAACAAGTAGGTCGAAGACTAAACACTAAATTGTCTACAGTCACCAGTTCGGTGGGTGGAGAAGCAGGTGCAGACGCTCCGTGTGGTCAGAGTTTTGCAGGGTCGGTGCAGCAAGGCCTCGGTAAGCACAGCGGAAGGCTAGGCCACCGGACGGGGCCCAGTAGAGGCAAGAGGCCTCGGGTTACCTTTCCTTGGCCGATGCGTCAGGCCTCCCCGACATGCCTGGGCTCAGCACGGCGCCGAACGCTCGTGCCAGTGAAGAGCTGGCGCTGTGGCACTCCCGGGCCCGACCAAAGTTCCGAGTTTCGTGGACAACAGGAGAACAGGACAGGATACGGCCGGCAGGCCCCAGGTCTGGATCCCCGGGTCAGGCCTGGCAGAAGACGCACCGCTCCGAGCTCCTTGGACAGCCGATCGGCTCCGCTGCTCGCCTGTTCTCTCCTGCTCGTGCCTCGCGCTCCTAGAGCCAACCTTCACGTTTTCCTCTTCTTCTTTCTCCAAACGTGGTTTTCTTTCTTCGTCTTTTATCAAATTATCCCATGTTCTTCATCTTTTATCAAATTATCACACGTTCTTCACAGACACCAAGGATGTGACGTCACGCAACCGGAAGTTTGTAGCTGCCTGAATGCACATTTGCCTAACACGCTTTAGAACAGTGGTGTCCAAAAAGCCCAGATAAGACTGCCGATACAACGGTGTAGGGAACAAAGACTCAGTGAGAGCCTGGGTCATCTGCTTTCTCGAGAGGCTATACAGGTAATCTACAGAGAAACGCACAGTGAGAAAATTGAAGGTGTCAGCAACCTGCTTAAGGAATCCCCATAAACGCCCCTCACGAGCCTGCGCAGTTGGTGCGAACAAGTAAGGCAAATGTGGACTAAGACGCCTAATGAGCACAGTTACAAGAAACGGATGGTTTGCCGATTTGAAAAAGAAAAGACGGGAAACAAGTTGATGCACAAACAATTGAACAAGGCCCACCCCACCAGACTCTAAGGGAAGAAACAAGTTGTCACGCCGCATGGGCTCCCATTGAGAGCGCCACACAAATATTGCAAATATTCTGTGTATAACTTGTACTTTTCTCCTCGCACAATGCAGGACTTGAAGGACATACGCAAGCTTTGCAAACAAAAATATGTTACAGACCTGTGCCCTAGCAAACACTGCGAGTTCCCTACCCATCCAAACCTGCGTTGTCGCCGCATAGGAATGATTTGTGAATCCCAGTAGGCTGCGCTGTTACGAACTTGGTGCAGTGGAACCCCTAGGTACTGAAGAGGACTACAGTCCCAGCATATGCCTCCAAACTGGCTTGGTCTAGTGCCCCAGTGTCCCAACCAAAAACCTTTGGATTTGTCTAAATTAAGGGCCGCGCCTGATACATCACAGAACTGTTCAGTCAAGTGTAAAGCCTCAAGTACACTCTTTTTGTCAGAACAAAAGAGGGCGATATCGTCCGCGTAAGCTAAAATCTTAACTTCACATTGAGCCAGAGAGAAACCACGGATGGCTGCACTGTTAATTATACTGAGACAGAGGGGTTCCAGATATAAGCCAAACAACAGTGGAGACAGTGGACATCCTTGACAAACAGATGATTCCAGTGGTATTGGTTTCGTTAGCTCCTGATTAACAATTAGTCTTGTGTACGAGTTCATATAGCGCAGTCTTATGCCTTTGAGCAAAACGTCACCAATGTTTGCATTCTCTAAGACCTCGAACAAGAAATTGTGCCGAACTTTATCAAACGCCTTTGCCAGGTCAATTTGAATCAGAGCTACTTGGCCTGTCTCATCTGATACTGTCTCGATTACTGAACGCGCCATATGGATGTGTGTTTGAATACTGCGCCCTCTGATACCACATACCTGATGCGAACCTATCAAGTTCATAATAACCAGCTGCAAACGAGAACAAAGGACCTTGACAAAAATTTTGTAATCAACATTACAGAGGGAAATTGGACGATATCCTTCAACAGTTTTCAACCGATTAGTATCTTTGCTTTTGGGAATAATTATTTTGTGGCCTGAATAGAAAGTGGGAGGCAAGAAACCCACATCATAAGATGCTTGGAATACTTCCATCATAACAGGCGTTAGGCAAGGCGAAAATGTTTTATAAAATTCGCTAGTAATACCATCTTGGCCAGGAGATTTATGGTTCTGAAGGTCTGAAATGGCTGATTTAATTTCGTCCAAAGTGATGGGTCCCTCTACTACAGCACACGTCTCATCGTCTAGTCGAGGAAAGTTCTCAAGTAAGGAATTATAAATCGAAACTCTGATTTGGATCTTTACAACTGCCGAACAGCTTTCGATAATAATCATAGAACGCAACAAGAATACTAGGAGCATCACTATATGTGCAATCACCATACTGAATTTCCAATATTTCCTTCGTAAGAGCATTCTCTCTTTCATCACTGAGGGCCTGACGTGAAGGTTGCTCGTCAAGAAACCTTCGAGTCCTAGATGTTATTAGGGCCCCCTTGTATCTTTCCGTCGCAAATTGTTGAAGCTCTGCCTTAACGATATTAATTTATTCAACGTAGGCACCCGGGTGAACCCCCTCTAGCTCATGTAGCTCAGTTAGAGTGCGCCCAAGCTCACGAAGGTGATGTCTCTTTAGGAACGCGATTCTTGCAGAGGCTTCAATTGCCAAGTTTTTTGTTTCCTGTTTAAACAAGTTCCATTTTTGAAAAACTGACAGATCATGGCGTGACCATGTCTTTCAAACCAGTAGGTGCAGCACGCTTAAAGATTTCATCTGATAGCAGACAGTTATTCATCTTCCACAGCTCCCACCGAGGGTAAAATATCTGCCGACTGTAACTCCCTACCTGAAGAGACACCATACAATGGTCACTGAAGAAGATGGGCCGCACCCAGTAACCAAACGTGTCTGCAGAAACATAAATTCTGTCAAGGCGGGCATTAGAGAACTGAAAATGAGTGAAATGAATACTGTCGCCTTTTTCCTGCCCCACATCCACAGGGTTGTATTCACAAGCCAAATCGTTAAGTAATGCAGCACTAGGATCATATCTCTTACATAATGCTGATCGGTCCTCATCCCTACAAACACAATTAAAATCTCCCAACAATATAATTTTGCGATCTGTGCACAAATGGTTAACTAATGAAAGAAAAAAATGCCTTCTGTCTCGTTGTTTTACAGGGGCGTAAACACAAATAATTCGCCACTGCACACCTGAGATTGTGAGGTCACAGCATATAAGTCGCCCCTCGTCATCTATGCAATAAGACATGGCTGTCATCTCTAGCGTTTTGGCCAGGAATAGCATACACCCTCCGGACAAGCCTCTAGCGTGGCTAACAATAATGTTATATTCTGGCAAAAACGGCTCAAGAGCAGTTTCCGTCTCTTCATCGGAGGACAACTTTGTTTCCTGAATTGCTGCTACAGACACACTCCATTTCTTTAACAGATGTCTTAAATGCTGCTGTCGCCGACGATTACGCATACCCCTGACGTTAAGGGTAGCGACTTGATATGCTGCGACGCTAGCCATTTTTGGTACTAGTCCTCTTAAACATCATCCCCTGTAAGGGGTGGCCCATCTGCAAATTGGCGGCCTTTCGTGCAGACATCGCCCTCCTCTTTTAAGTCACCCTTCCTGTGGCCTCTACACAGTGTGCCTTCTGGCCAGCACTATCGATACACACCTCATCATCTGCGGAACGCTTCAAAGGCACCGTGTTGTCCATGTCCTCCTCTGAGATACTCAAGGCTTCGGCCCATGCACCTGATTGGAGCACATCGCTCGCTGCCACACTGACAGCCGACAGAGAACCGGACGCACCAGAGATCGGCGCCACAGACGGCTCACTGTTACCGTCCAATGACGAAGGAGAATCAATGACGAAGGAAGATAGGCGAGCATCCACTAGCAGCATCTTCTTCATTGGCTCCACAGGAGGCATATCCAGACGTCCTTCAATGATAGGTGGTTCTTGGGCAGCAAGTGCAGCACTCTGAGTGGCACTCACAGGCGGGCCCGGGTCCGGCGGTTTTGTCTCTGGAGACGCTGGTGCTTGATGGCCAGTCACTGCAGAATCTTCTGTGTTGATGTGAGGTGCAGAAGGCATCTGGTCCCCATCAATTTGAGGTTCACGACTTAACTCACCAGTTACATCAACAACCTCTGACACATCCATGATATGTTCGGACGCCACGTCATCTTCTTGTGACCGCTGGCCTTGGTGCAGTCTATCGGCATAACTTAATACACATTTCTCCACAGTATGGCCAAAGCGCCGGCACTAGGTGCATCGAGGCGTGTGGCACTGACGCCGTACATGTCCTACCCGGCTGCATCGATGACACAGTGGAGGTCTCCCTGGGATAAGAACTAATGCCTGGACCCCATAAACATTAAGAGTGTGAGGAATTGTACTTGTTGACACTCCGTCCTTAAGCGTGAGGGAGATTTCAAGCTCCACAGATTGAATCGTTCCATAAGGCTCGAAAGCTTCCACAATCCTCCGGTGCTCCATATAGCGGGGAAGCCAAAGGAACTTAACCTTGACATTCATTGTATCCGGGTCGAACACCATGCACCGAAGACCTTTCACAGGCAACTCTGCTTTGTTAATTAGCTTCTGCTTTGAAGAACTACTCTCGCAGGTAACCATTCACACGTGGCTCATTTGGTATTGACCAATGCACCAAATTTCCCGGAGGACCAAAATCTGTGCAAGTGCGTCTCGAAAGTCAGGTGCTCGGTACGGGCGACCCTTAAAGTCGGCATGCAGAAAACGGTATTAAGGACATTACCGGTGGGCAGGCGTGGAAGGACAACTTTGTACGTTTCGGTAGTATCCTGAGGAGTCGAAAGACCTCGGCCAACGGCCGATGCGCTGTTTCCAGCAAGCAACATTTTCAGGCTCAGCCGCCCAGAACGGGAGCCAGAACGGGAGACCACCACGCCAGCTAGATGGTTTGAAATGAACAAAGGCGCGTATATTGATTGCGGTTTTGTCTCAGAAATGTCCCTTAGAGAAGTGTATTGTGGCGTATAATAATAATTATGAGCATGTAAATTACAGAAATATATAACACGCAGTTAAGCGAGTGGCAAATTACTTTTCCGTTGTACTTCCTCTTCGCTTGGCTAGGGTGCCTCGATGTCAGCGCCGCCGTCCGCGCTGACATCGAGGCACCCTACGCTTGGCGTGCACGTAGCGCCATCATGCGTGTGGCGCGCGGAGTAAGACGGACAGCGCATGGGCTCTGAGATCTTCATTGCGCCAGCTCGGATCGGCAACAATGTTGCCGACGAACTAAGACTGCAACTTGAGGCCCGCGCGTTTCGACAAGGTGGCTAGCAGCGCTCCTACGTCCCGGAATGATTAATAAAAATAAAATAAGTATAGCAAGTTGCTCTATGTAGGAATTCGAAACAGAGCCTCCCTTCTCAGTGCATGCCTCACCCGCATTGTAAGCGAAGGAACGCTTGTACGCGCGAACTGGAGCCGAAAGGTTGTCTCGCAGAGGCCGCTAGGGGAAGCGATGACGTCACCGCTAGGGCGTGAAGCGTCGGAACAAGAGTTGGCTCTTGAAAGTCGTGTAATGAAAGCGGTTGCGTTTACCAGTGCCGGGCGCACTACGGTGTCTGTTGTGCTATTGCGTTCCATTCTTAAAGGCGAAGCTTAAACGTCCTCCAAATTTTTTCCGCTCTGGCCAGAGCAATTCTATTCCAACGATAGAATGGGAGCGTTCTAATGGTAGATCGGGATCTCGCGTCAATCCATGGGGCGACGATATTTGCTCTGCCGAAATCGGCAGGTTTGGCCGGAAGCCAGCTTGACGTTGTACTCGCTTCCGTTTCCCGTCACGACCGGCTGCGGCAGCTCCGCTAGAGTGTACTAAAAGGATCTTGTACACTCTAGCTCCGCTTCCCAACGTCGCGGTGCTTCGCAAACCGATGGACTACATGGAGGTCTCGCCGTGCAGCGCTAATTCTGGAGGAAAGACACAGTAGTGCATGTTTGAATGGTACCCCATCACTCCTGTCGAGTGGCGTTCCTTGGTGCGCGTTCAAATGCGGGATTACTTTTGGAAGAAAGGCGCAATAATGCGCGTTTGGATGGTACGCCATCGCTCCTCTCCCGTGGCGTTCCTTGGCGCGCGTTCAAGTGTAGGATTGGAGACGGCTGGAACGCTAGACAAGATGAGACCTCAGGATTTTGCCTTTCACGCATAGGATGCTAGGATAATCCGGTTGATGATGATAATAATCCAGTTGCATCTAGCACCGCCTCAAGAGCTTAAGCGTTCTAATGGCAAATATGAAGAAAGGGATCTCAGCGCGAGCGAGGCGCTCCGTTGGCGCTCCGGCCGAGCGAGCGCAATCTGCCATTGGAATTCAAATCAGATGCCTTTTAAAAGGAGAATGGCGAAAGCCTACCCTTCCTCTCCTGTAATTTGCCTCCCATCGTTAGCCCCTTGTCTGCATTCGTTGCAGTGCTAAATATAGATATATTTGGTTTACAGAAAAGGAAAGGCACAGTATCAATCACACATTCTCTGGCAAGTGTGTTCGGATGGTACACAATCGCTTCTGTCGCTTGGCGTTCCTTGGCGCACGTTCAAGCGTGTCATTGCAGATGGCAGGGACGCATCCCGCTTCGACCAGTCAGAACGCCGCAAAAGCGGGACACATTTTTTCCACTGCAGCATCAGCGATTAAATCCATAAAATGTACGAGCCTGCTACTGACTCTGTAGCTGAAGCAGCTCCGCTGTCACGTGCGGATAGAAGAAAGAATAAAAAAGAAAAAAAAAATGGGGAGAAAGACGCGTGTCGTACAGCCTTCGTCCACCACCGAAACGGTAGTAGGTGCAATGAGGGCCTACAACAGATAAAAAATTACCTACGATTACGTTGGTTGGTTGGTTGGTTGGTTCATAGGAAGGAAAGGCGCAGTATACGTCACACTTGCTCTGTGGACACCTGAACCGCGCCGTAAGGGAAGGGATGAAGGTGGGAGTGAAAGTGGATAGAGAGAAAGGGGGTCGTAGTGGAGGGCTACGGAGTAATTTCGACCACCTGGGGATCTTCAACGTGCGCTGACATCGCACAGCACACGGACGCCACTTCGTTTTTCCCTCCATCGAAACGCAGCCGCCGAGGCCGGGATTCGATCCCGGGAACTCCGGCACAGTAGTCCTAATGCGAAATTTGAGCGCAGCAAATAAGCTGTTTCACCTTTTCTATAGATTGAGGCAAAGAAATCGAGCAACACATGTATGCGCTATCACAGAATTTTTTTTTTATTTTTCACACGTATTCCTTTAACAAAGACTCCCTTCTCGGCGGCGGCGATGAGCCTCCGCTTCGGCGGTGCGAACGGCAGGGTCTTCTCGACGGCGGCGATGAGCTTCTGCTTCAGCCTCGCTTACTGCTCTGGATTCTGGCGGCGACGGCGCTGGGCCTCTGCTCTGGCAGCTCGTTTAGCAGCAGCAGACGGAGGACTTCCACCGGTCGTCTCGCTCATGGCTCAGAAAGAACTGGCAGATAATTTCGCAGTGGCGAACGGCAGCGGCAATTTCGGCTCGGGCGGTGCACATATACAGATCCGCCGCCACCGATCTGGCTCTCTGATTGCCACCGCACAGGGGTTGCATTGGAGGAGGAGCGAAGAAAGGAATTAAGTTCGAGCCGGCGCTTTGACAACCGGAGACTCGCAGGAAGAGGGGGTAGGGGGCGGCGTATACACCCAGCGGCAAACGATGGGGGCAGAAGCGCGGGCAGCAAGCGGACAACGCGATAAAGGGAGGAGGGAAGAGATAGCAGCGACTGACTGATGCTGCTGACGCCGATAGTGAGTCAACCCCAGCTGCGGAGTTGGTTTCAGGGACAACGCCGCCGATGCCGACGCAAACAATATGATACCCTCGCTTCCGCAGCGCCAAGAACCAGGTCTAGCCGTGGGAAGGTGGTCACGTAATCGTCGATGTGCCGGGGCCTACGTGAAATAACCGGCGAGTCGGCAACTGAAGATTGATTTATTTATAGGAAGGGAAAGGCGCAGTAACTGCCTCACTTGTTTTCTGTGGACACCGCAACCGCGCCATAAGGGAAGGGAGGAAGGTGGGAGTGAAAGTGGAAAGAGAGAAAGAGGAGCCGTAGTGGAGGGCTACGGCGTAATTTCGACCACCTGGGGATCTTTAACGTGCGCTGACATCGCACAACACACGGACGCCTCTTCGTTTCGCCTCCATCGAAACGCAGCCACCGAGGTCGGGTCCGAACCCGAGTATTCCGGCATAGTCGGGCGTCTTACCACTGCACAACCCTGGCGGGGCCCCGTCCCGGCTACAGGTCAGGCGGCGGCGGTGGTTGTTGTTGTGGCTGTAGGAAAAAGGAAAAGAAAATTCACGGGCCTGCTACTGGTTCTGTAGCTGAGCCACCTCCGCTGCCTCGTGCAGACAGAAGAGAAAATAGAGAAGAAAGAAAAGGAAGAGGGAGAGAAAGACGCGCGCCGCAACAACAGCCGTCGTCCACCACCGAAGCGGTGGTGGATTAAATGACGGCCTAAAACAGATAAAAAATCGGTGGCATGCTAGCCACCGACGCAAGCGGCGGTGACCTACCTGCCCCAGCCCCATCAGGGGACACCGGCGGGGACGGCCGTGGCGAGGAGGCGACGCACATGCGCTGTAGCGCATGGCGCATCTGTGGGTCATTATTTCATTATTTCTTTATTTATAGGAACGGAAGCGCGCGGAAACTCTCACTTGTTTTTTTTGGACACCTCATCCGCGCAGTGAGGGAAGGCGGGAAGGTGGGAGTGAAATTGGAAAGAGAGAAAGAGGACCCTTAGTGGAGGGCTACGGATAGTTTCGACCACCTGGGGATCTTTAACGTGTGCTGGCATCGCACAGCACACGGACGCCTCTTCGTTTCACCTCTATCGAAACGCATCCGCCGGGGTCGGGTTCGAGCCCGGGTACTCCGGCACAGTAGTCGGGCGTCTTACCATTGGGCCACCCCGGCGGGGCCATCTGTGGGCCATGCGGAGGCATCTCTCCTAAGTTTTTTTTTTTTTTTTGGGGGGGGGGGAGGGGGGGGGGGTCATGCGGAGGCATGGAGGAAAAAAGAAAACTTAGGAGAGGCCCTGACGTTACTTTTTGGAGGGCAGTTCCTGGCCCTACGGGGCTGGGACTAAAGCCCCTTAGCTGGGACGGTAGGTCAGCTGCGCTTATGGCGAGGTCTAGCCAGCCACCGAATTTTGTAGGTCGTCATTGCACCCGCCACTGCTTTGGGGGGGGGGGGATGAGGGTGTTGTTGCGGCGCACGTCTTTCTCTCCCTCTTCATTTTTCTTTCTTCTCCATTTTCTCTTCTGTCCGCACGAGGCAGCGGAGGTCGCCCGCCGGGGTGGTAGTGTGGTAAGACGCCCGACTACTGTTCGGAATACTCTGGTTCGAACCCGAACTCGGCGGCTGCGTTTCGATGGACGCGAAACGAAGAGGCGTCCGTGTGCTGTGCGATGTCAGCGCACGTTAAATATCCCCAGCTGGTCGAAATTACTCTGTAGCCCTCCACTACGGCTCCTCTTTCTCTTTTTCCACTTTCACTCGCACATTCTTTCCTTCCCTTACATCGCGGTTCAGACGTCCACAGACACAAGTGTGACAGATACTGTGCCTTTCCTTACCTGTGAACCAATTAGGCAGCGGAGGTGGCTCTGCTATAGGGCCAGTAGCAGGCCCGTGCATTTTCTTTTCCTTGCAGCCACAACAACGTCACTTTTAATGGGAAAGCAATACTACGCCAGGTTTCTCCTTTCCGCCGTACCGGAGTCTACCCTTCACGGTCGGTGGTCGGTCATGTGACAACTGACGTCATATCAGAGCGAGAGACAGGCCAGCAAGTCGGCTCTTCAGCGCGCCGTAGCTACGCTTCACGGTCGAGCGGCGGCGGTGGTTGGTCGAGTGACTACTTACATCATACCAGAAGGAGATACGGGGGATCAAGTCGTCTCTTCAGCGCACCGCAGCTACGCTCCACGGCCGGTCGGCCACCTGCGAACGACAGCAAGTGATTGACGTCGTACAAGTTGCAAGAGCTTGCAGGCCTTGCTGCGGGGATGGGTGTGTGTATTGCAGCGTGTGGTATGACGTGCGTTATCGGGGTGTAGAGAATAAAAGTAGCACCTACTCGCCAGTTTCTTCAGTATAGCTATATGAAAGACTTTGGAAAAAAAAATTGGCAATGGCTTAGCTTAGTTAAGCCTGGTCAGTATTAAAGAATATGTATCTGATATTGAACCGGTTTCTCGCGGTGTTTTTCAAGGTAGCATATTGGGTCCTTTTCTTTTTAATATCTTTATCAATGACATTGTGCAGGAATTTGCTCCTGCAAAGTATATAATATATGCTGATATTACGAGCATATTTTTTTTCAGGAACTCACGTAAATGACTTAATAGACATAGTAAATTCTGCACTCTTCCATTTATACGATTGGACAGAAAAAAACGGTTTACATGTTAATGCCACAAAAACTAAAGCAGACATTTTTAAAGCAAAGAATAAGACAGTTAAACTAACAAATGGTATTTACTTCAATAGCGTTCCTTTAGATATAGTACCAACATTTAAGACGCTGGGCGTCGTATTCAGTGAAACAATGACCTGTGATGATCACATCTATTTTATTATAAACAAACTCTCGCAGATAATTGGATTGCTATATCGCCATCGTCACATCTTGCCTTCGAAAGCAATGCTTGCAGTTTATCATTCATTATTTAATGCTCGCCTCAGCTACTGTAATTTAGTTTGGGGTAAAACATCAGAAGAAAACTTAACAAAGTTACATATCTTACAAAAAAGCTTTTTAAGAATACTGGAAACTGTCCCTAGAACATACCACACACTAGAACTTTTTCCTAAGCATAAAATACTTCCGATTACTAAACAGTATAACTTTCATTTATGCCGCGCTTTAAAACGCGAGATTACTAATAACACGTCTTTTTTTCATAAACTGGCTAACACTGAACTCAGCTACAAAGTCTACGAAACGAGAAACATCGATAAGTGGCATATTAAAACATACAGAACGACATACGACTGTCAAACACTGGAAAATACGCTGCCACGTCTCCTGAATTTCCTTCATTTCAGTAATATCCCACTAGAATATACCTTATACAAAAAACTGCTTGAATATTTCCTGTTGAACGACACTCCATTATGAAAGTACAAATTCTACATGGTGATTTTATTTGGCATGTGAATAATATGTATGTGGTTTTGTTTTTGTTTTTGTGACGAATACTTGTCATGTGCTTATGTAGTTTTCTGTGATACATGTATTGTCGTTTTTCTAAATATGATGCACTACTTTTTCTGCCAAAGTAAACGGCTGGGTGCCTGTGGCCTTGTCTAGCTGCCCAAAAGGCAGCTTTTACTGTAGGCATCCTGCCACCATGTAATTTGTGGGGGTGAAATAAAAATAAACTTATTATAATTGCGAAAGCAATAGCTATGGCTACGCCTCGGTTCAGCTGGTGGTGTAGCTGGTTGTGGTGCTTGTGGTTATGCTTATGGTTATGCAGTGATTCACTCTGGCCACGGCATATGGTTAAACTATTGTTTATTGCGGGGTGCTACCTGGTTATTCTATGTATAACTAGTAGCGAGGCAAGGAGTGCCGTGGCTGAAACGATATAATTGGTTGTGGGTGAGGTTAAGGCAGAATGTACAACTGCTGCTCCGGCACCGGCTGCAACGGCATTCTTTACGCCAGCAGAAATGAAAGCATCCCTGAAGACTGCGTTGGTTCCACCTGCCGTTAGGCCACCTCCTATAGTATTGAACGTTGCACCCCGGCGGTAGCTGCGGTAGGAGTGGGATTTAGGCCGCGGTTGGTAGCTACCGCCTCGCAAGTTGACGGCGTGAGTTGAGGCCCCTGTTTTTGCGACAGATGGGATGACGTCACTCCGGCTGTAGCGCCCCCTCACGGAAGGAGTGGAAGTTAGGCCGCGTTTGGCATCTAGCCACCATACTACCGCCTCGCGAGTTGACGGCGCGAGTTGGGGCCCCTGTTTTTGCGCAACTGCGCTTGGCGGCGCAGAAGGTCACGCTAAAGGTCAATGGTAGCTACCGCCTCAGACTCGAAGGGCTGAAAAGTGAAAATAGTATTGCTTTCACAATAAAATATGCTTTTCATTTCGTGGGTACACAGGAGAGTAGCAATGCGCACCACCACAAGCGAAACACTTTGCGTAGGCAAGCGGACATTGATTTCGCAATTTCCAGGCTTAACTAAAGGTAAGCCCCAGCAAATTTTTTTGGAGCCGGCATGGCCGCGCTGCCGCCCCTCGACGGGACACTGCAATGTCTCTCCTCCTTTACCCTCCGCATTTTGTTTCTCCGCGACTCTCACGTATCTGGGGCCCTTAATGATTGGTTGACAGGAAGGGAAAGGCTCAGTATCTGTCACATTTGTGTCTGTGGACACCTGAACCGCACCGTAAGGGAAGGAAAGTGGGAGTGAAAGTGCAAAGAGAGAAAGAGGAACTGTAGTGGAGGGCTTCGGAGAAATTTCGACCCCCTGGGGATCGTTAACGTGCGCTGACATCGCACAGCACACGGACGCCTCTTCGTTTCGCCTCCATCGAGCAGCGGTGTTGCTAGTGGCCCGACTAGGCTAACCCTAAATTTTGACATCCCTTCCACCACACTTTCTTTAATGCATTGGGGATGGCAAGGGTCTCTCTATAGTGAACTAGAATATTGATTAGTATTCTAGTTCACTATAGGCCTCCCAGCTGTTTCTTTCCTCCATGTGCGGTGGAGTCGTTTTTTTTTTTGACCGGAACAGCGCGCACTAAGACACAGACAAGAAGAGAGACACGACACACACGAGCGCTGACTTTCAACTCAGTTGAAAGTCAGCGCTCGTGTGTGTCGTGTCTCTCTTCTTGTCTGTGTCTTAGTGCGCGCTGTTCCGGTCAAAATGAGTTACCAACTTGCCCAAGCATCTGTTTTAACGGTGGAGTCGACGACGGCTGCGGCGAGAAAGCGACGTATCTGCGGCTCTTGTGACCTCTTTGGTTATCGCGCATGCGCAGAACTGGCGTCTCCCGCACACGCGAAGCTCTACTCTGAGAACACGGACGTCTCTTCGTTTTGATGGAGGCGAAACGAAGAGACGTCCGTGTGCTGTGCGATGTCAGCGCATGGTAAAGATCTAATAATAATAATAATTGGTTGACAGGAAGGGAAAAGCGCAGCATCTGTCACATTTGCTATGTGGACAGCTGAACCGCTCCGTAAGGGAAGGGATGAGGGTGGGAGTGAAAGTGGAAAGAGAGAAAGGGGAGCCGTAGTGGAGGGCTAAGGAGTAATTTCGATCACCTGGGGATCCTTAACGTGCGCTGACATCGCACAGCACATGGACGCAACTGGTAAAGATCTCCAGGTGGCCGAAATTACGCCGTAGCCCTCCAGTACGGCTCCTCTTTCTCCCTTTCCACTTTCCCTCCCATCGTCCTACCTTCCCTTACCGCGCGGTTCAGGTGCCGACAGAAACAAGTGTTACAGATTCTGCGCCTTTCCCTTCCTGTGAAGCGTATAAGACTGCGCTGCGATTACCGCGCAACACGTCTACAGAAAAGCTCATGGCGCTTGGATTGCAAAACACATACGAAGAACTACGTGAGGCGCAGCTTCAGTCGCAAAAACTCCGGCTGCTGCAGACAATGACTGGAAGAGCGCTCTTACAGAGACTCGAATACTGTGAGCAGATGCGAGAAATAGCGAGGACGGTAACGATCCCCGACGAACTTCGCAAGTCCCTCAAGGTAGCTCGAATCCCGAGAAACATGGACCCTAACCTCCACCAAGGTAAAAGAGAAGCAAGGGCCGATTTTATTCAAAAAACATACGCTCCTCAAGACACGACCGTGTATGCAGACGCGTCCTTGAGAGGAGGACACAACAAAATGGCAGTGGCCGCGGTGGTCGATTCGTCTCTACGCGAAGTGACCAGCGCCTCTATTCGACACTGCACATTAGCAGAGGCCGAGGAAGTAGCCGTTGCTCTAGTGGTGGCGGAGGGCTATAGAGCTGGACGGTCGCTAACGATACTCACGGACTCTCAAAAAGCCTGTCGAAATTTTATGAATGGTAGGATTGGTCGTCACGCGCTGCGTATGCTCCTCGAAGCGAGCGACAGAATTAAAAACCACGAAGACAAACAAGACCAGACGCAAAACTATGTGGGTACCAGGGCACATGGGGGTGGCAGGTAACCAAGAGGCTGACATGATAGCTCGAGCATACACTGCTTTCCGAGCCACCGACGAGTCCGCGGAACTTTTGCCAGCACCCAAGGCATACTCGGCCGTACTAGAAAACTATAGAGGAAGAAGAATGCGATATCCCCCACCGCACAGTTCTCTCCCCAGAGAGGAAGCTGTCATATGGAGACAATTACAGGCGGGTTCATACTCAAACCTACACATACTAAACAAAATGCACCCTACCATATACGCTGACAGATGTCCGTGGTGCGATGAAAAACCAACACTATATCACATCACATGGGCATGTCAAAACATAGATGTGGTCCCCAAAATTCGAAACCCGAGTGCGGAGCAATGGGAGACTCTGCTGTCCAGCGACCGCTGCGAAGACCAGCAAGGTCTGGTACAGCGAGCCCAACGGGCGGCAGTAGCCAGCGGAGCCCTGGACTGAGGGCAACCGACCATTGTGCAAAAGTGGGCGATCTCGACGAAGAAGACTCGTGGATTCAACAAGCAGACCCAAAAACGGCTAAATAAAGGTTTTCCTCCTCCTCCTCCTCCTCCTCCTCCTCACAGGAAGGGAAAGGCGCAGTATCTGCCACACTTGCTATGTTGACACCTGAACCGTGCCGTAAGGGAAGGGATGAGGGTGGGAGTGAAAGTGGAAAGAGAGGAAGGGGAGCCGTACTGGAGGGCTACGGAGTAATTTCGGCCACCTGGAGATTTTTACCAGTGGTGTCCGTGTGCTGTGCGATGTCAGCGCACGTTAAAGATCCCCAGGTGGTCGAAATTACTCCGTAGCCCTCCACTACGGCTCCCCTTTCTCTCCTTCCACTTTCACTCCTATCGTCCTACCTTCCTTACCGCGCGTTTCAGTTGCCGACAGAAACAAGTGATACAGATACTGCGCCTTTCCCTTGCTGTGAAACAAATATTTATTTATGCCCGCGTAGTGTAGCTTTTTGATAATAATAAAATAATCAGAAAAAAAAGGCGCCGTATCTGGCATGCTTCTCTGGACACCTGACCCGCGGCGTAAGGGAAAGGAGGAAGCTGAGAGTAAAAGTGGAAAGGGAGAAAAAAAAAGCCATAGTGGAGGGCTACGGAGTAATTCGGCCATCTAGGGATCTTTTCAATGTGCGCACAAGTGTATCGCCTGGACAAAAAACAAGTGTTACAGATACTGTGCCTTTCGCTTCCTGTGAAACAAATATTTATTTATGCCCGCGTAGTGTAGCTTTTTGATAAGATAATTGGTTTTGATAAGAATGTTTTTATGGAACTTCTATGCAACATTCTACTGCGTTAGGCCTCACGAAGCTTGGCCTACATCGCTCAAGCGAGGACCGGAGGCAACCCTAACGGACCTTCAGTGCTACCGGTAGCAGTGCAAAAGCTGTGAATCAGGGAAGTCATTGAAGTAATCCCGATTCTACGCGAACTGGTTGTGGCTACGTAATGGTGCGCGAGCGAGAAGGGAGGATACGCTCGACAGAACAGCTTTCAAAAACGACGAAGCAATCAGCTGAAGAAAGGCCAGCAGGCAGAAGATTAGCGACCAAATTGGTCGCATATTAGCAGAAGTGGATTCCAGACGGAGCGAATACTGTTCTTTACGGACTTTGAGGCCTAGGAAAGACCACAAAAAATGGATAGGCATACCTGAATAACGTAATCAAGATTCAGCAGGGTTAAGCCGACCGCAGGAAAGGACAGTATTGTAGCACCCATCATGAAGTAGAATTCTATTCTCGTTGTCATCACGAGCGCGGGGAAAAAAACTGAAGTACGCAGGCTTGAAACTCATCCTGATGATAATCTAATTGATAAATTATATATCAAAACGTTTAAATTAGGATCTTGTATTCAATTATTACACATGTACTGAAATCTGGCCGATCCCCCACTGTAGGTATGTGCGTTACGCACAGAGGAATGATGAAGGAGAGCAAATGGAGACATTTGCGTCTATATGTCCCCCTCCCCCCCCCCCCCCCCCCGATTAAGGCGGTGAGGGAATCACCCATCGAATCGCGCTCTGCTACTAATGACTATCTCATGTATCGTCTGGACCGCAAGGACCACACAGAAATTCGAGGCGTGCTAAGATTGGACAAAACCTCAACGTCGATCGTAATTCATAACAGTGAAAAGCTGCTTTAATCTCAATGGAGCACCACGCAGGTTATATTTGTAACAGAAAAAAATGCGAAGTGTGCAACACCTGCTACTGACTCGAACACCGAGACAATGTATGTCCGAACCCAATGAATCTCAATCGCCGAGGGTGCGGTGTAGAGATTCCGCCGGGCTACAAAAAGTGCAAGCCAAAGTCAGAGCTGTGCGGAGTAGGCCACTTGATGGGAGACCACTAAATTCGAAACATCTACCGTACTCCCTACGAGTCAAGAGAAGAGAATGGGGTGAGAAGTTTGAACAAGAGACAACCGGCGGACGAACGGGAGGTACGGGGGTGTAAGGAAAAGGCGTTCCTGAGTTTCGCGTCGTCGTCGCTACCTGCATTGCCGTCTTCGTTGTCCCTCGTAACCAGTTGTCGGTAATTGTACATACATGCCCTGCTCGAAATCTGCCTCAATATATCGAGAAGCTGTACCAGCTGATGGGCTGCGCTCAAATTTTTCATTAGGCAGTACCCTAATCGTCGCCATTTTTTTTAATACTGCAGCGAATGCATGTCAAGGAAACGAAAGTTCCACTGTGTAAGACGAGTGGTGACGTTGCTAGCAAAAACTATAGAAGGGGCTCGCTAAGTACATGTGCAGCACCAAGGCTCAGGCTCGCATTTCTCCAGTGCAGAATTTACACTGCTCTTGGAAGTTTGTTAGCCTTGAATAGATTTCTCTGCGGGATTTTACAAAAAAAAAAAAAAACGAATACACAAAGTGTGATTTTGGGGGACCATATGAAATGTAATGAACTGGAATCGGAGCAGAACATGTAATCATAACCACACTGCAAAGTTACTTGGTGGATACGTATACGTTTGCTATCAGTACCTCTGGGTGCATTTGCTCGAGGCATTGGCTTTGTTGACGATGGTAGCATTAAGGACCAGTAGTGTGTGTGTACATACAAGTACCTATGTGTGTGGAAGACAAAAAATTCCCTCTATATTCTCCTCAGATGACGTTCTGACTTGTGCGAAGTGTTAAGATCTCCTTTTTTTTAGGGGGGTGGGGGATGTTGAATTTTTAACACGTGCATGATGCGTACTTTCTAGCATGGCAATAGTGCAATAGTTGTTGTGTAGGACTGACCTGCAGCTTGTATATCATTGTTTGATATAGTGTTGGACAGTGTGTATATCAGCATGTATTTGGAGTTGCAATAAACTTCCCTTCAGTGCTTTGACCATATAGATTTTCCGGACAGCTTTCGAAAAAGGCAAATAATTTTGATCCCTTAACGAGATCGTGGTCATCTCGTCCAGAAGAGTGGAGGCCGATCACGCTCGAAAATCGTGGTTCAATGCTTAAGGGATGTGATTGTCTCCCTCCTTGGTCGCCATCATGCGAGATGTTCCTGGCAGGGATACATAACCTGCCGTATGACATTCGTGACATTATCGATTACAGATAGAGGTGCTTAACTTTGGTATGCTTATTTCCTTTGATCAAGAAAACACGTTTGATTGGCTAGAACATCTTCGCATATTTAACGTTCTGGTTGCTTTTCAGTTTTCAGGAAGTTTCGTGGCATTAATTAAAAGCGTGTATGACGGCATTCGAAAAATAGTGGCAATGCACAGGTTGTAAGTGCCTCATTCCCTGTGACCTGCGGTGCTCGACAAGACTGTACCCTTTCGCCTCTTTTGTTTGCCATCACTATAGAGCTTCATTTGAGGGCCATCATTTTTAGACCAGAGTATCCGTGGGCTTCCTCTCCGAGGGGGTCAAACGCTGCGAGTAGCTGTTCATGCGGAGAACATTACGTCGTAGCTTTGCAATGAAGCGAGCCTGCAGCGCTGCATTCATCTTTGTGATAGATACGGCGAGGCGTCGGGCTTTTTACAATTTGGAAAAAAGGAAATATCTTTTAAGCGGCAGGCCTGAAGTGAGCCTCAATGGTTTAGCTGGTTTCATAGCTAATCACAACAGCGAAGCACTCGGTTTGGTTTGGTTTGGTCTGGTTTGGTTTGTGGGGTTTAACGTCCCAAAGCGACTGAGGCTATGAGAGACGCCGTAGGGGAGCACTCCGGACACTTCGACAACCTGGGGATCTTTAACTTGCGCCCCACGCATATTATATCGACGAGTGCTGGTGCTCCGGACGCTACCTAAAGAATGGAAGACTGCAGACGCGAGCTTCATACCCAAACCCGGGAATTAAATCCGCATCGCTAATCTCCGCCCGGCATTCCTCATATCTTGCATGCGCAAGCTCATGGAGAAAGAAGTGCAGCCCCGCCTCTCTCGCTACCTTGAAAACGTCAATCTGCTTCCCCACAGTTTGTTTCGTTTCCGAAGCCACCTGTCAGCCCACGATGTCCTCCCGCAAATCAAACATGAAGTCATCGAGTGTGCCCGTAAACGATGCTTACGAGCCATATTGGCACTTGACTTAAGGGAGCATTCGATAAGGTCAGGCATTCCAAAATCATAGAAAACCTTCAAAGCACGCACTGAGGAGTCCGTCCTTAATACATTATGGAATTCCTGCAAAACTGTCACACATACAGGAGTGCGCGATATAAGTTTCAAACGAAGCTACATGGGCACGTGGGGGACACCATAGCAGCGGTGATCTCCCCGCTTCTTTATAACCTGATCCTTTTGCACCAACCGGATGGCGCAACGCCATAAAATGCATACGCCACTTTCGATATGCAGATGACATTACCAAGTGGCAAACAAGACGTAATGCCGGACAGATAGACTATGCACTCCAGGAAACCGCCAACATTGTGCATAACTACATTACCGACTGCGGACTCACGTCGCAAGCCATCTCCTCAACGTTCTGCTGGAGAGTTGCTTCCATTACCCAGCCCACCACGCACTTTCGACCGCGTCGGCATTGATTTTTACGGGCCGCTTCTCTACACTGCGGCCGGCAACCGCTGGGCTATCGTAGCCGTTGATCATCTGACGACGTATGTAGAAACCGCCGAACTTCCATCTGCCACAGCGTCAGAAGTAGCTTCCTTCATTTTGCAGCGATTTGTTTTTCGCCAAGGCGCACCTCGAGAACTGCTCAGCGACAGAGGACGCGTTTTCTTGAGTGACGTTGTGAAAGCCTTGCTCACCAAGTGCAGCATTATTCATAGAACCACCTCCGCCGATCATACGCAGACTAATGGCCTCACTGAACGCTTCAATCGTACCCTTGGCGACATGCTATCTATGTACGTCTCCTCCAAACACTCAAACTGGGACGTCGTTCTTCCGTATGTCACGTACGCATACAATACCGCAACGCAGTCTACTACTGGTTTCTCTCCTTTTTTTCTCCTCTATGGCCGTCACCCCTCTGCTACAATCGACACCATACTCCCGTATCAGTAAGACATATCAGAGTATACTCCTGCGTCTCAAGCAGCCCAGTATGCGGAAGACTGTCGACAAATCGCCCGCGCATTCACCCTAACACCCGCGCTAACACCCAGTACCGCCATAAATCCAACCATGATAGCCAACACTCGACACCGGACCTCTCGTCTGGCGCTCTTGTGTGGCTGTGGATACCTTCACATGCTCCTGGACTGTCTTCGAAATGTCTTGCTAAATACCATGGCCCATACTGAGTTCTGCAGCGCACCTCTCCGGTTAATTATGGGGTGGAACCTGTTACGCCGTCCAGTGATCTACGCCGGCGCGGATGCAAGATTGTTCACGTCCAACGCCTCAAATCCTATTACGACCCTGCCGTCTTGCTCCCGCCGTAAGTCGCCAGGATGTCTCCTCTTCGTCCCGCGGGTAATTGTGAATAAGAAGAAGTGCACGAGGAACATTCCAGTCAGTGGGATCGTGATCGCTGCGCGTGCTGGACCTGACTGTGTTCGCTGTCGCTGTGTTCGCCGCTGATCTGCTGAGTCCTGCTGATCAAGTCCTGCTAATCTGCTCAAGAAACCCCCCATCTTACACTATTTATAACTTAGCGTTCGAAGACACAGGCGTTTCTGGTCGTACCTGATATCGAACAGGAGCTCACCGCTACAATACGAGCCATTTTATTCGATGACAGACAACGAAGTCATTCACGCTAATTGTTAGGGTTAATATAGAGTAGAAAGTTAAGCCATGTAAACCTCAGCAGGACAATTCTAGACTCCGGATTATTCTCTGGGTGCTCTATATTTGTAAACCTAACCTCGTGAACAAACATCAGGCTGTAACCCGGCGTCGGCCTAGCAGATATTCCTTAGAGGTCTTCTACAAATATTTATTAAGCGATAAAAGTGCACTGATGTGTGAAAACATTTCTTCAAACCCAAACGCACTGCAAGAACAACGATTTCAAAGGGCCTTATATCTATCGATATACAGCTAGAAATCGGCACGTTAAACAGTATTGGCCGCGTCCTTTGCATAGTTTGTGTGTTGTGACGATCGCCTTGACAACATATACAGACCCCTTTCAAGTCATTTGTACCTCGGATGCATTTTCTCCGGCAAATAACTGTGGTGGAGAAAATAAAGTAAGTTTCTGCTAATTAGCATTTTATTTTTTTTTATTTTTGCTTGTGAGAAAATCAGTCAAACTGCTAGAAGCGAAAAGAAATTCAACAAGTTTATCAAAAAGCGGAGAGGAAAAGAATTTAGCTTTCATAAGACTCACAACGAAGAAAAGAAGGCTTATTTTTGCACGTTAAAGGTTTTCTTTATTAAACCTCTTTTATATCCTCCTTCCAGAAGGCCTTGCAGGTACTCTGTTTACAACTTTAAATAGCCACAACTACAACAAAGCGACTGTTTGAAAAAGTGACCGAAGATTTGAGAACAGAATATGTAGTTTTAACGGCGCAGCAACAATCTTTTGGTGGTCACAAATATGCGCTCAGTTAACTGTCATGAAGGAAATAAAGAATCGCCCAATACACATCCGTACACACAAGTCACTACACCACGTGTAAGACCTTAGCGCGCTGAATAAGAGGAAACAGTCTGTTTTCAAATCAACCGAATGGATATCCAGCGCAAGATGTGGTGTGAAGAACATATAAGTTGCTAAAAATAAAAAAAAAAAAACGAAGACGAACAAGATTTGGAGCTCTTCAAAGAGACACCGAATACCTGAACGTATCGTAAAAAACCGAAGCCAGCTGGAGGTCTGCTTCCAAACATCCATCAGCATTAACAGCAAGAAGAATCCTCCGTACTCGTCTTTTGTTGGGTTGAAACGCGACACGAAGACAATCCTGAATGAAATATGAAGCGAGCGCCTGCTATACGGCGGATTTGCCTTTCTGCCAAGGCTTGCTCTGTTCTTACGTGAATGAAGAAAAAGATATTCGTTCCTAACGACGTGCAAGGTTTACATCTTTCTAACATCATTCAGGAACAGGCCTTAAAGTAGCCGCAGTTTTTCCACCAGTTGACGTCGCAAAATTTTAAGAAAAGAAATTCAGGAAGAAAACAAGCTCAGGCTGTGAAGGTTCGTATTCGGCGCAGGACACAATTTACAAAGCTTCTGTGAAGCATTTCCCAGGCAGATATATTCCCATTCTGGGGTAGAAATCTTTAGTGAAATTACTGATATTTTATTTTAACGTTCCGGGATTTTCTCACTTTGTTGGTGCGGACTGATCGCATACATGGGACAGGGGATTGGCTTTAAACAGTGGGGCCTCTTTTTTTGTTTTGATTTTGGATCACTTGAGCACTTCTGGCAGCTCTTGCTAAAGCCTTCCTTGAATTCTGTTGTGCTTGTTTACCTCTCTTCGTTCGGTCCCTATAGGAATGTGCATGTTCGACCCACTGGATAGTCTCATCGATATGCGCGGAAGGTAAACATATGTACAAGCATCAATGCAAGCTCTCCCGCAAAAAGAAAAAAAGAAGAGATAAAAATCAAATCGACTATCTACTTCAGTTCGACCGTGAATGGGACTTCGAAAGGCGAGCAAAAAGGTTTAGATTTTTGTACCCCATTGAAACCGCCATGAAAGATCAAGGCAATACCTTTAGGAAGGAGGCTGTCGTGAGAGAGGGGCTGTAGAAACGCTTCAAGACAAGACTGACTAGAGTAGAAAAGTCGTGCGACAGCTTATCGCGTATTCGCCTGGAAGGATACTACCGCAGTCGTTTGGCTATTGCGATGTTTCGAAAGTGCTAAGACCGCATGCGCCAAAATATTTGTTGCACGGCGTTGAAAGAGTGCACTTGATCACGTAGGGTAGCTTGTTCTCTTAGGGAAATCAACTGTCTCACTTTTCCTTTTGTTGCCTCTTGCAGAATACCTTCACTGAGTAAAAATACCTCTTGGTAGTGTATTGTGAATAATTGATATTAATTTCCAGCTGTTTTACGTGATTTCGCAATATCATATAATACAATATCATGCAGATCGCACGTTCATGACTTTATTTGTGAATATAACATGTCCTACAGGTATTAAAACAACCGTCGCTTGCTGAACTGAAACCGGGGGCACTGGCAAGCACCATAAGTGTTTCCTTCGTTATAACGGCTATCTTACCTTTAGAGAAAAGACGAAAAAGTAAGCCGAGAACAAAATACATTTAAATAGAATGACGAAAACGCAAACGAAGGAATGAAAAAGCGTCGATGGCTCCTACATGCAACAGGCACGGTTTTCTTTCTTAAGTGCTATGAAGGCAATATGGCAGGCCAGAGGACGATCAGCTATATATACCGTAATTTTGCTGGCCATACTGGATATCACCAACCAGCATTATCTTTCGGTCTCCAGTAAATGCGCATGCAAGACCCTATGCGAGTATTTTTGCTTGGAGGTACGGCAGTGAGAAGCAAATCGTGTTTTGTGACCATGATGACCAATTATTCACAGCAATTGCAAAATTTGGCTTGTAAAACTGTTCCTGCTCTCACATCCACTAAATTCAACGACTGTACTAAACCGTCGGAATGTAATTATTGGTTATAATTATTGGTTCACAGGGAGGGAAAGACGCAGTATCTGTTACACTTGAGTCTGTGGACACCTGAACCGCGTCGTAAGGGAAGGGAGGAAGGTGGGAGTTAAAGTGGAAGGAGAGAAAGAGGAGCCGTAGTGGAGGGCTACGGAGTAATTTCGACCACCTGGGGATCTTTAACGTGCGCTGACATCGCACAGCACACGGACGCCTCTTCGTTTGGCCTCCATCGAAACGCAGCCGCCGAGGTCGGGTTCGAACCCGGGTAGTCCGGACAGTAGTCGGGCGTCTTACCACTGTACCACCCCGGCGGGGCAATGTACCAAATCATGAATATTCTCGTGCTGATTATGAATGTTCAGGGTACGGACAGGTTACCGCAGCCGAATAAACTAACAGGGTTTCACTAATCATTTGTGTTTGTTGTTTGCGTAGCGCATATAAGTTAGAAGTTAGTCAGCGCTGCCCTGCGCTCTGACATTTAAAAAAAAACAAAAAAAAACTCCGTGTCATGGGTCGAAGGTATAGACCTTATGCAAAATTGCTGCCATCTATCGAACCTTCAGCGAACTGCTCTATGCGGTGCCATGTTGAAGGATTGAGTGAGTCGGCTGCGCTTACGACTGCTGCCACCGCGCTAGTCGCATCTGCTTTATGTTGTCCTTTCCGTGTTATTTGTTCGGATTCAGAGCAAAAAATGACGGAATAATAGACGATTGACTTGTCTACGCTGCCTACATTCCAATTATTACACTGCACTGCCAAAACGTCTTGCGAACGGTGACATCCGCGTAGCTACAAACGTTCGTCAATATAACATGTCCTACAGGCATTCAAACAACTGTCGCTTGTTACAAACAACAAAGTCGCTTATAAGAAACTTCTTTATGTTCTCAGGAATATTCTAAATAGAATCAGCGTTATAATTATGTGCGGCGATTGTACAGTAAACGGGCAAAAATGACCTGCTTATCAGCTGCGAATTCCAGTCCATTGCCTTTCCTGTATGCGGACGTTTCCGAACGGTGTGTAAACTGTATATCGCCTGTTATGTATTAAACTTGATAAAAGAAAAAATGGTAAAACTGGAGGCTCTAATCAAGCCATGCGGCCACTTTGAAGTTCACGAATCCTGCGGATCGCTACTATTTATATTTCCTGCATGGCGCCTTCAATATGCAGGTATCGCAGTCTCCAGTGAGCTGTGTAACTTGAGATGCAAGTATGCTGAACATTGATGTATCGGAGAAGACTCGAGTTCAGGCAGGGCAGCGATGGAACATCGTGGGGAAAGAAGGGTTTTGATTTGAAACCCTGGGCTGGTAAAAGCGCACAGTTTACGATTTCCTTGACACCTGCGACTGTTGGATTTCGGAAGAGCCGGTGTCACCTTGTGATTTAGCCCGTTCTGCAGTGAAAATGGTTTCCGCGAATATTTTAGGTTCGCATCAAATAAACAGGAGAACCTCATAGGAAAGATATAAAAGAAAATTATTCTGGGCATCTATTTATTCAGGCGAAGATTTGAGGCAAAAGTGATAGCCTACGCAGGGAGTATAGTCCGACATCTACTGGATAATAATCTTGGTATCAAAACTAAGATTTTTTTTTCCATACATTTCATGTATCATATCCCCCAGATAAATGAATGAATATTTTCCGTATATACCTCTATTAGGCTTTCATTTGTTTGATTTTATTAATATATTACGGGCATGCCTTAACAACTTGAAATTCATAATATTCGCTCATGACAAGAATATTATTTGCTCTAGTCGCAATTCAGTTTGCCTGATTGCAAAAATAACACTGATTTTTTTTAGATTTAGCCGATTGCTGCCAAGAGCAAACCTTCAATATGTAATCTCAGCAAAATGGATTTATTAGCACTATATTCTTCTCATAAGAGACTTGATATAATAACCCGCAGTGTACCTTGAAATAAATATCAAAATTTCCTTACTACTCTGTGACGTTCTATAGGCGTGACACTCAATTCAAAGCAGACATGCAGTCTAGACTGAAAATCAATTGGTAAATTTATTGCATCCTGTAGGCAGGTAATAAAAGAACCTGGTCATCTTTTAATGCATTCCTCAATTACTTGTGGTAATCCCTAACAGTGCCGCTTGTTATCCTTGTGTGGTATTCAAGACAAGCTGATAAAATATTCACCTTTAGCTCACTGCAACTTAAGCTACGATTATCACGTATTTTCTTCGTGATAGCATCTCCATCCTTGCCTTCTCAATATCACGCTTGGTTGCGTAAAGCAATAGTAGATTTTCTGAAGAACAAGTGTTCATACTATAGGAGATCAAAATCAATTATGAGAAAGGATTTCTTTTCCTTCCTATCGGCACTGTTTCGATACCAGTACCCATAATCAACCAATAATAGCTTTCATAGTGCAATGTTAAAACATGTGTTAGGTAATTATAGAGAACTGCGAATACATTAGGTCCCGTATATAATGCGTCGCGCTTATCATTTTTCTGCTTAAGCACATCACTGCTCATTATTCCGTTATGTTTAACTCTTTATTTTATCTATAAAATCACGCGGACATGTCACATGACCAGGCATTAGAGGGGGGGATACATCAGTGCCAGAATTCATTAATGATGACATCGGCAAGCACAGAAAGGTCAGCAATTTCAACTACCATAAAGGGTAACAACAATGCAAAATAGTATAAAAATGCATATCAGAGCGAGCCATAAAATTGTGTGACATCAAACAGGTGGCGCACATCAGTCAACCAGGGTGAATGATCTGATGGTTCTGGGGCAAGCGCGTTTCCTTCAGAAACTAATAATGGAAAAACGAGCATTTAGTAATTTTGAGGCGCACAAAAACAGGCGTGAAACAGAAGCTGTGCTTATGGCTTAAGATTCATGTTGGATCTTGACGATATTGCGTTTGGATCGGATACATCATGCGCTAATAAATTTTCATAGTCTATTAACTTTACTTTTCGCATTCCGCACCCCAGCGCGATTCATTTCAGCATTTCAGTAGTCTTTCCGGCACGTTTGAAAAATGTACATTTTGTATCAGGGTGCTCCCATTACATATTCAATTTCGAGATCTCTTGGTGGGGTAATGTATACATGTATTCATATATTGAATACTTAAGCGTAAAATAACCATGGATCCTTGCGCGGTCGCTCTCCTGTTCGTACCGTAATGTCTTATTTGATATGAGCCTATTTTCGCAACTTCTACACCCTTTACTTAGCTCACATTGTGTTGCTAAGATATTTGGTAAAGAGTGGACACTGTCGATATTTACTTCTAAAACATGGTGGAAGCTACGGGGGTATTAAGATGAAGCACCACGAAAGTAGTGGCTTGAGAACACTCGAGTTAGATGCGAACACACTATGCTACATCGCGAATATCTTGCACTGAATCAATGGCAGCCTTTTATGTGGCTGTAAAAAAGGTATGTTTAGATTAAGTAATTTTATTTAAAAAAACTGCCTTACCGTGTAGTATACGTAAAACCGCACGACGAAAACTGATGATCCGTTTCCCCAAGAGCTGCGTACTTGCCGACGATGGTGGATGCCACAGCGTATAGCAAAGATGAGCGTTTCCGGTGAAATGACGAAAAAATATATGCAGACGAGAAAAATTGAAGGCCCTACTCGAGCAAATTTACGGACCTAAAGAGCTTAAGAATAGAAAATGCGTCTGAAAAGGCGAGTGATAATTTCTGTAAATAAAGGCTAATGAAGGAGAGACCTCTAAAACGAATGAATAGACGTAATGAACGCTCAGGAGCCCTTGTAAACGAGTTGTATTTAGATAAATAGCTTTTCGTTGTACCTTTCTTGTAAAGGTGCAGTAAAATATTTTTTTCTGGATTTAAGCGACTTTGTGAGGAGAGCTGCCCACAGCCAAAATAGACGTCCGCGGAATTTTGATACTCAAATAATACAGCGAAAGGTAGAGCAAAATGTAATGTCAAAGAAAACTTTCTTTCGAAGAAGCCTCTTAATTGCAATAGAGCAAAAGTATTTTCTGAAGTATAAGGCTCACAGAAAATGTCATATATAGTAGGCTTCTTAAGAACCTCTTTTAGAATGTTCCCTGTATTGCGTACATACCAGTCCATTTCCATCGGCAACCGCCGGCGCTTATGGGGACCGAGAAAGCCTCCTCTCATGTGTCTCTTGTTCTCAGGCTGAGAGAGCTGGGGATATAAATCCGGTTTGACGTCCTGGACTTGAGCCCATCCCACCGCAATGTCTCCCTAGGAGAGTTCAGCAAAAGGTTTTTAAACTCCCTATGCTCCTTGCATCACTGGAGCCCCCGCTCTGTCAAAAACGCCAACCCCGCGGACGAAAGCATCTCAGAGTGGTCGCTTACATGATTCAATCCTACCACACGCACGGGCACAGAAAAGAAGTAATCTTGCCGGTGCACGCAAGCGCCTCCAAACAGAGCACTTCGTAACGCTAAGTTCCACGCCTCTTGATTGGATGGATTTACACTGCAGCTGCTTTCCCAGAGAAGCGTGTTCCGTGTTTTATAGCTGAGAGCTGCTCTGATTGTAGTACATGTTTGCTGGCAGCTTTTTAGGACCATTGCAGCAGTGTTTTCTTTAATATTATTATTGCTCAAAAACTCACATGTGCAAATAGCGATATAGACATTTTGCGCAATGTCAGCCCATACAAAACAATCGAAAGTGGGCAAAGTAATTAGGCGTCCTCGACTGCAATATCCATAGCCATCATAACTTCACATCTCTGTGGACAAAAATGTCATGCAGGTTATCCGCATATTTACACTGTCTTTCGTGCGCACCTTTTTCAAACATTTAGGATTTCAGAATTCAGAGCATGTGGTCAACATTTCCTTCAAATCAACGCAAAAGCGCTGCCTAGGAATAAAGAGTTCGCTGCCGACTGTCTTCGTATATAGTGTAGATGCCTGAATTCTAAGGCCATTGCCTCAGGCACGCGTGAGTGCATTGCGTCGTGTATCGCAGGTAGGCTTTCATGGCCGCTGCTTAAGACAACTATGCCAATCCGCTTTTCTTCTTTACTGCCTGCCTTGACAAAGCCACAAAAATACAAATCAATATGTACTGTGCATCACTGCCACACAAGAAATACGTGGTTACATTACAGTTTCCTCAGCGTGACAGGTCATCATGAATGCAAATGTAGGGGGTTAACTTGGGGCTCGACATAATTTAATAAACAAAATACTTTCCATAAAATTATCACACTCTGACTGCTTTTTGACATCGTTTTCACAAACTACCAAGCCTACAACCGTAAACCTATCATATAGTATACTCTCAAAATTTTCAACAGGGATTTATCTAATTTCATACCGGGTTATGGCAGCTATTTGTTGAGAGCGCGCCGTTGAATACCCCAATGAAGCTAGGCTTTCTAACAGTCAAAGAAGTCATGTTAAATTGTTTCGGGTCAGCACAAAAAGCAGTTAGTTCCTCACGCATGGTACGAACATTCCTTTTTGCTCAAGGGCGGCATGTAGCCTAAATCCCCGAATATTTTCACGTAGAATGACTCCCATAAAAAAGGTTCGAGGTAAACGAAAATAAGAAACGGTAAAATATGGGACACTTACCTTACTGATGAATGAAACGGCAGTCTCGGGCTATAAGATTCGTTAATGATGATCACATTTAAACACTCTTCTCGTGCCATTTTAAAAACCCTATAATATAATATTCACAACAATTCAGTATTGCAGTATACAAAGAAGCTCTTGTGATACCCGGTCGACCGCCTTCGCAAGGTGGAGCTACAGCATGGCCACCCGGCTTTCAGTGGCATCACTGCATTCTAGAACGCTCCTTGCAATGTGGGTGCTCGTGTATATTGAACGTTGTCTTACCAGCTCCTTAATTACGCTATGTTACCTTCTAGTCGAGACTGTAAAAAATTATCTCAAATCTTTGTTGTTAGAACATATAGGTCTATATGGGCCAATTTGAAGCAGCTTAAATCGATTCTCGGTGTTTGGGTTCAAGACTGTGTAATGTGCGGAATCTAAGTGTTATAGTAAACTTGTTGGCGATGTAGCACACTTGGGACTAGGGTTTCACAGTGCGTTCTTGAACAACGTGCCAAAGCTGGACGACAGCGTCAAAAAAAGCTTTAATACACCAATAAACGTACCCGAGATGACACAAGTCGACAGGGTTAAAATACTTAGGAGCTGCTTTCTACAAAGCATTCGGTTGAGAGCTAGTTCTCATATTTCACCGCATTCGGGCTGAAGCATATTATGCCACCTCCGAAGCCAGCTATCGCTCATGCTAAATAGCCACTTTCTCGCGCTGTGCCTTTCCGTCTTCATCAACGTCCTTCGAGCACAATTCTGTCCCCAATAAAGACAAGCAGCGACTTGCACATGCGTGCCAAAATCTGACCGCGCTAGCGCATTCACTTGTGCAGCAATGCCGTATCGCAGGCGCTCATTTTCGGAGTGATCTCTGTCGCTGCTCTGCGGAAGAGCAGCAGGGATAGGAAAGCCTGCCGTCTGCATTTCCAGTATACAGCCTGAGTTACCCATTCATGCGGGAAATGCCAATCAGCGCACACCAAAGAATGAGCTAAGTCTCTAGAGAAGTTCTACCAATTGTTTCTTGTGTACACGATTCCATATTTGAGCAGATGTGAATTAGCCCTTGGAGTAGAAGCGGCACGCATTGACGAAGTGCAGTGACCCGTGTCTATAGTAATTCGTACGGCCACAACATGTACTAGTTAGCCTAAGTGCTCATTGCCTCACTGTGAGTTTTCGGCGCTAGGCGCGCTATGGCATCCTACTCATAATGTCCCTAATGCGATGTTTCCACTCATTATTCTAGGCCTGCGGGCCTATCACACTACGCGTTGGACAGCCAGGAAATGGTGGGGCGCTCTCCCCTTGTACCTACGAAAGCCATGCAGGGTAGTTTGCAATGGCTACGGATAATTAAGCGCTTACATCTCTCTCCCTCATCTCTAGTACTGCCGCGTTCATTGCGGAAATGACTAACGACTACCACGAGCCAGTTGCGAAAACGTCGCCCCAAACAAGCAATCAGAAGTGCGAAAACCTCAGTGTGGCCTTCAGTAATCTGTAGTTATTGAGCCTGTGTGACTCGGTATCCGTTTGCACGCTAAGAACGAAAATCGCTTATAATGTGTCTACTGTCTCTGACTTTCAAAAGAACCGATATGACATTAAAATATAAGGATGACACTGACGTTGCGGAATGTGCAGTAAAATTATCGGGACAGTTTTTATTGATGTTGTAAGCTAGGGTCTTGCTTGCTTTTCTGACTCTATTGCCGTAAACAGAGAGAAATAAAAAGAATAAAGGAAATATGATCCCTGAAAGCTTGGACGGAAAGGAGCCACATTGGTTAGAGGAAAGCTTCAGGCACTGGCTTCTTGGAGCCACCAAAGTAAAACAATATATGCACTTGACGAATGTGGTAATGCACCTCATATCTTTCAATATATCCTGAAGGAATATATTTGCCTAATATAAATGCATTGTCATGATCGTTTCTGGTCGTACAGATAAGATTCGATATGCCCGCCAATTAACATGACAATAAAATGTTATTCCTTGTGCAAAGTGGGGAAATGAATAACCTCAGCCTCACAGCGCTTAACTTGGGATGAGGAAACTAATTTTTTTTTATCGGACAACACTGGTTCAGCTGCAAGCTATGGTAGAATAAATGTTTTGTGATTGTAGAATGCATTTTTGTGAAATGTTAACTTCTAGAACTTTTGATAACGAAACTTTACTCTGCAGAACATAGGCTGCAATAAGCAGGAAAACACTCTCACGTTACAGCGTATCTGTGTTTTAAACTGGGATAGTTTAAGCGATATGTTCGACTACGCGTCCTGCCAATGAGTTTTTGGTTTTCATCTTATCATGTATGCATCGTTTTATTTATGCACATATGTTATCATCCGTGTGTATAAGAAAAATGACTCTCGCATGGAACTTCATGCGTGCTACTTGAAAGTTCTAAATAATCAAGAATGCGAAGTACTCAAGAGAAGCGTGAGAAGAAGAATAAGATTGAGATGGAGCGCATTTGGCAAGCACTCGCCGACTATGACTAGCAATTTACCGGGATCGCTGGAGAGGAAAGTATACAACAGTTGCATCTTACTACCTGTACTCACCTATGGGGCAGAAACATGAAGGCTAACCAAGAGGGTTTTTCTTAAGTTGACGACAACGCAGAGGTCTATGAAACGAAAAATAGTAGGGTAGAGGAAACCTGATCATAGCGAATACTCATTTTAAACAGCACAAGAGGCGCCTGTACACATGGACTTCACCGGATGGTCTTTACAGGAATCAGGTTGGTTATATTATTTGCCGGCAGAGATGGAGAAGCGCTATACAAGCAGTAAAAATAAGGCCTGGGGCCGATTGTGGCACCGATCATCAGCTTCTTGTTGCAAATTTAAGCTTCGATTGAAGAAAACGCAGAAAACTAGAAGGCCTTTCAGGTATGACCTGGATCAAATTTCATCAGAATACTCTGCGGAAGTTAGGAACCGATTTCAAGAATTAGATCTAGAAGACAGACAGCCCGAAGAGATGTGGACTGATGTTCATGATATACTAGAAGTTGCTACTAAGGTAGTTTCAAAGCAAAAGAAATGCAAGAAAGCAAACTGGTTATCCGAAAAGGCCTTGCAAATAGCTGAGGAAAGCAGGTTGGCAAAGGTTATGGGGGAAAGAGAAAGATACAAGGTTCTCAATGTGGATTTTCAGAAAATAGAGAGGAGAGACAAGAATGCCTCTCTGAACATACAGTGCCAAGCAGTTGAGGACAACAGCCAACTGAGGAACTCAAGAGCTCTGTATAAGACAATCAAAGATATCAAAGGAAGTTTCTGTGCTAAGATCAACGTGATAAAGGACAAAGGAGGCAGGGACCTCACTAAAGCCTCAAAGATAAAGGAGAGGTGGCAGGAGTACACAGAACAGCTGTACAAGAAGGACCCGGATGTGCAAATCCAACATAAGACGGTTGTGATTACTAATCTCGAGCCGGACATCCTGAAGAGTGAAGTTGAATGGGCTTTAGCCAGCCTTGCTAAGAACAAAACTAGCGGAATTGATGCCATTCCAGCTGAGTTGCTTCAAATCCTCAACCATGACGCTGTTAACGTTCTGTATACATTATGTCAACAAATTTGGACAACTCTGCAGCAGAGGTGGGCAACCTGATGAGGGTTCGACCTCATGAGGTCAACCTCAACCTCAAAATGACCTCAACCTCACGGAGTGAGGTGAAGTTGAGGTGAAGTCGACAACACCTGAAATATTTTTGAGTGAGGTCAGCAAATGAAACCTCAACCTCATGCGTGAGTTTGAGGTTGAGTGAGGTCATAACTTAGTGAGGTCGAAATTATTGTTTCCCACAGCGATAAAATAACCGGCAAAACACCTTTCATAATGACTGTCGTGTACACTCTTTTGGCTACCAACGCGCATGTAACGAACCGTTTGCGTCTGTGCGTTTGCGTTCGATACGAAAAAAAAGGAGGGGGGGGGGGGGCGTAAAGTGCAGCGCGGCAATCAAGTGGGGTCGGACACGGCTGCAGACTCGAAAGAAGGTGAAACAAGATTCCGCCACCATTCCGAGGGAGTTTGGGAAGTAAAGAAAGTCTGCGCAAACTCGAAGGGTTTCCAGACCTACGTGGGTGTGTCGGCTTCTCGGAAAAAAAAAAGCTAGAATAGTAGAAAAGAGGGAAGCGCAAGATCCAGCAACCAAGGAATTGCTTAGGGAGGATGGCACGAGAGGGGAGCTTTCAGAGAGACATGTTGAAAGAACAAGGATGCAGAAAAGACGAGAGATAAATGGCTTGACGAGAAGTCACCCCACAAAGACTGTATTTTAGTAAATGAAATCTGCTTTTGCTATTGTATATGGTACGAGTTAAAACGAAAGAAAGCAATAGGATGGTAGTTCGTAGTTGTATCAGTGCAATCCAAATCCACTCTTTTATTATTATTATTATTATTATTATTATTAGTCACTAGACATTAAATTAACCCTTACATAAAGATAAATTTAATGTGCCCTTCTCGAAGAATCATTGAAGAACAGACAGGTGACTGACGACTGCTTGCAGTCATTCCTTTCTCATGCCCTACATGAGCTTGCGCCTTTTTCATTTACATGTTTGTTTATCGAGGGCCTCCCCTCCGTTTTACAGCTTGCAGCTAAAGTGGCGGGCGCGCCTTTTGTTCGTAAGCTGTCTTCTGCTCTTTCGGCTCCGCAGCCGATGTCCGATCTCAACTAGCGGACAAATCGCGGACCCGAGAACCCCTCGGCATTTCTTGGAAAGTAAGCCACTGCACATACGAGCGCCTCTGGGAGTTTGTGAGTTTTAGGTATTTTTAAGTGCGTTTCTGTCAACGGGGCCGAGAGTTACAAGGACAGTGGCAGTGTGGGCGAGAGAGCGAGATGTGTGCGCGGTGCTCGAGCGTGTGAATGCGCGAGTGAAGATCTGCGTGTCCTCTTCTCTTTAGTTTTTCAGTACACTTGCACCACCCCTATTTTTCCTCACTTCTTATTTTCGTTTTGTGTGGTCACTTACCAGTGCCCCCTCTCGCGTTTGTGCACCCGCGTTTACTCACAACCGGCCGCTTTTCTGCGGTACGGCCAATCGTCACCCTTACCCCCCCCCCCCCCTCCGCCTAAGAAAAAAAAAGACAACAATTCTCAGATTCTTCCTCCCGCAACATTCTTTTCTTTCTTTTTTTGCTTCTTTAGCTTTTGGTTGTGCGCTATACCTCCGACTGGCGTATTCCTATTGGTCTAAAGAATATAAAAGACAGGCCCTTCTCGCTTCTCGGAACGGCGCGGCGGCTGCGTGGACTTCTGTCGCTTGTCGACCATGCATGCATCTCATCATTTCGCAGGAGGGACACGCTAGTCAGTGTTCAAACTCTGCTCTTCCTCCGTGTAGACGCGTTGCCACCCTGCTCACCACCCGCTAGTCTTCCTTTCTTGACGGATATTGTGCAGTCGAAGAAAAACGAAACAACTCCCGTAGCATGGGTTAAGTGTTCGCGCTTCATTCTCCCAGTGGGCGTGATTCTTTTGTCGCGACTAGAAGCTGGTGTCTCAGCCCCACGTTCTCATCGACACCAAGCGTTCCTGGAACGTCTGCTTGGAAGTCGCCCTTAAACGGCGTCGGTGAGCCGCCCGAAATCGGCAAAAAAAAAAAGAAAGGCAGCATCTAAACAACATGCTGTGTTCTTTGCCATTTACCGTGGCAGTCTTTTTCAAGCGAAGACACGCAGCCATGCCGTGGTCGGCGACTTGCTGTAATATATGACGGAAGTTTCCGCCCTTTCCAGCTGAGGTCTGCCCTTCTTCTTCGAGGTCTATCGCATTGTTGCGTTCGACGTCGAGGGTGCATGAAATGGTTGCGGTTATGGCAGATATAGCGAAAAAATCTAAATATACCGACGACGATGTGCGCGCGCGCAGTTGTCGAATTGACAAAGATATCGAAGGCCATTTCCGTTACAATAGCCACGCAAAAGAAACGAAAAGCATTGTAAACTTGGAATGCATTCACTGCGACAAGAAACTGTGTGACAAGGAAACCAGCTTTTGAGCTTCTCTCGGCATCTCAAGATAATGTGCGAATTATCCCTAATCCAACGTATTATTTCTTTAACTTACATCAATGATAAAAGTAATGTTTTGGGGCTGCAAATTCACCGTTAGTTATAAGTAGAAGGAAGGGTAATCTTTCCAATAATTTGTCACGGCGTTTGTTCTATACAGCACAACCCACTAGTCAGGATTATCGAAAGTAGCGCAATGTTAAAAGTCAAGCACGCTTTACCTTTTTGTAACTGAGCGTCTCTGCATATAGCAACATTTTGTTCTGTCCGCCTCTTGTGATAAGTCCCACGTCAGAAGTCAATTTAATAAAAGAATGTTATGGTACTACAACTGCCATATATACGAAGTGGTCGATCTACTTTTTTTTTGTAACAGAGACGTAACACTGAAGAAAGATTAGATTGCTTGTGATTTTCTCGTCCGATTCGATTTAAAATCGCAGGAAAATGTCTTCACCAAGAAATTATGACTTGGCTGTCATGAGGAAACACTATTTGACGGTCACAGATATGTGCGACGTTTCACTACAGACCTTCGGAGGTTCGCATCCAGCAGTGCCAAGGACACACAAGCATTACAGCGGGAATTAGGTCAAAAGTCACCATATCAAAACAAATAAAAATAAAATTTGAAGAGTTGAAACTGACCAATTTGAACTGCCATTATTAGGTCAGCTTGCTATGAATCAGTAGCCCCGCTGGCAAATGTTCATTTCAATTCTTTTACTTTACAAGTAAGCCTCATCATGTTCAATGTTGTTTAAAATTTATGTCGTCATTCTGGCATGTCACCGCACAGGACTTGTGCCATGACGTTTTATAGCTAGTGTTCTCAAATGAAAAACCTTTTCTTTTTTTTGAGGTCGAGCGACCAACCTCAAACTCACAGTTTGAGTTTGAGGTGAGGTTGAGAGAGGTCGGTGGTGGCATCAGAAAAATTGAGGTGAGGTCACCTAGTCAAACCTCAACCTCAAAGCGTGAGGTTGAGGTTGAGTGAGGTCAGGAAATTTTTACTGAGGTTGAGGTGAGGTTGCACGTTTTGAGGTAAAATGCCCACCTCTGCTCTGCAGTAGTCACAGGATTGGAGGAGGTCAGTTTACATTCCATTCCAAAGAAAGGCAGAGCCAAAGATTGTTCCAACTACCGCACGATTGCACTTATTTCGCATGCTAGCAAGGTGATGTTGAAAATCCTCCAAGGTAGGCTGCAGCAGTATGTGGATCGGGAGCTTCCGGATGTGTGTGCTGGGTTTCGCAAGGGCAGAGGAACTAGAGACTAGATTGCCAACCTTCGCTGGATCATGCAAAAACAAGAGAGTTCCAGAAACCCATCTAATTCTGCTTTATGGATTATGCGAAACGTTAGACTGCGTAGATCACAGCAGATTGTGGCAAGCTCTTCAAGAGATGGGAGTTACAATTCACCTCATCTGTCTCGTCAGGAACCTCTATGAAGGGCAAGAGGCCACCGTCAAAACTTGGCATGGTCTTACTGATTGGTTTCGGATTGAGAAAGGAGTGAGACAAGGCTGCATACTGTCGCCCTGCTTATTTAACCTATATGCTGAGTGCATGATGAGGAAGGCCGGTCTAGAAGAGTCTTCAGCTGGAGTGAAGATTGCTTGAAAACGTATCAACAACCTTAGATATGCGGATGATACCACTTTATTGGCAGAAAGTGAAGTGAAACTCAAAAGAATTCTGAAGCGCGTACAAGAAGAGAGTGAGAAGTTTGGGCTTAAACTAAACATTAAAAAGACAAAGATCATAGCGCCTTGCCCTATCAAGTCCTGGAACATCAAGGGACAAGAAGTGGAAGCAGTGACAGATTTTCCCTTCTTGAGCTCCAAGATTACATCGGAATGAGACTGCAGCCTTGAAATTAGGAGACGCCTGCTTCTGGGAAAGAGAGCAATGATTAGCCTTGACCGCCTAGTAAAGAGCCGAGCCATTAGTCTGCCAACCAAGATCCGTATAACTCATGCTATGGTCTTTCCAGTTGTGATATATGTATGCGAGAGTTGGACTTTGAAGAAGGCTGACCGCCGAAAAATTGACACGTTTGAATTGTGGTGCTGGCGGAGACTTGACAGTTCCTTGGACTGCCACAAGACTAAATCAGTCGATATTGTCGACCATAAACCCTGACTGTACATTGGAGGGTCAAATTCTAAAGTTAAAGCTCAGCTACTTTGGTCATCTAATGAGAAGAGAGGAATCGCTGGAGAAAGATTTGATGTTGGGAAAAGTTGAGGGTCACTGGAGAATGGGTAGGCAGCGAATTCGATGGTTAGATGGCATCCTCGAGGCGCTGCAGACGAAGTTATGTGATGTTAGGAAGATAGTGAGAGAGTGGAAAGAGCTGCGTGATATGCTCCATAAGGTCACGAAGAGTCGGACACGACTGAAAGACTGAACTGAACTGAGGGGTAACATTAAGAGATAGGAAGCGGGTAGATTAGGTCAGAGAAATAACTCAAGTTACTGATATTCTGGTGGAAATCAAGAAGAAGAAATGGACATGGGCAGGACATGTAGTGCGAAGAGAGGGTAACCGATGGTCGCTTAGGCTAACAAACTGGATTCCAAGAAAAAGAAAGCTTAGCAGGGGGCGGAAGAAAGTTAGGTGGGCGAATGAGATTATGATGTTCGCAGGGGTAAAGGGGATGCAGCTAGCAACGAACCGGGGTTAATTGGAGAAATATGGGAGAGACCTTCGTCCTGCAGTAGTGGGTATAGTCAGGCTGATGATGATGATTCTTTCTTCAAGGGTTTCTCAAATGTGTAGACAAAAGGTTCTCTCTACAGTTTGGAAAAAGAGTGCATAATGATATTGTATTTTAATTTGAATGAATGAATGCATTAAAAAAATTATCAGTGAACGAATGAAAAATAATTAATAATCCGAGCGAAGCCTTCTATGACAACGGGATATAGCTGCTAGCAAAGGGCCTCAACAAATATTGCAGCATTTCTCACTCGGTGCACCACATGTAGATGAAGTGCTAGCTTCGAGCGGGATATAGCCTCTTTCCATTGTACCTGTTGTGCGTTTCATACACCGAAGGTTGCTGTGCTGTGCTGACCGCCGCACGAGGTGTGATGCAGTTTAACCACCGCCCCGCAGAAAGAGCGGGCAACCGTGGAAGTTACCGGGTGGAAGGAATTCTATTAGGTGGCGCTTTTTTTTGAGGCACCTCCAAGAGGTTACCTGTTATTTTGAGAACTGGCTCTAAGGAGGAGACAGGAGCAATCTGAGCTCCTCGATGTCGCTCAAATATCATACCATTACACATAGTCCTTTGTATATAGTTTCACCAGGGTTCTGGCATTTTTATCCCTCTAAACTTGCGTAATTTAGAGAGAATGTTTCTCGGGAGCACCTGAAGCCAGACTGTCCCATTTAGTTCATATAGAATGATGCCTTTGTTCGAATTCTGAGAATACTTTAAGCATACGTGAGCAATTTCAGAAATATTCTTTCCGCGGAGAAGAGCGCATATGCTCCTTTTCTAATTTAAAACGATCCTTCTGGTGTTTGGCGATTTTTGTTTAATGCCCAATACAAGTACCTGTCCAAGGCAACTGGAAGAGCGCATCGGTAGGGCTGCTTTTAAGCTGTTTTTCATGGAGGCCGTGTATTCAAAGTGTCTTCGGCTGAGGTAGGGACAGAGCATTCTGTAAGAGACCCTGCTGACAGCCGGAGCCCTGCTCAGACCAAGTGCCTCTCTTTGTACAAGTGATTTTGAGGGATTTGGGTTCTCTTGCGGTATTTGTGTAAATAAATACGCTTTAATTTCGACTTACTGAAGTAAGTTACCCCTTGACTCTCTGACCCACTGCTCAACGCAACTTGCTGCATTTTGTTGTCCCATGACATTCTTAGCTGCCAGGGCCTCTACCGACGCAAACAGTGATTCCATCTGAGCGGAAAGCATGGCTTTCAGCAGGAGTGGTGATGTAGGCGATCTTTGTTGTCTGCCTTTTCGGGACATCAAGATATTTGTTTAGCAGCTTTTCGACTCCGATCGCGGTCATTCCCTCAAAGAGCAAGCTATTCCCATAGCAGCAAATCTGTCCAAAATTTTAGGTTGTTAAGTGCAATAAGTATGCCATAGCTTCGTGGCTGACTTTGTTAAAGGCTCCCGAGAGCTCGACAGCAAAGTTTATTTTTTCTCCTTTTTTGAGGTTACGGCTGAGCATGATTTTCTTGAGCAGTAGAAGGGTGTCTGGCATAAAGAAGAGAGGGCGGAGGTGAAGCATTCCGTCCCGGTACAGATTTTGAACAAAGCGTTTTTCATACCGAACAAAATCTTCCGCCCTTTTTGCAGGATGATTGTTTCAAAATATTTGATAAGAGTTTTTGGCGCTTTTTTTCTTGCAGTCAACAGTTTCTTTGTTTTATTTTCAGTGTTTTATCGCTGGCATGTAGTGTGAGTTCTAGCCTTAAACAAGCTGTCTAAGCCTATCGAGCGTTTGTACTGAGAAAACGTGACGACAACGCTTCCTGCTGAATCCTAATGAACCCTTGTTTTGTCATTGGTGAAGAGGCTATTTGCCGGCAACACTGGAAAACATCTTTAAAAAGTATACGAAGCGACTAAACTAGTACCCAACAGAAGTTAGCACCTTTGGCAAACAAGGTTCCTTTCTTTCTTGCGACAGTACCAGCCAGTTTGGTTTTAGAAAGGACCATGATTAAGATGAAAATAAAAGAAACACATATTAACAATACCTTGCAATAAAAACTGTAAGATATGTTGTAAGAAAGACGATGGCTGAAGCAAATGACTGCAAAACGTAATTATTTCGAAACAAATGCCTAAATTTGGCCTCCACCGCTAATACAAGAAGCAGCAGTCAACTGTTTATTGCCCCCAAAAATACCATCGGAGCAATGTTGCGAACGCAACAGTAGCGTTGGGCGTCAATCATTTACTGGAGCGTCCAAAAAACATGGCTTGAAACTGAATATGAAGCAAAATGAAGTCTGCCCACATTAGGTTATGACGTTCCAAGCCTGCTTAGTCTGGACTGGTGCTGAAAAAGGAAGCCACTTGGTCGTTACCTTTGAAACTTCATTATTCTGTGGTATATTTCAAGCACCCGGTTTTTAGTAGTGAGCATATCTTTAGACTATACAATGCTTCCGTTCAGATAGAAACGCACACTTGCTGAATGTCCGAAAAAAAAAAAAACACGACGTTTCGGGGCCCGTAAAGGCCTCTTGATCACATAGACTACCGCATGGAATGACCAAGGCTTAAGTACGGTTAAAATTGCGTAGTGTCCGATTGTAGATCTCTGGAAGATTTCTATGTAGCCTATTAAGAGCATGCTTCGTGCTTTGAATATGAAAAAATTGTAATAGAAGGCGCGATGATAAGTTTTGCTCTGTGGTAATTACTTATTATTCGTCCCAATCGATGCTGTGTGCCGTTGATACGCGCTGTTCCCCCAAAACACAAGATGTGCAGCGGCCATTCATAACGTCATATGATGAACTCTGAGCCTGCATCTAAAGATCGCTGAGAATGCGTCGCAGCTTTCGCATGTTATTTTGGGTATTTCCTTATTTTCAGAATATTTTCTAGTGTATAATTATTTCTGCAATGTTCCCTCCTTGCCTTAAGGTATTCCGTCAAACCTTGACCTGCAATGAGTCTTTGTGTGCTTCCTTGCTACGAAAAAACTTTATTGAAAGAAGACTCGTGTTCTACTAGCGGAAACAAATGTAGCCTAGTATCAAAAGCATGTGGTGGTGATATAGCCGCTAAGAATGCGAAATATGCGCCAAGCATCTTTATGTAGCTTTGTGAAGTACTTCGAATATAAGATTGTTTCTATACATCATCATCATCATCATCATCATCATCATCAGCCTGACTATACACACTGCAGGGCGAAGGCCGCTCCAATATTTCTCCACTTAACCCGGTTCTGTGCTAGTTGCATCCACTTGACCCCTGCGAACTTCTTAATCTCATCCGCTCACCTAACTTTATGGCGCCCGCTGCTACGCTTTCCTTCCCTTGGAATCCAGTTTGTTACCCTAAGCGACCATCGGTTATCCTCTCTTCGCACTACATGTCCTGCCCATGTCCATTTCTTCTTCTTAATTTCCACTAGAATGTCGATAACTTGAGTTATTTCTCTGACCCACTGTGCACGCTTCCTATCTCTTAATCTTACCCCTACCATTTTTCGCTCCATAGCCCTCTGGGTTGTCCTCAACTTAAGTAGAACACTCTTGATTAGCCTCCATGTTTCAGCTCCATAGGTTAGTACAGGCAAGATGCAACTGTTGTATACTTTCCTCTTGAGCGATACCGGTAAGCTGCTAGTCATAACCTGCGAGTTCTTGCCAAATGCGCTCCATCCCATCTTATTCTTCTTGTTATTTCCTTTTCATGGTCCGGACCTGCGGTTACTACCTGTCCTAAGTAGACATATTCGCCTACTAATTCCAGTACTTCGCTACCTAATGTAAACTTCTGTTCCTTCCCGGGGCTGTTGAACATTACCTTAGTCTTCTGCAGATTGATTTTCAAGCCCACCTTTCTACTTTGCCTGTCTAGGTCATCAATCATTATTTGCAGTTCTTCCCCCGAGTTGCTTAGCAAGGCAATGTCATCAGCAAATCGCAGATTACTGAGGTATTCTCCATCTACCCTTATCCCTAACTGCTCCCATTCCAAGTCTCTGAATTCTTCCTCTAAGCAAGCTGTGAATAGTACTGGGGAGATTGTGTCTCCTTGCCTAACACCTTTCTATAGATATTTCTATTTATTTTATGCCTAGTTTCTTTCCTTACAGTGAGAGTACTGATGCAACAAAGATTCTCTGCTTTTTAGTTTTTTTAGAGTTTGCTCTTTTTTTGTGTTTGTTTTCTCCGTGGTAAACTTACTTTCCAAATGGTTAGGCCATATATATCAAGGCTGCAATTTCTTATTTTGATTTATTTTTTGCTGGCTCTCCTTGGCGCTGATCGCTCGCTTCGGGAACCTTGTCAATTCAAGATGCTCAATTTTCTCAAGCCATGCAGATTACGTAAACTTTAAAACGTACATTCATGTACGCATACAATGTGACCCAAACAGGCAAACTCAAGGAGAAACAGAAATGGCATCAGATCGGAGTAGAAAAGAACACAACATGTTGGCCATTTAAGAAGAACTCATGGCACGTAGGACCAAGAATGCAGAAAAGTTATGAATTTTCACTATGGGATATGGGATACCGCGAAGAAAGCAGTGAAAAAAGAAAAACAATCGGCGACACTTAAGCTTCGCCTTTAATAAAGGATGTGAAGCGACAGCGTTAATGGCTACCATCCGCCACTATCCTTGCAGGATCTTTTTTTACGTAAATTTCTTTTACTTCTCGCCTAATAATTAATGCTTAATTGGTGCCTCTAATATCCCACACATGTTCGTTTTCACAGCGTCTCATGAGAAAGACCATCCGATATTGATATAAATCCACTCTTCGTCAGGCCGTATGAATTATTGTGTTAACGTGCCTGCCTGGCCGAAGGACAGCGATCTTGACTTAAAATGCAAAATGTCAGAAAGGCTGATTTTGATCTAACCCCTGCGTCTGAAAGGAAAGGCTCCAGTTGAAAATTGTCAAGTCGACCATGTCATATCTGCACGTGACGTCAGGTAACCGCAAGAGCAATAACTGCCCGAACGTGACAGGCGTCCTATCACCAGCCAGACCCATGGCCTTGCTTTTTTGCTGCATCGCCGACGCCGGGTTTCTGGAAGAATGAGGCTTTCACGCTATTTCGTTAAAAAGCAAACATCAGCAAAGTTAAGAAACATTAATAAAGATATTAGAGAACTTGTCGTTGCAGCTGGAGAGTACGTATAGGTGGTCAATTGGGGTTCGGAGTCGAGGTGTTTAGGTCTTAGAAAATAGTCAAATAAGAGCAGTTTTTCCTAATCCACGTTCCTCAAAGAACACGTACAAATCATGGTTGAGTGCGGCTATCAGCGACTGTTAATTGTTATTTCTGGCCTAAAAGCAGAGGATTTGACTCACAGATGGGTATCGATCAAACCATGTGGTGCATAGAGGGCTCCTCGCGTGTATAGTTACGCGGCCACACCGAGATTAATCAAAAAGAACAATCGAAGGAAATAAAAAAGGCTAAACCAAAATTGAAAAAGTCGGGACAGCTGCTTGTTAATTTGTACACGGTTGTCTTCGTGCTCTTTCGTTTCAGCGGTGCTCGCTCGAACTGAAAGTTCTAGGGCCAGTACTTTGCGAAGCTTCCTGCTGATAGGAAGGCAACGACAGGACAAGCGCTTGTCCTGTCGTTTTCTTTCTTCCGTGTGTGTCTTTCATGACGCTTGTTTCTCCCCTTCGAAAGCCGTAACGTCACGCACCTGGGATGTTCTTCTTGCAGGCATCATTAAAAACGCGAAAATTGTTACATTTAGATCAAGTTAAAATAAGTTAAAGGAGTTAATAAAGATTTTCTTCGACGTAGCAACATTGATCATTTAGCCCCCCAACTCAGTTTTCTCTCTTTTTCATCAAACGTATTGCGCTTCCATAGAGATAATACAAGTCGGAATGTATTTTCCACAAATTTTACGCTCGCATGCGGCTGACTGCTGGAGCTTTTTTTTTTTTCATGACTTTCGGCTAGGGGATCATTTGTTCGTTCAACCTTCACTTGAGTAGCAAGTACTTGGATAGTTTCTCTCTGTCCCTTTTCTGTGTTCGTGATAAAAGTATCCGGCCGTTGATCTTCACTGTCGGTCATGCTTACTTCAGTAATAGATCATGAAACACTGGCGAGAGTTTTGAGAACTATGGTACACATAACAAAAGCTACGCCGCCGATGAGAATAAATTAAAAACTTCAAGCTGTGCTTAATAACTTATAGTTTAACCGGATAGTTGTGGCGTTAAAGGACGACACATGGAGGAGAGAAGTGCAGTTACATTTATTATATGTTATATTTCTTATTCGGTATGGTGAGGGCCAACGAGAGAGGCATACAAGTGTCCTCCGGTAAACAGCCGTCAATTTTAGGCGTTCGTTAAAAAAGCGCAGTTACGTGACATTCTAGACAGTTTCTCGTCGCCACTCAAATGAAGATATTGGCCGAATATTGGAAGTAAAACAAAAAACATGCCTCGTTATCATGCCAGGAAAAGCAAAAGATCCTCAACAAGTTGACAGTTACGCTGCTTATCGGCGTTTCTGTCTGCTTCGCACCACGTATTGAATTTCAAACTATTCATACTTATGTTGGGTCGTAGTACTCTCCCTCGGTTAACAACCTGAGTGAATGACTGGTTTCCCGCTCCAGGTGGGGCCTTTACTCATTGGACACGTGGAATGTTCCATCATTGCGCTTAAATAATTTATTACATTTTGCCCTAGAAATTCTACTTATGTTAGACCACGAACTTTTAAAGGCATACTATTTCATGTATGCCCTTTGTACTATAGTATTTACAAGCGTTGCTTTTTCTTCCTGGTTCTTATATCTCTAGTTTCCTAACATATAGACTAGACTCTGATGAGGATTGATTTCGTTTTAATTAGAGTTTTACTTAACATGCCTAGCATAGATATGGTGCCTTATTCCAACTAGTGTGGTTAACTGAACAACAAAAATTGATATGTTGCGAATTCATGTTATCGTTTTGGTATTTGATTCCTATGTTATAACTTTCTAGCTTTAGAGCACCAAAATATGGTGTTTAAGCGGTCGCCTTCCTGTTTCTCGTAGCTCATTAATGCTTGTGAGCTTTGTGATAGTGGTGATAAACGCTATATTAAAAAGCTTTGTACAACTATTCGACGAGATTTGCTTGTTCCAAGAATTTTACTTAAACTTCCTTAAGCAGTGACAACGACAGTTTCAGAGAACGCCTTTCTTCCCTAAAACATATAGAGGTGTATCTTTACCATAAATCCACTTTCTTGCCTGGTGGCACCCCTGCAGCCTTCGTATTAAATTGCGTCTAAATGTGAGCAGAAAACGAGAAGTCTAAAGCTATAAGCTTCTTCCCGACCCATCCCACGTACTGGAATTTAATTATTGCTCACATCACACCTTAATGTGATGTTTTCAAGCTGCAAAATATTGCGTGCCAAATAGCCCATTGACGGAAGAGAAATAAAACGTTTCCGTGCAGACACGAGCCGAAAGTCATTCTCTTAAATCAGGAAATTGACGATCAGTGATGAAGGGCCCAGGAGGCTATTTGGTTGGAACCCGCAATACAAGAAAGCTATTGCTTTGTTTTCCTTCTATTCCATCTTTTAGTTTTCACGCTCCATCAATCACGCTACTCTTAAGTCTGAGCGGAGGAAATTAAATGCTGAAGGCAAGGAGTGGTGCGGAAATTTTGCCTTACCTGGAGCGTCAAAATCTGGAAGACAAAATCTGGAAGAGCGCATAATGGGAAATTGATGGATTTCTTCGAGGGCTACGTACTGCTCTTCACGAACAAGCGCGTTAACTCTTGGGTCATTCCTTTGAAGATAGCTCGCATCATTGGCAATCCTAGGGCGTCTGACCTCGTCGGCCACATTCTCTAACCCGGTCTGTAGCCTAGCCATTAAAAGTATGTTTACAACTGCCTTCTCTGCGCAAAGGCGTGAAGTTAAAAACTTGTTCGGGTCATGCTAAACAACTACCTTCTATCATCATGTAGGTGCGCTGAAATTTAACTCGAGACAATACACCAACACAAGACAAGACAGGTACGTGCGCGTGCGCCTACATGGTGATGGAAAACCAACTAGCCGCCACTACAGCATTGTTTGCTTACTACCTTCTAACCTTTTTCCTTTTAACGAGAGAATAAAGTTTTCATTCTCAACCCTGCGACAAGACTAAGAGATATCAAAGGAATATCAAATTCACGTACCTCACGTTGTGATTATCAGCTTTCCATTAGGATAATTTGTACAAAATCAAAAGTACCAATAACAATCCAGGTCCCGGTTCTGTAATTCATTTCAGAGTGAAAGAGCATAAAGTGCACTGTTACAGAAGCATAATGTCCTTGTCTGAAAACAGCACTGAGGTCGAATTTACCAAAATAAAGTTTTACGCAAGCTGGAAGCTCGTAAACTTGTGATCCTGTGTAAGTACCAGGTTTTTGTGCGGTAGGTGCAATGAGCGCAGTAACGTGCTACCTGTACTTCAAATTGTGTTTTCACGCACGATTCCTAAAACATTTCCATGAGTTTTTAAATTAAGGGTTTGAGTGCTCCTCTGAGATAATAGTTACTCTGATGAAGTTTTATACCTGCAGAAAAGTAGGCATTTCGAGACAATGCACCGTTTACAAAAAAAAAAAAAAAGCATACGGGCGTATTTTGTGGAATTATTTTGCCGTAGCTATGAAAGCAAAGAAGACAAAGGGCATGAGCGGAAGGTGAAGTCGAAAAAAATATATGCCGTTACGCCCGAGAACGTAATCATCATCATCATCAAACCTTCTCTCGTTAAGCAAGAGGAAAGTTTTATTCTTGCTGACACGTCATGAAGCTGAGGCCCTGCCGGCAGTGTAGAACATACTATCGTGCTCAATACATTACTAATGCGCGTTGTTTATCAGGGTCCACGAGTAAGGTATGCGCTAGCACCTGAGCTGTCTCACATAAATTAGTTCCCTTTGTACTGTTAGTTGAGTAGCCCATTCTTCATGGGCAGAGTCTCCGACAGTCAGCAACATTTCATTTTGACCGGCTACATGCTGCTTACGGATGAGAGTGAATATTTTCGTGCTGTTGCTTTTTAAGGTTGACTGTATATGTTTAGAATGCAGAGGGGAGATTGTGCGCTGTTGTTTGATAGATTTGTAAATAGGTATGAGTGACCTGCGGCGTTTCCAAATAGTTCAACAATTTGATCCGCTACATTCTCCTTCAAACATTTATGACCGGATGTGAGAAATCCTAAATAAATTTTTTGTTTACTGTAATGGCATGTTTACTGCTCGAATGCATATATATAATCAAAACTGTGCCGCAAAGGTAGTTTCTTTCACTGTTACTATTTTATATTTTAGTCAGGGACATTCCCATTCACCCTGATTTAACAGTGCTTATTTATGCAGAATATATAGATTTTTGCTTCGTCTAAGGATGTACTTTATCGAACCCGCATACTTATTTGGATGCTTTCCAAGTCTCACTGGCGGTACTAATGTATTTCCTTGATGTCAAAAATGCGGTGAGCTTGTATTTCCCCCGAGCGCTGCTTTGCAAATTTTTCTAGCACGTTACTCTGACCAGCAACAGAAGCAAAGTTTGGGTTAGTTGGTAATAACGTTTCGAAAACATATTGCAAAAAGGACATGGACGACACAGAAGTAACGGGACAGCGCCTGTCCCGTTACTTCTCTGTCGTCCGTGTCCTTTTTGCGCTATGTTTTCGAAAAGCTCTGACAAGGTTTCACAGACGTTATCAGTTAATACCTGGAGGTTATCTATGACCCAACATTGCCTTCATGTAACAGACAATGTGTATGATGGAGAACGTGAATTGGCAATAAAAATCTTGGGATGCGTCGCGAAACGTTATGGTTTTTGTCCAAAGCTTATGTGGCACCAATGCTTGAATTTGGTTAAATTCTTTTCTCTTACAGCGCAAAGTGCAACCTAAAACCCTTACTCTTACTGGAAAGGCGTGCTACATGTTTTCATCTAGGATCTCCAAAAATCCGTATCAAATAATCAGCGTTATCTAGAAGCCCGTATTCCGGATCTAAATTCCCGCTTCTGACTGCTAACGGTGCGAACTTTCATCAGGTTGTTTGACAGAACCTCTGAAGCTTTTCTCCAATTTTGTGTCGAAGTGGGCCCTGTTTTCTTAAATAATTGTCCACGTTGTAAACAGCCACAATTTATGGCTGCGCAGAGCATTTAGAAGCAATTCCTGTCTATCTGAATTCTTCGCAATGCGTAATGATATCTTGGCTCCAGTGGACGTCTGTTACGACTTCTTTTTCCCCCTATTATATTAAACACATGTCTACAAATGTTTAAAATCTTCTTTATTCTCATACCCCTAGAGAAATATAGCCATCATACTGCTTCCTCTACAGATGCCTCCTGTCGACTGTGAAACAAGCGGCAGTTGGAATATTTTCACAGGATTTGGCTTGGAGCTTTCACTTCCGCATCCTGAATTTTAGCCTACATTATTGCAGACAGAATCTGTGGCTCTAGGATTGCCTCTGCATGAAATTTTTATCATGTACTACAACGTGTCATCCTCGCTGGTTATTTATCAGCTTCAGTCTCGCTTGAAATTTTACAAACTATTTTTTGCGTAGTCACCTTTTTTTATGTGTTCAATTTACACTGAAGGAATTGCTATTTGTCGAGGTCCCTAGACGTTATGGTGGTCGTTCAAATGAAACACTTGAAGTCTTAGCTTGGTCAGTACTTCGTGCGCCTATGATGTATATCGTCCCTAAATTCAGTCCTCTGGCGAATTCTTGGTCCTAGCGGTTGCAGCATATTTACGCCAGGGTACGTGATTCCTTCTAAAAATCGCGGACTATCACCATCTATCGTAATAATTTCATGCAAAACCAAACCGTGTGAGGCATCTATGGCCCTGTTGCAGTGCAGAATTCTTGGCTTGAGTTTATGTCTCCGATGTGAGTGGGCACTGAAAGACGTGTGCTTCATCCGAAGTTGAAACCATAGACCATGCTCTTCCTTCATTCCGGTGATTCCCACTTCAGAAAAAGAGCTACCTGGAGGCTCCCCCTTGGCTAATTATTTTAATATCGGTCTGTCCGAGTGCCGAATGATTTGGATTAGGTACGAATGAGCGATTATTAATGATATAATTATAAAAACTGGTAGACTCACCTGTTAGCCGCTTGCAAATTCTTCCATATTTTTTTTTCTTCGTTAAAAATTAATATGATTGGTTTTGTGATCAAACATTTCATTTTAATTTGTATCGCTGCAGTCTTATATGTCACGCTTGGCACCGATCTGTTTACCATAATCACTGGTGGTAATTCCATTATCTAGGCCACTAGATCTTGGCCAGTCGCGCATGGTGTGTATACGCGCCATGTTTAAGGATGCCAAAAACAACAATACAGTCTGCAAGAGGCCACCAACAACGACTGCTAGTGGTCGCCCATTAACAGGGCTTTTCCTTACTTACTGATACAATCTATTGAAGTGCGACACTTTTATAATGTGTCGGGTGTGTATATGCGCATGACGCCTTCCGATACTCTATAGCTACCACGCAAACACCGATGGCCCGCTTATAGAAACCAGAGTGCCGGTGTCGTCCCGTGGGGGCGCTTTTGAAGATTTGTAAGAGGCTTCACCAGTTCAATCAGGTAGAAACCTTCAACTAGTAGATCCTAAGCTCTCCAACGCTCATATTTTCCTTCAGTACATTGCGAAAACATGATTTGAGAACAACGAGGCATTTTAGTGACTTCCTTCACCAGCAGATTGACTCATCTCAGAGCACTGATCCACGAGAGACTGTTAATTTTGCACCTTCTTGAAGCGTGCATGAACAGTGCATATCCTAGCATGATTCAACACAGGAATCTGCGTCATCTCATGCATAGAATAAAACAGCTGTTCTTTGGAGACTTAGTGCCGAACCTGTCAAAAACTGTAAACGAGTTCGTCAAGGAAGCTATGGCTTTCGAATGCGCCTTTCAGAAACGGTAGAGCCGATACAAAAATAACACCTCACTTCGGAAGGGTGCAGTGGAGTTGACTGCTACTACTAAGACCGTTTGCGTACATTTATCCATGAAATCATGAATTTGGGGTTATGTATGCTTACTGCTCCAAACACTGAGTGGGCGGTTGAAGCCGCTAAGATCATGTGGGAAGAAATGTGGGGTTCGCTGGCGTCTTCTGCACTTTAGCAGGAGCCACGCCCCGTCAACTACAGGCTAGCTGTTCTTCATCTTACTTCCATAGAATCTGAACGGCACTACGAGCCGCCTCCCGTCGTTTCAGCGACAGGAATATTTCGCCCGCAACTAAATTATGCATCGTCGAGCACTCTGCTCCTTCAGCCGAAGAAAGTTTCCCAGCAGCCTGAGTGAGAGCTTTCCACGCGTTTCAAACTGCGTGGAAGCGACGTGGGGCGCAAAGTGCAAAGTGACCTCTCAGCATAAGTTGAGGACGACCACGCTATCTTTATTTGCTGATTGCTGTTGCTAGAGCTACGCACGCACCGACGCGTTGCCATAGCCACCATTTCGACACAAACTCTCCCATATTGAAGATCGTATCTAGACACGACCAATCAACTCATCAGGGTTTTGCTGCCGCTCCCCGTCCCATCCTCGTAACTCATCGCCGTGTGTTCTTAGCTTTGCTGACGTTAACTGAGGACGGCTCCCGTGCTCTCGTCAGAAAATCAAAAAATGCCCCCTCAAGGGGAGAAGTACACTTAATCAGCATGAAAGCACTCGCAACCAAGCAAATATAAACCAATGTCCGTCGCGGCGACGCCACTGTTAATATCGACTTGGCCGTATTACCGCCGAAGAGACAGCATGGAACGAGCAGCCCTCTCGAGGAGACTGTTTGTGCTAGCCTTGCGAGACTTCCACTGCAAGCGCGAAGAGAGACGAGCAGTTTCGACGCCATTGTTAGCGCCGACCTAGTGTTTCCGTACACGAGCTGTAGGTATAGGCCTTAGTACGCAGCGTGAAGAAGTTTTAAGCTGTTAGCCAAACACAAGCATAAAGATGGGCAAAATCAAGCGGAATCAACTGGGAGCATGATAATAATTGCTAGGAATTATCTGCTGGTGACACCTGGAAAGTGTCCAGCCTGGGTCATAATGTCAGAATGTATACATATAGGGTAAATAAGAGCCATAGTCACTTTCCCTGATTGCTGCAAATACTTCATCTTAGACATGCACGTTCCTTGACTTCATGATGCTGCCAAACAGGTTGTGCAATCTTCCACTGATGCTTTATGCTGTGCCACCGAAGAGGTCCCATTATCTCCACGAACTTTCTCTCTCATTTCTGCGAGGTGGGAAGAGACGTGAAATGGATGTGGCATCGCCATAGAGTCAACTGCCCATTTTAAACGCAGTCATGATTCTTAGCTCCATGGAGAGTCCTCTTAGCTCATGGATACACCTAACTACTACAGACTACCCTCAGTAACGCGAGCTAGTAAATTCAGCAAGGCACAACCAAGGCCTTTTTCAGCAGTCCGGGAAAAGCAAAATATTTTGTGCTGTAACTCAAAGCATCTATCTGAAACGCGCCGACAGCACCGCCGATGTGAGCTCAAGTTTGTTGCCATCAGAACGGCAACACAATGTTGACGTAATACACACCTTAGTAGCTTTTTGACTCCATATCGCAGGCTGATAAAAGGCGTTCACTGACCACACTTTCACTGACGATGCGGCTCACGTGATCTGGCAGAGTCCTTAGGTAAACCTCAGTTCCACATAAAATCGCACCTACGCTGTTTAGTGCCAAAGCAACACACCCCCACACCGCCGGTGCAGGTGTGTTCACGCAAAACAAGCTGCCACTTCTTGTCATGTCTGCGGAGGCCAAGCGCTTCCGCAGCATTGTCGCGCCGTCCAAGTCAAGCACACAGAAAAAAATATATTTTTCTCAACATGCACTCACCGCCTTCTCATTGCCGGATAGCTTTACCACAGGCGCAAGAGAAATGTAGAGAAAATGAGTATTTCGTTATATGATACATAAAAAGCGTGCCAACAGCCAATGACATTAAATAACACAAAATAAAATTTCGTTCTAAGTAATGTAAAATATCATTGTAATCATTAAACGAAATAGCGAAATAGAAAACGTCAGCATGTTTCGTCGGTGGGAACCGAACCCACTACCTTCCCGAAGAGCCGGTCGCGACCATGATTCAAACACGCGGATAGAAACCGATGGTGCGAGACCGTCGGTTCTTATCCTTGTGATTGAATAATGGTCGCGACGCTCTCGTGCGCGAACCTTTTTCTATGCATCTCACTCCTAAAGTGCCTGGCTCCAAGGCGGGGACAATCTTGTACTTATTAGAAAACTAGTACCTCCCAAATGCGAGGCGCAAGCCCTACTACGAGTCCAGTCTTTCAGTCGAACAACAACAAAATAAGTCATGTACTAGGGCATGACGCCAGACGTTTTACACTAGCAAAGTATTTTTTATCATGCCACGGGAAAACATCGAGAGGCACTACTGAACATGATGCGTTTAAGTGTCGAAAAAGACTCTCTACGGTAATGGCACTTTTATATTTGGTAATTTTCTCTTCTGCAGCATGCCATCTCCTGAATTCTGCTAAAATTCATTCTGCTTACTTTAGCTGGCTACAATGGCATGAACTGTTTTTACCCCCATTGTCTGCTGCGTTGACGTATGTCTACTTTGGCTGTATTCATAGTCGGCAGTATTTTTTATTTTTCATTTATTGCTTAAAGCCTATTGCAACTTGCTTGCCACATCGACTTTGCGCACTCTGACATGATCCTCAATTTTACGTTCGCTTTCACGCACCATCTTCCTGTTTTCCTAGTAAACACTCATTCAAGTCAACCGTTTCTCACCAGCCGCCAGCATTGCTTATTTGCTCTCTTTCGTACCGTCAAGGGCTGTTCTCGAGCTCGGTACCTTTGAGGGCACCAAAATCTGCTCTGGGCCACTCAGCACATGTCCGTGGTGGTATTTTGGCTCCATGTTCTAGAATGTTTAAATGTATTTGTTTGGCTAAACAATCCCACTTTGATGCGGAGATATATCTTGCTGCATGTTACTTTCCAGAAGACTTCCGAGGGACGTAAAAGGCGAAAACCCGTAGCTTCCCTATTGCAAAAACCAGTGCCACTGGGTGCCAGCGCCCCAGCGCCATACCTGATTATGGTCCCAGTATGACGCTGGAAACTGGGCGCACTGGGACGCGGCATACTGGGACGCTCCGCGCTGGCGGCACTGTTCGCCCGGAGAAAAAAGGCGTGGGATAAAAATTAAAAAGGAAAAAGTAACGAAACAAGTTAGATACATAAAAAACATAAAAAAGTAAAAAAAAAAAAAAAACTTGTGCACTAAGCGCGCCTCGAACTCAGTCCCTAGGCACAATCAATCAATAGCTAAGCACGCTAACCACTCGACCACGCCGAGTTTTTTTTTTTTTTCTTTATTTCCTGACCGAGGACGTACACAAAAAAGACACATGTGACATCAATAACATGACAAAATAAAAGATCAAGCATTGACTTAAAGCTTCGGCCTTCCTTAGCTGAAGTTGTCGGATTAAAAATCCCTCATATGTGACAACCCTTCAAAACTAACCAACCATTCTGACTCTAGTTTTAACGCTTTCTGTTCATCCACATATGCCCGTATGCTCTCTCTAAAGAGCTGTCTCGCTGAACGTGCATCGACGTCACCATGCTCTACAGCCATTCTGCTTTTCCATATGCTGTGGAGAGCCAGTAGCATCAAAAGATCCAACGGTGTATCATTGTTCGCTTCTACTGGCAAGAATCGAATACCATGTGGGCTTATGGGTAGTTCCTTTTTAAGCGTCCTCTGGAGCACGTCCCATAAAAATACGGCGTCCCAGCATTCGAGAAACACGTGTTCAATCGTCTCCTCTTTCCTGCATATTATGCAGTGGACACCCCAGGGTACAAAAAGCCCTTTCTGTTCCTTCCATTTCTTTACCTCCAATGTTCCAGTGTGCAGCTTAAAAAAAAACGTTTTCATCCCTGCCGGCACCATCATCCTCTTCACTCTTTTAAGAACATTTTTGCCCCCCGTAGACGAGTACACAGCTCTGTACAACGGTTCTGGAAGCACCACATCGCACAAGTCTTTATACAGTTTTTTCCGGTTTACACTCCACAAATAGTCTAAAGTAAACCGCACCATCAAGAACCTGTACGCCAAGACCACTTCCCTTAGATACCCGTGGACACCTCCTGACATGCGGTCAGAAGAAACGACAATTCCCGGGAGAGCTTGACCCAGGCGTAACTGACAGACCGTACGAAGAAATGGATTTTTCACATTCCTCAAAAACATGAAACGATTGACTAACTGGCGCAGAAACAGATGTGCCAAACCAAGCCCGCCGTCCTTCACCCGGCGGAAGAGATTTGTCCGACTTGTCCGTTCCCACGATGACCCCCACACAAAGACGGCAAAGATACGATGCATCTTTTGGACATTAGCTCTTGAACAATATAACACTTGAAGCACGTACCAAACTTTTGTCACTAAAAACAAATTACAAATCGTGGCCTTCGCAAACACCGACCACTGCCATCCATTCCATTTGTCCACTCTATCTTTCAATTTACCGACTTGGTTTTTCCAGTATGGGTCACTGTCCCGATACGATTCAAGAGGGGCACCAAGGTAGCTGACAGGGTTGGTAACAAATTTCATGTTAGCAAAAATGCCTGGGGTCGCTGGCCAGTCACCGTGCCAGAAGCCCAGGCACTTGCCCCAGTTAACAGCACTGCCGCTTACAGCGCAAAAATCTTTTACAGTTTTCACAACTTCTACGATGCTTTCGTAGTCTACACAAAACATCGCGACATCATCGGCATAAGCCAAAAGCTTCACTTCTGCTTGATGCAGCTTGAAGCCCCGCATTTTCTCATGCTTGATAATGCTTAAACATAAGGGTTCAAGATAGATACAAAAGAGAAGAGGTGAAAGGGGGCAACCTTGACGAACTGAGCGTTGGACAGCAATACTGTCACCGACAGATTTGTTCACAATTAGTCTAGTTGTACAAGCACTGTAAGCCATAGCCACTCCTTCTCTGATGACGCATCCGACCTTGACATAGTCTAATATACACAAAAGCAAGTCGTGGGGCACTCTATCAAAAGCCTTTTCAAGATCTATTTGGAGCATTGCTACTCCAAGTCCACCAGCATCGCAACATTCAAGAATGGCCCTCGCGATGTGAATGTTCGTAAAAATGGACCTGTCTTTAATACCGCATGTTTGGTGGTCTCCAACAATATCTTTAATAACTGTTTGCAGTCTTTTAGCTAGTATTTTCATAAAAATTTTATAGTCGACATTGGTTAAACTAATCGGCCGGTAAGAGGTAACACTGCGTAATTGACCTCGGTCCTCCGTTTTGGGAATTAGCACAGTATGAGAAGATGCAAAGGACGGCGGCAGCCCATTAAGGTCATATGCTTCATTATACACTTTTTCCAGTACCGGCGAGAGAAAATCCTGGAAAGCTTTATAAAATGCGGCGCTAAGTCCATCAGGGCCAGGCGATTTGCCGGGGTTCAAATTCCCAATAGCGCATTTCACTTCGTCCTCCGTGATGGGGGTCTCTAGCACACGTGTCGTCTTTTCGTCGAGTTGTGGCATTAAAGGCAAATAAACTGTCTTGAAACTCTCGATATCAACTGCACATCGTGCGAACTGCTGACGATAATGCTCGAAGAAAGCTTGCTGGATTTCTTTCTTTTCATTGGTAATGGTCCCTTGGTATTCAATTTCATCTATCTGATTCCTTCGAGCGTGCCACTTTTCTGTGCCTAACGCCCTTTTTGTCGGACCTTCCCCCCTTATCAGCCGTTCGGCTCTAGCTCTGACAAGGGCACCGCGATATCGGTCAGCTTCGAGTAGTTCAAGCTTGCCTTTAAGGGCTCGTATGTCGTCTATGAACAAACCGGGGTTATTGCTTTCCACATCGATTAGACGCTGTAGATTCACGCGAAGGGACCTTTCTTCGGCCCTTTCTTGTCTGGCTATAGCGCTCGATCTTTCCAATGCTGTCATTTTGACATTCTGTTTAAAAACCTCCCATTTAGCCCCTAACTTTGTTACACCTTTGTCCTTCATATTTGCTATATGCCTTTTAACGTCGGCTTGGAAACTGTCATCAGATAATAATTTTGAATTTAACTTCCACATTTGCCAGAACTGGTTTTTACTGAAACATTTCTGCATTTTATGTCATGACCAGCATTTATAAGGTTGGGACTTCATGTTTCGCAGTCTACAGGCCATTGCTGCCGCTCTAACAATTGAATCTTCTTGATCATTTTAAATTGCTGTCTGCTCTCACGACTTGCAACTAATGTTCTGCGTGCCTATGCGCGCTATTTTGTGCACTGGAATCATTTTACCATGTGGAGTTTGACATCGCTGGCAAATTTACCAACGCCGGCTCTTGGGTAGTGCTCTGCTCCCGTGGCGTAATTTTCGCTGAACACGGAGCTTTAGTAGAAGCCTTCAAGGAAAAATGTGCGACCAAGCTTCAATACCGGCAAGCGCAGCAGTGATGACCCTATATTGCGTGTAACTAAACCTTATTTGTATGTAAACATTTCGGGAAGCGTTGCGATGACCGAGCGCTCGGCTGCTCCATACGCAGAGTAAGAAGGAGCGCAAAAGCTTGACAAACACGCCAAATATTATGTATTACAAGCGCTGTCTGTTGTTGCTTTTTCTCTCATGGGCCCATCGCTCGGTAAACTACTCTCTTCCTGGTTTTAGTTTTTCTTTGTGCTGTTTATACTGGGCCGTGGTGCAGGCTACGCTCGCCTGCGATTGAGCCCGCATTGAACATTTTGGCAGTAATAATTGTGTTAGAGTGCCCTTAAGATCAACTGTGAAGTTGGTTATGCATGGTAGCCCACATTATGCAATTCCAGCTTTAGTTGTGCGTTAATCGCCAGTGTGTCATGAGATCGAGGCGCGGCGGTCGTTTTCTCTCTCGAAACGCTCGAAACGACATATGGAAACATGGAAACTCTAGAAAAAAGATACCGCCTTTGTTTTCTTACAAATGCGCAACGACTTCGCAGCAAAAAGCGCTTGCTTGAACCATATTTTTCATATGCCCACCGATGGTCGATTGAAAGTACGCTGTTGCCGTGTTGCCCCTGAGGGATGCTACTCCGGCTGACGCCGCAGGCCGCGCCGGCACTGAGACCAGTGCGGCGCCAGCGCACATACAGCGCTTCCCCCAGTACATCGCGGATGCCAGCGACACACCCAGCGTCAAAAGGCTAATCCCAGCGTTTTTCTTCCATCGCACCAGTGCAGCCAGTGTCTTCCCGTTACTACTCCAGTGAATATCGCAGACCTCCAGCGTGCCCAGCAGATCCAGTGCAAAACCAGCGCGAAAATCGTATGGCTTCGCACTGGAGACGCTGGTTTTTGCAATAGGGTTGGAGCTCAGGTTGCATTTTTCTGATCATGAGATCAACTCATATAGGGCATATAAATAGTTTACAAGAATGCCATATCTTATAAGAAACTGGCGGTTGCCTTTCGTTAATTTACAACTAGAAGGCTGCTTTCCAGGTGGTGGTTTCCAAGCTGCCTGACATATAGAGCGGAAGTTATGGGATCTCCCCGCTCCTCTGAGCATGCTTCGACATGACTTTCTTGGGCACCGACCTGCCAGAGCGCGTCCTTGACGATGGGTCGCAGCGCAACCAGCTGAGAGTAAAAATGGCAGATCGCAGCACGTCCGCTGCAGTGCGCTCTGGGGAGGTGCAGCCTTCCGGGCCATTCTCGCGGTCACTCGCCCTGGGAAAGTGTGTTTTGTTTATCACCGAGCCCGCGATCAACTCATCGTGTCTCCTCATCTTGAACGACCTCCGTTACCGATTAACTCTGCGAACACGACGCCTCATCGATCTAGAAAGCCGAGAGAAATCCTTTTTGCCACAGACTATCGGTTATTCTAATATTGTTTTCGCCTCCAGCGACGGTTTCTCCTCTTCGTGGCACATGTCAGGCTTTCGCCTTAATACCATCCTTAAAGGTAAGGTTGCCTGCGCGTAACAAAACATTTTTGTCGCGCCTAGTGCTGTGATATTGTCTCCTATGGGGGATGTTCCCAAAAGCCTTCTTGCACACTTCTATCCAATAAAGAGGGGTTCAGAGGCGAGGTTTAAGCCGGAAAAAATATAATGCTATTGGCAAGAAAGAACTACTGAGCTATTTTGTAAAATATGGTCGACAAAATGTTGGCGAACGACATAATTGAGCCTTCCAGTAGCCCCTGGGCATCCCCTGTTGTGTTGGTCAAAAAGAAGATAACAGTTGGAGATTTTGCGTTGACTATCGTAATTTAAATAAGATAACCAGAAAATATGTGTATCCTCGTCCACGTATTGACGACACGCTTGATACTTTGCACGGACCCAGCTACTTTTCGTCCATCGACCTTCGTTATGGCTACTCTCACAACTCCACCCGTCTTGGCCCATTTCAACCCATCTGCCAATACTGAACTCCGCACCGACGCAAGTCGCCATGGCATTGGAGCTATACTTGCTCAGCGACAACACGGCCGCACAAGGGTGACTGCGTATGCCTGCCGCCTCCGATCTACGTCCGAACAAAATTACTCTATCACAGAGCGAGAGTGCCTGGCACTTGTTTGGGCTATTACAAAATTCCGTCCTTATTTGATTGGCCGGCCTTTTACTGTCATAACAGACCATCATGCCTTGTGTTGGCTTTCCTGCCTCAAAGATCCTATAGGCCGTTTGGGGCGCTGGGCGCTTTGATTACAAGAGTATACATTTTCTGTCGTGTACAAGTCCGGCCGGCTTCACCAAGATGCAGACTGTTTTCCCGTCATCCCGTCGACTCCCCTGGTCCTACCGACTCTGACGATGACGCATGTGTTTTGTCTGTGTCAGCCTTTTCTAACATTGCCGACGAACAACACTTAGATCCTTTGCTCCATTCCATTATCCTACGTCTGACCTGCGACCGACCTGATCCATCTCTTGCCTTATATGTACTCCACGAGAACACCCTATACCGACGAAATATGCGACCAGACGGCGCAGACCTTTTGCTAATCGTTCCTCAACATCTGCGTTCCATCATCCCTGACCAGTTCCATGATGCTCCTACGGCTGGGTACCTGGGTGTCTCTCTTTGAAGAACATATGATAATTTGAGAAAAGACGAAGAAAGAAAATCACGTTTGGAGAAAGAAGAGGAGAAAAACGTGGAGGTTGGCTCGAGGAGCGCGAGGCACGAGCAGGGGAGAACAGGCGAGCAGCGGAGCCGATCGGCTGTCCAAGGAGCTCGGAGCGGTGCGTCTTCTGCCAGGCCTGACCCGGGGATCCAGACCTGGGGCCTGCCGGCCGTATCCTGTCCTGTTCTCCTGTCGTCCACGAAACTCGGAACGGTGGTCGGGCCCGGGATTGCCGCAGCACCAGCTCTTCACTGGCACGAGCGTTCGGCGCCGTGCTGAGCCCAGGCACGTCGGGGAGGCCTAACGCATCGGCCGTGGAAAGGCAACTCGAGGCCTCTTGCCTCTACTGGGCCCCGTCCGGTGGCCTAGCCTTCTGCTGGGCTTACCGAGGCCCTACTGCACCGACCCTTCAAAACTCTGACTACCCGGAGCGTCTGCACCGGCTTCTCCATCCAACAACTTGGTGACTTTTTGAGAATTTGTGTTTTGCCATTGTCCCACTTGCTCGTTCTACTCTCGTCCCGTTCATGTCTGTACATAAAAGTATTCGTTGTTAGCTTGGTCAGTCTGGTCGTCTATTTAGATTGCTGTTTCTGAATAAGCCACAGAATAAGGTGGCCAGAAGATTCAAAGAAAAAAACCTCACACTCTCGCACATACGACAGCCTGCGCCGACGTTTCTACTGGCCGGGGCTCTACCGCTCCGTCTAGCAATACATTGCCGCATGTGAATTGTGTCAGCGTCGAAAGAAGCCCACAATTTTGCCTTCAGGGAATTTCCAGCCGATCCCCATACCCACTGACCCGTTTTCACGCATAGGTGTTGACCTTCTTGGGCCATTTCCAGATTCCGCCTCAGGGAAGAAATGGTTCGCTGTCGCTACCGATTATGTTACGCGGTATGCTATTACCAGAGCCATCCCTACCAGCTGCGCCACAGACGTCGCTGACTTCCTCCTAGAAAACGTGATTCTACATCATGGTGCCCCTGGTGAACTACTAACCGACCGTGGCCGCTGCTTTGTGTCGCGAGTGATTGACGTAATCCTCCATTCGTGCTCCGTCCGCCACAAATTCACCACAGCCTATTACCCCCAGACCAACGGCCTCACGGAACGCCTAAACGAGTACCCTCACAGGCATGCTGTCCATGTATATGTCTGACGACTACCGGGATTGGGACGTTCATCTACACTTTGTGACATTCGCCTAAAATTCATCTGTCCATTCTACCGCTGGATACTCTCCATTTTATCTGTTACTTAGCCGACACCCTTTACTGCACTTCGACACCTCACTGCCGGCGGCAGACGCTACCAGTACTTACGCCAGTGATGCCGTAGCCCGCGCTCATGATGCCCGCCGTACAGCTCATGCCAGGCTCTCTGCATCCCAAGACTCTCAAAAGTTCCGGTACGACTGTCGCCACCGTGATGTCCGCTACACTCCTGGGTCACTCGTCTTGCTGCGGCTCCCGTGCCGTCGCGTAGGCTTGTGTGAAAAACTTTTGCCCCGTTACACAGGCCCTTACCGAGTTTTGCGCCCCCTGACCGACGTCACATACGAAGTTGAATCTGTGCCTCCGAAATCCTCGTCCAGAGCGCCATCCTCTGAAATAGTGCATGTGTCCCACCTGAAGCCCTACTATGCACGTTCGGTTTTACAAACGTAGAACGCACCGGGTCTGTGCTTTTTCCGAGGGGGGGAGTGTTACAGAGCGGTATTCACTGGTCGTGCTGACGAAAAAGAAGAGCGAAAGACTCCCAGAAGAAGAAGACGCAGACGAGTGCTGTGCCGTGCGAGTGCTGTGCTGTGATCATCCTCTGTGGTGTGGACATCTGCCGTACTGTGAATATTTCCCGTAACAATATAAAATGAGTATATGTTGCTTTGTTTGGTTTATAAATGCATTATTTTCGTATGTATCGTGTTATCTTTGTGCAAATGGCTGTAGAGTTCTTTTATTTACTTCATTTGCATTAGTATAGCAGTCTTCTGTTTTCTCTTATTTACCTTACAGCTCCGTTAATTTTGCATGAAAAAATTTTTTTTTATGCCTGCGTCTTTCTAATGTTTCTTCTGTGATGTATATTGCGAGGTTTTATTATGTGTCTATTATCCATGGTTGCATTTTGTTGTCACGCTTGCGTGTACGCCATTGCTTGCAATAGTTTCCTCGACTTAGTCAAGCTGCTGTAGCAGCTTTTATCCAGGAAACCTTCCAGCAAAACTGGAAAATAAACTGAATTGAATTGAATATATACCACCCAGGCGTTTTTGTAAAGGTAGTTGCGACTCAAAGAAGCCTACGTTAGTTCTTTCCATTTTTCGCGTCCTCAGAATCAGGAAACGCAGTGAGCCGAACCACTGACTGGTAAATGTTCTTTTCCTGCCAATACACTAGATGTCATGTAGCAGGCAAAGTCTAAGCGATTATGTTCAGTACGGTCACAATCAGTGATTCGGAGGCCGCAGCATGTTAGACTGTTGAAAACATGCATCATTTCTACTTGAGTGTACTGAACCAGCTCTCTCCCTTGTTTTGCTTAACGCAGTTTGAAAACTGTCTGATTTGTGAAGAAGGCTTCAGAATGGGCTACGTCATGGTATAAAAGTTTTTGCTGCTATAAATTGTCAAAAATGTGTCTTCTGAACAACAGTGTAAATGTAAGAAAAGTGCGACTTATTTATTTCTGAAGTGATATTTCTTTTCGCAGTGCATGCAAGGAATAAGGATGCAAGCTGCTTATCAAATCTCCGCATAACCACTCTATAAAATACTCCGGGAAAAGTAAGATCTATTAGCTTCTAAATCGGCGAAACCACCCCGCCGGGGTGGCGCATTGGTTACGGCGCTCGACTACTGTTCCCAAGGACCGAAGAAATGATGCCACCTATTCCAGGCCTCAGCGTAAATATGTAGCCGAGAACGCTATTACAGCATTGTCAGATTGGCGCGTTTTGACAACTTTTATTATTTGGAAACTGTGTTCGTAGGCATAACAAGGTACAAATTATTCAAAAGGATCGCACAGTTCTCTAGATGAGAGCGCCTGCATCGTCGTTTCAGACGAAACAGAAAAGCGAATTCACCCTGCAATCCGCTGCACATACCGTGTCGTTTGAAAGGAGCAGCAAAAGGAATGAAATTGGTAGGTTTGTTTACCACATTTCGCTTTAGCAAGGTGTCGAGATGACTTACGAAATAACACGGGTTTCCTAGTGGAAATTCCTGTTGTTCATAAAAGCCGGAAATAGGAATACGGCAACTTTTGCTGCAGGGCGAACGGTATGTTGAGACTGTCGCTAAGTCGGCGACGTGCATTCGCGAAAAAAACACCCCATATGCAGACTTAGCGAATATCCCAGCATCGCTGTTGGAGAAAAGGCTTTTGTTACAAGCCAAGGGATTTGTGCAGGAATGTGAAAACATCTTCGAAAGGACTAAAAGAACGAAATAGCATACGAAAGGCAAGCTGAATGGCATGTGAGAGAGGCACAAATTGCATGGAGGCTAAATTCTTTCCAAACAAAGTGGGTAGAATGGCACCAGCAGCTCCATTGTCTCTACGCGCCGCTGGCTAATCCCTGCCTTCATGAAACTGTTGGGCTGTTTGCCACCCTCTGCTTGCAAGAATTCTAATCCTGCGAAGCAGCGACATTCGCAACATGATCTGGAATCTTTGTTCTCGGGACGAAAGTACGTCTAACCAAAGGACATCTTTAAGGGTGAACCTAGGAATAAAAAATAATTAGCCTATAGTCACACAGGGCACCACTTGTCTTCTGTTTTCTACGGTAATGCAGGTAAGCACGAGCAAAGCAGAATCAATGATGATGTTGTGCATGAATAATAGAAGACGTCATGATAGGTTCTGTTGCCTCTGTATCACTGAGAACACGTCTAGCTTATGTTTGATTATTACTAGCATAAACACAGTCAAACACAAGACTCTCTAACGTATAAGGTTTCTTTAAGGGTGTACCTTCTTTCTGTGGTTTTAACTTTGGGATGCTGCCGCTCAAAGAGGTTCGTTAAGCTGAAAGTGTCCCCAGAATGCGTCGCCGGACGTTGCGGTCCCAAAAGGGGTCAGCACGGAGCTATTTGTGAACAATATCAGGCGGGGAAGATTTCAGGTTAGTACTTTTGTTCTTGATTCCTCACTGCTTTGAAAGTCTACTCAAGTTAAATGAGTGGCAATATGTACTCTTGGTGCTTGCGTTTGTAGCAGTAAAGGCATTTTTTTTCTAATTGCGTGACAACAAGTTGCATGACATAGCATGACAACAAGTTGGTGCGACTGGAACGGAGGACATATATTATGGTGACGTTACTCAAAAGAAATAGAAAATAATATGCCTCTGCCCGTGCTCAAACTGAGGACAGTCATCGTAACGTAGAGTGTAGCGCTCCTGTTGTGTACGCATTGTTCTAAGGTATGCCATCACATCGAACTCTTTCCAGCTAAATCAGCAATGGCTCAGTCGCCTGCACATAGTGCAGTCGTATATGAAGCGCAATAATCATGAGATTTTTGCAGTTAACGGGTGTACGAGGTAATATGGGAAATTAAGACAAATGGGGGAAAAATTTACGGCGGGGAACGCTGAAGACAAGTTACTCGACGTCGTTCGTTGTGAGCCATCAGCTACGAGGTAGTAATTTTTTGGGACGGCGACAAAGATGGGCGCATAGTTCGATCGTGGAACAATTTCTGAAGCTTAGTGCATAGATAAACTCGTCAATACTGGTGTATTGAAACTGTAAATTATTCAACACACGATTTTAAGCCTATCAAACCCAAATTTGAAAAAAGTGATAAACCTTCATGGGCTAAGCCGCGATTTGAACTTCTCGCACCCGAAGCTGGAATCGTGCGACCGGACCCATGACGCACATTTTATCGTAATAAATATGTTATCCATAGCATCATTACTAAAAATAACATGATTATTCTTGAAAAAATGCATACAGTGCATCCAAAGTCCGAAAGTTTCCTAGTGTGGATTTATTCGTTTTTGGACAAACGCATCTTTACTTCAACACATATATCTTAGTTCGCTCACTCTAGGTTTATTTTGATTTGGAGGGTTTGACAAGCCAAAGCTACTCAGGTTTTCGGAAAATTGGACCGCCTATGGCTTCCTAAGGTACATTGACAACGCAGAGTTCATGGGCGCCTTGCTTTTTCTCTCCATAGAAAGACGGCCCCCACGGCCAGTACTTGATCCCTCGTCCTTTGGATGCAGCTGTTGAGCGCCCTAACCACTGAGCCACCGTTGCGGCGAGCGGGTAGTTGTTAACAGAAACCGCGGTCTAGGTGATCGTGCCCACGGAAATACCGCTAATCTCATTCGAGAAGTACAGTATAGTGTAGCACAAAGGCTGACAATGTTAAAAACGGCTTGGGAGACTTGGGAAAGATAGCGTATATTTTTTGCCTTGTGAGCCTGCTTGGTCGAATTTCATTTCCGGCCTTCTTGAAAGGAAAGTGAACGCTTTTAGCCAGACTTGCTGCCCTCGACATGCAAGTGAACTCGTAACAGCGCTGGTCTTTTGGCGAGTCTTTAGCTATCACATAAATGAATCCCCAACAAAAATGATGATTCGGGGTACTGATCCTTCAGGCAAGTATTGTTCAATCCGACATAACTGGCGGTGCTACATAATACCATCGTCAGGTACAGCTTCGGATGCTGATGCTTGATGCAAAAACAACATGACGGAAACATCAGTTTCCCTTGTGACCACGTTACAACATATGCCTAGAAAACAAGATCCTCTTGAAATAATCTATAAACCGTTTTTCTTCCTGCACAAAATTATTTTCCAAACACCAGCATTAGGCATCGCCATTATTTTTATTCTCCACCATCATTTTCTTTGAATGTTGCATTAAAAAATATTTGTGTTAGTGCGTTATATGCCAAGCTGCTTTGTGGCTGTTTTGCTCCTAATTCCTTTATTTTCAAACGATAAGGGCAAAAACTGTCTTGAAGTTCTCATGTATTTATTTCAATAGACTGTAGAAAAATCTTAAAAGGCGACAGTTATATTGGCAGTAATTATATGTGAGCATAGCACTGCAACTAGCGACTGCAGACAAATAAGTACACGCTTATAGCGGGATCTTCTGAAAGGCACTTCACGACTTCGTTTAGCTGAGCGAACGCTGCGATGTAGGCAGACACAGCAAGCTGCGCGATGTGAATTTCTTTCTTGCCCGTCTGACTACGCAAACTCCGCGTGGAGCAAACACGACTGACATCTCTCAGTTGAATCCGGGAATGGGTCCACACTCTCTTTCATCTGAATATGCGATTCATTCGGCGGCATCTACTGGCGGGGCTGCCTCTTAACACCTCTGAGGTTTTTATGCAACGCTTTACTGCAGCACACTCTCAAACTGGTGAACGGTGTGCGCCAAGGGGAGCGTTAAGTCTTTTAATATTGATTGGTGAAACATTCTCGAGACAAGAAAATTAGTGGTGGAAATTCAGGCCCCCAATATGCCTATTAGCGACCGACATGGCTCTTGCGGTAGCATTCGGTTTCAAGCATGAGAGAAAAGAGCAAGCCTTAGCCGGGTGCGCAAGCTACACAGCGGCGTAGCGATTTTCAAAATTGCGATAAAATGGTTTCACAATGTACAAGATCACATTTTTAGGCTTAATATAAACACAGCAGGGGTTGGTTTTTAGACTGACGCTAATCAAATTATCTTACCCTAACAGAGGGCAGCGCACCTTGTCATAAAGTGATGGCATGTGACATTTGGTGGCAATTGGAGCAGGTCATTCAACCGCGACAACTGAATGATGCGGCGAAAGAACTTCATCATTAAATGATTTTAGCACGTTTTCAGCGAAACTATCACACTCAATTATTCTAAAGACATAAGCCAAGTGTCACGACAAGAATCCGAGAAGCTCAATTGAGCACCTGCTTTTATGCAGTGCAAAGAAGAACACTTCTATACTGAATCTCGCGATATCAAAGATAATTGGCCCGACACTTCAGCTACTATGTTTAACACATAGTAAGGCGTTCTGCGATGTAGTAGAGATTGTTTATTTACTGAAAATTTTGGTGCCCTTTGATAGTCATGCGGTACGAAAACTTCAATTTTACCAACATTGCATGTCAATCTAAACAAAGGATAAAAAGGCTATGTATAAAAGGAGCGTTTTTCACTTCAGATTTTAATCATAAATTGATCAGGGATAAAATTAGATGGTTAAATTAATAAAGAGAAGACCAAAACATAGTATAGTGATGAATGAAGTATAGTTATCCTCAATAAAACATTCGGAAAACGTGTTTGAAGAAATGGTGCGCAAATGGCAGGTCTTACTAGAGAGGTCTTCATTCACTTAGCAATTTCCCCGCCGGCACTGTGAAACGGTAAAGTAATTTAGGAGAGATGTGGCACACGCGGACAACAAAGGAGGACATCCATCTTCTGCCATGATTGGAGCTGCGTTCTTCAAGTGGAGCCCGTGGTTCACGCTCACTCATTCAACTCCTGTGGCCGCAGAAACCGCTCTTTCCAGAGTGCATCCAATCAGCGGACGTAGATCAATGTGCCAAGGAGTGCTTTAAACTGCAGGTATATACTTTGTTGGTCCAACCGGCCAGATTAGCTCTGCTTCAAGTGGACTCGGGTTGAATCTCAACAGAAGCCTCTGTCATGCTCTCGAAAGCGCATGCTCAGTTCTTCTCATAGGGCACGTGCGCCACAATACACTCCGCACAGCCCACAGGCACTGCCCCTGAATTCCACTAAGCAGACTCTTGCGCTTCACGAGTTCGGAAATAAGTATGGCCTCTAATGAGAAGCTTTAACAGCCTAGGCCAGGAGGAGACTAGGAGGGGTTGTCGCTTTGAGAACTAAGCTAGCCGTTTGGTAGAAATTGAAACAGTGCAATTCATTTTTAAGGGCAAAAGAAAATAACCTATTGGGGGCTTTCTTTTCTTGTGCTTCGTTTTATGTATTTTTAAAATTGAGCCAATCCCGCTCTTAACTGTTAATTGTGTGACTTCTATAAAAAAAAAAATATTTCTCTCATCGTACTTATGATGCTATCTTTAAGTCTAGTCGATGTTCTTTTTTGCGTTTGTTTATAGCTATGCTTCCTTCACTTGCTCAACTTCCCTTCACCCCTCGTATCGCATATGCGAACATCGTCCTTTCTTACGAAACAACACACCCTCGAGAATAAGCAGTAATTGCCTCCCTCCATTTTACGACTTAGTGGGACCTGCTGATACTTCAGTTCAGTCGTTCAGTCGTGTCCGACTCTTCGTGACCCCATGGACCATGTCACGCCACGCTTTCCATCCTCTCTTTATTCTATTCGTGTACCTGCGTGTGCTAGATATTTAAAATTTGATTCCGTTCGCACACACTCAGAAATTCTGTCCAGTTTGAAGTTAGAACTTGCACTTTCCGATCACTTCATTTATTGTCCAAGACTTCCTGAAAATCATTCATCACTACTGCTAGTTCCAGTCTCCATCATTATCTATAATACACTGTTGGTGACAGATGCAATGAAGATTTCTGTACGCCTTTTGCGAACAGTGCACAGTTATGCAGAATTGTATATTTCCAGTGAAAACTGCTCATACAAGGTGCAGTATTTCCACAGGTGAACTTTATATTTCTTTAGCCGTTGCCTTTGATAAGGCCCGCCTCGTTATGTTCACAAATTTGAGTGCACCGCTTTCGCGCTGCTCTTCCCCTAGTGAAAATCGTGTGAGTCACAATAACCTCATAAAGATTTCTCACGTTAAACTCATAGAAGTGTCATACAATCTGATATATTTTGAATACATTCAATGAGATTTGTATGAGATGATAGGAGATTTGTACACGTTAATTATGAGTTTAGCATGATAATTTGTATGAGGTTATTGTGTCTTATAGGTTTTTTTTTTTACTAGTGTTGGTAAAGCATCTGACATGTTTTTATTATTATATAATCAAAAATACTGTTTCCTTTGACCGCGTATAAATATCTTCAAAGCAGTAGTTCTGGCAGAAACTTGCCCTTATTGTTTAGCTTCACATATGAATGTTATGTGTTTTTTACTTTCGTTTCCTGTGCGCAACGGCAATGGGTTTCATACCTTCTTACTTTCAGGCAAAGTGTTCTTAATGTCAGTATTAACCCAAAATGTAGAGATGGCGATCACTCTTACTCAGAATTGGAATTGTCTGCAAGAAAAAAAAAACATAACATACTGGTAGCATCACAGTGAGGAAGAACAAAATATTCCTGGCAAGAATAAAGGTGCACTAGAAGTTTTCACAAGAATATCCTCCCTTTCATAGCATTAGTATGCAAATACCAGGCACTGAGACTGTGCGATGACAACCATCCACAAAGCAAAGATAGTAAAATATTTGCACAAAATCATTTTTTAAGGCTGGCTTGCGCCCACAAAGAAATGCCTCGTTATGGTGGTACAGTGGTGAGGGCGCTCGAATACTCTGCCCAAAGATGTGTGTAGAGTCGCTTCCTCGGCTGCTGGTTTTTGATGAAGGCAAAATGTAAAGCGTCCGTGTGCTGTGCGATGTCAATGAACCTTGAAGATTCTCAGGAGGCTGAAATTTCCTGAGCTTTCCTGTTGCGGCGTCTCTCACAGCCTAAGTTGCTTCGGGAGTTGAACATCTACAAACAATACATGCACAAAATGGAAATGTCGCAGCATTGAAGCAACAAGCCACTTGGCTGCCTTGTCGCAACCAGCTCTAACAATAGACAAGAAATGTAGCAAAGGCTGTCTTCTATGTGTGTATTTATGTGCGTTAATATATCCCTCCCAAATAAAAATGAATGAGCTAAATGTCAAACAAACGTAAGACCAGCAACGTTAAGCAATGCTAACCATCTTTGATATACCCAAATACTGCCAAACGTGCTATAGTGCAAATAAGCCACATTTAGAAATGCAAAGTAGATCGGGAGTCATGTATTACACATATCCATTTGCGCGCGACTTTCCTTAACTGTGGGCAAAATTAGAAGCATTAAATTGTGCATTTTTGTGATGTCTTTCTCTCCGTTCATGCTTTTAAGGCAAAATAATTTCTTGACTCCATGGCTTACTTACTCATGACTACGTAGGCTTGTCCACTCTCATAATTAGCCGAATCACCTACGCTATCCCGTACTTAAAGACAACTAAAGCAGAGAGAGACAAGGCAGACGTCCTCATCAGGAAAGGTGTCAAAGCAGCCCTAGGATTACCAGCGTGCACATCAATCAAGACGATCCTCAACCTGTCAAAGTGTCAAACACCCTGGAGGAAATATGCGAGGCGAAAGTTACAGCACAATATGTCAGACTTACTGGTAGCAAAACGGGCAGATAGATCCTTAGGAAGCTGGGCTACTATACCCCAGAATCGCGAGAGGGGATAACCGCCATCCCCAAAGAAATTGTCATCAAGTTGAGAATACCCTCCATCCCAAGAAACATCCACCCCATACACATTGAGGAACGCAGGAGAAGCCGAGTTCAAAGACTCCAAAGCTCCCTCCTCCAAAAACAAGGGGTAGTGTACACTCATGAAGCCGAATGCACAGAAGGGCACTACGCTGCAGTAGTAGTCAACGACAAAGGCGAGCTAATCTTGAGCTGTAGCGTAAGACACTCTTCACCAGAGGAGGCACAGATGGCGGCGATTGCCCGGGCAATCACAAATCCATCTAGCAGAATAATTATCACAGATTCTAAAACAGCAATCAAAGCCTATGACAACGGTAAGATGTTGAAAGAGGCCGGCAAAATTCTGCAAGCAAGCAAGGAGAACGTACCTAACGACTTAATTGAAATAGGGAACCCGCCCATAGTGGACTCACAGAGAATGAGGTCGCCAACGAGGTCACCCGAGGACTCACCCACAGGGCCCTCGCGCGGGCAGACTACTCTCTTTCCAAAAAGGGAGTCTTAACCACATACAAGAAAATTTTAGAACACTACACGGCAGCGGCAGCGGTGGCGTAGCGGTAGAACATCCGCCTCGCATGCAAGTGGACCGGGGTTTCAAATCCCGGTGCCGCGCAATTCTCCACCGGATGAAAAAAAAATCCGCGTGTCGATGGAATTGCATAAACAGGTTTGGGGTGCGACCTGATGCCGGTGAACACCTCCGGCAACGCACTCCCTCACCAGAACAGGAGTTGGCCACCCTGGTGCAGTAATTGGCCGCAACCTCCTATGATAAGCTCCATAAAACCCCGGCCCTCAGTCACCAGCGGCTGAGGAACAACTGACCACGGCGGCGGTCAGACCTGTGACGCAGCAGGGGGTGCTAAGAAAGCCTGGCTCCGCTGGACAGGCCGCCATTGGAAACTGACCCTGGCAACGTTTAATGCTAGAAACCTAGCTAGTGAAGCTAGTTTAGCAGTGCTGTTAGAGGAACTAGAGGGCATGAAATGGGATGTCATAGGGCTTAGTGAAGTTAGGAGGCCGAATGAGGCATATACTGTACTGAAGGATGGGCATGTGCTGTGTTATCGAGGTTTACCAGAGAGGCGACAACTAGGAGTAGGTTTCCTTGTGAAAAAGTATATAGCGGGTAATATAGATGAACTCTATAGTATTAATGAGAGGGTGGCAGGCATCGTAATTAGGCTTAATAAGCGGTATAAACTGAAGATTGTACAGGCCTATGCACCTACATGTAGTTATGATGACCAGGCAGTTGAAAGCTTCTATGAAGATGTAGAATCGGCAATGCGAAAAGTAAAGACGCAGTAAACTGTACTAATGGGCGACTTCAATGCCAAGGTAGGGAAAAAACAGGCAGGAGACAAGGCAGTAGGTGACTATGGCATTGGTTCTAGGAATAGCAGGGGGGAGTTACTAATTGAGTTTGCAGAGCGCAATAACTTACGAATCATGAATACCTTCTTAAGCAAACGGAAGAAGTAGAAATGGACGTGGATAAGTCCTAACGTGGAGACTAAAAATGAAATCGACTTCATAATGTGTTCAACCCCCGCCATTATGCAAGATGTAGAGGTAATCGGGAAAGTGCGACGCAGTGACCACAGGATGGTGAGGTCCCGAATTAGCCTAAATCTGAAGAAGGAACGCAACAGATTAGCAAGAAAGAAACCCATCAACGAATTAGCGGTGAGGGGGAGGGCAGAAGAGTTCAGGATCTCGTTACAGAACAGGTATTCAGCTCTAACTGAGGATGGCGACATTATCCTAGAGGCAAGGAACAATAATTTCAGAGATATCATTACTGATTGCGCGGTAGAAGTGGGCGGTAGGATAGTTAGAGAGGATACTGGTAACCTGTCTAAGGAGACAAAAGATTTGATTAAGAAATGCCAGAGTATGAAAGCTTCCAATCCAACAGACCAGATCGAATTGGCCGAGAAATCCAAGCTAATCAATAAGCGCAAGGTGGCCGATATAAGGAAGTATAACATGGAGAAAATTGAGCATGCTGTAAAGAACGGGGGAAGCCTTAAAGCGGTAAAAAAGAAATTGGCCATAGGCTAAAACCAGATGTATGCGATAAGGGATAAGGTGGGCAACGTCATCACTAATATGGAAAAGATAGTCAAAGTAGCCGAGGAGTTCTGTACAGATCTACAGATCTCTACAGTAGCCAAAGTAGTCAGGACCGTAATGAGATTGGCGGTAGGGAAAAACAGTCCGACGTTCCACCAGTGACGAAGGACGAGGTCAAGAAAGCACTAGAAACTATGAAAAGGGGGAAATCAGCTGGAGAGGATCAGATAACTACAGATTTGCTGAAGGACGGGGGGGATATCGTGCTAGAAAAACTGGCCACCCTGTATACGCAGTGCCCGGTGTCCTCGGCGGTACCGGAACCATGGAAGAATGTAAACATTACCCTCATTCACGAGAAAGGGGACTATAAGGACCTTAAAGATTACAGACCAATCAGCTTACTGTCTGTTACGTATAAGGTATTTACTAAGGTAATCGCTAATAGAATCAGGACAACCTTAGACTGCAATCAAGCAAACGATCAATCATGGTTTCGGAAACTGTACTCAGGTATCGATCATATCGATACCATCAATCAGGTGATAGAAAAATGCTCGGAATATAACCAGCCTTTATACATAGCATTCATTGATTACGAAAAAGCATGTGACTCAGTTGAAACCTCGGAGGTGATGCAGGCATTGCGAAATCAGGGGGTAGACGAGCCGTACGTGAAAGTGCTGGAAGATATATATAGTGGCAGCACAGCAACCATAGTACTGCATAAAGAAAGTAACAAAATTCAAATAAAGAAAGAAGTTAGGCAAGGAGACACAATCTCCCCAGTACTATTCACAGCTTGTTTAGAGGAAGTATTCAGAGACTTGGAATGGGAGCAATTAGGGATAAGGGTAGATGGAGAATACCTCAGTAATCTGCGATTTGCTGATGACATTGTCTTGCTAAGCAACGGGGGGGATGAACTGCAAATAATGATTGATGACCTAGACAGGAAAAGTAAAAAGGTAGGCTTGAAAATCAATATGCAGAAGACTAAGGTAATGTTCAACAGCCTCGGGAAGGAACAGCAGTTTACATTAGGTAGCGAAATACTGGAAGTAGTAGGCGAATATGTCTACTTAGGACAGGTAGTAACCGCAGATCCGGACCATGAAAAGGAAATAACAAGAAGAATAAGATTGGGATGGAGCGCATTTGGCAAGCACTCGCAGATTATGACTAGCAGCTTACCGGTATCGCTCAAGAGGAAAGTATACGACAGTTGCATCTTGCCTGTACTCACCTATGGGGCTGAAATGTGGAGGCTAACCAAGAGAGTTCTACTTAAGTTGAGGACAACCCAGAGGGCTATGGAACGAAAAATGGTAGGGGTAACATTAAGAGATAGAAAGCGTGCAGAGTGGGTCAGAGAAATAACTCAAGTTACCGATATTCTAGTAGAAATTAAGAAGAAGAAATGGACATGCGCAGGTCATGTAGTGCGAAGAGAGGATAACCGATGGTCGCTGAGGGTAACAAACTGGATTCCAAGGGAAGGAAAGCGTAGCAGGGGGCGGCAGAAAGTTATGTGGGCGGATGAGATTAAGAAGTTCGCAGGGGTCAAGTGGAAGCAGCTAGCACAGAACCGGGTTAAGTGGAGAAATATGGGAGAGGCCTTCGCCCTGCAGAGGGTATAATCAGGCTGATGATGATGATGATGATGACATAATGGCCAGGAGAACCCTCCCCCCCCCCCTTTTCCATAGATATCTAAAAAAGGAAAAAGTAATCTGGCGAAAACGGCAGACGGGCACCTTCCCAAGCCCGTATATCCTACATAAATGGCATCCTGAGGTGCACTCTTCCAAATGTAAAAACTGTGACGGCATAGCTACCCTAAATCACATGCTCTGGGCTTGCCTAGCGCTAAATGGGATGCATGGAAATAAAGAGTCATGGGAATCCTCCCTTCACAGCCAGGAGGAACAAATTCATTCGTCAAGCCCAGGCCGCCGCCGGAAGCGAACTGATTCCGGCCGACGTCTAGGAGGGAGATAGACGGTGAAAGGGGGAGCTGCGTCTCACCCGGTCATCCACGCTCTCTGACGGGGGCAAATGAAGTGCTTTCTCTCTTGACCACGGTGTACTCTTGACTCATGGGCTGCGGAAATGTTCGCAGGAAATGCCAGCAGGAAATATTCACACGAACTGACAGAAAAACATTTGTCTACACCAAGAGTCCAACCGCAGTCCTTCCTATTACCAGCCGAGTGCGCAAACCATTGCTCCACGCTGGGGTTTTTCTTCTTCATTGCATTGGCAAATTTCCGAGCAAGAGAAAGTAAAATAGCTCATGACTTTAGAATACCGGACTGCATGATGCAAGTTCGCTATAACGCAGCAATTGCCCTCCATAACAAATGTCGAAATTCAGGGAGGGATACACAAGCCCCGAGATGCCATAGCGAACTAGGCGGCTCTTCGAGGGCAGCATATACTCGCCACGCCAAAGCGCACTGCTCCCGGAATAAATACTTCGATAATCGAGGATGTTCAGCATGACGGTCAATCATTCAGCATTTCTATAAACTAAATAGCTCCATCTACATAGGCAAATCATAAGGCACATCAATGTTATTCCAAATGGGCATAAGACAAATAATATATGTCGTAATGACCTTCTTTAGCGTCCGCTGCAATATATACCAGAAAAACAGCAGCACGGCAATGAATAAAGCAGTGGTAAATTATCTCTTGCGTTTCACACAGGAGGCAATTAACCGGCCATAGCCCAAACATCTGCTTCGCGGGAAGCTATCTTAATAGGGTGCGTTGATGTGTTCAGTTTGAAAAAGAAATTCTTTGCAGCAGACTTACCGCACATACGCTTAACAAGCTTTGAAATGCTGACGTCAAGGAACTCCTGGTGAGGTTGCCAATAAAAAGATATGGGGAAAAAAGACTGAGTAATACCTTCTGCCATCTGCCTTCTGGATAGGCGATCCAGGTTATCTAAAGAACAGCGCTCTGGCAGGAAAAAAGAAGACGTTCACAATATCTTTAAGAAATCCTCGTAGAGTCACTTCGCGGCAGTCGGTGAGAATATGTAGGAAAAGTGAGAACTAAGACGCCTAATAAGCACAAATACTAAAAAGGGAGGGTTTTCAATTTGAAAAAACAAAAATGCAATACTAGCTGGTGTAAAAAAAAGTGAAGATCTAGTCCGCCAAACACTATTGGAAGAAACAGGTTCTGACGACGCATGGGTTCCACAGATAGCATAATAGAAAAGTTGCTTGCAACTTCTTTCTCGCACAATGTAGAACTTGCGGGACGTAGGCAAGCATTCTTTTCAGATTTGTTCTCGAGCCAACACCAAAGGTTCCTGACCCATCCATGCCTCGTTTGTCGCCTAATAGCGACTACTTCTGGATACCAATATGCCACACTCTTGCGAACTTGATGCAGAGGAACCCTAAGTAGTGTAAGGGAACACAATCTCAACTTATGCCCCCAAAAGAAACTCGGCCTGGTACCCAATTAACCAAATCAAAAATGTTTGGATTTGACTAAATAAAGCTGCACCTGATAGGGCGCAAAACTGTTCACCTAAAATCAAAGCCTCGTGTACACTATTATTGGTAAGAACAAAAAAGGGCTACATCCCTAGCACAGGCCAAAACCTTAATTTCTCATTCAGCCAGGGAGAAACCTGCAATAGCAGCACTGTTATATTGCTAAGACAAGGGGTTATGAGAAATCATTCGGAAATGTCCTTGCCTAGCTTGAGGATGGTAGCAACGCTGACAGTTGCGATGCAGCTAGTGACAGTGATTATAGTAACTTTGATACCGACGCTGCAGTTAGTGCTAATTATAGTGATGGTTGAGCGACTACAGGGATTGTGCATTAGTTGGCCAATTTGATAGTAGCGATAGTGATGATGTTGTTAGTGAGATCGACAATGACAATGAAGATTGTTAAATGAGTCATGTGAAGTCGCTCTCGTCATTTTCACTCTCAAGAGAGCTTAAACCCTTAAACCCAGTCCTGAAAATTTTTTATTTGCTGTGCGTAGGGTAGAAGCAGGGAATCTATCGCGAATGTTTGTCATGGTGCCTATGAATCTTTTTTTTTTTTCGACATTTGAATGTCCTCGTTCTTAAAGAGCCATCGGAATTTATGCATAGAAGGTAGCTCTCTCCATGCGCATGAACATGGTTGTCGTAGCAGCATTCGTAATCTTTCGGATATTGGCTATTGTGTAAATAATGACTTTTGTCTACGAAGTGGGGACACATACCTCGCCCTCTTCAGTCTTCAGGGTTTTGGCAATTTGTGGCATGCGGGATTCCAGTTTAACGCTGTAAGCTGTGTTAGAAGAAATTTTACTGGGGCTATATTTGGTCTGCAGTACAGGACGGTCATCGAAATTCACATTAGAATTAGAGACCCAGGTTTTCAAAAGAATTGCGCACGGAGCCCATACAAAAGGTACACTTAGTTCTATTTGTAATGAGAGTCGTGCTTACCTAAGGTGTTATATCACCGCCTTGTTTTTTATCCTATTCATGTCACTTGAAATATTTTCGGAATATTTACATCCATGCATATCACGAAATCATGCACTCCAAAACTTTTCACTTTTTTCGGGAATGATACTTCGTCATAACGTGCGTAGGGGCGGTACACGTGTTTGGCTGATGGCTAAAGTAAGCAGCACAAAGCAAGCAAGCAAGGTTTTTTTTTATTCATGTAAAAACGATCCTTTAGGGCACTACATAGGGGTTAAAAAAAACAATAATTTCATTGTAGTGCACACTACAAGAACGCATAACTGGATAAAGAAGCGCATTAATTCGATTCAGTACGACTACTGTTCCCAAGGACGCGGGATCGAATCCCGGCCTCGGCGGCCACTTTTCGATGGAGGCGAAAAGCAGAGTGCCCGTGTGCTGTGCGATGTCAGTGCACGTTAAAGAACCCCAGGTGGTCGAAATTTCCGGAGTCCTCCACTACGGCGTCTCTCATAGCCTGAGTCGCTTTGGGACGTTAAACCCCACAAACCAACAAACCAACCAAATTTGCAAAATATGGCTGAATATAGCAAGGAGCCAACAAATGACTTGGATTGAAGCATCCGCACTACAGATTCGTGAAAAGTTGCACACAAAAGGGCGCCAAAGTACTACAGTATTTCCCGCTCAATTTAATCCAAACGCCAGACTATTTAATCATAGCGCCATAGAATTCAATCTAGGCGCCACAGAAAATGATCCAAGCGCCAAAACATTTAATCCTGCCGCCACTGATTTAATTCTGGTCGCACTTCAACAGTTCCTGCACAGCCAAGACCATTAAATCTATTTCATCAACCCTATAATCATGCGTATCAAATAATTCGGCTTTCTGAGCGTATTAATATGAATAATGTTGTCAAGCGATTTTGGTGAGTCATGTGACAGTGTAATGTGATTTGGTGTGACATGTGCGATAATGCGCCCATTTTTCAACTGTATCATCATGGGTGTCAAATGAAGGGGCTTTTCGAGCTTAATAAGGCGAATATAGCAGTAAAACGATTTTGCTGAGTTACATGACAGTGTAACATGATTTCTCTTGACATGCGCGATAATTTGCTTTTTCTTTAACCTTACAATCATGGGTATCAAATGATCGGGCTTTCCTAGCGCATTAAGATTAATAAGGTTATAAAGCGATTTCGATTAGTCATGTGACAGTGTAACGTGATTTGGTGTGACATGCGCGATAATTCGTCCCTTTTTTCAACAGTATCATCACGGGTATCAAATGAAAGCGATTTTCGAGCTTAATAACGCGAATATTGCAGTAAAACCATTTTGCTGAGTTACATGACAGTGTAACATGATTTCTCTGGACATGCGCGATAATTTCTTTTTTTTCAACCCAATAATCGTGGGTATCAAATGATCAGGCTTTCTGAGCGTATTAAGATGAATAAGGTTGTAAGGCGATTATGATGAGTCATGTGACAGTGTAACGTGATTTGGTTTGACATGCGCGATAATGCGTCCCTTTTTCAGCAGTATCATCCCGGGTATCAAATGAAAGCGCTTTCCGAGTTTAATAAGGCGATTATTGCAGTAACAGGATTTTGCTGAGTTACATGACAGTGTAACATGATTTCTCCGGGCATGCGCGATAATTTGCTTTTTCTGTAACCTTATAATCATGGGTATCAAATGATCGGGCTTTCTGAGAGTATTAAGATGAATAAGGTAGTAAAGCAATTTTGATGAATCACGTGACAGTGTAACGTGATACGTGATATTTTTAGCTTTTGGCACCCTATAGTCATGTGTGCCTAATGATTCAGATTTTTGAGAGTAATGGAGCGAATGTTTCAGTAATATAGCTTTGCTGAATTACGAGGTCATGTAGCGTGATATGGTGTGACATCCGCGATTGTTTCCCTCATTTTGCACCGTACAATCACAGGTATCAAATGAGTCGGTGCTTTGAGAGCAGAAAGATGAGTACTGGAATGAATAAATATTGGTGAAATATGAGACATTTCGACTTGACACGGTTGATATTCTATTAAATAAACACTTTTTTCAACCCTGTCAGCACCGGTATCAAATGATGAATAGTCTTTTATAGCACGCCAAGGCAAATACTGCAGTAATACCTTTTTTTCTTAGTGATTTGGCACAGTTACGCGGTTTGTTTTTAGATACGCGGTAATACATCACATTCTCAATGTTATCATGATGTTTGCAAGAATCATCCACTGAGTGCAGACAAACTATTTTGCAGTAAAGCTGTTCTGCTGAGTAATGAGACGATCTTTGGTAATTTAGTTTGACATGCGCGATAATACGCTTTTTGCATCCCTGCGCCGGCGGGGCTCGCGCTTTGGAGCGCGCTCGTTGTCGTTGGTTTGTGTGGAAATTGAAAATGCTATTGTTTATATGATGTTGTGTGTGCATATATCAGGAGAGCAAAAATTTGGGCTAGTTGTGTGAATATGTTCGGTTGAATGAAGTCTGGTCAAACAAGGCTGGCGAAAATTGGTGCGTTGTTGGCTGCACCGGCGGCTACGCGAACACGGCGGACGCTTTTAAGTCGAATAATTTCTATGGCTTTCCACACAAGCATGAGTGGCGGAGGACCTATAAGTACGGTTCTTTGAAAGACAGAGGCACGCATATACGTAGTAGGTTACTGTGTGGTCGTGGAAAGTGCCGAGTGTTTCAAATTTCGGTTTCAACCGGATGCTTTGTGCCTTCTGTTCCCCAGGTGTGATGGCACGAGAGTTTTGGAACCGAAGCCGCACTCATTCATCTATAGTTCCTTTATTGGCAATTAGAAATCGAAGGAATACAACAGCGTAACTTACAACGCTAGCATTTCTTCGCCTGTGTACAAAAAAAAATTGCAGCACGGACAAGGAAAAGGCTGCCACCATCGTCGATCAACTGCGTACGCTCTTCAGTGATGGGCATAGACAATGTTTGTGCAGATATACTTTCACTAACAAGATAATTTACTTTTTTCTCTTAACAGACAGAGCAGATAGGAGACATGAACAATTCCTACTACCATGAGCTTCTCGTCCTTTTTCCTCTGTTCGTTTGTCAACCAATGACAGTGTAATGAGAGCTCTGCGTTGATACTCTTGCAATTTGTTAACGTTCGTTTGTGGCATGTCCAGCCTCGCCTAAGAAAATCACTAATTTCAGAAATAATTCAATACCGCAGGGTCACAAAATCTGCTACCGGCTTCATATAAAAGACGAACAAGAAAAAAAAAAACATTTTAATTGTTGGAAACGAACATGAACGCAGTATTTTTTTCTTCTTTAATTTTTAGGGCACGCAGACTGCCGTTTGGAGTGTTAATAGTTCCCGCAGATATATCTTCTCGAGTAGCAAATATTTGTCTGTTTCTTATTTCGCATTCGCGTTGCACTTGACAGGAGTATACGTATTTCCTCAGCAGCGCCGATTTCCTGACCCGTCTAAATATAGTGTTTCTCAATGGCGTATTAGTGAACGCGGGATTTCGGGATTATGGCGTAGTAAGACAAGACCGTTTTACCTCTCAGAAATTACTTGTATGGCCAAGGTTGTAAATAGATTAAGCGGCAGTGCGGCAAGCTGCAGTGACAATATATGTAAAAGAAATAGCTTTCAGTTATCCGGAATCCTTGACGTGCATATAGAAAACTACCTACATGGTTGTATCCCCTCACACTCATCAGTTATCGCGGTCTACATAGTATTGGCTCCGCAATTTCGTGATACGCTGAGAAAATAGAACACCTAGCGAAGGAGCCATAAAGGGATTCCTTTGACAATAGTACGCCCTCTTAGTTGCCTGGCTTATCTTACAACAAATCACACTCTCTGTTTTTATTCGATTGTATTTAACAGTTTGGCAGTATTAGACTACTGCCTTCAAAGCTTCAAGGCAGCTGCGGTCAACAGCACTGAACTTCCTGCACTTGGAGAACGCCTAAGTTAGCAAAAGCCAAATCTTCTCAAGATGTCGCTATCGTAGCAGGTGTCCAAAAAAATAGGGCCGCGCATAGCAGGAAAACTATTTTTTTCTTTTCACAACCTCCCCTACATGTCGAGAGAAACGTATTTATAGTATAACATTTTCTGAGTCAGTTATCTGTAGCAGCTCCGACGTGATCACCCAGAGCATTGTCGTATATGTAAAAAGGATGCTAAAGTGGTATTACTCTTTTCGCTTATATTATGATTAAATTTGATAGTCTCAAGGCCGGAGTCAGTGACCTATTGTAGTGTAATTGTGCAGGCAGTCCTGGAAGTATGTTTGTTTGCTTTTCCTACCATAAATATAATCCTATTTTTGCCTTGCTTGTCTTTCTCTCCTTTTCCAGCTCTCGTTGCTAGGTTCAAGCCGGAATGTCATCAGCTATTATACTAATAACGGCTGCAGAACCATTGACTTCATTTATAAATAACAATAACCGATTAATTTGGCAATATCATCACAGTCCTCAAACGCATTCCATTGGTAGCATTCTTACGCTGATAAAGTCGATCTACTTTAACATCATGAGAAGGCAATAAGAGGGTCATTTACCGCATGTCAAGCAAAAGTAGGCAAATTGAGAAAAAATCTGAAATTATTTCACTGCATTCGGCTAAACGCTCAAGAAGCTAAGTAAACTTATGCCCCTAACAAATATATGAAAAATTAGCATATTATCGGCTATGTCCAAACGAATGACGTAGCTTCGTACAACAATTTAGCAAAATTATTTTGCTGCAGTTTTAGCCTTTTACACCGATTTATTCGACACCAAGCGCAATAGGGATGCAAAAAGGGTATTATCGCGCATGTCAAACCAAATTACCAAACATTGTCTCATGACTCAGCAGAACAGCTTTACTGCAAAATAGTTTGTCTGCACTCAGTGGATGATTCTGGCAAACATCATGATAACATTGAGAATGTGATGTATTACGGCGTATCTAAAAACAAACCACGTAACTGTGCCAAATCACTAAGAAAAAAAGGTATTACTGCAGTATTTGCCTTGGCGTGCTATAAAAGACTATTTATCATTTGATACCGGTGCTGACAGGGTTGAAAAAAGTGTTTATTTAATGGAATATCAACCGTGTCAAGTCGAAATGTCTCATATTTCACCAATATTTATTCATTCCAGTACTCATCTTTCTGCTCTCAAAGCACCGACTCATTTGATACCTGTGATTGTACGGTTCAAAATGAGGGAAACAATCGCGGATGTCACACCATATTACGCTACATGACCTCGTAATTCAGCAAAGCTATATTACTGAAACATTCGCTCCATTACTCTCAAAAATCTGAATCCTTAGGAACACATGACTACAGGGTGCCAAAAGCTAAAAATATCACGTATCACGTTACACTGTCACGTGATTCATCAAAATTGATTTACTACCTTATTCATCTTAATACGCTCAGAAAGCCCGATCATTTGATACCCATGATTATAAGGTTACAGAAAAAGCAAATTATCGCGCATGTCCGGAGAAATCATGTTACACTGTCATGTAACTCAGCAAAATCCTGTTACTGCAATAATCGCCTTATTAAACTCGAAAAGCGCTTTCATTTGATACCCGTGATGATACTGTTGAAAAGGGGACGGATTATCGCGCATGTCACACCAAATCACGTTACACTGTCACATGACTCATCAAAATCGCTTTACAACCTTATTCATCTTAATACGCTCAGAAAGCCCGATCAATTGATACCCACGATTATAGGGTTGAAAAAAAGAAATTATCGCGCATGTCCAGAGAAATCATGTTACACTGTCATGTAACTCAGCAAAATGGTTTTACTGCAATATTCGCGTTATTAAGCTCGAAAATCGCTTTCATTTGATACCCGTGATGATACTGTTGAAAAAGGGACGGATTTTCGCGCATGTCACACCAAATCACGTTACACTGTCACGTGATTCATCAAAATTGCTTTACTACCTTTTTCATCCTAATGCGCTCAGAGAGCCCGATCATTAGATACCCATGATTATAAGGTTACAGAAAAAGCAAATTATCGCGCATGTCCAGAGAAATCATGTTACACTGTCATGTAACTCAGCAAAATCCTGTTACTGCAATAATCGCCTTATTAAACTCGAAAAGCGCTTTCATTTGATACCCGTGATGATACTGTTGAAAAGGGGACGGATTATCGCGCATGTCACACCAAATCACGTTACACTGTCACATGACTCATCAAAATCGCTTTACAACCTTATTCATCTTAATACGCTCAGAAAGCCCGATCATTTGATACCCACGATTATAGGGTTGAAAAAAAGAAATTATCGCGCATGTCCAGAGAAATCATGTTACACTGTCATGTAACTCAGCAAAATGGTTTTACTGCAATATTCGCGTTATTAAGCTCGAAAATCGCTTTCATTTGATACCCGTGATGATACTGTTGAAAAAGGGACGGATTATCGCGCATGTCACACCAAATCACGTTACACTGTCACGTGATTCATCAAAATTGCTTTACTACCTTATTCATCTTAATACGCTCAGAAAGCACGATCATTTGATACCCATGATTATAAGGTTACAGAAAAAGCAAATTATCGCGCATGTCCGGAGAAATCATGTTACACTGTCATGTAACTCAGCAAAATGGTTTTACTGCAATATTCGCGTTATTAAGCTCGAAAATCGCTTTCATTTGATACCCGTGATGATACTGTTGAAAAAGAGACGGATTATCGCGCATGTCACACCAAATCACGTTACACTGTCACATGACTCATCGAAATCGCTTTACAACCTTATTAATCTTAATGCGCTAGGAAAGCCCGATCATTTGATACCCATGATTGTAAGGTTAAAGAAAAAGCAAATTATCGCGCATGTCAAGAGAAATCATGTTACACTGTCATGTAACTCAGCAAAATCGTATTACTGCTATATTCGCCTTATTAAGCTCGAAAAGCCCTTTCATTTGACACCCATGATGATACAGTTGAAAAATGGGCGCATTATCGCACATGTCACACCTAATCACATTACACTGTCACATGACTCACCAAAATCGCTTGACAACATTATTCATATTAATACGCTCAGAAAGCCCAATTATTTGATACGCATGATTATAGGGTTGATGAAATAGATTTAATTTTCTTGGCTGTCCAGGAACTGTTGAAGTGCGACCAGATTAAAATCAGTGGCGGCAGGATTAAATGTTTTGGCGCTTGGATTATTTTCTGTGGCGCCTAGATTAAATTCTATGGCGCTATGATTAAATAGTCTGGCGTTTGGATTAAATTGAGCGGGAAATACTGTAGTTCACTAAAGAATTTTAAAGGTAGAGCCAGATCCTTATATTACAGGTATTCTCCCCTTTTAATTTTCTCATTTTGGTAGAGTACAAATTCCAATCAAGGCCTTCAGGGTGCGGTACGCGTGCCAAAAGTGCTGGAAATTTAGGAGAAATCCGTGTTTTTAAACCTCAGTTGGCCGTAGAACAAATATTTTTTCCAGGCTCTTCAACTCTTTTGTATTTCTCTTTGCTTCTACAATGCATCAGAACGCAAGAAAACTGTGTTTTGGTTTTTGTCTCTCTATTTATCATATCAAAATAAACATCTAGTATCACATATTTTTGGCGCCTTCTGGTAGAATACCAACTCATACGTAGCCCTTGACATCAGAGACATGGCAGGCAGAAAAAATTACCAAACAGCTATTTGCGCCAGTTGGTGTGCAGTCTCATTCATTACAACTTTAGGAGGAACAGGAGGTCCAGATATCCGCATAACAATTCTCGTTTTGGCGGAAATGAGGGTTTGGCTGCTGGTACAGCCATAGAGTTCCTTACACTAACTAGAGGGAAAGCTGAGGGCGCTGCACTTCAGCCACTATGGGCGCGCTAAGAATCATGGGCCGGTGTGCTACTTGTTGCGGGACAGTCGGTTTTTCTCGAGTACGTGGAGTGGCGCTACTGCAATGTTTTTTTTTTCGTTATCATCATCATCTGAAGGTGCGTACATAGACCGCGAAAGCCATAGTAGCGAAGGCGCAAAAGCAGACGTCGCCAATAAATGGTTTCTGTTTCCCGAAATGCCACTAAAAACTTCCTTAAGTGATGGCACAACGATAAATATTTTCATAACATTTTATTTCAAAGTTTGCCTATTAAGTGCGAAATATTGGTATTTGTGCTGCTCAAAACTAAGCCAATAGGAGAAAGAGCCATCGCTTATATTGGATAAATATCACACAAACATGCTGTTTCTCTCTCTCTTTGTAATTTACAGTCACAATATTCAATCTTAGGACATTATTTACGGTAGAACAACGTTTATCTTTGCATTAGTTTTGGCCAAAAGTTGTAGTTCTGCACTCGGTAGCTCACCGGCCCATGATGCTTTGAGCGCCCATGGTGGCTGAACTGGCCGTCTGGAAACTCCATGTAAACGCCCATAGACGGCAGCACAGCTTTCCCTCTAGGTAAGAGTAAGAAACTCTATGGGTACAGCCTCTCGCTTTGCTCCGAAGCCTAATATTAGGCCAACGTCCGAGCAGCTGAGCTGAGCATTCTCCCTCACCCTTTTCCCACATCCAGACCGGCGTTTTCTGTTAGTGTTAGGAATCTGTGTAGCGGCTTTGCCGACATGGGAGGAGAGTAAAGCAACGGTTACCCGGGGCAGAAATCCGATGCTCGAGGCAACTGTTTTCGTCGGGGCCGCTTAAGCGCGGGCTCTAATCGCGATGCATGTCGGCTGTCGTTTCAGGCCATCCGCCGAATAACTCTTCTGGTGACCTTGTTGAGCGGCAGGGTATGTTCTTCTGCCGCCGGCGAGTTGAGCGTCCGTTTATCCCCGGCTCAAGTGGCTTCCTCTCCAAATCAATGTTTTCTCTCGCTTTCCTTGGCGAATGACTATTACGTTGCGGCAGAAACCCCGGGAGAATACCCAGTTGACGCGGTTGCGCCACTCAGAACGGCTTCACATGAAGCGGGCTCCACCCTCTCGGTTGCCAGAATGAAACGAGATCTTTTGAACACATTTGAAAACAACCACAGCACAGCTTCGTAGACCTACTTCACATGCAGGTGAACTATGCTACAATGCGCTGTTTAAGTTGCACTGCGGCGAGCGTACCGACACAAGCACGTGACAAAAGGCTAGTAGCGGTCTTGTCTGCGTCATCTCATCATCTATCTCTGTATCAGTGCTGCAGTTTGGGTACCCAGGCGGCTTTACACGATCGGCACATATAGTTTTTTTTTTTTTTTTAGGTGCGAACACAGTCCCTTACTACCGAAAATTGCATGCCCCATCTGCCTCGATTGAGGAATTGGCAGAGGTCAGCACCGGCACAGCACATATGTTGGCTGGCACATATATAGTTATTCGGGCTGCTATCGGAAAGCCACTGGATGTTTAGTTCTCTAGAAAAGAAGTAAGATTCTTAAATATAGCCCTTATAAGGCGGACAGATAGGCAGCTGACAAGACCATCAAACGAATTTGGCGGTCCCCTTCGTACAGGTTGGTGTACGTTGCACACTAAAATATTTTTAGGACATAACCCCCAGGAGTTTATTCTAGAGGTTTTATGTATGCACGACCTGAGGATGTTAGTTCTCGCAGGAGATGAGATGAGTTTCACATTCGTGCTGTTGAGAGATTTAGAAGATTTATACCCGATATATGCTTTGGAGTGCGGAACTGTGTGATGGTTGTGTTTCGGGTTGCCATGAGCCTATGAAATCTTTATTTTGTTGTTTTCAACAGCGTCGGCATGTGGCCTTGTCGCTGTTACTGTAGAGCACGGAACAATCTTGCGCTCTTTTTTGTTAATGCTTGATGCCGAGAAATGCCGCTTTATCATTTTCTTTTAGGCGTGACAATGCACTGAGTTGCGCCGTCAGATGCGCCAAGGAAGTACAACGGTGTTCGTATTATTCAAGACTTTTCCAGTATCGCTTACCTAGTTTATCTCAATATTCTACGCTGAATTTAAATTAGGCCCTGACGTGTGCAACGGGCATTCGTACTTCGACGGCCGACGCGCGCGCTTCCTGTTTTCGCCGCCAAATTACTTAGCTCTTTTGCGGGGGCAAGTCAGCCCAATAACGAGTTTATTTAGTGTAGCACCAGTCTGCTTGTTTGTGGCTACCGGGCTTAATACCACTACGTGAAAATATGTGAATGGTTGAACATATTCACAAATTTTACTCTGTCGGAGTGAGTGTTTTGTTTACAAGCGGAATGCAGTTTCAGAATTTTTGCGCTTTATTAATATTTAAATAAGTGTCGGATATCAATAGCTACTGTTCTTATGCCCATTTTGGTGCTTATTTAAGCAAATTCATTGTTATGTTAGCATAATGATGTAAGTGGTGTAAGCCAGAGGTGCATGCAGGAACTTTCCTTCTGATGTTTGCCGTGCTGTGACAAACTAGGTGAGGCTCATCCCCTAAGATATAAAAAAATTTGGATGCGTTTTTTAAATGCTAGCAAAAGAACTAGACACATACAGGGGAGAGCTTTGAGTATACAAATGATAAAGCTAAGCAATAGGTGAAAAACATTTTTTCACAGGATGCATATAGTCCAGGGCTTAACGGAATACCGTCAGGCGAGGAGCGACCATTGCGGAAACAAACATACACGCCAATACCTTTTGAAAAAAAAAAAACGTTTTTCAAAAAATGTCCAAATTTCGGACGCATGTCAAGATGAGATAGCGAAAGGCTATAAATGGTTGCAGATGGAGACCCCAAACGGGGACCCCATAGCCGCGCACTTTTCTCGGACCGAGTGATATTCGTCACTCCTTGCCAAACCATTTTAATCTAATTGCTTATGTCTTATTCGTTATACATGTAAGTAAAATATAAGCAGTCTACGTTAATCACTCCCACAAAGAGCACTCTTACAAAAATCAGCATAAAAAAAAATTAAAGGCTTGCAAAAAACCTGCCAAATACGTAATAGGCGCGCTAGCCCTTAAATACGAATTCATACAAGTGACAGGAAACCTGCCTTACAACAAACTCCTGCGAAATATAATTTGAGTGTCACGTGCCGAACCATTAATATTTCAACCCATATTTGTGAGCACCCAAACTTTTCACTTCTCTACCGCGAGCATGTAGCGGTGGCGTAGATTTCACCAATCGCGTCATGCTTAGAATTAAGGCAAAAAGACAAATCAGGAGAAAAAGCGGGGGCCTAGAGGTAAAACATCCGCCGCGCATGCAAAAGGACCGTATAAAAAAAAAGCTATACTTTACGTAAAAACCTGCTGGTAATGCGTTGCCGAACAGTTTTCCGTGTGCTAATTACGGACCATATGTGCAGAACTTACGAAAATTTCTGTGTGCTTGGTAAAAAGAGGTTTCGTATAGAGTTCTCGGAATGAAATTGTTTCTCCGAATACAGATGCTTCAGTTTTGTTGTTTCCGGAAAGGTACGTAGATCTCGTATGACGAGTTCTGTTTGCTTGGTACTGAAGGGCTTCGTCTAGCATACAATGAAGAAAATTTGTTTTTATGGAGACAGGTGCTTTGGTTTTCTTGTTACTGCAGATTGCGTATGGCGGATGTGTATTACCTGAGTAACAGTCATTTGAGCTGAAGCAGAAATGCCGTGAATAATAAAATGTTTACAACACAGTCGGTAACCAAAGAGTCACATAAGTTATTCATGCTGTGTAGCCACAAATACTGGGCATTATGATTAAGACGTAGGAGATTTTATCACGAGGTATACAAAAAGATCTCACAATACAATCTTCGTAAAGCTTCATTATATCGACACGTGCATTAGAGCTAGAAGAAGAATGAGCGAAATGGGACGAAGTAGAGGTCGTTGAAGTGCCCGCCCGTTCCTGTTGCACACGTTCCTGATTCAGCTCTCTCGGTGCCCTCGTTCAGCGGTTACAGCAATTCTTTAGTGTAACAACCGTTACACATCTGTTGGAGGTGCTGGGTATACGCTTCCCGACCTGCGTACGCCTACGAGATAAGAACACGGAGCTCACTCCTGTTCATCAGCGCCCTAGCCGCCGTCCCCGCGGCCAATCACCTTAATTCGGACCTCTTACCACCCCGATGAGGACGACGCAGCCTCGACCGTCGGTCCCACCGGAAATGGCCACAGATAGTGCGTCCCCAGCCCCTATTCTCTACCACACGCCGCGAACACCGCCTTCTTTTCACGGCGATGTATACGAAGATGCGGAGGACTGGCTGGACACCTTTAAGCGGGTCGCCCGCTACAACGACTGGAGCGACGACCGTAAGCTCCATAACGTGTTTTTTGCGCTTGAAGACTCCACAAGAACATGGTTCGAGAACCACGAGAACAACCTGTCCCCCTGGGAGACATTTCGCATAAATCTCGCTACTTTCCCCAACGCAGATCGCCGGGAGACTTCACTCCCACAACCAGCGCACTAACGAAAGCGCCCGCATGTATGTGGAGGACATGACGCGCCTCTTCAAGCGTGCTGACCCCTTCATGGCCGAGAAGACAAAACTTCGCCACCTCATGCGCGGGGTCAAGCAGGAGCTTTTCTCCGGTCTGGTGCGCAGTCCACCGCGTACTGTTGCTGAATTCCTCACTGAAGCGACCACCATGGAGACGACGTTCCTGCAACGAGCCCGGCAATACGATCAAAATGTAAGCACGCTTGGGCCCGCTATTTCTTCGATGCCGCTAGGGAGTGACGTAGCCGTTTTACGTGACCTAATCAGGTCGATTTATCAGGAAGGAATTACAAGCCCCCCAGCTGTCTCCCAGCTCGCCGTCTGTTACATTGCTGTCTGAAGTCGTCCGGGACGAGGTGCGCCTGCCATCGAAGTAGCAACACGTCTCTGAGATTTCTGACAGACTGAAGTCAGACCTACATATGCCGCTGTCCTTTGTCAGGCGCCAGCGCCAGTCTACGACGTGAATACCGCCACTCAAGCAGTGCAGCAGCCTGGTCTTTCCCGTGTGTCGGCTCGACCACTCTATCAGCGGCCACGGAAATGTGATGTGTGGCGTACACCGGACCGGCGGCCCCTCTGCTACCACTGTGGTGTGGCGGGTCATCTTTACAGGGCCTGCCAATATAGCCGAGTGGGCCTGCGTGGTTTCGCGCCCGATGATACTTGCCTACGGAACGGCGGATGACCATTCGAAATCGAAGCTCACCTGTCGGCTCGTCAGAGGCCTGGAACATACGGCCGTTATGACTCTAGATCATCGTCTCCTCGGTCTCTGGAGGCAAGGCCGCTGCTGTCGGGAAAACCGAAGATCCTCCGTCGCCGATACGCCGAAACGCTGATTTCTCATAGGGGCAGGGTAGCGACAGCATCCGATGTGCTACCTCTGATTTGCGGGTTACAATTGACGGTACTGACGCTGTCGATTTACTTGATACTGGGGCAGATTATTCGGTGATGAGCCATGTTCTCGCCCAGGACTTGAGCAAAGTTTTGACGCCGTCGTTGGGCCCTAGCATTCGCATGGCTGGAGGTCACCTCATTAGCCCGGCCGGAAGGTGCACAGCCCGAATGAGCATCCGCGGTTTCGTCTACGTCGGTGAATTCGTCGTCTTGCGCGAGTGTTCGAGGAATTTGATCCTGGGCCTTGACTTTCTACAGGAAAACGGTGCTGTGATCGACTTACATGAGGCCCGAGTCACATTTTCGACAAAGCAAGCCTTCGCGCACAGTGACACAGAAGACCCAAGAGTCAACGCTCTGGGCATTGTCGAAGACGACGTAATGCTGCCACCACCGTCCATTGTGCTGGTGTAAGTTACGAACGACTGGTTTCACGACTACGAAGGTATTGCGGACAGTAACCCTTCGCTGTTCCTCGAGAAGGGAGTTGCTATTGCGCGCGGTCTTGTCGACCTGAATGAAGGCTGTGCGACAGTTTTCCTGACGAATTTCACCAATGAAATTCAACACCTCGCGAAGAGAATGGCTGTAGCCTTCCTCCACAATGTAGATGGGTTGCCGAAACTGTGCCCCATGGAGATGAATCATCATGACGATGGCGCAGCACACAACGCCCTTCAGAAGGTTAAAATCAACCCGGGTTTGTCTCCTCATCAAACGTACCTTCTGTTGTTCCTGCTACTTGATTTTAAAGATTGCTTCGCGACGAGCTCTCACGTCGGATGTGCGCCAGTAGGCAAGCATTGCATCGTCATCGATTCAGCCCCGCTACCAGTTTGTCAGCGTCCATACCGCGTTTCACCTAAAGAGCGGGAGGCTATTAGAGTAAGTCGATGAAATGCTTGCAGACGATGTTATACAGCCGTCAACAAGTCCGTGGGCGTCGCCGATCGTCCTGGTGAAAAAGAAAGACAACACGCTACGATTCTGCGTTGATTACAGGAAACTGAATCAGGTTACAAAAAAAGACGTGCACCCACTACCCAGGATCGATGATGCGCTTGACCGACTCCAAGACGCCAGCTTCTTCTCTTCCTTAGATCTGAAAAGCGGATATTGGCATATCGAGGTGGACGAGCGAGACCGCGAGAAAACAGCTTTCGTGACGCCGGACGGTGTGTACGAATTTAAGGTGTTCCAGTTTGGGCTCTGCTCTGCGCCGGCCACGTTTCAATGCATGATGGACACTGTTTTAGCTAGTCTGAAGAGGCAGTCATGTCTTGTGTACCTAGATGACGTGGTCATCTTTTCTTCTAGTTTCGAACAACACTTGCAGCGATTGCGCATTGTCTTTCAAGCTCTCCAGTCTGCCCAATTAACTATCAAGCTAGAAATGTCATTTCACCTTCGAGGAGCTCCGTTTCTTGGGACATGTGGTCAGCGCACAAGGTGTTCTCCCAGATCCCGACAAGACTTCCACCGTCTCCAGTTTCCCACGCCCAACCGACAAGAAGGCGCTTCGACGTTTTCTAGGCCTCTGCTCCTATTACCGCCGCTTTGTTAAAGAGGTTTCTCGCCTAACTGAGCCACTGACAGCCTTAACTCGAGGTGACACACCCTTTTTATGGGGGAGTGCCCAAGACGAAGCCTTCAAGTTGCTCCGTCACCGCCTGCAGTCCACCGATACTAGCTCTTTTTGACGAGAATGCAGACACAGATATCCACACTGACGCCACACTGACGAGTCGTCGCCTACGCGAGCCGTACACTTTCTCGTCCGGAGAGGAACTATTCGACGACAGAAAAAGAGTGTCTTGCCGTCATCTGGGCGCTGAGTAAGTTGCGACCGTACATCTACGGGCGACCGTTTCGTGTGGTCAGTGATCCTCACTCGCTATGCTGGCTAGCCAGCATTATAGATCCTTCTGGGCGGTTGGCCAGGTGAAGCTTTCGGTTACAGGAATACGACGTGACAGTCGTCTATAAGTCGGGCCGGCAGCACCAAGACGCAGCGTGTTTATCACGAGCACCAGTGGAACCGGCTACGCAAGACTTCACCGAAGGTTGTCCTATCCTTTGTGCCGTCAGCATCTCTCGTATGGCGCCACTTCAACGGACTGACTCTGAGGTGTCGCCACTCATTGAGTACCTGGAGAGTATTAATGCTAGTGTACGCCGTTTGTTTCGTCGTGCGCTGCGCTCCTGCACTCTACGGCGTGGAGTGCTCTACAAGCTCAACTTTGACAGCACCAGGGAGATGTTTATGCTTGTTGTGCCATCCCAGTTACGGCCAGAAATTTAGCGCTTGTCATGATGAACCATCCGCCGGCCACTTGGGGATCAGTCGCACAATGGCAAAGATTCGGCTGAAGTACTACTGGCCCAATTTACTACCATCAGTGCGCAAATACGTAGCAACATGCCGTGATTGCCAACTGCGCAAACCTCCTCCTCTGAGACCAGCTAGCTTTCTGCAGCCTATAGCACCTCCAAAGGCTCCTTTCCAGCAAACTGGCATAGACCTCCACGGCCCTTTTTCGAAGTCGTCCACTGGAAAACGGTGGATTGTGGTCGCGATGAATTACTTGACGCGGTACGCTGAAACAGCGTCACTTGTAAGCTGTACTGCTGCTGAAGTCGCCGAATTCTTTGTCCACGACATAGTCCTGCGTCATGGGGCTCCTGCAGCTATCGTTACCGACCGTGGAGCTGCATTCACGGCTCGCTTCACTCAGGCTCTGCTGAAACTCACGCACACCAGCCATAGACGTACAACAGCCTACCACCCACAGGCTTGGTGGAACGCCGCAACAGGACCTTGGCCGACATGATTTTCATGTATGTTGATGTCGAACACAAAACATGGGACCAAATTCTTTCATACGCAACATTCGCGTATAATACCTGCGCAACAAGAAACGACGCGGTTCACTCCGTTTGAATTAGTAGTCTTTGGTCGCCAGGTAACCACCCCCCTGTATGCCATGCTACCCGTGGACCTCCCTGACAGTGAGACTGAACTTGACGTCGATGTCGCCACTTATGTTCAGCGCGTGGAAGAATCGCGGCAACTGGCCAGACAGCGTATTCACTGCCTGCTGGAGATCGATGCTGACCGTAACACCCTTGGACGCCGCTACGTTACCTACAACCCGGGCGACTATGTGTGGATCTGGAAGGCCGTTCGTCGCCGCGGGCTTTCCGAAAAGTTACTGCGCGGCTACTTCGGCCCTTACCTTGTTGTCCGCCGCCTCTGCAACGTAGCGTATGAAGTTGTACCAACCTCGCCGGCTCATTCATCGCACAACGACAAGCTCAGTGACGTTGTGCATGTGTTGCGAATGAAGCTCTACTACGAGCGAACCTCCGACTGACTTTCAAGCTGCATGTAGTCTATCCCGTGATGCCAGACTATTGTTGTAACTCTTGAACGCTTTTTCTTCCCGCTCTTCTGTCTGACGGTAACACCGCATTATGGCGATGCTCCAGAGGAGGGGGCAGTGACACGTGTATTAGAGCTAGAAGAAGAAGAAGCGAAATGGGACGAAGTAGCGGACGCTGAAGTGCCCGCCCGTTCCTGTTGCCCGCGTTCCTGATTCAGCTCTCTCGGTGCCCTCGTTCAGCGGTTACTGCAATTCTTTAGTGTAACAACCGTTACAATATGATCCAGTATTGTGGAACATGGCGTCAATAAATGCATGACCCACCAAAGGCCCAAGATACAGTGCACATGTTAAAATGCAGGCTGTTTCTGCCAAGCTCAAATCACTTCATTTGGCAGTTCCAACTTGTAGTTGCATTCAATAGAACTGTCTAGGCCTTCTTCCGATCCTTCCAAACTGGACACAGAGCACCGATCCTTTAGGCAGAGCACAGCGCAATGAAGCACACACACTAGAGAAGTCAGCCAGACTGGAAAGGCCCTTTACGTGGAATATCGCATTTCGACAGCGCTACTTGAGTGAACGCCCTACTACAGCTGTATTCGCACGCTGAACACAGCACATTTCATGACGGTTCACAATTGAAGAAGCGCTCTGAATAAACATTGAAGTTCGCCGACGTCCGGCGTAGAGAGAAATGACAGATACGAGGCAACGACTAAAGTGAAGGGGCCCAGCGCTTCAACAGCTTTGAAGAAATGAAAAACACAAAGTGCATTTTGTTTCGGTGCCGAGTTCACTGAGATAAAGCACATTCAGACATTAATTTACATTTTACTTTTACACTTGGGTAAAATGTCGTACCAAAGCATATAAAACTCACACTGATTCCAACCTATTTTGACCAAAATCGTCAGTGCATGGCGCTTTTTGCAGTACGCGGCAGTAGCAGTGGTGCCTCTTCGCAAATAGCCCCGCCACATCTTGTGGATGCTTCACTGCACATATATTGCAGTTATACCGTGCGGTGAAGCTTCCTCAAAACGCAACTGTTCGGCCTAAGCGCAAAGGGGCGGTATTCATATCTGATTGTGAAATGAAATTAATGTTTCAGCCCTATGTGGTGCCTATTCACTTCTATTACTATAAAGATAGCCAATCGTATTGCGCACACAAAACATGCACCACACGAGCCAGCTACAGGTGAGGACCTCTTTTAATACGTCTTCCGAATGAATAATATAGCAACTTAAAGATCCTGTTTTAACATAGTTGGCTGGAATATTTGTATTAATGCACCATACACGTAAAACGGCTTTTCCAAATATGAAAGGTAAACCGAGCAGTACAATACACTGAGGTGCTTATTCGGCTTCCGGGGAAAGATCTCAAAAAAGAAAACCCGCTTTTCTGATAAGCGCTGTTGTCAAATTAGCATTGTCAAGCTTCAGTCGGACTAGGAAGAAGAATACAAGCCTTTTATGTCAAGACAAGGTGTTTTAATTCGTAGTCTCAAGAGCAATATATTTTTATACCCAGAGAAGAAAAATATAGTTTTGTGAAAATGAAGAATGATGGATCATTTTACTGTAGTCATGATGACAAATATTTTGAATTATCTCACGCCCAGCAGTGAAGGTCACAGACTAAACTAGCCAATAAAGGCTATTATAGCTGTTTGCAGAATCGACGGTAACAAAATGCACGAGTTTTATTTGGACAGAACATTTGGTTTTTCTTCACGCCTTCTTGAACAACCATATCATCGGGCGAGAATAGCGAATGCGGCTTTGCGTGAGAAATATCAGCGTATAGTGTGAGCTTCCGATTAAAATTACAAAAATATGTACCGGAAAAGTTATGCACTACTGAATGTGAATCATTGCTGCATCTTATGTGCTTCCAATTTAGGCTTTGTGAGCTTTTGTGACTTATCGTTTTTCTTCTTTCTTGAAACTGGCTTTTGGGACAATAGCGCCAGGCGAGTTGAGATTGTTAAAATGCCTCATAAAAATTGCGATGTAGACAACGCAAAAACAGGACACCCTTGCTTGTTTTACTATAACTTCGCTGCAAACAGGTTGATCGCTCAACTCTCATTTTGCACATGATTGTTCAAAACTTATATTAGAATCGCAGTTTTATTGCGAAAGCAATACTACACCAGGTGTAATTTCTTTTCGCGTGGTCCGTGGCCCGTGGACCCCCCCTGCTTCTCGAGGATGAGAAGACAACGAAGAAGAAAACGAAGCAGATAAAGAAGATGACGAAGAAGACGACGAGGAAGACGGCAATAAAGAAGAAGAAGAAGGAGGCGGAAATGACGAAGACGACAAAGACGACAAAAACGACGAAGAAGAAGAAGACGACAAAGACGACGAAGGAGAACAAGAACGCTTGGTAACCCACATGTAATGCTTTCGCTCCATACATACATACAATTCAACACAGCAGCGGCCCATCACTATCTGCTCAAAGTATGGTTGCAAATAAAATTGCTTCTAAAGCCCCTGCAACTGAGTAACATAACAGCGCTCTATGATAATGTTCTCCTATAGACCAAGCAAGAGGAATTCCTTTGACATTTGCGGTTTAGTCATGCCGCATCTCCGTCCTCATTCAGTACTTTTGTTTCGCGACATTGCCAAAACTTTTCTCTTTTCAACATAGAGCTGTCAAGTAGGAAAGACACAAAATGACTTTGTGCAAAGAAAACGATGGCGCCAAATATTCAGTCAGCCTCTGAGGTCCCTGAAAAAGGTCCTTGCCGGTGCGAGTTTTTCATATCATCTTGGCTTTGCTTGGTCTCGGCCCCAATCAATCATGCTGCCGCAGGGTGTGAGGCGGAATAATCCAATTTCTTATCCTTAGCGAGTACCCATGACTTCCCTTCTAAAAGAAGCCTGCCTGAGAGAAAAGTTCTGTATTCAATTTCGGCAGAGTGCATCTTCTGGAAAACTGAATTACTGTTTCTCTAGCAGACTTCTATCCGTAAACACTGTCCCCGTAAGTATGCATGCTGAACCTGCTTCATGAATACGTTGTGTGCTTTGTTGCTTATTTGTATTCTAACTTCGGTGCTTCCAAAAAACAACACTAGATGATCAAATAACACCGCTCGGGAGGTGATGCAAACGGTACAGGGAAAGCATGGTTGACAATACACAAATAACAAAGTTTAAGAAGTACACAGGCCACATGCATTGGTACGCTCGTACATAATATTGGAGAAATTTTATGACACAACGTGTGTAACACTGGCTGTGCATGCATATACTTAACATTGTTTACGGTGCCGTGGTAACAAGGACCCGTTCATGATGACTTCGCAGTGAAATTGACCACTTATGCCTAAATATAAAAAAGAATACCACTCGAACCTATACTGTAAATACAATACAACTCCAGCGCCCGCGTCTCCCTTCGTTTCTGGTGATGACTTAGAGGGCTGCGTTTTACTCAGTATCTTCGATGCACGAGACGGACATTAGGAAAAATGCTGCCAAAAAAAAAAACTAACTTTCTAATTTTTGTAACACATTACCTCCCCGTGGTTGAGTATAAGAAGAGTTTCTTGTGATCATGCCAGCTATCCACGACAGTTAAAAAAAAAACGCAGTCCTGAAAGCTGTAATAAATAAGTATTCATGCAGCTTTCGATTACCAATTCTGCCATGAATATCAACTGTCGTTCCACCAATCGCATCCTTCTTTTTACTCCAGTTCTAGAACTCTATTTTACAAGAATATGTTCCGGTTGTTTTACAGCGGAGTTGCGAAGTAAAACTACAAAAACTGGTGGAAAGTTCCGAGAATCAAAAAATATTTTGGTTACATTCTCCTCATCAACGAATTTCTTTCCACATAAAGCTGAAACAGACTGCACCCAGATCTTGAGCGTGCCAGCTGTACTATTCAAACTCAAACATCAAGGTCATCTGGCTCACAACGTTTCAATTTGAACTCATGTGATGTGCAGCAAAATCGCCGTCTTCATTCTTGAAAGTCATTCACCCGCACAATCTAACAACTGCACACGCGTCAGTATCATCTGAGCCTCGCCATATAGTAACATCACAAAAAACGTTGGCACGACTGGGTTCCGAACGAGCGCTGGAAGAAACATATGAGTTCTCCTGGTTTAAGTACGAGAGCAATATTGGTTCGCCTTTTTTTTGCAGTTCTTGACAAATTCAGCTAAGCACACAAAAATACATTCGTAAGCTGCCTACAAACAACTTGCGGGAGGCATTACGCTGTCAACGGAGCCGATCACGCCTCGTATGAAACTTATCCTGTCATAAGGCAACCTTCCTGGCGTGTACCGACAAGGTTTTCACTCGTCGCTGGACATCTCACAAAGAAAAGAAAAAAAACATGCCCTCCCTCCTTCTTCCCACCACTTTCGCACCCTTCTCAACAGCCCCTCGGCCTTATTCCAATCCTGCAACCACCCGCTCGTCGCCTGCTCTTTGCTTTACTTATAGTTGCATACAACAAGCCCTGCGTCACACCCGAAGGAGTCAAGCCGACTCTGAAACGTTTAGTTTATGTGAAATGAACAAGTGTTCATTAAACACATTTTCAAGGTTTCATTAGTTAGCAAAAAACTCGTTTAAGACAACCGAATCTCTTAAAATGTTTAGCTTCTGAAATACCAACACACTTTTAATTAGAACTTCAAATGAGGCTGCATTACCTTTATTAATGAAAAAAAAAAACACAAATTTTGAGGTGCAGTAGAAAAGTCAATTATTTATAATAAAAAAAATCCTTACCGTTTCTAGTCTCTATTGGTTTTCAAAGAAGGATGAATTTTCTGTGTTCACTTTCACGAATAGTATGCGGAGCCCGTATGATTTAAACTCTTCGCATTTTTCTTCCACCTTTTCTGCTCTACTGTACACAACAGCATAGTGAGCTAGTACGTGTTGGACTATTTAAATTTACTTTCTTTATGGAATGCTTATTTTCTGCCACCTGCTACATACCCGAAATTTCACATAATCCCGTTCCAAAATCATGCACTTTGCCGTAAAGGAAGTGATTAGCACATTTTAATCATAGAAAGCTTCTCACAAAGAACCCCCCCCCGTAACGTGAACACCCCACGAAGCGCTTCCCGAACGAAATGTAAATGACACAGACGCATCAATGCCAAAAACAAGCTACAGTGATTCAAAACGCCCTAGACTGAGTAAATCAGCATTCAGGCGTTTCGAGAGTTCTCCATGTGCATGCCCAGCAAATTTAGTTTGCACACGAAGATTTGCTGCATGTTAGCAGACAGGTAGGGAATGCAACGCAGCATTTATTTTCGGTTTCTGTCGCTTTTTAAATTTAGCCTTGGCAACAACTGTGTTCAGGCATCTAGCACATCTCGCGTGTAGGTGTCTTTTTCGACACCATTATTTCGACAGCAATGAGATGGTGCCCAAAGAATCGCTCTATCTACACAACTCTCATGGCTCCACCTATTTTTTTTTTTTTTTGCTTAGACGTTTTACTACATACGCCAGAAGCAAGAAACCACAGCGTGGCTCTGTAGGCAGACCTCTGCGCTTGGCGTTGTTTTTCGAATAGTTAGGCTGTAAACGTGTGGTAAACTAGCAAATAGCCTCTGGTGTCGGCTGCAAAAAAATTCAGCGGCATCTGTGATAAAAATACAGTACCTGTAGCAGGAGGGTGCCAAAAGTGGACAACAAATTTGCGCAAACTAAGCTAGCGTGTCCAAAGCTGCTGTCGCTTTGTCTTTGACACGTTGTTCGCAAAAAAAAAAAAGTAAACCAATAAACGCCGCAGGCTATGCCAACCTGCCTCAGCAGGGGAAGTCATTACGTCTTTTTTCTCATTCATATAGCTAGATTTCTGCAAATGAATCCAGTTAGCTCTCTCAATACTTGACTGCGCAAGACACTGAATCCAGTAATCTGATCTTGAGCTGTTTTATATACTGCCAGTTGTATCTCGTTTTCTACCCAAATGTGACCTTGTGGTCAAGAATTCGCTCATTCCTACATCAGTCATTTTCTTAGCTCTGTGTCCTAAATATGTGCGTGCATGAGTGCATTGAGCAGCCACAAAACCTCGTTACCCAAAAGAATTACTCCGGCTGATTTGCGTATTGTCTTGGCAAAGACACAAAATCATTTTCAGCACCTGAACCTAACAATTTCCTACGTCCACGAGAGAAATAATATCGTGAAAAGAGAGCTATAGCATTCGGACAACCACTTGACTCTTCTAATGTGAAAACAGTACATTTGTGATTCATTATTAATATAACGTATACGCTTTAACACTATATTGTGTTTTTAGTTATGCGAATGTGTCATCGTAAAAATTCTTGTTTAATGCTCAAGTAAACTATAAAGAGCAGATAAAAGTGGGCGTAATCAAATCTCCTAGAATGGAAAGTTCCAAGGACAGCAGCAGATCTGATCGGAAAACATTATGGCGGGCCCGATGGTGAAAAATGAGGAGAAGAAAAAGTATTTGTAACTGACAGCAGCGAGCACAAGCAGTCGCAAATAATCACACAATACAGTTTTTTGCATACTAAACAATCGCTGCTTTCCCGGTCAATATCTTAATTGAAGTGGGCCAATCTGGGCATTGCGCGACAAGGCTTCCGGCCGACGACGTTTGACGTTTAGCAGCGTACATAGTTCTTATTTTACGCAGATAGTTTCGAAGCAACGAACGCGAGTAGTTCTTCCGATGACGTCGATTTCACTCCTATCAGAAGGTCGAGAAGGCTGCAGATGGCATAACTGCTCAGCTTCACTCGCGTTTAGTATACTGCTTCTGGAGCTAATTTTAGAGTGCTAGCTTCATAGATAGAAGAAACCAAAGCTACGTTGTGATAGGACAGACATGTCGTCGCACAGTTTGTCGTTACTTACTTTGCTTCCATAGTCATTTTGTTTTCTCCGCTAATGTTTTGATTGCAGTCTATCGCGAGATGTGAGTATTTGAAACTACATTGAGTTGAAATTTATTTCTTCATTCCATCTTTCTCGCTTTTCTCATGTTCTCGATCTTTCGTCGCAGAGGCGGCTAACCGTTAGGCGTGACATTTCGTTTACTTGCCGCTTTCTGCAGTCGTGTCGGTACGCGAGATAGCTTTCTCGTCTGTGGCACATCTGTGAATGCCATGTGTAATATTATTGCTCCACGTCCCAACATTTACCGAAGTTTATCGCTCACGCGATCATTCCTGCGGCATTTTATCTCATGGTAGGTGGCGTTAAGAAAGAGTACTGTACGTGCTCGAAACACACGATGCATGATTTAGGTTAGTTCTCCGTACAGCTTTTAGTTCTAAAACTTACTTAAAATTAAAATACTCGCAACACCTTGTATTTCCCTCAGCTCGCTCGAGCCAGAGGAGAGAAAACACATGTGGCCCTCCTTGTAGCTTAATTCTTTTCCTTCTCTGCCTCTTAGTGTCATTGTTAACCATACCCATGTTCATATGAAAGATGCAAGATCTCCCACCATCTGATGGATCTCATCATCGACAGAACGTACAAGAACGAATTTGGTAATACTGTCACAAAGCACAATGACGTCTCAACAGAAAGGAAAAGAAAAGTAATCCAGTATGTAATTAAGCCGGAAACTTCAATTCAGCTGTTCGTTGACAATAATGGTTCATTTATTCCGCAGTTATTTCCGCACTAACGCTCGTTTAGTCCCCCATGAAATGGGGTCACTGCGGTTCCCACGTATCACGGCCATGTTTTGCGGGACACTTCGTTAATGCCAGCTCGGAATCCCATCGCAAATTAACAGCTCACCCTCCATGGCAGTTGTCCGATTCATTCATGCGTGAACCGGAACAAAAGAAGCGTGGAGGTGAACATTAACGTTCTCCTGGGCTATATGAACACGGGCGGGACTGAAGACTCGGTCGATTGTTAGACTGGCATCGAGTAAAGAATGCTTCCTGGAATCCAGTGAAGGCGCGTGGCAGAGAAGAGAGATCAAGTGAAAGAAAGAAAGAAAGAAAGAAAGAAAGGAAGAAAGAAAGAAAGAAAGAAGGAAAGAAAGAAAGAAGGAAAGAAAGAAAGAAAGAAAGAAAGAAAGAAAGAAAGAAAGAAAGAAAGAAAGAAAGAAAGAAAGAAAGAAAGAAAGAAAGAAAGAAAGAAAGAAAGAAAGAAAATATATTCGGCACAAGGAAACAAAAAGGAGACGGCGTAGAAAATTTGTGCCGTTTGCTAGGGTTCGCATCCGTACTCTCTCACCCTCGCTGGCCTATATTGTATGGCACTCGCATAAACACTAATTTCGCTCGTTGTTTTTTTTTATTTCTTGCCTCCTGACCCCTTTCTACTGCGTTCTTTGCTCCCCTCTCAAGGAGACTGATGCCCTCTAGCCGCCGATTACCCTTTTCATCCACAAAAAAGAAGGCTCAGAGTCTGTCTGTCAGCGATGTAGTATGTTTAGCCACCAGACTGTGCTAATATTTAGCTGGTTACTGTTCCGTTTGTTTCGCGTCCTCCGGCTAGTAGTAAAGCCTTCCACATCTGGTTTACGTGCTTCCTTTTCCGTAACTCCCTGCAGTAACTGCCCAATAGAAAAGCGAAGACTGAAACACAACTCCAGTTTCGGAGGCGAGAAATTTCTCTGAATATTTGCTTTGCACTCAAAAATGAAAAAAAAAATATTATTACGAAAACAAGAGTTGTTAACTCCAGCACCGTAGAGCACTGCTGAAAACCCTTGTTCTAACAAAAGAAGTCAAACGGCTTTAAAGCAAATTGATTTGCATGAAAAGCGCTAAATAACTTAAACAAATCAGGTGTATTAGAGGCATATCTGTATTCTGCGCGCAGTGCACACCAACAAAAAAAAAAAAAACGTGCATGTACAGTACAACAGTAAACCAATGCCAGGCGCGCATTATTTCAATCCATGGTTTATAAAAGAAACTTGAGACGCTGAAATTCTAAAAGCCTTCGTTGTACAGAAGACATCCTTGAAATAATAGTCCTGCTTTTGTACAGGAAAGGTGTTGAAGAAGGGAGATGAGGAGAAGGAAAGGCAGGGAGGTTAACCGGTAAAAGAAACAGGTTTGCAACCCTGCACTGGTGGAGGGGGGTAAGGAATATCAAAGTGGTGGATAAGAGAGTGATGGGTGAAGTCAGTATATTCACTGGACTTCTTCAACAGCCGCAGAGCTAAACGCTCTTCATGTCGCAATTAGGCATGTCAGTCAGAAGAGCCCTCAGCGGTGGTCTATTTCCACAGATTCAAAAGCAGCCCTGCAAGTTTTAAAACCGAATCCGCCATGGAGCCCATGAGCAACTGTTCGGGGAAATACTAGAACTTCATCACTATTCCATATGTGGAGGACATGAGCGGGCAATCTTCGGGCGGACGAGGTCGCGCGATCAGCCCACCAAGACGGAGAGTGTGTGTTGATCCCCATTTCCATGGCAGACGCAGCGGGCAGGCTTCTAGATTGTTCTAGAAACAACATGGTAAAGCGCCTAGTCTTCAAACATTTAGGAAGTTTATTAGGTCCAAAAGCGCATTTAGGAATTCCTTGCAATAAAAATCACATATGAATAACATACCAGCGATGACATAGAGGCAGAACACCCACCTTGCATGCTTGAGTATCGTGGTTCGAGTCCCGGTGCAGCGCAATTTTCCACCGGCTTGAAGAAAATAAAAAAAAATAAAAAATAATCCGCGTGTCGATAGAATTGCAGGAGCCGGATCGGGGTGCGACCTGATGCCGGTGAGCACATCCGGAAAAGCAGACCCTCACCAAAAAAGGATTTGGCCACCCCGGGGTAAACATTCGCCACAACCTCCTTTGAGTACTCCAACAAACCCTTGGGCCTCAGTCCCCAGCGGGTGCGAAGCAACTGACAAGGGCGGTGGTCAGACCTATAACGCCGCAAAGGGGGCTAAGAATATCTGGCTCAGGACAGTCCTCCATTAGAAACTGCCCTGGCAACATTAAACGCTAGAATTTTAGCTAGGGAAGCTAGTTTAGCAACCCAGATATAGAAAGTAGAGGGTACGAAATGACATGTGATAGGGTTTAGTGAGGCCTGGAGGCGAAATGAGGCATATGCAATACTGCAGGATAGACATGTATTGTGTTATCTTGGTTTACCGAAGAGACGATAGCTAGGAGTAGGGTTCCTAGTTAATATAGATATCGCTGGTAACATAGAGTGTTCTATAAGATTAATTAGATGGTGGCAGGCGCCGTAAGTAAGCTTATTAAGCGGTATCAGCTGAAGGTTGTAAAGGCCTACGCGCCGAAATGGGGTCAGGATGACCAGGCAGTCGAAAGCTTCTACGAATATGTAGAATTAGTGTCACGAAATCGGCGCCCGTTTTCGTTTAGACATCGGCGTCACCCCCGCCTCATCAGTTTTCACTAACTTAATATTGTCTTTGATTATTCAACTCTAAAATATTGCCCGCTAATCCAAAGTGTTACAGACGAAGTACTTCAGCACTTTCATGAACCGTACTAAATTGTTTCCGGCGAACTGTGACTGACGGAATCTCTTTGCCCGCTTTTGGACTACTATTTGATTGTTCGCAGAACGGGATAGATGATCCAGGATGGCTGCAGAGCGACTGTGTGCCCGGAGAAGCAAAAGAGCGATATACCAGGTGTCGGCTCTCTCGGCCTACAGTTTTTCTCGGATGACGGCGAAAATGCAGACGTTGACCCAGTGTCATTTCTTTTAACAGAATGAACAAGATGCTTCATAACTTTTTTTTTGCAGCTTATGATGGCTTGTCTTATCGCCGAACAACGGTCAGTGGCATTCATTTGTGCCGTCAGGAGACATGAGCCGGAAGCCGAAAAACATACAACCGGCGTAACGGCCTGTCGCCTCACCGTGGCCACATTCACTGCAAGCTTCTCAACCCAGTAGCACTGCAGAAGTGATTCATCACGAGGACTTTGTTGTTTTTTTCATTTTTTCAGGGACTGTCGAAGCACAAAAAAGGGCTGCAAGAGGCATATCACAAAGGCATATATTGCGGCTTGTGATCGCGTTCGTCGACTTTGCGTATCAAAACGGCGGATTCAATCGCAAAACCATTGTTTCAGAAGGTAATATAATACATCCATTTATTCACCTAGTGAAGGGGGAAAAAACATCGCTGGAGTTATTCTAGGCAGCTGTTAACATCATGCATCTTGTTATATTCATGCGCGAAGTGCCTTCCTTTTTTTATATCTTGGCACGAACTGTACGGTAGACGTCAGTGCGTAAGCATTTCAGTTTTGTGTACTTGTCTAATCACCGGGGTAGTGTAGTGGTCAGGAAGCTCGTACACTGTGCCCAAGGACGCGGAAACGAATCCCGACCTCGGCGGCTGCTTTTCGGTGGAAGCAGAAAGCAATGTGTCCTTGTGCTGTGTGATGTCAGTGCAAGTTAAAAAATGGATCAAAAGATAGTAGAAGTTGTCTAGGACTTTTACGGTATTATGTAAAAAGTTAAGAAGATGGGCGCTTGGGTCGGAGTCAAGGTGGTCTTTTCTGCACCTGAAATTTCTTCATAATTGCAGGATAGCAAACGCTTAAAACTTCAACCTACCCTGTTCAAAACGCCACCAGAAGCGCTTCGTAGGATATTCGAAGAACGTCATATACTCAGTACTGCCTGAACGGTGGCAAGCGGTATACAGGTCAAGCTAGAGTGTGCCTTGACAAGTTGTTAAAGGCGCACATAGAGATTGTAGAAATGATTCGGGCAGCATAATAATTGAGCACATTAAGAAAGGCCGTATTGTCGTAATTATAGAGTGATGTTGCACAGGTACACGACGTAGCTAGGAAGACAGATTATCGAATCGTATGAGATTGCAAAGTCTGTGGTAGCTTGGGTGTCAGCAACCCCTTAATTTTGGTATCAAAGAACTGAAGTATTGGGAGCTGTAAGTAAACTAGTTGTAAGCCTTGACTTCGTGCGATGACAGTATATCAGTTGTGTTGGTATCTTCCTGCGTTTTCCTGCCATTCCGTTTTTTTCTGACGCAGGCAGCTGCTGTATATTAGAGACTGACTGGTCAACCAAATGCTTGAGATGTTAGTTAGCGCTCTGTTCTGTCACTTCGTTCCATCCTGTGCTTGTCTGCGCTGTAACTCAATTTCAGCAATATGCCAACTAGCCTGCAAAACCTGGCATATCGCTTTTATCTGCATCGCAGCAACCTAAGTGCACGAAGTGATTCCCCTCGCTCGCTTTTTATGTCACCTTTATGGTGCTGATGTGACCCTTAAAAATTTTAAGAACCCTAACTGACTGGCTTAGTAAACCACTCAACATCTTTTGAGATTAAGTGGAGCGACAGATTTGATCGGTACTTCGGGGTTCACCTTAGTTTTAACGCTGCTGTAGGCGGATTCGGGAAAACTCAACTTCCTCGAGATTCAGGGGAGCGACACACTTTACTTCGAGATGAGTATTAACCATAGTCTAGGCGGGCGGTGTATATAAACGACAGCTGCAGCGGACAGAAAATTTCAGATGTGGAAAGCATACCATATAGCCATCTTCAAGACAGCCTACATCTACAACTAAACTGATACACGCCGCTGTCCTCTACCATGCACGAAAGTCAACCATTGATAACAAGTGAATCTCCAGACTGCACTGAATGTGTGCCGTGTTCATATAGCAGCCGACGTAGTAGCCATTTTGTCGGAAGAACACATTCTGTAGTCTTCAGGCAGGCGGACTTGGTCTCGTGCACGTGGGGTTGAAAGTCACGGTCGAGCGTTTCTTACATTTCAGGTAGCAGTGGGAGCCATTCCTACCAGCAGCTCAGTACCACCATGTCTCCGTACACTTGACACTATGGCTTGTCCCAACGAGTCCGTTTCTCTCGAACGGCTGAAAGACGTTTAGTGAAGCGAAAGCTGAGCTGGGGGGGGGGGGGGAGTCTTCACCGACTAGGCTTCCTGGAACGGACCCCTCCTTTGCAGTAGTAGTACCAAACATCCCACTTAACGTGGCAGCTAAGATTATAGTTGCGCTAATCCTTAAACACATGCACATTGAGTTCCACGCTGGCCGTAGGATAGAGCCAAGAGACTCCTGCGCCAATACAATCATGACATAAACGTCCTATATATGGACGTTGGACGATATCCATCATGATAGCAGCGCTATGGGCCGGTTGTTACCGACACGAGCGGCTCAACTAGAGTTACGGCCACAGTTCAGAGCACCAGCTCAAGCACGACGGCTGAGGATGCCGCCATTGAGGATGCCCTTGCTTTCATACACAGCAAGGACGCACGTGACCAACACCACACCACTGTGGTTTACACGGTAATCACAGATTCACAAGCTGCATGTCTAGCCATTGCACAGAATGCGTTATCTGTGACGCTGCGAGCGCGATCCTTCCAATCCATGCCGATACATTTCCTGCGGTTTGAATCGCTGGGACCCATGGACCCTTTAGAATCGCTGAATCGCTGGGACCCTTAAGGGTAATGAGAGTGCGCACGCGCTCGCCCGAGCAGCAACCATTCGGGCGCTGTCGACGGAAGCGCAGGAGGAATAAGATTCGGCGAGTGCCTACGCAACACTGCAGTGTTATGCACAAACTGCCGTACATAGACAAGAACACTGTTATCTCCGCACCCAAAACTCACTAAGATTGAAGCTGTCGCATGGGGTCAGCCTCAGACTCATACTTTTAATATTCCTTATCGCAAACACCCCTTCTTCCCATTCTTCCCTATCTGCTGTCCAGAGAAACGTCCCACCTTCCAACAACACCGACCTACACTATATCATGATGGAAAATAGCGCGAAAAAGTACACGAAGGACGGAAGTACACATGAACGTTAACAAACTTGCCCAACTTTCGGCATTACACTATGTCATTCTGCTTGGGCCTGCCGAAAACCTCAAAATGATGTTCCCCAATAACTCTTACTGCTCCCTCTTCTTAGGAAGATGCCTTGTCCTCCACAGAGTAGACTGACCAACGCCGGCTGATCGAGTGGGCCGAGCAAATAGCTGTGGCTAACGGTGCAATCGAAGTTTTAGATTGTTCCTGAGACCACTGTCAGCAGCAAACACTGGTAAGACCGACGATAGCAGCTGTGCCCTGCACTCAGGGTTCCCCTCAGGATTGCAAGGAAAATAGGCGATAAATGTTTTTCCGCCTCCTCCTCCCACCAGTTTAAAGTGATGAAGGTATATCGTTTGACGTGGTTTTGTCTCTGGACCTTCAGTTTGTACAAGGAGACAATGCCTGTTCGTTCTGCAACACCCAATGTGCGTTCGGCACGCAATAGCATCGGCTAAACTGTTTCTTTTTTTTTCATTATATATGTGTATCGATCCCAATGCCAACCCCATAGTGGCTGAGTATTTTTGATACTCTGATGCGTCTGAGGAAATATTTTTCATAACCATGCATCGTTGTTTTGTGGCGTCCATGCACTGTGAATATTGAAAAGTATATTTTGTGCTGTCTGAAAAAGCAATAAAGAAACATAGATTCGGTTTCCAGTATACGGATTAGCCTGCTCCACCTTTGCACAAAAAAAGGTGCTGCTTCGAATACCTTCACTGCGCACTGCGTTTTTTTTTTAGTTTTGTTTAAGTCTAATATAATAAGCATGTTATTTTATTGCTATGAACAACATTCCAAGCTCTTGGCTTGGTTTCTCGAGGTGCTAGAGCCGCCGACTCATGCAGGAAGATTCGGAATGACAGCTTCCCCTAGTTTTGTTCTAGTCCATCCTGAGTAATAAACAGGCATACCGAATCGTGTATAAAACTGTGACAGAAATTTTTAGCTGCGCAGCAAAGAAGTGTAGAGCCTGTGTGGTAAAAGGAAAGAAGCACCTAGAAAATCGCCCTTTCGTACGATTAAAAGCGCTTTTATCGCTCGAACTCTCATCGCACGGGCTGCTCGCCCTGACTTATTGAAGTAATACAATTGAATAGTACAAACTCACGGCTCACATACTAGTCTTAAAGTTTTCCTTCCTTACCAGCATTACGTTCATCCGGAGCTGAAAGTTAGCGAGACGCTGCTCGCCTGCAGCGCTGCAAATATACCGACAGCTACAGGGGTTGCGACGCTGAAAGAAAAAAAAGCTTAATGGAAACCAGCCGACCAACTTATTCTAGCAGCGAACTTGTTTCATAGACTGCGCAGCTGGTCTCGTTTTAGTTTGAACGCAGTCCAGGACAAGAGAAACGGCAGCCCACACTCTGCACCAAGTAATCAGGGAGGTCAACACCGGCTCCTTCGTTCTTGACAACAGAAATCACAATCAAGCACTGAGTGCATGGCTGGCCTTTATTTTCATCACACTTGTATATTTATTTTTTGCTTCTCAAACATTGATGACATTTGTCCCCTTTCCTTTGGGCACACGTGCGAGGCAGATAATTTAAATAAATAATTCTTTCTTTCTCTTTTTTTCTTGGTATTTTATTGTGGCAGCACATTAAAAATTTAACGTTGACAGTTATTCTGCGTTGTAACCGACTGAGAAGAAAGACATACAATTTGAAGCAAGAACATTAGCGCAAAGTACACTTGAAGAAAGTGGGTTTTAGCTGATAACGTTCCGTGTGACAATAAGCTCCAATTATTTGCATCAGGCCACCGGAATTCACAGTAATTTCAGTGGATATTAATAAATTATTACTTGAACACTTTTGATGTGAATATGACATCATCATCAGCTGCTTTGTGTTGGCAGACGTCTGAATGATTTGGACGAAAAGTGGCCCTCTCATATTAGCAAACCAGTCATGGCCTACGTATCGTGTTCATGCGTGTGGATCTTCCAGCAGCATCTTTTCAGAAGTTTAGAAGATCTTTTTTTTTAAACTGATGAATGTCTATGGTCACAGCTTTGGTCATTTACAGGTACCGACATCCAGCCGAGATCGGTGGTCTTGCGTCCGCTTGCCTTCGTCTTTCCCCCACTGGCTGTTTGGTAGGCTTAACAGCATCTGCTCTTCTAGTGTGCCGGTGCCTAGTAAAATTCTTTCTTTATCTTTTGGCCTTTGCCAGCGATAATTCCAATGATTCAATGTCTCACTTTTGGACAGCCACCGTGAAGATACTGTTAAAGTAGAAGGGGAGACTGTTTACGATATTGCGATACCGCAGTATCTTTCCTGTAAAGCTGATGCGCGGTAATCAAAAGAACACAGTTGGGTAATTTTATATAAATAATGGTTCCAGCAAAACTCAACATTTATGGCTTCAGTTGTCCTTACATGCTCATCTTAGTGATTATGCGGCGTGTTTAGTAAACCAGGTGACTTGAATTTTTTTTAAATATCGTTTCATGGATGTACCGGTAGACATTCAACTGCACGTAAAATTCCAAAGCCAAGTGAACACCCGTGGCAACCATTGATCATCGTTGCTTATCAGGCCCCCTCCATTCGCTGGCAAAATGCCATTTCGAGGTAGTTGCGCTGTGTCTGAATTATCCTCTGCCAGACATCTGTCTTTCTGTTATTCTTATTGTCCGTCCATATTTACATACCCGAAAATTTTGAAAAAGAGATCAAGTATATATTTCACATAGAGGATAACTGCATCATAGCAATCAATATATCCTCAGATCCCCTTCATGAAGCATGTAGTTCTCGCTGTAAATTAAAAGAAAGTATCCTCATTGGATCTGGATGGAAACATTATTCACTTCTTTCAAGCGCAAGACAAAATTCAGAAGCAAAATTTTGTTACGCGTTGGAAGCTTAGAGTATTTGCATCAATAGGATCATAAGAGTATATTCAAACATTTTATAGTTCATCCAGACATATTTCAGAGATGCATACTACTGGTGTTCTATTCTATATCCGAAAGACTCCTATGAGCCCAAGAACTACTTTGAAAGCAAATTTGAAAACCTACACACAAAACAAAGATATGAATGGCAGTAGCTTACATTTTGCAACAGTCGCCTGACAATTTAGATGTGCTGCCCCAGAAATTGTACATGTGCGTTCTAAGAGATGCCACTCCCCGAAATGACGGCGCCGTCAATAAACAGGTGGAGGCGCTCGTTAATCAATAATTGTTTTATCTTGATCGTTTGATATCCTAGTTGTCACTAGAGTGAAGGTGACTTTTGTAAATATTGGCTGTTCGAAAACGCTGCCAGAATTATTTTATGTTTTTACGTTTTATGAAATATATAAAGAATAACAGAATTTTTCCTGCTATAAGGCCAAACAAGGAATGCTTTCGAAATTTATGACAGCACTTGGAATTATTTCTTATCTTTTGGAATTAATACACCAGTGTAAATACGAATAGACACTGCGGCATAAGACCCAGTCAAGCATTTATGTTGAATCTGTGTTGCCCTAGCATGAAATGTCTGCCCATCGCATATTTACCTCAGGTTTGAATTTGATTTAGGATTCAAGATAGTTGCATGCATTCACAGTAGTGTGCCCGGACATGTGTATTCTAACATAACATCTGTAATTTAAAAGTATCGAAGTAAGATAGACAAGCAATAGATAATCCACAAATGATGCTACTGAAATGGTGCATTTTATAGCGTGGATTTTTCATGGCCCCTCGCCATGCGGTCTCGACGTATTCTTCCGGACTTCGAGAACACACAAGTAGATCGAAGAAGGGTAATAAAAAAATTTCAAGGGGTGCTCTTGCCTTTTCTTCTAGCAGCAAAGTTTGCTCTGGCTGTTTAGGTAACTGTGTTGTTGCTGTTTTAGTCAGCGATGCGTCTCGCCAAATTCCCAACCTTGAGTATGTACCACTAGTAAAATGGCAAAATAAACCAGGCTACCGCCTTTTGGCTCACTGTCTCTCTGATGTTGAACCAGTAGGAACATATGAGTGGTGACGTAATAAAATTAGCAACAAATTGTTAAGGAGCAGCGTACCATGAAACGGGTAATTGCTCGGCCATGGCGGTAGCTTTATCCTCGCAGTAATTGTAGTAACAAATATTTATTGACAAAAAAAGAAGATGAAGTCTTGGCAGCCGGTGTCCTTATTTCAGTACACAAATGGATCTTGTGGTCTCCTGGATTGAGTGACACTACGTTTCGTTGGTTTGTCAGTTCAGATCTGGACAGAGTGGTCTCTCCCTATTGCTTCGCTCAATGTGTTATTAGAAGTTCCAGTTTGTTTTCATCATACCCCAACAAAACGCGGTATGCTGTGTGTCTATAGCCGGTCCACGAAAATGAGGTCTTGCCTTTGGGGACAATTGTGTTGCATTTAATTGACTCGGATTTTAAATCATCTCGGCAGCACCTCCAATATTGTTGATTATTCACTGGAGGGCCGTCTGCTTCTGACTATCATACTATTCCTGCCCAGGGATGGAAAAGCAATTGTGCAGTTAAAGTATTCATTTTTCACCTGATGACTTTATTGAAATAACACAAATCTTTGGAGATATTTTATGATCATTGCCATCAAGCAAAGCTGCAGACGTCTTGCTACATGGCTTATTTCTAGCCAATACGTTAATTGATTTTTACGTAAACCGACTTAGCAGCATGTTTTCGGCACAATAAAGTTAATAAACTCGCTGACTAGCCGTTATACAAGGCGTTAGATCCTGGCGATGGAGAACGTACAGGCAGTTTGTATTCTGAAACCATTATTCTCTTCTTATATTCCTCCTGATCGTGTTGAGAGGAAGTGGGGATATATTTACGTACGCAGCATCGAACACATGGAAAAAGCCGGACGAAGTAAATACTCTTATCTACTAGTGCATATGAGTTCCAGTAAGCATTGATCCGAGAAGCCGGCGGTGCAGCACTTCTGCTCACGCACGAGCCGTAGAAACAAGTGAGATCGTAGTTGGGGGATTCAGCAGCTTGCATAATGAAGAAAATGATAATCAGGCCGATAAGAGCCCTCTCTGAACTCTTCCGCGCAATCTTCAAGGTTGTAAATCATGCGCGAAGCATCGAGCATCACAATCCCGATTCCTTTCCTGCGCTTTCTTTCGTATCTTTTCAAGCAAAGGGGACTCTTTATCTATAGCCCCGGTCCCTCCAAATCCTCTCTACCCTATGCACTATAAGGAGCTCCACCGCATAAGTTTTATGACTGTTTTGTTCTTCGGGCCACACCGCAGCAGCGGATCCTCTGGGATCATTGAATGCGTGAGCATGCACGGCTTACAAGAGGGCCGGAATTTAATGTCTCGACGCCTCTCCTCACTCTAGCACCAAGGCAATTTTCATTTTTAGAAGAGAGTGTTATGCGAGGCCCAATGTCCCGCGGCCATACTCATATACTTACGACTCCCGCGTCATCCTGCTGCGGCGGAGATTTGGGCTTCGTGCCTACAGAGAATCATATGTTTGAAGTTAGTTAATGGTCTTGAATACCGCGTAATTATTTTGTCGTTCTCGAGGGTGTAATATACCACGAGTGGCTCCGTTCGGATAGAGAGAATGAATTTAAGAGTTTAGCTCATTTTGTTTTAGGCCTTATTTGCAGTGGGTAGATAAATCCAGGCTTCAGTCATGATCACGGTACATCAAACTTCGGAGTCCTTCCTGTTCGATGCTGTTCTAGTATACTTGAAATATGTTTCCGCGTCTTGTTTTCATAACAGTTTGTGTTTCTCCACGCTATCAGCCTCAAAACTCGGTCTATACGTACCAAGGAAATATAAGACCTCTACGGAGCGATTTTCGGTGTTGTAATGAATATTCCTTGCAAAGCTGCGGAAGGAATTTGATTTGCAGCGCTTGTGTACTCCACGTCTTCGAACTGGGCCGATATTCTGGAACGCTAAGCTCCGCAACTGCTTTAAATTCACCGTAGAGTAGATGTTCGCAGGAGACTTACCACACGAATTCGGCCTTAATCCTCTCCTAGAACCCACTTCGTTCTAGCGCTAGTTAGATAGCTCAAACCTCTCAATCTGGAACGTTCATCTCCAGACCCAAGTCTTTGGATAGCGGGTTGAGACTTTCTCTTTTCGCCACTATCAAACAAGACTACAGTGCTGCCCGCCTCGACCGCTCCACCCCGACTGTCATCCTAGTCTTTCTGTAAGGTAATCTCTCGCTCCTCTATAACTGCAGCTGAACACACGCATCATATCTGCACGACTATATCTTTCGAAACTTCGCCGCGATCTTTCGTGTACCAACTACAATGCCCGGCCCCTATGCCAACGTTTCCCACTGCCTATTTTCCTGCCCGGTCGCTCTGCAATTCGGTTTCTTTCCCACCTCGTTTCACACATTCTGGGTCTGGCTGCACTGGTTTGGTGCTAAGGTGACAAAGAACAGCGCCTGCTCGCCCAGCAGGCACCTAAATTTTGTGCCATAGTAAAGTCCACTATTACATCTAGATACGGGGTCAAATCGACGAATAGGTTATCGGAAACCAAAACGGCATATCTAATCTAGAAAAGCGTAAATAACACCAAAAATGCTTCATTTCTAACATTCTAATAATGGAATTCATAAAATTCTGCCATAGTCTAACAGCATTAGTTAATTAATCTGCTATAATATCACTGCGTGGCCATTACATGTACGAAACCGCTCTAGCACACTTCTGGAGCCAGTCGAACTGACCTCCCAGAAACCCAGGTTCCCGCGTGATAACAAATCGACGCAGCCATTCAGTTCGACAGTTAATTACGAGCAGCGCACTCAATTTTTCCTCCAATACCCGAGGCGCTAATTAAAAAAAGCCGTTACATGAAAACGGAACGGGAACGCCTGTATAGGACATTAGGCAGAAAGCGTTATGCGGTCCAATTTCGTATAATATGGTCAATACTCAGCCGTAAGCTACTCGAAGTTTGTAGAAGTTTTTAACGGGTCACGTGTCCTACAAGAACAAAATATCTCAATCTGCCTCCAAATATGCAAGATGACCGCTCCTTTTCTTCCTACCAATCACAGTGTGTTTCAAGGCATATGGTAAACCAGCGTTGACCGTTTGAAGCCTCACAGCTTAGAAAAGTTACGAGCTTCGTTTTATCAAATGGTATACATATTTGGCAGGTGATATGGTACGGGTGGATCACGGCCGCTTCTATCGAGCGGCCGTGATACAGGTTCTTGAGGAGACAGATGAGGTGAATTGGAACTCCCATCTCTTGGAGAGCTTGCCACAATCTGCTGTGATCTACGCAGTCAAACGCTTTCGCATAGTCAATAAAGCAGAAGTAGATGGGTTTCTGGAACTCTCTTGCTTTTTCCATGATCCAGCGAAGGTTGGCAATTTGGTCTTTAGTTCATCTGCCCTTGCGAAACCCAGCTTGCACGTCCGGAAGCTCCCGATCCAGATACTGCTGCAGCCTACCTTGGAGGATTTTCAACATCACCTTGCTAGCATGCGAAATAAGCGCGATCGTGCGGTAGTTGGAACAATCTTTGGCACTGCCTTTCTTTGGAATGGGGATGTAAACTGACCTCCTCCAATCCTGTGGCCACTGCAGGGTTGTCCAAATCTTCTGACATAATGTCTGCAGAATGTTAACAGCGTCATGGCTGAGATTTTGAAGCAACTCAGCTGGAATGCGTCAATTCCGCTAGCTTTGTTCTTAGCAAGGCTGGCTAAGGCCCATTCAACTTCACTCTTCAGGATGCCCGGCTCGAGATTAGTAATCACAACCGTCTTATGCTGGGTTTGCACATTCGGGTCCTTCTTGTACAGTTCTTCTATGTATTCCTGCCACCTCTTCTTTATCTCTAAAGCTTCAGTGAGGTCCTTGTCTCGTTTGTCCTTTATCACACCCAGCTTAGCACAGAAGCTTCCTTTGATATCTTTGATTGTCTTATACAGAGCTCTTGTGTTCCTAAATTGGCTATTGTCCTCAACTGCTTGGCACTGTATGTTCAGGAAGGCATTCTTATCTCTCCTTGCTATTTTCTGAAAATCCGCATTGAGAACCTTGTATCTTTCTCTTTCCCACATAACTTTTGCCATCCTCCTTTCCTAAGCTATTTGCAAAGCCTCTTCAGATAACAAGTTTGCTTTTTTGCATTTCTTTTGCTTTGGAACTACCTTAGTAGCAACTTCTTGTATTATATCACGAACATCAGTCCACATCTCTTCGGGCTCTCTGTCTTCTAGATCTAATTCTTGAAATCGATTCCTCTCTTCCACAGCATATTCTAATGGAATTTGATCCAGATCATACCTGGAAGGCCTTCTAGATTTCTGCGTTTTCCTCAATCGAAGCTTAATTTTTTCAACAAGAAGCTGATGATCGGTGCCACAATCGACCCCAGGCCTTGTTTTTACTGCTTGTATAGCGCTTCTCCATCTCTGCCGGCAAAGAATATAATCGATCTGATTCCTGTACAGACCGTCCGGTGAAGTCCATGTGTACAGGCGTCTCTTGTGCTGTTGAAAAGGAGTATTCGCTATGGTCAGGTTGTTTTCTTGACAAAAGTCTACTAGCCTCTGCCCAGCTTCATTTGGCTCGCCAAGACCGAACTTGCCTAGAATTCCAGATATTTCTTCACTCCCGACCTTAGCATTCCAGTCTCATATGAGAAAAACGACGTCTGATGATGGGGTGCAGTCTAAAAGGCATTGTAGGTCGGCATAAAATCTTCCAACGTCAGCTTCTTCAGCATTAGTGGTCGGTGCATAGACTTAGATAACTGTTATTTTAAAAGGGTGACCTTGGATCCGAAGTGAAATAAGTCGGTCGTTTTTGGGGTTGTACCCTAGCACTGCTTTGCCCATTCTTCTGTTTACTATGAGAGCGACCCCATTCCTTCTCTTGGATTCGTGCCCACAATAAAAGACATAATGGTCACCGGAGTTAAATTCTCCCATTCCGGTCCACTTGAGCTCGCTGATACCCAAGATATCAATTTTCAATCTGTTCATTTCTCGCTTGACGACATCCAGTTTACCTTGCGTCATAGATCTTACATTCCATGTTGCTATGTGATATATTTCCTTGCAACATCGGACTTTCCGGTCGCTTCCCGACACATCCACAACTGAGCGTCTTTTTGGCTTTAACCCAGCCGCTTCATTCGTCCTGGAGCTACTAGGAATCGCCCTTTGTTCATCCCCAGTAACATGTGCGACGCCTTCCAACCTGGGGGGCTCATCTTCCGGCGCCATATCATTAATGGTATTGTGACTGGCCATAGGGTTTTCTTGGCAGGAAATACTGGAATGGGTTGCCATTACCTTCTCCAGTCAATCACATTTTGTCAGAACTCTCTGCCGTGACCTGTCTATCTTGGGTGGCCCTACACAGCAGAGCTCACGACTTCATCGAGTTTCGCAAGCCCCTCCGCGACGACAAGGCAGGGATCCATGAAGGGGTGGCGTCTACTTACTTGTACTTTAGTGCTTAGAATATACATTATATTCTATGCACTATATTTGTACCGTTTTTGCTACCTGCTGCTCGTTTTTGACATTTTTTTGTCGGCTGCTGCTCTCACCCAGCGCTTCTGCATATTTTGTCGAGTGCCCACCTCTCGTATCGTGCGTGTCGGTTTTTCTTCTCTGGTAGCAGCTATCCACGTGTTCAAAAACAAGTTGCAGAATGCGCCTTGACGCGCAGCGCGTCCGCGAAAGCGTTCACACAATTACCAGCCGCAACACAAAACATTCGCCATGAATTACATACTTTATTGAGATAAGCATTAATTTCTGCAATGCGCATGTTTGCACATGAGTATCATGTCGGCAGTGACTATACTAATGTGCCTTCACAACGAAGAGCCCTGACCTGAAGAACCTACAGCACGAATGCATTTTTACAGTATTCGTGTTAACAAATTCAAGAAAAGAAACATACAAAGAAGGAACTCACCACACGAAAGCACAATAAAACACACTCTAATGTTTCATCGTAGCGGCTGCAAGTAGCGATAGTCTATGGCCTAAGATATCTAATGGTTTCATTATCGTTTCCAACGGTTCCGCTAATGGTTTTAGATGAAGTGTGAAGGATACCTCTGGTAAACATGAACTGTAGAACTAGCTCAATCTTTAGTAGCTAGTATACTGTCGCACGGCTTCTTAACGTACAGCTAGCGCTTTAATTTGTTTCTTTCCAGTAGTAACCTAAACAATTCTTCTAACTGGCCGCGGTAGTTTTTGGTGGGCGCGCGCGCCGGCCTCCGTTATCTCCCCCGGTTATTCGAACAACGCTACTAGATGATTCGAATGAATGGCAGGAACCGTATGTCACGTGACAAATAATTGTATGGCAAATAATCGCATTCAACCCGAACTAGGTCGCTTAAAAAATTAACATAAATTAAACATAAATGCATTGTGTCCCATGCGTCTTTAGTCTAGGAAGTTATATTTGTATTAGGCCCAGCTCAAGCTGCATTTTGCCGCTGTCACCAGTGCGTTGGAATTATTCTGGCGGTTGTTGCTTCTATTAGCGCATACACGCAACTTGCAACATGCTACCACTTTATAACGGCGCGGCAGCATTCATTTCATTCTGACTCGTGGGAGACGGCGGGCGTTGGATTGATCTCCGGGATGCATGACCTCAGGAAGCCAGATGGTATGGTCGAGTGTGAAGCACCTGCCAACTCGGCTAACTACTTTCGTACGAAGGGGTGAAATAAGAATTAAACACAAGGAACACTTTCGCCATCCACTGGAATCCGTGTCGTCCCGAAAAATCACGAGCAAGCTCTTTAGAAGTGGCATAAGACTATCGATTTTTTTTGCCCGCAAGGCTACGGCGAACCTATCAGCTCGAAGCGTTCACTTAAAAAAAAAATGATGTTTGTAGGACATCCATGTGATCTAATTCTCTTAAAACAAAACTCCCACCGCACAATATATTATCCACAAAGTAGCTATAATATCTTTTTCAGTTCTTCTATGGCTATGTATCAAGCCGTTCAAATGCGCTCTTCTAGCCGATACCGTGCACCGCGACGGGGCAAGCCTGCCTCCTTTCGTTCACATTTATTATGTGTACGTTTGTTGGCTGAGCTCACTAGAGTTTCATGAGGCATGTTTTCAGGCGTATGCGCATGCGATTCGCAACCACACTAGGCTTCAGCTTCTGGTCGTGCTGAGAGAGCATGGAGAGCGGAAAAAGTGCGATAACAAGCAGGCTTCACCATTCACGATGAGCTTTATGACAGCGTTAAAGGTTCCCGTTTTCCGCTTTTCTCGCGATGGTTCGTCGCTTGCCTTCCTTTTCCTTCTTCTTTATTCACTACTGTCTTACACAAACCCATGTGTCATGAGCGTAGGGTAGTATAAGGAAGGCCACCTGACGTAGCCAAATATAACCGCTTTAACCCCTCATACGAACCTACCTGCATGGTATTCATTAGTGCGTCTACTCGGCATCAAAGGGTTTTGGATTCGTTTCTCATCTTGCCCTACTACCTCAAAGCACCTGTCTGCGTTGGCAGCTCCGGTCCAGTCAGGTGTGGGGCATGGAGCTATGACGTCACACAACTCGCAGGCCAAACACTGCCCGGCCATCTCGTATATGCCAATTACTAAAGGTAGGCTTATGATTTCTCGTTCACAAAGCTTGCAACGAACCTTTCAACACCGCCGGTACGCTTTCTGCGGAATAGGAACTTTAATACTGTTGCCTTAGAAATCTGTTCTACACTCTGCTGTCGAAGAGATTCCCAGAAAAGGCATTTCAAAAACTTGGCGACTTCTTAACTACGTCCTCATATTTTAAATATATACGACAACGCTTAGTTTTTCAGTTCAGGTGTTCAAATTTTGTATGCAACCTATGTCTTTAGGGTAAATTGATTCCGCTCAAACTTTCTCTTTCTGTGCACGTACGGCGTTCTAGCTACACTCACCGCTCATCTTACAGTCACACGCTCTTTCCTGCAGGCCTGGCCCCAGATTGGATGTGGTATATATAAGCTTTGTCCGCTCATTTTCTATTTGGAACCAGCTTGACATTCTTTATATGGTACGCATAAGTCAACCCCTAATAAAAGTCGGAATACGTGCATTCTGTTGAAATAGTGAGTGGTCTAGAATATTCCGTAAGAGGTCCACCCGCTCCGGAATTTGAGAGTTCGCGGTTTACAATTTCATCTTATAAACTGGCTTATTGCAGGCGCTAGGTCACACTCATTCATATAGATAGCAAGAGAGAGAGAGAGAGAAGAAACCTTTATTTAGCCGGATAGTTATATAGGGCCGGGCCGAGTTATATTGCCCTACTAGATGGCCAGCAGGTCAAGCCTGTTAGCGACCTCGTAGGCGCGCTTGAGGATCCGGTCTTGTATGCACGGGTCCGAGCTGCGCAGCAGGGTCTCCCAGTCACCTGGATGCAGGATTTCTCCTAATTCTGGAGGTGGGGGGTCCTCCTTGCATCCCCAGAGTATATTGTTGAGGGTGGCTCTTTCATCGTTCAGTGTGCAGTCAGGAGAAAATTGGCTGGGGAAAATATGTGAGAGAACTACCGGGTTTGGAAATGAGTTTGTTTGGAGTCTCCTCCAGGTAATTTCGTGTTCTTTGCTTAGACGCTTGTGCGGGGGCGGAAACTTCCTTCGTTCAAGGCGGAAGTGGTTTGTTAAATCATGAAATGATATAAGGTTATCCTTGGCTGTCCCAAAAGCGGAGGTGGTCACCGCCCGGCCGACTAAACCTCGGGCTGTCTGGTGAGCCGCCTCGTTTCCAGGGTTGCCAGAATGTACCGGTACCCAAATCAATTCAATGTCCCTATCTGGGAAGGGAATCTTATTAAGGATATTTAGAGTAGATTGTGCAATTCTACCTCGGGCGAAATTGTGTATGGCAGTCTTGAAGTCGCTGATGATAATATCTGCCTCTGAATTTGTAATGGCTAAAGCGATGGCTGCCTCCTCAGCCATTGCGGATGTGCGTACACGCAGGGAGGCTGAGAATGTAGCGTGTGTTCCCGTAACCCCTGCCACTGCAAATGCTCTTTTTGGAACTGCATACTCAGCCGCATCAACGTAGATAACACCCGGTTGGTGCTTATCAGTCTTATGAAGAGCCAGGGCCCTGGTCATCCTCCTACCCTCGTGGAGTATAGGATGCATGTTTTTGGGCAGAGGCTTAATGGTGAGCCGCTTCCTGATTGGTGTGGGTAGATCTCTCGGTTCATCTATTTCTGGCTCTGAATTTGCGTCCAGTGCGCAGACGTTGCTCCTGCCTGTTTTAGTTTTTGTCAGCCGCGCCATCTGTGTGGTGATGTGGGCCGCGCAAAGTTCCTCGAGTGTGTTGTGAATGCCGAGTTGAAGAAATTTTTCTGTAGATGTGTAATGAGGAAGCCCTAGTGCCGCTTTGAATGCTTGTCTGATGAGGCACTCCAGCTTGATCTTCTCTGCGGCATAAAGCTGTAGGTAGGGCACTGAGTAGGTGAAGCGACTGAGAACAAATGCCTGCACTAATCTGCACAGGTCTTTCTCTTTCATGCCCTTCTCCTGTTGGCGATTCGTTTAATCAGACGGATTGTCTGATGGGTAGTGGCAGAAGGCCTGTTAATTGTCTCCGCATTCTTGCCATTACTCTGGATGAAGAGGCCCAACACCCTCAGTGTCTGGACTTCTGGTATGGGTTGTCCGTTAACCTTAACAGTAATGGGAATAGAATCTTGATGTGCTCGCCTACATCTCCCCTTACCTCGAATGACGAGGAGTTCAGATTTAGGCTGTGAGCAAGTGAGTCCTGCTTGTGCGGCGTAATTTTCTACCTGGTCAACTGCCAATTGAAGAGTTTCCTCGATTTCGCCTTCGTTACCTTTATTGGTCCAGAGGGTGATATCATCAGCATAGAAAGTGTGGTGCAAATTTGGAATTTCGGCTAGCATACCTGGGAGGCGGATGAGTGCCAAATTGAAGAGAAATGGGGAAAGGACCGAGCCTTGCGGTGTACCTTGTGTTCCTAACGTTATTGGGGTGGATGTTATGTTTCCTAGTGTTATGACTGCTGTACGTTTAAACAAAAATGATTTGATATAATTGTATGTTCTGATGCCTGGATTAATACTACTTAGATTATCAAGGATGATTCTGTGTGAGACGTTGTCAAAGGCCTTGTTTAAGTCAAGGCCCAGGACGGCTCTGGTATGTTTGTTTCTGTCCCTGTCGATTATATCCCTTTTGAGACGAATCATAACATCCTGGGTAGATAAGTTTGCCCTGAAACCAATCATTGTGTCCGGGAGGAGACCGTTGTCCTCAACGTAGTTCTGGAGCCTAGTAAGGATAATGTGCTCAAATAGTTTTCCCAGGCAAGAGGTCAGGGAGATGGGCCTCAAATGTTCTAGCGCTAGCTTTTTGCCATGTTTAGGTATGAAAGTAATTTTGGCATGTTTCCAGCTTTGTGGGAGGGTGCCTGATTGCCAATGATGGTTAAGGAATTCCGTTAGGGCGAGGATCGACTTAGGGTCCAGATTTCGGAGAACCTTATTGGTTATTCCGTCTGTTCCAGGTGCTGTACCTGTGCGCAGTTGACCCAGCGCTTGCCAGACTTCTGCATCCTCGATGTCCCTGTCGAGGTACGCATTATCCAACCCAATGTAGTCTGGCAGCGGTCCATTGTCTGTGGTGTTTACATATCGTTGCTGGAGTTCATTAATGAGTGCGTACTGTGTACCCGGATACTGGTGTACAAGTCGAACCAATTGGTCTTTTTGAGCCGATTTAGCGTTACTGGGGTCTAGAAGATGCCTAAGTAGGAGCCACGTCTTTTTTGGTGCCTAGCTGTCCATTCATGCTGTCGCAGATTTGGCCCCACTGTTGCTTTTCCAATTCAAGAGAGTACTGCTCAATCTCCCTTTCTAAGTGAGCAATTTTTACACGTAGTGTCCTGTTGTTGCGCTGTGTTTTCCAGCGTCTAAGAAGGCTGGCATGCGCTTCCCACATGTGGAGTAATTTATTGTCCGTGGTATGTTGCTCTGCAGACGCAGGTTCCAATGAAGTGGCATGTTCTACATCTGAGGTAAGATCAGAGATCCATTTCTCCAGGTTAGAGATATCGGTTGAAGCGGTTTGCTCCCGAATTTTGCGAAATTTGTCCCAATCCGTAATTTTGATGGTCGTTTTGGAGGGCTTGTTGGCTTGGATTTGGAAAGCGATTGAGATAATATAATGATCACTGCCAAGTGGGACACCCGTGTTCCACCACCGAATATCGCCAATGTTTTTAGACAGCGTGATATCTGGAGATGTATCGATACTGACACTATTACCTATTCTTGTGGCAATTTGCGCGTCATTGAGAAAAGAGAGGCCAAGGTTTTGTGCTGCAATCCAAATTTTGGATTCCTTTGGTACTGCATTTTCTGTATCCCCATGCGGTATGTTGGGCGTTAAAGTCACCGACGATTAGAAGTTGAGCTCTCCCTGCTGCTCTAACGACCTTCTGAAGGAGACCTGGGACCTCGGTGCCTTTGTCTTTGGGCGAGCTGTATACATTGAGGACAAAGCAGCTTATGTTTTCCTTACCCTGCGGAAGGATTTCGATGAGTGTATGAGGTACTGTTGTTCCGTCTATTTTGTGTTGTATCGCTACCATATTTCTCTGAATGAGAGTTGCAGTGGCAGGGAGTCGCCCTCTGCGTTCATCAATCGGAGATTGGAAAACCTTATAGCCTGGTAATTTTACGATTGCATTTGTTTCTTGTAGGGCAATAACGTCTGGAGGTTTTTGGAGGGCTTGAATATGGAACTGCATGTTGGCTTTTTTGTTTCGATACCCCCTGCAGTTCCACTGCCATACCTCAATTTCCCGGCTTCGCGGAGCCATTTTGGTTAATGGTTGGTAATAATAGGCGGGGGGGTTGAATAACCTGTGCGGGTTGAGTAACCTGTGCCGGGGGCGAGGTGTGGAGGGGTAGAATGGATTCTAATCGTTTCGTGATTTGCGAATGGAAGTTTCGAAACATGATTTCAACTTTATCTTCAAGCTCTTTGACGTAGCGTTTACAATTTGCATCGACTTTTTGCATTGTTAAAGGATTAGATGGGAGGTCCTTGTCTGAAGGGGATTCCGCCATCTTTTTTGCTTGGGTTCCCTATCAGAGGTAGCAGGGCGTTTGAGCGCATTGCTGCTGCCCGTAGTGTCCATGATTTGTTCGTCCATGGTCGTAGGACGCGGGTTACCGGTTGAGAATTTAGGCGGATTGGGGAGTGAATTTGCAATGGTGGCCTGATTGGCTGCTATCCGCTGATCTATAGCATCTAGGCGCTTATTTATGTTCCGAATAGCCTGAAGAATTTCATCCAAAGGAGAATCAATTTTACCTTTTTCATGCTTCCGGCTTTTATCCTGGGGGACCCCGGCACGCCAGCCCACCTGTTTATCCGGCTTTGTGTCTTCGTGTCCCTTGCTGTTACTTCTTCCTCGGGGTGTAGACTGCGACCTTTCGCGGAGAGGTGGAAATGAGCTGGAACGATCACGGGTGCTGTACTGCTCTCCTTGTCCACTGTTCTTGTTTTGACGTTGCCTTGGCCTTGACTCACGTCGTTGTCCGACCTTGGAATTCGGGTTCTACGGCGCTGAGGGCTTGACTTGATCCACGTAGCGGTACTTGCAGTTCTTGCTCCCTGTTGCATGAGCGCCCCCACACACGATGCACTTAGGAGTGCACTGAAGGGGCTGGCCAGGGCTCGGGGGCGGGTGTTGTTCACCACAGCTATGACACAGCTGCTGCGGCGGCTTGCTGCAGACGTCAGCGCGATGCCCCATTGTGCGGCAATTCAGGCATGTTTCGACTTGTTCTCGGAATTTATAGCAGTGGAACAATGCTGAACCGTAGTAAAGTTCATAGGGCACATGCTTTCCGGCGAATGTAATTAAAACTGAACGAGCTTTGCCAATTCTTCGTGCAGAAATTATTGGCAAGTCCGGGTTGCGACTTACTACAGCGTCCAGTACTTCATCGGGCGTCTCTCCCGGGTGATAGGCTCCGTAGATAATGCCTCTGGACGACTCGTCGGGTGACGGAACATGTGCCATAGTTGGAAATTCCTTGCCTTCCAGTTTGACAGACTGCAAGCGGCGATAGCTTCTCATGCGGTTGGGATCCTTGGTGGTGACAGTGATCGTGTTGTTGTAAGGGTTCACTCGAACACAATCTTCCTTCAGCACCAATATAGGGTCGAGATTCACTGATGCGGCGATTGCCTGGTGGACTGCCCGGGGGCTGTAAGCCTGAAGCTCGAAGCCTCTTGGCCTTACGACTACTTTGTGGTAGTCTGCCGGAAGGCGGGGAAGGGCTGCCCTGCGAGGGCGAAGAGGTGGCTTGCTGCCAGCGGAGGAAATTTCGGACTCGCCTTTGGCCACGTTGACTTCCGACGGGTCCATCTCGGCATCTCTGCTTCCCGCGTTCCGGCCGCGGGCGGATTTCCTGCGTCCAATGTGGCTGTATTTCTCATGGTGTCGCAGAACTCGTTCCCAGCCCTCTTTCGAGAGCTGTTCCGGTGAAATATCTTCACCGTCGACGTGGTACTCCATCCTTTGTGGCTGAACGAGCGTGCGTTTAGCCACCTCGACGCGTCGGGGGACGCTAGGTTTAACACAACCTAGCGTTCCCGTACACCTGGCGATTCAAAAGTCCACTAGAGTGGTCGGTGGATGACCCACCTGCACACAAATCGGCTGCTTCGGCCAGTCCGGGAGCACTGTCCAATAACCCTGCGGCAGGTGAAGAGCTGCCTACGTGGTGCGTAACGGTCCTCGAGCGGGCGCGAAGAGCGGAGTGCATGAAAACACGTCCGTCCTCTTCTGGCAGCTGAGACGAGAATCCATATAGATAGCAAATATTCGATATTAAGGTAAAGAGTGAATTTAATATTGTTGATTAGTTTTCGGATTATATCATCTTGCATTGACCCCTTAGCGCAAATTTTAGATGTTTAAACCATCTTAACCGGCATGATGTTCCACCATATTACAGAATCGGGCTATTTCGATCAGAGCTGGCTCACCACTGTTGAATAATAGAAGTTATTGGCATTTGCGAATTTCCGCAGCACTCTTTGATGGCTTCCTGGATGGTGTCATCATCCTGACGTCGTCACCTCTGAACAATCAGTTAGGTCCTTGGCGTTTCAAAATCAGATGCTCCCTCTGACTGCTTTATTTAGGGTAACATGACTTTGTGAACGTCATTACCTTATCAGCTTATTGCAATTTCTATGAGATGAAACTGGAGTTTTGTTGCATAAATACTGAGTTTCTTTAAAGAGAGATCAAATGCTTATTAATGCGTAAGCATTGTATGGCTATGTAAGCGGGTTTCGCACTGACAGATTACATCGATGCACTAAAAGATGAATAAATTTGTATATATGACTCCTTGCACTCCATTCCTTGACTCTCGTTCTTATGGTACGATGATAGAAAGTCAAGGAAAGGAGTGCAAGTAACAAAATTGTTGATGTGCTGTATTAAGGTAATTAACCAGAGCCAATAACAGTAACATTTTGCTCACAGAAAAGGACAGGCGCAATCTGACACAATCGTTCTGAGGACACCTTAACCGCTCCGTACGGGAGAGAAGGAAGATGGGATTAAAAACGGAAAGCGTTAAAGGGGTGTCGTTGTGGAGGGCTACGGAATAATTTAAACGCCTGCGGACCTTTAACCTGCACTTACATCGCACAGCAGGAGAAAGGAGAGGCGGTGAAAGGGTGGCTGTTCCTGGCCCTACATGCGGAGACTGCCACTTCAACGCTGCTTGCAGCGGGGGCTGGCATGCCATTGAACCCGCCACCGCATGGGTGGTGGACGACGGCTGTAGCCAGCGCGCGTCTTTCCCTCCCTCTTCTTTTATTGCGAAGCAATACTACTTTAGCTACCACGTCAGCCCGCGCCATGCCGCGGCCACATAGCCACGGCCGCGGCCTGACTCCCACTCCTCTCACCAAGGGCGCTGTGCGCTATGTGACGTCATACCTTCTGCTTAAAAACGGGGCCCATCTCACGTCGTCGCCCAGTACTCCCCTGATGGGGCTGGGACAGGCAGGTCACAGCCGCTTGCGGCGGGGGCTAGCCTGCCACAGAATTTTTATCTGTTGTCGGCCGTCATTGAACCCGCCACCATTTCGGTGGTGGACGACGGCTGTTGTTGTGGCGCGCGTGTTTCTCTCCCTCTTCCTTTTCTTCCTTCTTTATTTTCTCTTCTGTCTGCACGAGGCAGCGGAGGTGGCTCAGCTACGGAGCCAGTAGCAGGCCCGTGCATTTTCTTTTCCTTCTTCCTACTGGTCGTTACGCGCTCCGTATACTCTTCGAAGCGAGCGACAGAATTAAAAACCACGAAGAAAACAAGACCAGACACAAAATTATGTGGGTACCGGGGCACATGGGGGTGGCAGGGAACCAAGAGGCTGACATGATAGCTCGAGCATACACTACTTTCCGAGCATCCGACGGGTCCGCGGAACTTTTGCCAGCACGCAAGGCATACTCGGCCATACTAGAAAACTGTAGAGGAAGAAGAATGCGATATCCCCCACTACACAGTTCCCTCACTAGAGAGGAAGCTGTCATATGGAGACAATTACAGACGGGTTCATACCCAAACCTACAAATACTAAACAAAATTCACCCTACCATATACGCTGACATGAAAAACCAACACTATATCACATCACATGGGCCTGTCAAAACATAAATGTGGTCCCCAAAATTCGAAAGCCGAGTGCGGAGCAATGGGAGACTCTGCTGTCCAGCGACCGCTGCGAAGACCAGCAAGGTCTGGTACAGCGAGCCCAACGGGCGGCAGTAGCCAGCGGAGCCCTGGACTGAGGGCAACCGACCATTGTGCAAAAGTGGACGAGGTCGACGGAGAAAACTCTTGTGGATTCAGCAAGCAGACATCTCTGAAGACGTCCAAAAACCGCCAAGTAATATAAGGCTAAATAAAGTTTTTCCTCCTCCTCCTCCTACAGCCACAACAACAACACGTCGTCGCCTTGCGCGGCGCATAGTCACGGCCGCGGCCTGACTCCCGCTCTTCTCGTCAAGCGCTCATGAGATGCGGCCTCCAGCCTATACGCTTCGGCAGGTTGCAAAGAGAAGGCATCAGCGGTTTATAGGTTTGAATGAAAGATGAAAGCGAGTAACATGTGTGTGTGGTCATTCTTGTCTGTGCGTGTTTACACATGCCAAACATAGCAGAAACATTGCACAGCCAAGAGTATCACCATAGCCATACTAGCATAAGCATAACCAGAGCATCACCACAAGCGGTACAATAGCAGAACCCACGTACTGCTTCGCAATTACCAAGCTTAACCAAGCTAATCCACAGCCAAACTTTTATTTATTTTATTTATACAACATACCCCTAAGGGCACTCAGTTCGAGGGTATTGCATAGGGGGGGGGGGGGGTATACAGGCATGTAATCAAAAGTAAACAAATAAACCAAATTACAAGAAGCAACAAAACAGATACAATCATATGAATATTGTGGAAAACACAAAATTGAACATTGAAGCTTAAAAGGGGAAAAATATGAGCAAAGCGGCAGACAGTAACGTTGATATAAATTATACAATGTCTCACAAATAACGGCATGAAAATGAGAATTATCATTAACCTCAATAAAGACAGAAACATAATGCACTGGTAAGTTAACAAAGAACACAAAAAGTTAAAGGAGAGGTACTGGCAGTCAATATATTATAAAATAAATTATAAAATATATTAAACTGAAAAACATGATTTCCCAGAGAGGGGAAAATAATAGAAAGGGGAAGGGCGGGTTCTAATAAAGGACGACAGGCATCTCAAGTCTGCTCCCCCGTACAAAATAGGAGCGCGTGTGCCAGCGCAGCCAAAACCCCATTGCACCTTTATATTTTTACCTAAGCACATGTTGTTGTGGTTGTGGCTGTAGGAAGAAGGAAAAGAAAATGCACGAGCCTGCTACTGACTCTGTAGCTGAGCCACCTCCGCTGCCTCGTGCAAACAGAAGAGAAAATAGAGAAAAAAGAAAAGGAAGAGGAAAACAAAGACGCGCGCCGCAACAACAGCCGTAGTCCACCACCGAAGCGGTGGCGGGTGCAATGACAGCCTACAACAGATCAAAATTTGATGGCAGGCTATCCCCCGCCGCAAGCGGCAGTGACCCACCTGCCCCAGCCCCATCAGCCTAAGAGTAGCGCGTCCAAATGGCACCTAAGCACGTGTATGAACTCAAAACTTGCGGCGCGGTTCAGGTGTTTACAGAAACAAGTGTGACAGATAGTAGTAGTAAAACATTTATTTTAACAGAGGAGTTCGGGGTGCGCAGCCCCTGGGCCCCCGCACGACCCCACTACACTCAAACGTTCATGTTCCTACGGTTCATGACGTCGGCAGCTCGGTCTGTGGCGGTCTTTTGCCGGACCGGGTCCTCAGAGCATAGCAGGGTCTCCCATTCCTCCCAGGCGGTGAAGTACTCCAGACACCGCGGGGGAAGATCCGCCGGGCATTGGAATAGAATGTGGGCGAGGGTGGCAGTGGGGTGGTTGTAAAGGGTGCAGGAGGGGTCGGTGAGAGTGGGGTGGTAACGGGACCTAATGTAAGGGGATGGGAGGGTTCACGTCTGGAGGCGGCGCCATAGTGTTTGGTGGTGATTGCTGAGGGCGGGGTGAGGTGGGAGTAGATCTGTCTCTCGGCCCGGTAGGCCTGAGTCATCTCTAAACGTGTGCATGCGCTCCGCCTGTGCCCGGCGTATTAGACCTCGGGCTAAGCTGTTGGCGGCCTCGTTGCCAGGGTTCCCCGAGTGCGCAGGCACTCAGATAAGCTCCACGTGGCGGGGCGGGCTTGCAGTGGGCGAGGTCAGTATGCAAAAAGCAGAAACATGAACTCGCCCACGTGAGAAATTTAGTACTGCAGTTTTTGCGTCTGTTAGTATATATCTAGCTTCCGTGTGGGCAATTGCAAGGGCGATCGCTGCCTCCCCGGCCACTTCTGAGAGGAGGTAACAAAGGGGAGGGGGAGAGCTGCAATGGACTGAAAGGTATTGTTCGCCGCCTAATCGCCCGAGCAAGCGGCGTCCACCCATACGGCATCCGTCTCGGAGCCGTAATATTTGTGTAGCGCCTTTGCCCGTGCTCGGCGGCGGGGCTCGTGGTGTTGTGGATGGGAGTTTCGGGGAAGGGGTTTGGCAAGAAGGTTGGAGTGGATAGGGCGTGGGATGGAGAGGAGTGTGGGGTCGTTAGCTGGGATGTGAACATGCAGAGTTCTGAGGATGTGACGTCCGGTGCCAGTCTGTGTCAATCGGATATACTGGGTCTGTCTGTGGGCCTCCACAAGCTCCCCAACAGTATTGTGGAGACCCAGCTGAAGTAATTTCTCTGTTTGAAGTGTTGAGTGGTAGGTGGAGGGCGGTTTTGAACGGGGTACGAAGCATCGCGTCCAAGGTGGAGATTCCGTCACCTCTAAGTGTGAGGTAAGGGAGCGTGTATAGGAATCGGCTGAGGATAAAGACATGAATGAGACGACATAGATCGTGCTCCTTCATGCCTCTTAGTGGCCCGAAACTCTGCGGATGAGGTGCGAGATCGCAACCTGTCACCCGCTTGAGTTTCTTTATTGTGAGGCTGTTTCTACCGTTGCTTTGGGTATGAAGCCCCAGGACCCAGCGAGTCTCCACCTCCGTATTGGGGCGATCATCCAAAGCAACGGTTATGGAGGCGCTGGGAGGGTTACGGGTGGTGGGGCGGATGATGAGGAGCTCGGACTTCTCTGGGGAGCATGAGAGCCCGATGCTTTGTGCGTGTTCTTGTGTTAATGTGGCGGCGCTTTGTAGTGTGCCTTCTATGTCGCCATCACTGCCGTGGGTGGTCCACAACGTTATGTAGTCAGCATAGAGGGTGTGCCGGAGGTGTGGTATCGTGGTGAGTTTGCGGGCGAGTGAGATCATTGTCTCGTTGAAGAGCAAAGGAGAGAGGACGTAGCCCTGGGGAGTACCGACCCCTTTAAGGGAGTAAGGAGGTGTGTGTGAGCCAATACTGCACCTTTCCCTTCCTGTGAAACTATTATTATTCTCATGTTGTCCCATTTGCCGCTTCTACGACACCTTAGCGGCTTGCGTGACAGTTTCTATAGGAACTGTGACTCAAGCGAAGACCTTTAACCTTCCACCAACTTTCAGACTCTCTTCCTAAATGGGCTCGTGCAAGAGGTACGTGATTGAGTGTTCTACCACAGAAAAGCTAGTGCTGCAGCAACACCAATTCGTTCTGAGACATTTTATTCTGCATGACATTGTAAACATTTGCCTACGAAAGTGTGGAGAGGTTGAACTCTGACTTGATGCCTTAGCAGCTTACTACCAACACAGTTTGGGCGGGCAGAGTGTAAAGTTACACTGGCTCTAGGGGATGTGTTCTGCAAAACCGTTTTGAGTTCCTAAGCACTTGTATGAAGGAACTCAAAACGGTACTGAAAAACACACCTCCCAGCGCCAGTCAAATCGGCTTATAACTTTACACTCTGCCCGCCTAAACTGTGTTGGTAGCAAGCTGCTAAGGCATCAAGTCAGAGTTCAACCTCTCGCACACTTTCGTAGGCCTATTTTTACAATGTTATGCAGAATAAAACGTCTCAGAACGAATTGGTGTTGCTGTAGCACTAGCTTTTCTGTGGTAGAACACTCGATCACGTACCTCTTGCACGAGCCCATTTAGGAAGAGAGTCTGACAGTTGGTGGAAGGTTGAAGTTCTTCGCTTGAGTTACAGTTCCTATAGAAACTGTCAAGCAAGCCGCCAAGGTGTCGTCGAAGCAGCAAATGGGATAACATGAGAATAATAATAATAATTAGTTCACAGGAAGGGAAAGGCGCATTATCGGTCACACTTGTTTCTGTGGACACCTGAACCGCGCCGTAAGGGGAGGAAGTAAGGTGGGAGTGAAATTAGATATAGAGAAATAGGAGCCGTAGTGCAGGGCTTTAACCACTCCCCTGATGGGGCTGGGACAGGTAGGTCACCGCCGCTTGCGGCGGGGGCTAGCCTGCCACAGAATTTTCTTTTTGGTTGGTTCATAGGAAGGGAAAGGCGCAGTATCTGTCACACCTGCTCTGTGGACACCGCAACCGCGCCGTAAGGAAAGGGAGGAAGAGAGGAATGAAAGTGGAAAAAGAGAAAGAGGAGCCGTAGTGGAAGGCTACGGAGTAATTTCGACCACCTGGGGATCTTTAACGTGCGCTGACATCGCACAGCACACGGACGCCACTTCGTTTCGCCTCCATCGAAACGCAGCCGCCGAGGCCGGGATTCGATCCCGGGAACTCCGGCACAGTAGTCGGGCGTCTTACCACTGCACCACCCAGGCGGGGCACTCTACAGAATTTTTATCTGTTGTAGGCCGTCATTGCACCCGCCACCCTTTCTGTGGTGGACGACGGCTGTTTTTGCGGCGCGCGTCTTTCTCTCCCTCTTCCTTTTTTTCCTTATTTTCTCTTCTGTCTGCACGAGACAGTGGAGGTGGCTCAGTTACAGAGCCAGTAGCAGGCCTGTGCATTTTCTTTTCCTTCTTCCACAGTCACAACAACAACAACAACTGGGCTTTAACGTGCGCTGACATCGCACAGCACACGGATGCCTTTTCGTTTCGCCTCCATGGAAACGCTGCCGCCGGGGTCAGGATCGTAGCCGGGTACGTCGGGCGTCTTACCACTGCACCACCGCGGAGGGGCGGACAACAGGAAACAATTTAATAATAATAAGTAAATAAGTTTGCAAGAAAGGAAGAAAGGAGGAGCGCTGTCTTTCTCACACCTTTTTTGTGGACGCCTGCATCCCGCTGTAACCGAAGGAGAGAAGTTGGAAGTGAAAAGCGGAAAGAGAAAAAGAGGAGCCATAATGGGAGGCTACGTAATAATTCTGACCAATTCCTGTGCCTATGGGGCAGGGACGGGAGGTCAACGCCGCTTGCGGCGGGGGCTAGCCTGCCACAGAATTCTTATGTGTTGCAGGCCGTCATTGCACCCGCCACATCTTAGGAGCTCGACGACGGCGGTCGCGGCGCGCGTCTTTCTCTCCCTCTTCTTTTTCTTTCTTCTCTACTTGTTTCGATGGAGGCGAAACGAAGTGGCGTCCGTGTGCTGTGCGATGTCAGCGCACGTTAAAGATCCCCAGGTGGACGAAATTACTCCGTAGCCCTCCACTATGGCCCCCCTTTCTCTATATCCACTTTCACTCCCACCTTCATCCCTTCCCTTACGGCGCGGTTCAGGTGTCCACAGAGCAAGTGTGACAGATACTGCGCCTTTCCTTTCCTATGAACCAACCAACCAACCATCTTCTGTATGTCAGCGCACGGTAAAGATCCCCAGGTGGTCGAAATTACTCCGCAGCCCCCCACTACGGCTCCTCTTTCTCTCTTTCCACTTTCACTCTCATCTTCCTCCCTTCCCTGTCCACAGAAAACAAGTGAAACAGTTACTGCGCCTTTCCCTTCTTATAAATAAATCTCTTCTGTCCGCACGAGTACCCGCCGGGGTGGTGCAGAGGTAAGACGCCTGACTACTGTGCCGGGGTACCTGGGTTCGAACCCGACCTCGGCGGCTGCGTTTCGATGGAAGGTTTGGTTTGGTTTGGTTTGTGGGGTTTACCGTCCCAAAGCAACTAAGGCTATGAGAGACGCCGTAGTGGAGGACTCCGGAAATTTCGACCACCTGGGTTTCTTTAACGTGCACTGACATCGCACAGTACACGGGCGCCTTGCTTTTCGCCTCCATCAAAAGGCTGCCGCCGAGGCCGGGATTCGATCCCGCGTCCTTGGGAACAGTGGTCTAGCGCCGTAACCACTGCGCCACCCCGGCGGGGTATTTTCGATGGAAGGGAAACGAAGAGGCGTCCGTGTGCTGTGCGATGTCAGAGAACGTTAGAGATTCCCAGGTGGTCGAAATTACTCCGTAGCCCTCCGCTACGGCTCCTCTTTCTTTCTTTCCACTGTCACTCTCACCTTCCTCCGTTCCCTTACGGTGCGGTTGAGGTGTCCAGAGAACAAGTGAGACAGCTACCGCGCCTTGTTCTTCCTATAAATAAATCAATCAGGCAGCGGAAGCGGCTCAGTTACAGAGCCCATAGCAAGCCCATGCATTTCCTTTTCTCCTTCCTACAGCCACAATAACAACAGCACTGGCATCGCACAGTACGTGGACGCCTCTCCCTTTCGCCTCCATCGCAATGCAGCCGCCCCGGCAGTTGGATTCAAACCCGGGTTCTCTACACTATCGAGCATCTTAACCACTGCGCCCTCGCAGCAGGGCACAAATTTAAAAGAAGTGTATTGTAGGCTAAGCAACTACCGTAAAGTTCCCGAATGTTCACGAAATGTTCGTAAGTTGCAGGAATTCGTATTAGGAGGAAGAATAACCTCAGTTGGTGTCCTATCCGGCGAAGTTTAACGCGACCTGGATTAGGTATTTCACGTGGGAAGGTCGATGTCTTGTATCAGCTACCAAGAGAGCCTGCTGGACGGCTCAGAGTTGGGAGTTGAGGCTGGAGCTGCGCATAGTGGCAAAAAACTCGACCTCGGATTCACATCTGGTAATTATGTCTTGCATTCCTAGAGTATGTGCTTAAGGGTTGCTATTTTGTCTTGCAGACTTCTCATATGCACATGTTGTATATTTCGGGAGAAATCCTGTTGTACTACTGCCGCGAGTTCGAATATGTTTTTGTAATTGCCTCCAAGCCACCTCCTAATCTCTGCATAGTTTCCTGCTAGGCAGAGGGACGTTTCAGGGGTGGGGGGGGGGGGGGGGGGGAGAGGGAGGGGGGGAAGGGGGGGGGGCTTTAGTTAGGTCAATAAAGCTGATCAGCCTCTTTCGCCCCCTTCTTCAGGATGACTCTCTCCGCACGGTATGGAACCTCATGCGACAGAGTGAGCAACTTCGTTGAGATTGATGAGATGAAGAGAGACGTTACCAATGTGTGCGGGGAATCAAAGCAACTCGACCTTGTTTTCTCGTGAGCATTTGAAGTTCTTGATTATTCATCAGGCTTCCACGAGTATTCTTCCTTTGGCGTTATTTCTTATGACCGTGTGTGAGTCGCAAACTACGACCCCGCAATCGGGATAAAATATGTCAAGTGCGGTGGCTAATTTTTTGTCCGCTTCGACGGGTTGAAATTTTACGCGGGTGCAGCGGACAATCCTTCCGGCAGTATCAGCATCGTTAAACAGTATTGTCGATCGTCTTGATACTCGGCAAAGTCCACATAGCGCGCTTCCCACGCTTTTTCCTAGTCCCACAGCTGGGCAACGGCTCTGGCCTGTCTCTGCCTTAAGTAAACGTCGGCTGTACATTTCTCGGGAGTTGTGCGACTCGGATGCCGTTCCTGAGCAGCCGAGGGATTATTTTTTCCTCACTGTGTTGATGGTGGTAGTCAATTCAAAGCTCCTTCTGCATGTATCGTTCAGCTCGATGTGTGCTGCGTTTCTAAAAGTTCGTCCAACGTGTTATGTATTCCTAATTGTAACAGGAACTCTGTGCTAGTCGAATGTGTCAGTCCATGTGCCGCTTTGTATACCCTGCGTAAAAAGCATGTCTATTTTGTTCTTCACTGACTGGCACCAATTGTGAAAGGGTGGAATTAGGTAACATATAAGAAAAAAATATGAGTGTTAATATGTGATTCCACAGGAAACAAAACAAATGTTCAATGGAAGCGCCAACACACGGGTGCAGATAATCTTGTACCAGGGCTCTCCCCTCTTTATCGCCTTTGCCGTACTATTTTCTCTTACAATCATTCTTCTTGCAGTCTTCCAGGTGCTGTTATAAAATTTGCTGCCTAATTGGCATGCGTCTACCAGCCTACACTCTTAATTTCGTTCCACATAGGTTCCAGTTATAAGTGGAACTTTCAAAAAAGTTCCGCTTATTAAGTGGAACTTTTTCACAAGTTCCACTTATAAGCAGAATGTATGTGGAGCCAGATTAAGAGTGTTGCTAAGCGATAAGACTTACTAGCTTCATATGCACCTACCTCCAATTGTATGCCCTTATCCCCTAACTACACCACGTGACCTAGCGCTGCTGGTGTCGCTGCACGAGAAAACCTTTGTTTTCATACATTTAGGGGGAGCTAAGTATCACGAAATCTTTCTCTTCTATAAACTTTAGTATCTTCTAACATTTACGGGCTTATCTTAAGATACCAGTTGAGAACTATCAATTATTTACCGCTCTTTACGCTGTGTAGTTAGGGCAACAGTACTTAAAAAGAATATAGTCAGCGTTAGGATATATTTTTTGCACTGTCGTTACAGACTTTGGCATGCTCACTTTAAACTCGCCGCCGCTGTACTATAATTTGGTAACGCTTACTCGATGTGCTCACTTTTACAAATGTGTGTGCGGCTTCAGAGCCATGGCGTAGCGATAACATTAAAAAAAATGTGGACTGCATTTAATTTTATGTTGGTTCTCATCATGCTCATTATTAAAATGTATTAACAATTAAGGGTCCCGTTGCCAGGATTATATAAAAGGGAAAGAGAGGTGGTAGGCGTGTTCAGCAGCCATACATGAATACAGTAATACAAGAAGGAAAAAACGCGACAAGAAATGAAAAGTAAATAATTCAAGATGTAAATGCGTAGCAGAACGTGGCAAAAATATGCAACCAAACTGATAAAAGTTATAGAAGTAGGACAGGACGGTGTCACGACTCCAAATACACAAGAAGAGGTAAACGAAAGATGAATTTATGCAATATATACAGTATGTACAGGGCAAAACATAACCTGTACGGGATACAAACGTTACTGGCTTCACGCGATTGTCTTCGCGCGACGGCCAAGGAGACCCCGCCACGTCCACTCCAGGCACACAGCACAGCTCACCACGACTCTCTCGACGGGTCTCGGTCGACCACCGGCCGAGCGCCTTCTTCTATGGGGGCCAGAAAGACATTGCTATTCGGACTGTCCAATCCGGACGCTGTGGCTGCGGGCCAAGAGGGTTGGTAATAACGAGCGCGGCTCTATGGCGCCGGCGGTCGTTGAGGCGCCGGAATGCCCGGCAGCTGCTCTGTCAAGTCCAGACAAGGCCGACGCCGAGGCTTCTCCTAAGTGCGCTAGTGTCATGTGGAGCAGCACAGGGCTTGTAAGCGGGCGTCAGGCGCTCGCCTTCACCTGCTCAACTCCAGTCGTCGGCCGCTGCGAGAGCCATGGCTAGACGTACAACAGAGTACACGGAAATTTTTATTTTTCGTTGATGTGATTTATTAGTACCTGTCTGAATTGCAATAGATTAGCCTTAATGACATTGTGTTCAGAGAGGTTTTCCAGAATTTTATCAAAGTTGAAAGAAAATGTTTATTGAAAGAAGTTGCGCAGCCGTGCAAAAGCTGTATGCTTAAGGACTTATATAACTGGTGAGATGATCGCAACAGTTCTCAAAGCAGTTTTCGGGAAATGCTTGAAAGATAGCGCACAGTTTGTGAAAACGACGGAGTTGAAATTTTTCTGATGTGAGCTAATGATTTGAGGCCAAGAAATGATTCCGTGATTGCGATGCTGGGCCGAGGATTGTACTGCGAGGTGATGAAGCTAGCTGCCCGATTCTGCATGGCTTCGAGGGAATCTGTCACGTATGCCTGGTGATTATACCATATTGTTTAAACGTGTTGGATTCTCCGCTCGGGGGCCGTGGCGAGCGGACGCGTGTAACGTCGGTTCTGCCTTCCTGCAGTGATCTCAAGCTGCAAATGTTATCGAATCAACCAGAACTGGATAAAATCGTCAATCGGAAGTGGAGAGGACTCTTCGGACCTCATCGTTGGGTCCGTAAGCGGAGTTTTCGCCATTTTAGAGTCAAGCCTGCCGGCCGTGGTGCCGACGCGTTAACTCGAACGCCGGCCCCTAGGCCTAACGATTGCTAAGGCTTACCTAAGTACCCGGTGCCGCTATGTCAGCCATGCGGCAGCCAACAGGAGGTATGAATAATATCACTGTCCAAGGTCGCAACCCCGAAGAGGACGCGTCGACCCCACGGATTGCATCACAGTACTCAACAAATGCAACCTCGAGTAGAAATGGGCACGGAAATCCAAGCTCGCCTCAGAAGAGGTGAAAGTGATAGAAACCCCACCGCCATCACAGAAGCACGACATCAAACAGCAAGCGGAGAAGTCGATCGCCTCGAATCAAGCAAAGCTTCCCGATAATGGCTGGAGAATGTTTTTCCGCCCCAAGGGAGGCATAGTAGTAAAACAAGACGATGGACTGACCCTGACCGAAGCCATACATGGAACTGCGAAAATTGAATGGAACAAGTACACCCAGGTCGTCAAGAGTGAGAAGCAAGAATTTTTTGTCTTCTTCACCCCCAGCACGGAGACAAGAGACAAACTCCTACGCATCACACACCTGGACATTGAAGGAAACGCGCACGACATGACCGTTCACCTTGCAGTACCCAACAATTTCTCGAGAGGAGTCACGCACGGCATTGGACTCAGTACCTCACTGCAAAAGATCAAGCAGGGGATAGCAGAACATAAAGAGAACCTCAAGGTGCTGGAGATAAGACGACTAGGACAGAGCAAAACCAACATGCTTACATTCACCACCAAGGAGGTACCGAGAAAAATCAAATGCCCAGGTGCCATCCTGAACCGTTACTTGTACAAGAAAAAGTATGACGGATGCTATAAGTGTGGAGAACTGGGACACCACTCCGACGCTTGCGAGAGCAAGGAGAAGAAGTGCAGAGGCTGCGGCATTCTCAGCCCAACCGAGCGACACTATTGCAACCCCACCTGTAAGCTCTGCGGTAAGGCGCACCCCACCGGCGCAACTCCTGCAAAGAGGTCTTCAGAACTCCATATATCGTTAAGACACGAAAATGGGAGAAGATCCAAGAACAGGAGCAGGAGGAGGAGAAAGACCTATAGAACATCGACGCAGGCGGGACGAGAGCAAGACACGGGCCACGAGCAGGGATCGACTCCAGTCCACATCTTTCTCGAAGCTACCGCAGCAGGCCACCACCACCCCGCCGAAAGAAAAAAAGGGCACCACCCACTAAAAAGGGAGGCTGAGAAGCGGGGAATTCTCATGACTCAGACACAGTGAGCGAGCTTCAAGAGCAAATGAAACAACAATACGAAATGATGAAACAGCAACAGGCGCAATGGAAGTTTTACCAGGGGCAAACACAAGCTGAGATGCAGGAGCTCCGTAATCACGTTATTGACTTATAAAGGGAGAACAATAAGCTCAAAGTTCAACTTAGACAACTGGAAGAGCATTAGGAGGTCATGGGCGATAAGTCGTTCGAAACCGAGCCAGAGGCGCCTACACCGTCAAAGAAAAGCGAGTTAAAAATAAACGAATGCGGCCTTGAGAAGGCCGAGGGCAGGGTAGACAAACTGAAGGTAGTGATACAGCAACTCAATGAAGTAGTACAACAGGCGGGCATTGCTATCCAGCGTAAGGCGGAGAGGACAGACCAACTCTCAGCCCAGCTCAGACAACTTGTCATCCGAATGGGAACTAGAATAGACCAACTGGCAGAACAGCAAAAACAAATTCTTCTGCGGTTCAATCATGGCCAGACTCAACACTAAGGCAAACGCAATATGGCATTGAAACTCTAGGGGTTTCACAAAAAAAAACGTTCTCCAAGCCTACATTGCGAGGCGCGATGGTCCCCATATTAACGGGCTACAAGAGTGTAGGAAAAACTTTAAATTTACCGGATACAAAACGTACAAGGGCGATCGCCACACACTCAGACTGGTACCACAGAGGCGGACTGTATCCTGATAGTCCTGAACGTCTACAGCTCTCCTAAACTAAGAAAAGGTTGCGGCTTCAGGTAGCTATTTGCCAAAGCGCAAGCATTGGCACAAGGGCAGCAGCATCTTGTAAGAGCAGGGGACTTCAATGCGCCACACCAAGCATGGCGATACCCTCACTTCCATATAAAAAGGAAGGAATTATGGGATGCCATGATACAGTGCAATATACTACTCCTTAACGATCCACTCGCGTCAGCCAGGGAGGAGAACAGCGTGTCAAACACCTCCCCCGACATGGCCATGATCGGAACGGATGTTGAGGCTACATGGCACAACACGAGAGAGAACGTAGGTAGTGATCACAGAAATATAGAAATCGTTGCCCAAAATGGGGTCAAAACCAAACGTGAGAAGAAAACCCTCAAAGCCATCAGTTGACAGTCCTTTCGAAACAACGGAGGGGATTGCGGGGAGATCACCACCATAGCTGAATGAACCAATGACATCAAGCAGACCTACAAAGAGGCTGAGGAGGAAATAGAATTAGATTAGGAACAAAACTAGGCTGATAGCTACATGAGACAACGGTGGAAAATGAAAAAAAAAGGCATAAACAAAGCTCGCGCAAAAAAGTGGCAACCACAATCTGAGAAGAATAGCACCTGTTAGCAACGAAGTTGAGAGCCATGGCCAAACACTAAATAGACAACACTGGAAAGGCATATGCGATAGATTAGACAAGCAGTCAAGCTGCGTCGCCACTTGCAAACTCCTGAGACACCTCCCGGAAACAGACAACACCAAAGATGAGACGAAGAAAAAAATGCAGACTAACACACAATTTCCAAGGGTCAGTAGAGGATATGATCAACCAGATCATAGAGAGTTACACAGGGGAAATAAACACCGAAACATTCCCCGACTAAAGTGGCGAAAACACCGAAAAGCTAGACCAATCAATTACCACAGGAGAGGTTCCAAGCTTCCTTAAACAAGCTCAATGGAAACACCGCGGCTGGCCCAGATGGGGTAAGCAATAAGGTGCTTAGAAACTTTGATGACAACTCAACCCAGCAAATAACAAACAGCATTCATTCAAAAGTGTTGGGATCGGGGGAGATACCTGGTGAGTGGAAGAATGTAAATCTAGTCCTCATTCCCAAATCAGGAAAAGAACTGAAACTAGAAAACCTTAGGCCAATATCGTAAACTTCCTGTGTTGGCAAGCTCATGGAGCACATCATTAAGAATAGGCTCAGCGGATACTTGGAAAGTAAGGAACTCTATCCAGACAGCATGCTTGGATTCAAACAACTATCTGCAAACGACGTCATGCTACAAACCAAAGACTTAACAAGTACTGGAAAGGAACACTAGAGACTCGAGAGTCATAGTAGGATTGGACGTTAGTAAAGCGTTTGACAGCATCAAACACCAAGCGATCTCGTTACACCTCAATCTACTAAATGTAGAAAGCAAGCTTTACAACTATATGAAAAGTTTCCTCACGGACCGAACCATGAATATAAAAATAGGGGGCATAACAAGACGTAACATTAGGCTAGGTAACAAAGGGACACCGAAGAGATCGGTGCTGTCCCTTACCCTTTTAAATTTGGCAATTATCGGGCTGCCAGAACGACTCAGAAAGGTAGAGGGTCTCTGCCACACTCTCTACGCTGACGACCTCACTCTTTGGGTCGAGAGACAGGGGAGCGATGGCCAGATAGAACACCCTCTACAAAGGGCAATCTGGGAAACGGAAAGCTATCTGGGACCCATAAGGCTAAAATGTCCGCCGAAAAAATAGGAGATGCTAATCATGAGCAGGCAGCAGGTCAATATCCAGCTCCTGGTCAACAACATCCCGGTCACAAGGGTGGACGGGATCATGATTTGAGTATGTGGATACAACAAAATGAAAGAAACACAGAAACAGTAAACAGACTAGAAGCCACGACCAGCCAAACTTGCAGGCTTCGCAAAAGTATAGCAAGCAAAAACGCGGGGATGAAGGCGGCGAACCTACTTAGGCTTCTCTATTCTTTCATCATTAGCCGAATCACCTACGCTATCCCGTTCTTAAAGACAACTAAAGCAGAGAGAGACAAGGTAGACATTCTCATCAGGAAAGGTGTCAAAACAGGCCTAGATTTACCAGCGTGGACATCAACTGAGACGATCCTCAACCTAGCAGTGTAAAACACCCTGGAGAAAATATGCGAGGCGAAACTCACAGACCAATATATCAGACTAACTGGCAGCAAACGGGCAGATCTATCCTTAGGAAGCTGGGCTACCAAACCCATAATTGTGAGAGGGGATAACCGTCATCTACCAAAGAAATTGTCCTTAAGTTAAGAATACCCCCCCCCCCCCCATCCCAAAACCGATGCGCCCCATACACAACGAGGAACGCAGGAGAAGCCGAGTCCAGACTCCAAAGCAACCTCCTCCAAAAACAAGGGGTAGTGTACACTGATGCGGCAAGGTACACAGAAGGACACTACGCTGCAGTAGTAGTCAGCGACAAAGACGGGCTAATTTCGAGTTTTAGCGTAAGACACTGTTCACCAGAGGAGGTATAAATGGCGGCGATTGTAAAAATCCATCAAACAGAATAATCAACGCAGATTCTAAGAACAGTAAACTAAGCCTATGACAACGGTAAGCTGTCCGAAGAGGCCAGCAAAATCCTGCAAACAGGCAAGGAGTGCGTACCCAACGACCTAATGAAAATAATATGGGCACCCGTCCATAGTTGATTCACACGGAACGAGATCACTCGATGACTCACCCACCGGGCCCCAGAAAGGGCAGACTACTCCCTGTCCAAAAAGCGAGACTTATCCTTACCATTTCTTGGAATCTCCTCTGATAGACCTAAGAATCGCCGGCTATTTGCCTTCACATCACATGTGCTGCCCAGGCTCATTTCTTGTTCTGGATTTCGACAAGGATATCGTTAATTCGCTTTATTTTCCTGACCCATTTGTCTTTCTTTTTCTTCTTTTACCGTCGGGCATATATTCCTTTTTTCCGCAACTCACAGCCCATACCTTACGTCGAGCTATATTGTTCAACTCCAGTTTCTTCCCTATAAATGAATACCAGTAAGTAGACAATAAGCCAATTACAAGTTACTGTTAGCTCAGCGCCTATCATCTTATATTTCAGAGCTGTGAAAATCGGCTTTTATTGTCAGGTATAGGTCATATAGTGCATAAATGCGGTTTAAATTCTCCGTGCTCAGGTCATAGAACCTTCTCACCTCCCAAGCGCAAGCGAATCATCGCAACTCTCGCTTTTATGCAAATAATAAATGTTACTACATCTTCAATTTTCACATCAACGCCTTTAGAAATCAGGGGATCAGAATATAAGAGTGTCCTCCTTATGTCCTCTGCAACTTAATGAAATATGAAAAAAAAATCTTTAAATGTGTTTCCAATAGGGCGCGACCGGTACCCGCCGCCGGGATTTAAAATACATTTACTTTAAAAATCGTATCTAAATTTTTCTATTCTATTCGGGATACACGGCGTACTGACAGACGCTGTATTATTTAAGATAATTAGTGAGAAGTTAGCTTCAGTGACACTGCTATCCATTGTAACCCCAGCTCCTGCTTCCCTACTTGGCGACACTAACAGATCAGCGTTACGCGATGCGAATAGGGCCATTCGAACGCATTATGTGAACACCTTCAAGAACTTAAAATTTTTAAACATTCCGTCTTCTACTTGCGCAGTGTAAGCCCATCTTCCCATCTTCCTAGCCCAGTGACGCATGCAAAGTTCCACAAATATATGCTAAACAGAACGAAGCAGTAACCATATTCCAATAGCATTTTTATTAGTGTGGTTTTAACAGGACTTCTACGCAATTATTCTTGAAATAAAAAAAGAAATTCACACTGGTGAAATGTTGTGCACAGTCCAAAAAAGCAAGGCACGCGTGTGCTGTGCGCTCTCAGGGCACGTTAAAGAACCCCAGGTGGTCGAAACTTCCGGAGTCCTCCACTACGGCGTTTCTCATAGCCTGAGCCGCTTTGGGACGTTAAATCCCACAAACCAAACCAAACCAAAACCTGCTTATACTAAGAATGTATGTGCTTTATCCATGGAACTGTAGGTGATGCCGAATGCGCTTTTTGGAATTTAAATCTCAGCAATATACCCTGTATTAAACTCATGTGGCAACAGACAACCTCCAACTTTTTTGTGCTTTATTAACTATTCAAATGCAATCAGCGCAGTGATTGAGAAGAAATTTTTAATGTGGACAATAACAGAAGTGCGTCATCCAAGAACTGCAGAATAACACTTGAGGATGTTCAGCGAAAAGCTTTCAAACGCATCAGCACAAAGCCCATTCAAAGTGGCCACAAAGGTACTAACGACTCCCGCTTGAATATTACAGCGCCACACGGCGAAATTTCTACGCACATGTGCCTGTAGAGTTTCTTCCCTAAAATGAGAGCAGACGCGCGCCGACTGCAGTCTGCATTACGAAAGTTCAACCAATATACATATTCTCTCTTCTAAGTTTCGAGCTTCCAAACGACCCGCTCGTCAATGTGCGCCGCACGTTGCATGTTGTCTTTTTGGGTGGGTTGGCTGTGCGATCTGTAGTTGTTTTGAATGCAAATACGAAACACATTCGCAATTCTAGAACACCCAAGAATTCACGCAAATTTACCCCTCGTGATGTCCTCGCATCTGGGACCTTCTTTTATTTCTTTGCAGAGAACCGTCTTCTCGATACGGCTTGGTAAAAATGCCACAGACAATCCAGATCAACATTGGCATTTTTTTCACTGTATATTTCTCTTGCAGTAAGATGTTGTTCGTTCCATGATACTGCGTGCTTCAATTTCTGGCTCGAATATACTGTATCACGTTTTATTTGAGCTTCGTCCGTTAAACGCATACGGATTTCATCATGAATTATGATAGACACGCAAAATATGCTAGCTCCGCTAAAATGGAATTCAGGGTTTTTGAAAAATACGTGATAGAGAGTATTCACTTATGAGCAAAAAAATTACGTACACATATTCTTCATTTAAGACGTTGTAATCAGGAGTGCACCAACGGTGGGCAGGACGGGATTCCGAGGAGACTAGAAGACCAAATAAATTCTACACTCACAAGAGTTTACTTTTATTCTTGAGCTTTTATTCTTAACAGCAGAATTAGGAAAAAAATTGGCTGGGCCTTAGCTTTGGTTAAGCCTGGAAGGTTTCGAAAGCAATAGATCTTGGCTACGCCTTAGCACGGCTTGTGTTTCTTCATTGGTGAATGAACACGTGGATACAGAGTCTGCTTCGCTGTTCAGAGCATCTATCATGCTCCAGTCTGTATTATCGTCAGATGAGCAGGGTTCACGAGAAGATCGACGTGCCCGCCTAGCTGCATCTTGAGCACGCCGTCAAGCGAGACTCTCTTCACGCTGTTCCTCTATCTCTTTAGCTCGCCGTTGTTTCCTAGCAGCAGCGAGGCGATGCACGTGTCTTCTCTTGCGGACGCATAGCGACCGACTTGGCAGACGGTGAACGCGAGTATAGACCCCCGGCTCCGCCACGTACCTCTGTACTGTGACGTCAGAGCGAGCGCCACGCCTCTAACAGAAAGAACACAGTGCGCCGCGTCTTCACGCGTGGCTACCGGCCGCCGCTATCATCATCATCATCATCTTCATCATCAGCCTGACTATACCCACTGCAGGGCGAAGTGCAGGGCGAAGGCCTCTCCCATATTTCTCCACTTAACCCGGTTCTGTGCTAGCTGCATCCACTTGACCCCCACGAACTTCTTAACCTCATCCGCCCACCTAACTTTCTGCCGCCCCCTGCTACGCTTTCCTTCTCTTGGAATCCAGTTTGTCACCCTAAGCGACCATCGGTTATACTCTCTTCGCACTACATGTCCTGCCCATGTCCATTTCTTCTTCTTAATTTCCACTAGAATGTCGGTAACTTGAATTAGAGGAACTAGAAGGTATGAAATGGGATGTCATAGGGCTTAGTGAGGTTAGGAGGCCGAATGTTGCATATACTGTACTGAAGGATGGGCATGTACTGTGTTATCGAGGCTTACCAGAAAGGCGACAACTAGGAGTAGGTTTCCTTGTCAATAAGAATATAGCGGGTAATATAGATGAATTCTATAGTATTAATTAGAGGGTGGCAGTCATCGTAATTAGGCTTAATAAGCGGTATAAACTGAAGGTTGTACAAGACTATGCACCTACATGCAGTTATGATGACCAGGCAGTTGAAAGCTTCTACGAAGATGTAGAATTGGCAATGCGAAAAGTAAAGACGCAGTATACTGTACTGACGGACGACTTCAATGCCAAGGTAGGGAAAAAGCAGGCAGGAGACCAGGCAGTAGCTGACTATGGCATTAGTTCTAGGAATAGCAGGGGGAGTTTGCAGAGCGCAATAACTTACGAACCATGAATACCTTCTTTAGCAAACGCAAGAACCGGAAATGGGCATGGAAAAGTCCTATCGGGGAGACTAAAAATGAAATTAACTTCATAATGTGTTCAACCCCCACAATTATGCAAGATGTAGAGGTAATCGGGAAAGTGCGATGCAGTGACAAAATAATGGTGAGGTCTCCCGAATTAGCCTAAATCTGAAGAAGGAACGCAACAGATTAGTAAGAAAGAAACCAATCAAAGAATTAGCTTTGAGGGGAGGGCAGAAGAGTTCAGAATCTCGCTACAGAATAGATATTCAGCTCTAACCGAGGATGGCGACATTACCCTACAAGCAATGAACAATAATTTCAGAGATATCATTACTGAGTGCGCGGTAGAAGTAGGCGGTAGGATAGTTAGAGAGGTTACCGGTAAGTTGTCTAAGGAGACGAAAGATTTGATTAAGAAACGCCAGAGTATGAAAGCTTCTAATCCAACAGACCAGATCGAATTGGCCGAGATATCAAAGCTAATCAATAAGCGCAAGGTGGCTGATATAAGGAAGTATAACGTAGAGAAAATCGAGCATGCTCTAAAGAATGGGGGAAGCCTTAAAGCGGTAAAGAAGAAATTCGGCATTTGCAAAAACCAGATATATGCGATAAGGGACAAGGCGGGCAACGTCATCACCAATATGGACAAGATAGTCAAAGTAGCCGAGGAGTTTTTTACTGATCTCTACAGCAGCCAAAGTCGTCAGGACCGTAACGAGATTGGCGGCAGGGAAAAACAGTCATACGTTCCACCAGCGACTCGACTTGCGAGCCCTAAAGCTAGCCCGTCTCTCGCTCCTGGTATGACGTCAGAGGTCTAGCGCGCAGTGCCGCTAGCGGGAGGAGCGCGGAGAAGCGTGGCTGCAGGTCGTCGCTACGTGACGACTCGTCTTGGTAGCCCGTTTCTCACTCTGGTATGACATCATAGGTCATTCTAAAGGTCAAAGGTGGCTACTGGCCCCCGCACGCGAAAGGCCGTTCACGAGCGTAGTATTGCTTTCGCAATAAAAGAATGCTCAGAAACATAGTGCGGTTTCTGTGAATGCAAAAGCTGGCTCGCGCGATGCACTGCCAGAGAGGCCGCTCCGCACGCTTCCTTCTGTGGCTCGGGCCACCACGGGACCGGTATTCCTACCCTCTGTATTCTTTTTGCTTCTTCCACGATGCCCTCTACCCTATACTCATACTATGTTGACGGCGCACTCTGAAATAGGTGAAGTGGTGCGTTGAGGGGATTAAGGCGTTTGTGATCGCTTCGAGTTCCTACCGCAGACTAGCCTCCAATTTGTCTAGCAGATACGTTGTAAGCGGGCAGCTTATGACACCACTGTGGGTATACCCCGAGAAAGGTTTTGCTTCAATGTTCATACGAAAATGAAAGTCGTGCGTCGCATGCGTGTCCGTTAGCGATGCCGTTAGCGCTGATGCGATCTTCCTGAGCCCCGCCGTTTATCGAGGACAAGGTTTGGCGATCGATTCTTGCGTAATACGGTTAGTAAGCCTTGCGCCTTAAAATTCCAACAACAGGCACCCCAGGGAAGAAAGCTATAGCGTACCAAGTAAAAGGAGTGTTTTCGTTTGCTCTTAATTGTACTCGATAGTGTTTTTGCCCGCTGGCAATAAGATCTCTCATCAGCATCATCAACTTAAGACCCTGAATAAGAAACACATAAGACAGCCACTACTTTGTTCGTACTGCTTTTTTAATGTGGGGCTTCACATCTAAGTCTGCTGGTCTTTTGCGTATTGTGGTAGATTTATACTGCATGCCAGTACGTGAAAACAAAAACCAAGCTGAGAACCGAAAAGTTCGCGCACCTGTTTCGTATTCAGCGTAACCACGCTAAATTGACCTTAATGGTTATTCTTATAATTGAAGTGAGTAGGCACTCGCCTGTAGAATTTTCTTTTATTTCTCATAAACAATGTGTAAAAAATAAATGCTCAGGCTATACATAATTATGGAGAAGCGAGATTAAAAACCATTGGGGTGAAATAATAAAAATCGGTGGTCCCGGACAAAAGCAACTCTTGTCCCTGTGTTTTTACCAATGGGGAGAAGGTTCTTTTTTTTTCACGTAGTACAGAGTCAAGCAGAGGTCTTTTGGCCCTAAACAACGGCAAAAGGCTAGAAGAGAATAATTAGTTGCTTGTTTTTTTTCGAGCAAGCTCTCCTTCTTTTACAACGCGTGTAGATGGAAGGAAAGACCCAATGCATGGCATTTTTACGATGCTGAATAGCAAAGCTCCAGAATATTCTGCTCCAAACGCCTTTCCATAAGCAGCTCGTGGCGTTCTTTGCCTCATGTAATGATCACGCGATTTGGTTGAAGTGCTCGGTAACGACAGCTTGAGTTTCTACTATATACAACCTGCAAGTGGTTCCAACTGACAGGTAGAAATAGGTTGTTTGCTTGTGGCTGGCATAAGTTCAAGAAACACGCCCTAGCAGAAATTAAAGGAGGGAGTCTCAAAAGCGCAAAACCCCGTGCTCTGAAAGTTCCTAGTTGAACTTGGCAGCTTCTTTAAATGGTTGCGAGTGCGGCCACGTTCAATTTTTTGTATCCATTTCGAGTCTATAATCTGCAAGGGTACTTAGAAGTCATGAATCCATTGGACGTTCGGGGCAAAGCGTCTCGTTAAAATATTTGTGCAACATCTATGAGAAAACCTTGTAGATGCGTGCGTATAGAAGGAAGGAAACCTTGCCCGAAAGGAGCACGAAAAACAAAGTTACGTTCTGACCTGTGTCCGGTGACTGATCAACAATCTTGTTATATCGGGAAACGATATACGTGTTTTAGATTATCCTAAAAAGGCTAAATCGTGTTTACGCCAGAGAATGGAAAGTAGGCAAACCCAAAACGCCAAACCGCATATCAAGAGTACTTCAAATGCATTGAAGGCGTTGTATATAAAATTATCCTAGCTTTTGGCAAGCATTACATAGGACAGACAAGACGATGTGCTAACGAGAGAACAACCACACGCTACACATTATACCAGGAAAGTTTGACAATGGCTTTGCGATGAACTGCAGATAATGCAAAAAACTGGAAACACTAAGAAGCCGAACCGAGCTTCCTAATGTGTAAGCACACAATGAGAACAGAGATAAGTTTGACTCGAGAGATTTCCGAAGTATTTGGTCATCCGGATTAAAAAAAGGGAATGCATCAGCCCGCCATCTGTACCCCTACAAAAGAAAGAAGTGAATTTCTTACGTGACGACACAGGTAGATGATAATACCGAAAAGAAGTGCGCGTAAATTGAGATGAAGACAAGGAAATGATGTCCACACCTGCGAGAAAGAATCTTTGAGTTTGATCAAGAACTGGCTTTTGTAACGACGCTTTCTTGCCACTGCAGTCCCCAGCTTTCAAGATGGCGAGAGGGATACGAGCGCCAGCATGACGACGACAAAAAAAAAAAAGATCATTTCAGACGGTTCCTCTATACCTAAAGGTCACGCCTTAAGTCTGGCACATTTGCGCCGCATTGCTGATGTTGGCCATGACGACACCTGGTTTGGCAGACACGGTGGTTCAGATGGTGTGCAGTGAGTTGCTGGCCGCTTTAGCCGCATAAAGTACCAACCGTCATTATATACAAGTGATATTAATGAAGAACGGTATTGTGAAAATGCCGAAAAGATAAAAAATAAAGAGCGAATTTCCTTGTTTTACGATGCCCGAACACATTGAATAAGAAAACACTTTATTGCACTTACCCAATTTCATTTGTCATATGAAGTAATAATATTGCGAATCATGTTCATAATATAGGTCGAAGATTTGCGAAACTGAGGAACTGTTAACTTCGTCATTTTTGAGAGCTCAACAGTTCAGTGCGTCCAGATAGTTCTTCAGTAATGTTACGTATACAGGAGCAAAATGTCTCCTTTTGACACTTAATTATTATCTCAGTGTGCGAAAGTTCCTGGTTCATCTTCAAAGTATAGAGCAAAATATTCCCGATCGTCAAGAAAGAAATATGAGAATATGTGCGCTTTTTTATATCTTTATAGGTCACACTAAAGCAGCAAGTATACACTACAGCTACAGAGAGTCATACAGACAGTGTTCGCATACCTTCTCATTTGGAAGAGTTTCCTAGAAGCTTCGAACAAGCCCACTAGAGCATTAGAAGGGACTTGTAACGAACAGCCTTTCGTAGACATTCATAACATTGTTATACAGCACCAAACTAGTAGTTCTAACCTAAATAAAAACAAACAATTCTCAAAACCTATTATAAACTAGTTGGATGTCAACCACATTCAATCAGTACATGCTTCATCAAAGACAACATCCGGCATCCAATAGTTGGCTCGTTTCGAAATCAATGTTCTAGTAATATCTAACTAGTCTAAAGTTGTATAAGTAGAACGAAATTTACAACCGAGCTGCCGTAATAAAATGAAGAAATGCTACGGAACAATTCTGAAATTATAAGAAGTTATAAACATTTCAAGGAAACTAATGCATTTCTGAAGGCCATTACCGAAGCAAGAATTTACTCATTAAGAACGGAAATTTATTCGATGCTTTCTCAGATTTTAGTCACGTTATATGGAAAACAATATTTTAAACAGTATTACAAAAGCAAGAAATTGCTCATTAGGAGCGGTAATTTGTTGGTTACTTTCCCAGTTTTCAATCACGTCATATGCAAGGCATTATTTTAACCAGTGCATTTTTACACGCTGCCAAGTATTGGCCATCTTTTTTGTTTGCGATAACTTAACCTAGCCACAGCGTTCACAGAAAGGAGCAAATAGCAGCTCCTCTTTCTACAAAAAAAAAAAAGGAATAATATCTTGACAGAGGTGTAATTTAATTTTAAACCTGGAGAAACGCTCGCTGAAAATCTAACGTGTCAGCTGGTGTGAAGAAGGCCAGACATATAATTAGATTTCAAGAACATGTAGCCATTGTTCGGTTTCCAAGAACGAAACAAGAAAACATGAAATTGTCTTACTTTCATTAAGGAGCTCTTTTTCCCGCTCCCAGATGTCGACAACCACTAGAAGAAAATTCAACAGCGCCAAAATTACAATCAGAAAAATAAAGTTAACGGACGCATTTTTGGAGGAAGCAGAAAAGGAACGTGTACAGAAAAGCAATGGATAAATTATTGAGCCTAGCGTCGCGAAGAAATAAACTAAATATTACCGAAACCTGAGATAAACCTCATACGAGTTTTGAAAAGAAAGGTTGTGGAGCTTCGTTTTCAGATTTTTCGCAGACAACTCTTAGTTTCATGCTTTAAGAATTACAAGAACTAGCTTTCAGTTTATTTTTCATGGGAACTAGTTACCAGTGACTAACAGGAACCGCACACAGTGACAGGAACCGCACACAGTGACTATGAGTTTTAGTGGCAATGAGCGAAGTTGAGGCACAAGTTTCTTAGCCTTGCTTAAGACAAAAGCGTTTCCTAGTGGTATGCAAAACAGTTGAAATTTAGTTGGTCTGTTGAAGTCATTGGCGAAAACATGAAATTAAGACATTAAAATACGAGTTCTGAGCCGAGTTGTCCTTAAATGCTCCGAAAGAACTCTTGTTCTACGTGCTGCCTTGCTCACCAGTAGCAGAATATGCGTGCAGGTCATATGAAACTCTGAAGGGAGTGCCTTTCAGCTGACAGAATTATTGATGTTACCGGTGATATAACAAAAAAAAAAAATTATACCTATGCTGTCCTTCTAGTACGCTATCAGTACAATACGTTTACTCTTTTTAGGCGAACGAGGTATGTTTCGTGGTATACTTTTCCCTCGGTAACAAGAACTAGACCTATACTAACTGACAAATTTTCATAGCTATTCAGTCAAAGCTACAGAGGCAAAACACATCAGCACAATGCGGAGCAGAATATTTTTTTTAAATTACACAGCGCAACAAACATAGGACAAGCGAGTAGACGGGCAGCGCTGTTCCCGTCTACTCGCTTGTCCTATGTTTGTTGCACTGTGTAATTTTAAAAAATGATGCACCAACTAGCTCAACTCACAGTTCTTTTACAGGAGCAGAATATAATTCCTTGATAAATTTCTCTGATCGCACTTTGAAATAATATATCGTTCTGGGAATACCTACGTTTTTATATTAAGATTTTATTAAATATAAGCATGTACAAGGTAAGTGTAGTCCAATATCATATCACTAGGCTACAGTGTACAAGCCTAGAGTTACTATATTCAAACCGAGATGACTGCGCCATCTGTCGGGAACCTTGTAAAGTGTCCGTCAGCAGGTTTTTCTGCGTCTACCCACCGTTTTCTTCACGCTTTCGCAATGCTTTTGTTTCGGCAACGTACTTAGCAGGGCGCTCCTCATTAACAGCCAATTTGCATTCACTTAGTCTCAAGTAGTGTAGATAAAGACTTTTCTACGTCGATTGTGGCTCAAAAGCCGTTATTACAAGTAAAGGCAGAGGTGAAACAGAAACCATAACTGAGGTCAGTTATGCCAGAATTACATGAACTATTAACACCGTCATGAAAGCTGCGCCCCCATAGCCTTGGCTGCATAGCCAGTAAATGTCCGCGAGAGGTGAGCTGTGTATTCTTGCGCAAGGTCTCGCCGCGTTACGCTACGCAAAGACGTTTCTGTGTTCATAGTCCAAGATGTTGGCTCATTTCGAATATGGCGTTCACCTAGCGACCATACGGATTCACAGTATTCACTGATGTAATGTTTTAACACTTACGTAGAACTATGAAGCCGTCTCTTCACAAGAAGCAATGCTAGATTGGCGAACAGAGAAAATTGTAAACCGACCAGTGGTATCTTTTTTCATGAGTCCTCCTGTCTTGTGTCTCGCTTCTCGGGCTCATTCCTTTTGCTGAAAAGTTTATGCAGTGCCGGAGATTGATTAATGGGTTTATTGCGTGTGTGCTGGGCACAAAAGCAGAGCGCGAGTACAATTGTTTGCTGCTCGTAAGATGTTTTTTACAATTACTGCCGACTGCACAGCCAAATTGCTTAAAGGCTCTCAAACTTCTGCCCTAAGACACAAACAATATTCTTGTGTAGAACTTACACTCAGACAGCACCATCTGAGGATGGGGTCTTCAACTACAAATCAGCGATGCAATTTTGCATCAGGCAGCATCGTATATTTCACTTTGGATTTCTCAGGACGCCAGAGCCTCCTTACAGCGGTGACTACCGGCTACTGATCGATTTTTCTGCAGTTATAAAGAAACCGTGCGAAGCAATGCAGCTGCTTCGCTGGAAGGAGAAATTCACCAAATTGCCTGCCTTCTGGCAAAAACCTATTGCGGCAAACGACACCCTCGTTAAAATGGACAGTCTCTACGAGTTCTCGGCGCAATCTCGCTCGTAATCCGCTGTGCGAAGTGGCCACATTGAGAGGCTAATGTTCCCCGCGAACTGCTATCAGTTTAACGGAATTGATTGGGTTGTGTTTTTTTCTTCTTCTTCGGGTTTTGTACTTTAGGATCGATGCTATTCAACGAAGTGGTTGCACTTTCGCTAATGAACCTTATCTGGGACCCGTGTACCTGAGGGAGCGACAATTAACTCTTTCTGTGCAAGAAGCGGGCCTATTAAGTGCCTGTTCCCCTTTTGGACTCTAGGAAGATAGTATTTCTCGCTGCTAACGACACGGGTGGAGTGGATGGTGCACCTGTGCTGAGGCAGTTCCCAAAATACTGTGTGTAGAGTGCGCTTCGCAATCAAAAATACAGACTTGGTACAGCGAAATAAAGGTGGTCACCGCGGTGACCTGTATACGAATATATGAGCGCAGCTTACAAGTCTTTCACACTCTTATCGCTACTTCAGTCGAAGTTTTCTGCGTTGTCGCTTTACATCCTAGGCAAGCTGCAAATCCGCGGCTTGTCAGTACAGATTGCAAATGCCCTCGATTTAGGACCATGTAGAGGCGAAAGGTGTCGTAAACTGGCTACTGTTCCCAAAATGCAGGAGTTCGCAGCTTACTCGGAGAGGCTAATATTGGGGTAACGAAAGACGAAATTCCTTAACTTAGTTTATTATCGAGTGTGCGACGTACAAACGACTGCTCAGTATCAGTGCGCAGTGTGAGAATACTTTCGCGGGAGAAAAGCAGACAACACTGTACTCAGATCTATGATGTGACTTTGCACGTGATAGCAGATACGGATAAAAAAAAAAATGAATATATAAAGGAAAGGCGAATATGTTTACAACATGGGTGTCAGCCAATTCGTTAGTGCATTTTAGTACTCGTTGGAACGTGTAAGGCCAGCAAGTACAATTCTGAGATGAGCGACACTTTATTTAATCTTGGCTTATATGACCTGTATATTTTAGCGCCCGCTCACTGACGTATTGTCTTCAGCTAAAACCTTCCCATCCGGCTTACTACATATTGATATAGAAACAGGCAGATCTCGCTTGCAGCGCTGTCCAGGACGTATCATTAAGGAGTGACAAGCACAACATACACGACGCATATTCCTCAATGAAATAAGGAGAGCCTGAAAGGCTGTGCTGGTGCAAAAAAAAAAAAAAAAATGCAGTATCCTAAGGCGCTCTCAGCACATAAACTTATTGTCCCGCTCTTTCGAATGTGCTCATATTAGGACAGATGGCGGTGAAACTAGCTTGAGCGTTTTACAAGCAAGAAGAAAAAAAAGATTTTTAATTTCACTTTGCTGTCTCACAATGCCTATAATAAGTGACAAATTTTATAACTTAATAAATGCAATAACCAATCAATGAATGCACTCCAAATAAAGTCACAGGAAAGAATTTTGGTTGTTTTGAGCACGTATTGGATGTTAATTGAAAATGTATCCAGCATAACGTCTTTTCGAGAGAATGTGCAGTATAATAAACTTATTGCAACCGCACCGCTGCGGGAAGAAAAGAAAGTGAAACTCCATTCACTAGAACAAAAATGACTTTTCCACTCAGTAAGCTAAGAATGGAATTTCCGATGCTTACGCCTTAAGAGGAAGCCCTAAAGAATTCGATAGATTACAAACATCTTTCCGTTCTCTGTTTACTTTATCAGTTTTATACTATATCCGCAATACTTCTTTGCCTGACCATTATGATGATAATGAGGAGATTTTTTAAAGGAATTTTGAAGCTAAATCGAAGACGAAGTTTTGATTTTTTTTAATTCAATCAAATAATAAATAATTTGTAGTTCCTGCAATTTTATCCGATTTTGAAGCAATGTGGAGAACAAACTTACTTATCCAGTGAAACGCTTTATTCCTGAACTTAAGAAAAGAACATTCATAATAAAGAGAAAGAGTTTCAATGCCAACACCTCATTAGATCATACCAGAATGTAGGGTTATAAAATGCATTTTACAGAACACGCGCTGATTTTTATACTTATTTTTATAAATTTATGCGGCATAAATACAATGCAAAATTATCTAGTCACAAATGTTTATAAATCAATTGGATTGTTAAGGGACAATATAATAAAATAGAGATGGCTTTTTTTAGTTGGAATTTTTTTTTTTCGAAGAGTTTGCCACAAGGCATAAGTTGAGAAAGGGGGAATGGGATGCAGGAGATAGAAAGTTAAAAGAAGGAGAGCAGTCCAGTTGTGCTTATGTATTCGAGAAGGTTGGCAGTATAGCGATTGTCCATTGTCCATTTCTCATAATCACTATCGCGATTCCACCGCAGGCCCACCTTCATGATTATCCGTTGCCTAATGTGCGTTGTTGATTGACACGTCCACAACAAGTGGCGCACATCGCAGACGTCAGGTGGAGTCTCACAGTGAGGGCACCTGTCAGTCACTGGTAGGTCTTTTTCCCGCCATCGATGTCGAACAGATGGGGTCAGAGCAGCCCCTGCCCGGATCCGGTGCACTTTCACCTCCTCCTGCCGAGTAAGACTACGGGGGAGAGGGTGCGAACACGGAAGAATGAGACCGCGTGTTCGCTGGCGCAGAACTTGCGAATCGAAAACGTGGGACAGGAACGGATCTGGGGGAAGAGGGGAAGGTGGTGGATCGTCTGATGTGTTTATATGCGTCATAGCATCTGCTTGTATGTTATGTGGATCGCGAGCATGGCCGCGAATCCAGTGTATGCGAATAGGACATGGGTACTTTGAACATAGCAAATGTATGGACTGTGTTGTTTGGAATGTGCGTCGAACGGCCTTAAGCTGTTTAAGGGCAGTGAGAGAGTCTGTGTAAAGATGAACTGCATTGAATGTAGGAATTGGTGGAAGGGAATGTATAGCATTGTAAATTGCTTGAAGTTCCAGTGCCAGAGGGGTGCACGTATCCGCGGTATATGTCACGTGAGTGTTGAGATGCGGATGAGAGGGACTATACACAGAAATAACTCCTCGCTCTGCAGTATGTGATACATCGGTATATAATATGCACCCTTCAGGCAGATGTGCGGATGATACCGACGGGGAAGCAGTGGGGCGATTGTCCGTGAGCTGGCAGTACGACCATGGAGGTAGTGTCTTTAAATGATGTAGTTGTAAAGACTGTTTGCGAGCTCTGTTTGCCATCCGCTGATCAACGAGTTCAGTGAGCGTATTTAGCTGGGCATACTCCTGAAGTACTGGTATGGGTGTTAGGTGGGGAAGATACGTTATTGCACGCATAGCCTCACGATTGATGGCCTCAAGGGAGTCCCACTGTCTGCGGGTGAGACGTTGAAACTGTGCCTGGTATATTATACGTGGCTGGAGGACAGAGCGAACAAGCTGGCGGGCCGTGTGAGCACGCGCGCCGCCAGAGCGCATAGCTATGCGACGAATGAGATCTAAAATAGCGTGAGCGGTCTTCCGGATGGCTGTCAGCCACGAGGTGCCAGTCCCAGAGGAATGAAGTAGAAGACCAAGAATGCGAACGGTTTGCACCTGAGGAATTGGGGTATTATCTATCATAAAATTTATAGTGGGAGCTTTCCGTAAGCCAGCTTTATTTCCAATTCGAATGAAACAGGATTTTGTATGCGAAAGAGTTAGGCCCAAAGGAGGGAGGCGAAATGTCAATACATCCAGCGCATGCTGGAGGGCCGCCTGATGGACAGACGTGTCTGGGTGACAGCACCATAAGGTTATATCATCGGCATACGCAAGCACGCGTATAGAAGGGATGGCCTCTAGGGCTCGAATAAGTGGAATGAAGGCCACAATAAATAAAGTAGGGGCGAAAACGGAGCCCTGGGGCACTCCTCTGTTTGAGGGGAAGTGACCAAAGGGCTTTCCATGGACACGCCCACTGAATGTTCTATTTGTTAGAAAGGCGTGAATGGCGAAGAGAAACCTGTGAGGAAGACCAAGAGTTTTTAGGGAGGCAAGAATGGCTTAGTGAAGGATGTTATCATATGCCTTTGTTATATCTGTAGCGATCACAGTTCTAACAAGATGACTGTGCGGAGAGTGGTGAAGCACGTCAGCAGCCAAAGTAGCAAGACCGTCCTCCGTTATTATTTGCGGGCTGAAGCCAATTTGGGATTCTTGATAGCAATCATGGGATTCCAACCACCACGATAAGCGAGTGGCGAGAATGTTTTCGTAAAGCTTGCAGATTGTTGGCGTCAGGGAAATTGGACGAAGGGCCGAGAGAGATACTGGAGGATGACCTGACTTCGGTATTGGAACAACAATAGAATGCTTCCACTCGTCCGGCATGACACCAGAATGCCACACGTCATTGAATGCATCAAGTAGGGCCTGTAAAGCAGTCCCTTCCAAGTTGCGGAATAAGGAGTTAGGTATGCCGTAGTGGCCGGGAGCAGGGTTAGATTTGAGGCGTTCAATGGAGGCCAGCAGCTCTGCCATGGTTAGGTCAGAAGTAATCGCATCGGGGGGTTTGGTAACCGGTAAGCAAGGTGGAGAAGTTGAGGTGGAATCATAGTGGGGAAAAAACTGTCTGGCCGCCTGTTTTGCAAATGAGTCCTCATCTACATTCATAGCAAGGCGAATGCTCTCTGTGTAATCAGAAACTTGAGAAGAGCGCTCCATGGCGTGAAACACTCTCCAAAGTTGTCGATTACTCTGCTTGGAGGACAGGCGCTCACACCATGAAGCCCAACGTTGCCTTCCCAGACGCTTTTCATACCGCACGCACGCGCGGTAGCCCGGTGAAGAGCGGGGATAGCCGATTGGTCATCGGGGTTACGAGCAGCATAATGATCTGCCTGGCGCCGCAGAGCCCAAAGATTCAGGAGGTGGATGTCCGGGTTTGGCTCGTCTTCATTTACAGTGGTGGTAACCGTGTGGGACGCAAGAACAGCAGAGAGAGTAGACAATGCTGATGATGGGGTGAAATCAGATAAGCGATTGTCTGCGCGTACAGAGTCCCAAGATGTTATTCGTACGCTATGGCGTATTTTACGCATCCGCGAAGGAGTGAGAGAGATAAAGATAGGACTGTGATCACTACCCCAGGTATCTGGTTCAACAGCCCAACGAGGGCTACCAGGGCCTAACCACCAAGTCAAATCAGGTGAATAAGGCCCACCTCGTGGACGGGTAGATGTATGCGGGTGGTTTAAAAGATAAAAAGAATTATCTGAAAAGCTTCCCTGGATGTGTGCACCCCTGGGAGAATCCGATAGGTAACCCCACGAGGTGTGTGCGCCATTGAAGTCTCCACCGACTAGAATATAGATACCCGAGTAGGTAGAACGCAGAAGACGAACCCATCCAAGATTAGGAGATGCGGAACCAGGACGGCCATAAATGAAACTAGTATAAGTGGCGTGCGTACAGGCTTAACTAGGAGTGCTACCACCTCTTGGCGTGTGTTACACCAGCGTGAAAGGTCTATCGGTGTGTGGGGAACTGAAGTGTGAATATAAATGGCAGATTTACCTGGGCTGTGGGAAGAGGTGATACAACGGCGATCAGGAATTGAAGGTGAATGGTAAGCGCAGAATACTGAAAGGCGAGGAAGTGAGTTATGCTCTTGAAGTAAGAAGGCCCACGCCTTTAGCTTTTTGTCGCGAAGACGGATGTTCACTTCAGAGGCCTTATTCGCAAAGCCTCGACAATTCTACTGCACCACCAGAGACAGTGCATTATCCATTGCGAGGCCGAAGAGCTTCTACGATGAGGGAGGTCACCTGCTCCATAAGGGCTAATATTTTATCCACTGTCGGGGTATTCGGGGTTAACGTGTTGTCTGCACGTGATTGTGGTTTGATGCTTATGGGAGGTGATTCATTTGAAATCTTATCACGAGGTATTATAGTTCTTCGAGAGGGGTGAGAGCGACGCTGTTCTCGGAGCTGGGTGAGTTCGTCTAGACGTTGGCGAGCCTCTGCAATGGCATTGTCTAAAACAGCGTCTTCATCTGCGGCATCCACATGTGATTGGTGCACTGGCCGTTTTGGTGTACCATTTGATCCACGAGAGTGGGTCGCTTGTGCGTATGAACCATGCTGAGAAGACGTATGATGAGCAGGTGGGTCGAGTAAAGGAAGTGCAGGGAAGTCGGTTTCATCACATGTAAGAGCAGCGAAGCGATTACTTGTAGGAATATCTCCTTTTCCAGGCGGCTTGCACGACGGCCTCGTTCTTTTCTTCTTTGGACAAGCGGGGGAGCGCATGTCATGGTCCGCCTATTTGCATAGGCCACAAAGCGCTATTGGTTCATTCATGTCGGCCACAGCTGCCGGATTAGGGCAGGTATTTTGCATGTGCCCTTCTTTATGGCAGTGATAACAAAATATACGACGAGGTCGGAAGGGCTGTGGTTTGATAATCGCACCATAATAGGTTAGGTACTCAGGCAAAGTCAGCGGGCCTTGTAGGGTGAGTAGGTATGAACCCCTGCGCCCCAGAGGCCGTGCTTGCAACACTGAGTGAGTTGAACAGCGAATGTTTGCTCGCACCTCCTCAGAAGGACTTCTGCTGTCAACATGGTAAACGACGCAGCGGAGGGTGTCAGGGCCAAAGGCAAAATATATTTGCACTGGGACATGCTCATTCGCATCCAGGGGAATTTGAATAACTGCACACATTTTCTGGGCGTCCACCAAGGATGGCAAGTTCACCGTAATGGTGTTCGATGGGCGATGAACGACAAATCCACAGTAGTTAGTAGAACCTAGAACTTGGTCAATTGTGGCTTGGACACACTGGGGAGGGATAGTCGTTATATCAAACCGCAATGTAGGCTTGATGGTGACGCGGAACGAGTTAGCAGCAAGTAGAAGCGAGGCTCGACTCACTGGCGGCATCTGTGGTGGTGTCAGGGGCTGACACGCTGTAGTTGGCCTTGGAAGGGAAGACTGAATTGGTGCGACGGGCACAGTTCCTTGAGGGAGGGTTACAGGCACAGAGGCGGCGGAGCAATCCATGGGACAAGCCGAAGTCGTTCCATCCGAAGACGAAGCAGACTGGGGGCATGTAGGCGTTGATGATTGCGTGGACGTGGATGTTGTGCCAGGTTGAAACACAGCGGAAATCCGCACAGCTGTCGTCGGCGGAGCAGAATCCATGCAGGCGCGTAGCCCAGCCTCGCTCGGCAACGCCGTGCTAAGCCTAGCATGCGCCTGAGGGATCCGGTTGGACTTTCTTACTTGAGAAAGGGCCCACCGAGGCGGAAATCGCTCCACAGGGGCGTCTTCGTCATTCGTTCTTACGGAGGGCACTGTCCTACCCACACAAAACGACAGTTAATAGGCGAAACAAGATAAAAACACAGAGCCCTAAGCGGACACGTATCAGCTCAAACGCTTCTTCTTTCTCCTTGGAATTAAAATGGTCCATTCTTCGATGTCTTTAAATTTTGGCCAAATTTAAAGCGCTGTGGAAAAACACATACTGTCTAGAGCTAGAAGTTTTTACCTGGAAAGAGCAACATAATCTTATAATAAAAAATAAATGTCGCAGAGGCAACACCATTGCATTCAGCAGTCCCCGCAGACAGAAGTGATTGATCATAGCGCACCCCAAAGATCTCAGGTAACCTTTTATTCATTTCCCTGCTCTACTTTTTTCAAACATAGAGGACTGCACATCATCGCTTTCTTTCACGCAATTTTCGGCCGGTCACTGAGCCCTTTCTACTTTGCTGCTGGTTTCCTCAGTTGTTTACACTATCATGGCCACCTATCGACGCTGATGAAAAGAATGGCACAAACCCTGAGCAATACTTCCTTGCTCTGTAAAACTTCACGTCCTCCTAGAGTCTAATTTTTTCGCTGATGTTTAGATCGACCATGCTGCTCGCAAATTATTTTGTTTAGGCTTATAAACTTTGCTCACTGAGGGATTTTTATTCGTCAAAAGGAAGTGGCAGTTTCCTGCAGAATCGATAATAATGAGTTTGGGAGACAAAAATGGCTTCGAGAGGATTTAGAAGTTATTATAATCAATGACTACAGGATAAAAATAGAGCGTGCAAAAATTGGCTTACTGAGAGTATGGCGCTGAAGTAAGCACATTATCTAGACCACAATTTTTCTAGTTTCCATATATTCTTAGTACCATCACTTGGAATGTCATTCGGTGGCACTAATCACTAGATGCCACCACCGAAGCCAAGCCTGAGCAGTCATTCGGTGGCACTAATCACTAGGTGCCACCACCGAAGCCAAGCCTGAGCAGCGCGGCTGCCCCACGCTTCTTATTGATTGATGTGTTCGGGTGTGAGCTTGTGCTGAAATGTTTTTCTAGAGACCTCAATACATGTCCACGCGTGCGGAAAGATGTTCGAACTCAGTGACTTAAGCACCTGGAGGCATGATGAATCTGCCAGAAACGTAACTGAAATAAAATAGCCGTTTCTTCTCGTGTGCCCGCGAACCCACCGTCATTGCCACCAGAGAAATCTTTCTCCGACAGATGCAGGTGCTACTGTCACTTGCAAAAATCGTACGCCAATATACCTACGCAAATGGAACAACTTACTTTGTTAAAAGAGTCTGTTTACGAGATGATTTAGCACCGTGTACTCTACAGTACAATTTAGCTTCATTCATTGTTCATCAACCTTTGTAGTGCTGTATTATTTAGGCTACACGGACGCTGTTCCGACCTTCATGCTGTTCAGGACGTTTGCGCGAACGTAACGAGGATTTGCGGCCACAGTGCATGATACTAAGCAGTGTATTTCGCTGTTGTAGTAACCGAGTCATTGTTGCCTCTGCTTCTGCCTCCTGCGTAGCCTGCTGTTTTGCGCGTGATCGTAAGGTGGCGGTATATATTCCCATTGCTGTGGCTCGGTGACCGGCTGCAGTTTCCGCGTGACGTTAGTAACGACACATGGCTGCGTCACTTCCGGTTGACTTTGATTGGCTCAACTTCACCTACTTCCGGTGGCGGGAGTTGTGCTATAGAAGTCTGTGTGGGCACCACATAGTTCGGATTTGCGAACACGAAGCATCATACTAAGCTTTGTATTTCGCTGCTGTTGGTGAATCATCGCTGTGTATTGTGATGTTCGCCGGTGTGTTATTGCTGTTAAAACTGACCAGTGCTCATCCCTTTTGGTGAAAACTTCGCAGCACAAAAAATGCGTACACACGTGCACCAGGAACAAACAAGACCGGACAAATGCCACCCCGTCCATAACCTGTCCTATCTTGTTTTTTCCTTGTATTTGAGTCTACGCCTCTTTTATAAAGCCAATTTGTCACCATTGATTGCGACCAAAAAGCCAAACCACCGCAGTATTGAAACGTATCTCTTTTTGATACTTGCGAATAAACTTCCTGCGTGTAGTTTAAGATAAGGTGCCTCCTGTGGGACAAAAAATTGCTACCGATATTCTTGCATACCGCATCCAAATAGGCAATTTTACCCGACTGGTACATCGCGAACAGGCAGCTGCGACATAATTTTGGGCAGATACCTTTCTTGTGAGCAGATTTCGCCCTAGTAAGAGACTCATGACAGTGCTATGTGGCTCGGCCTTTGATCTGCAGCGCGGACGCAGAAACAAATTCAGGTCCTTACAAGTACAACCACTCCTGCAAACCTAGAGTACAACTCGCAAGCAGTTTCACAAGCAGCTCCTCGGCAAAATAATAGACGACTCCAAGTATCACAGATATCGAGCAATGGCTGCCCAGAGTAGAAGCAACGTTGGATACTCTAGGAGACTGACTCCGCCCTATGACGAGGCCTTGCCCCGCCACCGATAAATGTCAGAATGTCGGGTCAACTATAGTTCAGACACCTCAAGACTTGCGTCAGCACCTTGGATTTTATTCTGTCGTAGGAAGATAGTGAGAGACCGGAAAGCGTGGCGTGACATGGTCAATAGGGTCACGAAGAGTCGGACACGACTGAACGACTGAACTGAACTGAATCCTCCGGTGAACTTCTTTTGTAGCAGCACGTTAGAACGGATCGTTAGGGCGGCAGTACGTTAGAACGGATCCTTGAAAAAAAAAAAAAAAGACTCCATCCGCATTCTGCTTGCCTTGCAGGCAAGCAGAATGACGCAAAGCCTTGACCTCGGTTTTTCTCATTTTACCAGACTATTGGAGGCTCTTTTTTTATATATTAAACAGATGTATTCGATTTCTAAGACGACAATTGACTTCTCAGCTGCGTTTTTTTTTTTTTTGAGCGAAGTGTGTCAGTTCCTTCTGAGCAGAAAATGCTATGGGCGGACATCGGTGTTTACGAAGTGTTAGAGTCCCTGTTCTGATGTTCTGCTGTAGAAAAGTCGTCAATCAGCCTGCATATTGATTAAATTGTTCCAAAGATGCAACTGACCACTGCGGGTATTGGTGTCTAGTTGTCTGTGGTTAAACAAACTGACCAGTATAACTGTTGCTTCTTTTACGTCAACTGGATATAATAAGAAGCCAAACATTTTAGTCTCGAGTTGCTTTCTAAGATTTTTTTGAACACGCTACGAACTTTTTATTCTGTGACGTGCGGAGAAATATGTGAAAAACGCACATAAGGTTGAGTTTGCGGGGTTGAATTTTTTGTATTCCATTTACATATACTTAATAAAAGCTATAAATATTTCCAGTTCGCTCTTCTCAAAACCAAACTCTGAGTATTAAAAGAAACAACTTGGTGGAAAATGACTGAGCTGCCGTAGTCTCAAGGTCCTTGTTCTTTCCTCGCTTTTAGAGATTTCTGGAAGTTCTCTTCGCTAGTGGTAATGATTGATATTGAAAAAGCATTCATACTTATGCTCTGAAGTTTCGTATTTAAGGTCCACAGAAAAAAAAACTAATGACAGATGACAGAATGGTAAGTGGGTGAGGGACCAAAATAAAACTTTCTTCGAACGGTATAATCAATAGCAGGGTTTTTTTTACCATCTCCGTATGTGATGGTCGTCATCACCAATCATTCTATGATACATTTATTTTTCAGCAGGTATAAAAGCCTTGCAGCTAGTTTTTAATACGTCAAAAGCTTGGTTACCCCCAGGGAGAGTAAAGGTTTTCGGCATAGCACCCGAAATTCTAGATGATGTCTCGTACAAATATTTAAATTATATTTGCCAGAAATCAAAGCATCCTTGCTAAAGCTGATCGAGATACATTGCTGCCATATTACCGCTTAAAATGATAATAAACCGTTCCATTTTTTATTAACAACCATAAAATTTTGTTTGCTCCGAGATAGGCATTTTGTTATTTCGGTAAACCATCCGAACGAAAATGCCCCAATAGCATAAAATATACCAGTGTTGATTTAGAAGGCAAGCTTCCTTCTCGACAACAAATTGTCATTCGCCTTTGTTGCTGCAAAGTACGGTTTTGTTGCGATCCATGAAGTAGTGACGGTACCATGCAACGTCTCGCTAAGCTCGTACAAATTATTAAATGCAATCCGCCCTTTTCACAAAGCCGCTCCGCGCACGCGGGCCTCTTTCATGGTTGAAAACAAACCGCCAAATCTAGCAGCGCATGCTCAGATCTGGGCCTCCGCAATTGGCGCAGCCGGAGTTAATCACGGAGGCCATGTGCAGTTAATATTCGTGACAAGCGTATGCGACAGAGGGCGGTAGAAGTCAAGAACCAACATCTCCATTTCGCTGGCGGCTGCGTCTCCCAAAGACGTTATTAACCAGTAGGAGACGAATTTTGAATCATTCTCAGAGGGCGCCACATTTTGGGGAAAAGGCGGATTCCGAACTTTCCTCTAAACGAAATACAAGGTTTGCATCTTTTTGGAACAATGCACCTATCAGCGAGATCTAATAAGTTAAGAAGTGAAGGAAAAGTTAAATATAGGCGCACTACCCCATAATGCTCTATGTATTTCCATTGAAAAATATCTGAAAACAGCGAAAATGATAACTAAAGAAAACTTAAGGCTTCGAGGCTGCCTAAACAGCACCCATTCAGCACAGGAAGTTGATTACAAATAATGAATACGTTCGGCGGAACAGGAGCTTAAGAGGGCAAGTAACTGAACGCTTTCCTGAGAACCTAATATTATCATTGTAGTATTACGCTCGCTATTACCCCCTTACTTTCTTTCGGTCGCCTCCTGCCTCTTAATGCCTTTGGGCAGGGATAAATAAAGCCCTATTGAAGGTTCGAATGTTCCAATATTAGAGGTTTCAATGAGGTATTATTGGTATTATATTCGAGAAACTAAAAAAAATGGTTTTGACAATGGGGCGCAAGCTTCTTCCAATGTTTAGTCAACACAATAGGTTGCTCACTCTGCCCTTTTCTAATAGGAACACATGTGTTGGATAACTGAAACTCGATTCCTATAAAATAATCAAATGGTCTCTGTCTACTTCTAGAATCTGCCCTTAGTAGGTTGCTACCATTACCGTATTGGTTGATCACATTTTATTAGGAGGGGAGGGGGGGGGGGGCAGTTGTTGTTTTTTTATGAAATACTCATTGGTCATTGAAACATCTGATGGCTAGAAATTTCGATGGAGGCAAAAAGCAAGGCGCATGTGTGCTGTGCGATGTCAGTGCGCGTTATAAAAGGAACCCCAGGTGGCCGAAATTTCTGTAGCCATCCACTACGACATCTCATATAGCTTGAGTCGCTTTGGGGCATTAAACCCCATAAACAAAACCATATTGCCGCAATGTTGAATAATTAGTGGCGCAGCCACGTGACGCCAGCAGAAGAGCGCGTGCCAATCTTCCAAGCTCGACCAAATGGCGGCGCCAGTGGGTAATTAACCTTGCGGCAATATCTAAAAACAGAGGCACTGGATACAGAACGCGCAAGCGTGAAAACAAAGATTATACGCACTTCATCTGTGTATGTGCATGGCTCGATAGCATTGATGGCTCACCCCTTCTGCTGCTCCTCCTGCGGACCCTCGTCCCACATATAAACCTCGCCACTCGCTTAAGCACCAAACCTCCGATATGCACCTCCACTATCTCGAAAATATTCAGCAGCACACGAGAGGCCGTTAGCAACCCAATCATATGAGAGGAAACCCGGCACAGATAACTCGATCTTAAGCAGCGCATGAACTAAGCTGAACAGAAGTGCCTATGTGGCTTCAGAACAGAGAGTTATTCATCGCCCAAGGGCCTCAGAATGTTCGCTTCTCATCTCATCCGCTCTTCTGAAATAAGAAGGCCAAGGGTGCAGCTCGTGCCATGTCATTGATCTCGTGACATCACGCGACTCACTAACCACTCAGCACCTGACCATGTCACCTGCCTCCAGCCACTTGACAGATACACGATAGCGTTAATGGCCCATGTCGACAGCTACTCTACCAGATTCTCCGTTCGCGTATATCACCTTTAAAATTCGCTTAATCTGTAGTGCTCTAATTTGCCCCCTTTTTATCTCGCACATATCCCTTAGCACACAGGCTAGGTCGCACTAGGCAGTTACGTGAGCTATTTGAAAAATATTCGGACATGTGAACTACCTAATATATATACGCATTACGGTACGCTTTAACCAAGCCCTGTGGGAGTGCCTTCGTGACATAAGGTAAGCGTGTCTTACTCGTCGCTAAAAGCGGCTGAAGTTCGATTTGCATCTCACCGACCCATCCTAAAGAAAAAGCCGCAATTGGAAGCTCCAGTCATGCCGTATGGTGTCGGGATGTCAGACAGCCCACTTTCCAGTGAAAACGCGGTAATTTCACATGCCAACGAGTATTTACCAGAGCCATGTGCAATGTTTATTGCTTCACATCGCCGACAACAACAACCAAGACACATTTTAAATAGCACAGGCTCCTTGAGGCTATACGTCTATAATGAATTAAGTGCGTTATATCGAAAGCAATCCCGCTATTCAGGGTAAACGAGACATTCAACGGCAGCAAAAACAGCCAGGCTTTTCAGAGGACTCAGGAACAGGTTTTAAATAATTTGTGTTTAATTAGGAGGAGCACTACGTAAAGATTTCTTAGTGTGACCAAAGTAATCTACCGAATTAAGGCCTAGCAAAACCGTCTAACGCTTGCAAGTACACTCGGAGTGCTTTTATGCTCAAACAAGGAACGGTCGGAGGAGAGCGGATTCGAATGTAAGAAGCTCTAACGATAAGAGCGTACGGAATGACGTCGCTGTCAGTGCAGCCGAACGCCTAGCATGCAGACGGCAACGCGTTCTCGCTATTGGCATTGCACATCCTCTCCATCAACCTGAACGCTGGAAATGCGAGCAAGCCCCAATGCAGGAACGCCCTCGGTCAGTATATATTTGGCAAACACAGTTCCTTTCCTGAAGTAGTAGTCCTGATGGACTGGAAAATAATTAGCTACGCGAATAAAAATCTTATGACAAATTTCACGTTGCGTTCCAAAGCATACGTCGTTCGTGCATGAGACCTAAATTACTGTCTGGTTCAGTAGTTTTGATTCACATCTTGAATTTAGAGCTAAACGCGAAGAGCACCTTGGGCCCCCGAAGAGCACCAAACTCGATAACTGTTGGTAAACACTGATTTAAATACACAAATATGGAACGGTGATTTCCTTCCTTGGTTTTATTTCTATACAAACCACCCACGTTCTGGCGCACGCAAGCATGTTCCAAATAAAAGATGTAGCCCCGAACGTCTGTTACGTTTGTAATTATAGCTGAGATATGACCAGGTTTATCTCGAACGATTGCTGCTACATGCAGCATCCTTCTATCTAATTCGAGATTGCCAGTCTTGAATTACCTACTTTCCATGGAGTGCAATTGTAGCATAATAAGTCTGTGCCACAACTAAGAAAGCTTCTGGTTTAGAGCTTGGACAACCACCCGTCACAATTGATCGCCGCAGCCATGCACGGCCGGTCTCAAGGGAGAGGGCGCGCGCTCTTTCTTACGGCCTTCTCAATCGCTGCGGGAACAATGCGAACTTTTCTCCTTGAGCTACGCTCTCCGCCACCGCAAGGGGCGCGACCTGCTCACTGTTCGCTCCGCGTCTGCTTCAGCGGCGGCGGATGGCTTGTGCCTGGTTTCGTGTTGTCGCTCCCGAGTTTCGTGGTGATTGCAGCCCCGAAATTAAAGAGCACAGAAGGTAGATGCTGCAGCGGCATGTCGTCAACATACCACACGTGAACGGATATAAAAAACAATGCCGTTCAGCAAACGTTCGACAAGCATGGCATACATTGCAGCCTGGTAGCTACTTTTGTTCATTATAATTCGAATTTTTCCCAAGCCTGTACACGAATGGGAACAAAAAGAAAACTGAATGAGCAGTGATCACATCGAAGCTTCTTCAAGGCAAACATGACAGCAACTCGTCTGCAACAGCAAAACCGTCTTTCAGCGCTAGATGCGAAACCATTCAGGTAGCACCGAAGATGAAAATAATTTCATAAAAATGTAGTGTAAATTGCAAAATGCTTGCATGATATAAAGTATTAGTATAACAGTCAAAGTCAACGTTGTAGGGTTGAGTTTTAAGTGTTATTACAATTCATATACTTAGCAATGTGTGGTATTATAAACATTATTTTAATTTTGCAAATAAACATTGTTTTAATGAACTTTTTACATGATATTATGCTTAATATGAAAACAAAAAATGGTTGATATTCATGACACCACTTGTGCTCGAAGTGGTAAAAAAAGGCCAATAAATGATGGTGATACTCGATGCAGTGACTTACAAATGAGTTCACCTGCTATATCGAAAGTATGCAAGAAACTTCTAAAGCGTTAAAGAAGGACACTCTCACTGAAGACTCATGTCAAGCCTTATATAGCGACCCATTGAGGCTCTCTTCGGGAAAGTAAGGTTAATGTGCGGAAGGGAATGACATATGCCAGATGCGAGGGCCATAACAGCTAGCGGCACATGACTATACATGACTACGTTGTCAAGACGGACGTTTCATCTGAGAGCAAAATCAAGGCACGGAAGGAAGTGATGGCATCTCCTACCAACCCATTTTCCACTGTCACATATTCCGGTTCACCTTACGTCGCTGGATATATCGTTTAGTTAATCAACTTCGGGTCTGACGCTTGCGCTATTCTTCTTGAAACTAGCGAAAGAAGCAGCCCCATGTAGTACGCTCTTCTACGAGGATAATGTTCTAGTGGACTGCATTATCCGAAACCATGAGCTTGTTGCCCTATTGGACAAACCTTTTTTTTTTTTTTCGAAAAAGCTGCCGTGCACCTACTACACACAAATGTTCTCGAAGTACTTAAGATCCTGATTCAGTCAGCATTTCAGAACTCAACACTGAGTTGCCAGAAAGGAATTGACAACCGCTATGTTATTAGGTCCGTTTCTTTGATATTGGAAAAATTTCTCAGAATTCTTCTTCTCAATTAATTATACCAGGAAAGTGACAGAGAAGACCGAAAGGCCAACTCCTTATGTGCACAAGCCGTGCAGGAAGATTTTGAGCCTGAATTTTCTAGACGCAGGTCGCATTTTGATGAATTGATGAATATATAGTGCAATGTGTAACTTTGAAGGAAAATTTTTTCATTGTTTGCTGCTCTTTTCGATTCTGCTTAACTGTTTATGCCCATTTCATTGATTAAAAGTAGTCGCGAGACTACATATACATCTTCGGTCTTTCAACCGACTGATACGTTTTGAACGAAGCTAGAACAGCCCAGTCCACTAGAAAAGTGAAATTTTTACTATATGGGTAAATTTTTGTTATTTACCCTGAATCTGAGACGCGCCATGAATTTTTGCCGGTGCCTTCTGATCTAAACGAAAACGGTAGCGGTTGACAGAATCTCCACCCAACAGTTCACCATGCACTCACGTCAGGTTGCGCTACACCTGCTTAAAACATTCAAAGGCAGATTGCATAGCCTGGTAAATTTATTTTTGTACAAAACTTAGAGGTAAAATGTTGAAGTGTACCCGAAGCTTCATCGACCATGCACGGCCGCACTGACGAAGGAGCGCGCCCGTGAGCGGATTGTTGACTGTATTTTATTCCTCGTACACGATAAATGTTCGATGTTGATGACGGACTTTGTATAAACCATAAGGGGCGAAATGTCAGGACCTGCCAGTTGCAACTGACGCGGGCGAAGCTAAAAGCGAGCGCACGTTTCCCTTGCGCGTGAACGGCTGTAGCGGAGGAGCAGCAGTGGGGCGGTGGCGACCCCACCGAGGCGCGGCGGGCAGTTGAAACAGACCCCATTGGAGAGGCCGTAAGAGAACAGAAGCGCTCTCTCCCTCTCTCGGCCGTGAGCCATGTTGCTCAGTAGTTTGCATACAATTCATGTGCATGAACATTTTAGACTCATTTCACTGTCTCAATGAATGCAAACTTCCGTCACCCCAGTGAGAGAATGTCGCTTTCACCACACTCTGCGACGGAACAAGCGAAAGAAATGCAATCTATTGCCTAGTGAGCATGCCGAAACAAGCATCTTCAGAAACTATTTGCACAGAGAGGTTTAGACATGACCGATATGAATGCAAATTCTTACTCATAAATGAAAATATAATTGTTAGTATTCACTGATGCTGTTAACTGGCATGCTTTTGGAAAAATGATATCTAATATGTAATTCCCCTCAAAAGGGGCTTTTTATTGAAATAAAAATGAAATTGCAATAGCAAATTTATAAAAGGCCGTTGCTTTCTTTGCCGCAGATACATAATATGTGCTTGTGGATCGAGGATTATGTAATGTTCGCTCAAAACCTGGGGATAACCGCGATGTTGAAGAGAGGATACGTTATAACCAGCGTACAATATTTGTACCCCACGCCCTTCTGCCACACATAAATAATATCACCGAGCAGATGAAAGCAGATTGTCCTCAATTACGACGTTTTGGTGTGAGGTACACTGTTCCTGACAGTAGGTGCTTGCGTTATGTTCGATTGTTTCGTATCTACCGAGAAACCACTCATTGTTGTCATGAGGAAAAATCTAAATTACGTATATTCCACACGGCGACATGCCCACCCTAGCACATCAGATACTATCAATCACCGTAATACAACATGCCATGGCCACTTATGGCAGTGATAACAGCCCGCTTCGAATAATGCAAGAAAGATTGACTTAAAACGGGCAGAACGGCACCATGGCAAGCAACGAGAAACAGCCTGAGGAACTGAGAAGAAGCGAGAAGTTAAACTTTCATTCCTGCTACTTCCCCGATTACCAAAGCAGCAGCCGAGAGCCATCCCTTCAATCAAATAAAGACTTCATTCATTCATTCATTCATTCATTCATTCATTCATTCATTCATTCATTCATTCATTCATTCATTCATCCATTACGTGCCCTCTATTTCGATCGGACGCCTTTTCTGGCTCCAGATATCAAGCGTCCTTTTCACAGGTGAGATTTGTCGGCTCGCTGTAACTACTGCAGCTCCGTTTTTGCGTGCGTGTCAGTGAGATGGCACTTTCAGAGGATACCCTATGACGCTATCTCTGACTCCTCTGTAAATGTCCCATCGACTCGTACGTGTGACCTCTTTGAATGAAGCAGGAGGCTATTCTTCCAAACGAGGGCAGATTGCAGGGGCACAGTCGCACAGCCTAGCAGAGATTATTAGAAGAATGATTCTCCGCTCTCCGATGTTAATAAATGGCTCTCTATTCCTCTGGATAAGTTGAATAAAACCCAGGTGTAGTGGGCTCACAAACACCTTTTCTTTGAATTTGATACTCTAGAATGTTTCATTCACATCTTGAAACGAAAATGCAAGAAAACAAATCAAAACCTTTCGGTGCACCAGTGTGTAAGCCCTTTCAAGTGCAGCCCTCCTCATTTGCACGCAGCTCCGTCGGGAGGGTGTTCGTTGCTAGCCTGCGGTAACTGAGACCAGGTATCTCGACTTGGCTTCCACTCCCCTTCACGGGGCCTTGTCGTGAACGGTTAACCTTGTCAACCACATGTGGCCGCAGGGAAGGGAACGCCGCCGTCTGTGATGTTGCTTGAGTAAACTGTGGCTTCTTTACTTTGCAGGGATAGGTCCGGGGGGGGGGGGGGGGGGGGTAAAGTATCTTAATGGTGGTGGCTTACCGCCAATTTCTGATACTGCAGTTGGGACACCGACACATTGGTCGTTATACGTGTGCCCCTAGTTTCAGGAATTACAGCATATTTCTCGGTTTAGATAGTGCCCAGCGCTGAGGGAGACACCGAAAATAACAAAAGCGAATCGCCAAATGTCTTGCCATCGCCGCTAGGGTTATGAATTGGAGTGAAACAAACAAACAGAAAGAATTGCCGTCTATTCTGCCTTGTCGTAGGTTTTACCCTTCATGCTTTATAGGGCAAGGGAGAACAGTATCGCTTTCTAGTAATAAAAAAAAAAGAAGTTTCGGATATGTTCACGTGCAAAATAATTGAAATTAAATACAGAATTCTATGCATATATTACGTAAACTGCCTGAAACTGGCTTCGCACCTATAAATGCTAATCACGCCACTATATTTGTGATAAATGACAGCGACACTTTCAGCATTTTACGTCCACGTTGTCTTTTTCTTCTTTCATTTACAATCTCCACTATGGCACTCTATGCGCCGTCTCGAAAAATTACCCACATCTTCAAGGCCAAAATTAAAGGAAACTAAAAGCAGCCTCATCAACTCGAAAGGTAGAAAACTGCAAATATTGCTAAGAAACATACCCAACGAAAATGCCTTAAATGGCCATTGAGGTAATTGTGATGAAACTTGGTACTCTCGCTGCTGCACCTATGTTAGCTTTAAGTACAACCATAGCGCACGCGTGATCCAATTACGAGGACCAGATGCAAGGAATGGCCAAGCAAATGGCCCCTATTAAAGCCAGATGTGCGAAATTAAATTTGCTTATTTTGTGTGAGGACGGTACAGTAAGACTTCTCCTTCTATGCGTTATAGCTACTCGTGCTTCCTTTAAACTTGAAGCAAACGCAAAACCTTCAGCATGAATCATTTAACAGAAAAGAAACGATAAAACTCGTAAAGCCCTCCAGACAGCTAAACTGCTTTTGCTGTAGTCGTGTTTACAAGTGCGTTTTATGCTATTCAGGCTTTAATGGAGGATAACATCTCCTTCCACAAGAATGGAAGTGCCTGAACGTTGACTGTGCGTGTCATTTGCACCACTCGAGGCTTAAATTGGCCGACAGAAAATACTTTCTCAACAGCGTACTACACATGTAACACTACTTTCTCTGCAAATGTCTTCGCGGGCCTCACGTCGCTGTAGCGGACAACACATTTTAGCTGTATTTCAGATTCTAACATGCAGTTGTGGAATTAGCTGGATCCTCAAGCTGCGTAAAACTATGCTATTTGAATAAAACTTTGATTCGTGCTCATAAGTCAAATATGATGCATTAGTAACAAGTTTGTGCGCTCAGGCTTCATTAGTTATGCAGCAGCTTAGTTGGAAAACGGCCTTCCGCAAATTCTACGGATGTGGCTGCTCCTTCATACGCATTAAGGTGCAGCTGCTCTATCTAGCTGAAAGGCGAGCGAAAAGAAGGCACTTAAGCCTTACATTTTCACTAGTGTGTGGTGATTAAAAAGGTGCACATTACTGCGCCAATAAATGAAGCTTCACAATATTTGTTACAGTATGTGAAGTCAATAAATGTAACATGTAAAATGCTTTGTAAAGCTGCACAATTTTCTTGCGTGCTCAGTAGCTCAATGAATGGCGCGATAATACCACTGGTCACTTTTCTTCAATGGAATTTTCAGATGAAATGCTTCCTTAATTCAGTCAAAAGCTAAATAAATATCTGTATCATCTGCAGCCACAAATAAGCAAATAAAGCGGCATTTTCAGCAATAGTTCTGAAGCTTCTTCCTTTCCACGCTATACACTGTTCCTTAAAAGTGGAAGCGGGGGAAAACTTATTCTAGGTCGCATTCAGAACGGTAATTGAGGTGTAGAATACTGGTTTAGTTGTTTGCCGTAGCAAACACTGCGGATTTTAATTTATCTCTCACTGAATCAAAGAAACAGCATCTTAGTAGAAAAAAACAACGTAATAAATTAAACATCGTGGGTTGAACTACAGCATGGATATATAGGCGTGCAAGGTAGCCGAGGGAAGCATTTTACATGTTGCATTAGCAGTTCAGAGCATGATATTCATTACCTTTTTTCGGAAAACTTCGGTCCAGTTTAAGAACATTAATTGCATTGCCAGCACCGCCAGCATTTGTCATTCATATTTGTCTATCACACTTGATTTGTTAAAATAATGCACGTCTTTCTCGTTTATTTGTGGGGACGCGGATAATATAAATAATAAAATTGGTTTTTCGATACTCTAAATCCTTACGTATATCAGTGATGCTGCTAATTAAACAAATATAGAAGAAAACGAACATTATGTTATTTTTTAGAACTTCGCAAGCAAATGATTAGTGATAAAACATTTAATATTACCCTCTCTCTCTCTCTCTCTCTCTCTCTCTCTCTCTCTCGCTATTTCTTTCTAATGTCAGCCATTTCGGTTTAGGTAAAATACTATTCTAGAAACTAAACCCATGATGACATATCTCAGGAACCAGTAATTGTTACACGCATTATACAGATGTGTTTCTAGGTGAACGTTTAATGCATGAACATGTAACTTGTAGTTTTCTATACATTAGCGCATAAAATAAATACCTATGTGAAATGATACGCCGCTAAGGCTCAGTGGTCTAGGGGTATGATTCTCGCTTCGGGTGCGAGAGGTCCCGGGTTCAAATCCCGGCTGAGCCCGCTCCCTTTTGTTTTCTCTCTGCTACCAAATATTTTGAGACGCCGTGCAAGAACGCTGCATGTGCGCAGGCCTGGGTGTTCATGAACTTCAAGGCTTCCCTTCAGCTCCTGCTGTATACACCAATGTTGTTTCTCCTTCCAGGTGATTGCGGGAAGGTGAGTGCATTTTGTTATAGCTGACCTCTGCGCTCTCAATTCTAGAGATATCTGAAAATTTTCATGTCTCTGCCTGATGGTGGTGAAACATGTCCATCAAAAATCACATATTTCTAGTCATTTAATAGGAATCATTTCATTGGCTTCATTATTTGGCCATCAGACCGTGCCTTTCGGCAACTTTCAAAGCCGAATTCACTACCAGTCGTAGCGCAGGTTCGGAGGAGATCACCGCCACTATATTTTAGGGAAAAATGTAACCTTCTGGGAAATGAATATTTTGTATATGCGAAAACGTCACTCATTGTGCCGAAAATATATTCGTTATGTAATAAAACATAATCTGTCTGTTCTGAATCACAAATGCTGGAAATATTTTTCCAGAAAAAGTTAAGCAATATATTACTGAAGGTTTATTCTTTATTTAAAAGGTTTTTCTTTTCGTCTCTAGCTCTCATTTCACACCGTGCAAGTGGCTGAGGTTGAGCTTTCTTTCACTTCTTTTTCGGCATATTTCAATATTATAATTGGCTGCAATATACTTAAGTGACACATTTTTTTAATGACGCTACCAGAGTTATTCCTACAACGAGATTTTTTCGTTGTCATTGTCACCTGCATATCATGAAGTTTATATCAATGTTTCGGACCCCAAGTAATTTGCCAAGAGTGTGAAGATGATAGGGGTGACAAAAGGGGCAAAAACGACGTCATTGGGCATAAAACATCTAGGAATTCAACCCCTCCTAGATGAATTCTTCTGGCCTAAGTACGTTCAATTTAATGCTTATTAAGCAAAATTTTTTTCATAGCTCTCCGATCTACTTCATCGATGAGTTATTAATTTTGCACAAACCTGACGCCAACAGCGCGGCGAAACTAGGTCTGAGGAAAGGAGCGCAAACGATACCATAGGACTTAATAGTTGACTGAGCTTCACTACTCGCTGTAACTTCTTGACTTCTAAGAATTTTAGCCATCGGGCTGTATTTGCTATTAGGGCTTCTATGTCTGTCCCCTCGCCTAATTGCAATACTAGTGCAAAACGAACTCTTGGCTCGTTAGGAAAATGGATTGTTAGTATAATTTGCCTTCGAGAAACGGTGAAAATATACACTATTCATGTATCCGAAGCCTATAGGTTTATTTCTGGTTTGGTTTGGTCTTTGGGGTTTTACGTCGCAAAGTGACTCAGACTAGCGAGATGCAAGTTTATTTCTGATACCTGGCAATCTATACTCACCGAGAGCAAAAGCATCATGCTGCTTCCCGCATTTGTGGTATGCATAGGTTTCGTATAATAATAAGATTATACGAATAAGAGATTTATTATTTAGAAATGTGCAGGTTGAATGAGCAGGTCCGTCCAAACGGCATAGGCTTGTCGGGGTGTTCTTGGTAGTCAGTAGCAGAATGTCAGTGCATTTCCAGCAATACTACATTACAGGGCAAGTGATAATAGCGAAGGTCGCGAAGAAAATAAATACTTAAAACGTTTGTATGACAAGAAAACATTAAAATTGGCTCCCTAGAAGAGCGCATGGAATAAATCACAGCTTTCACAAGCGGTGCTGCGGCAAATTTCGCTGATGCAACATATATCAAAACTTTAAATCATTGAATAAGTAAGGGTCAATGGACGCTCCTTTTACTACAGTAGCAGCAAGCGCTGTCCATCTATTGAGCAATGCAGATGTCGTAAAATACTGTTACTTGGCAGGAGGCATGTACATCACGTAGAAGACTGGTACAACCTGACACAAGCACACGGCGCACCGGAAGTCAAAACACAGACCGCTGTCCAGGATTTGGGCTCCGAGCACGCGCCCAGTGCAACATACTTCCTCGGCCTCATCTTCGATGAGTCGATCTGTAGAATTGCGCCGGGCGCTGCAGCACCGTAGTACTTGCGAGCGGGCTAGTTGGCTATACGACTCCGACGATCTCCGGCGCTGCCTGGTTATACACAAAAACAATACACTCACAAGATAATTAAACCAGGACGTTAACACAGATGATGAGCATCATCTGTGTTAATGTCTTGGTTTACTTCTCTTGTGGGTGTATTATTTTTGTGTATAACCATGCAGCTCCGGAGGTCGCAGGAGCACCGTCACTGTGCTGCTTAGGAAGTGTCAAAGCAAGGTAGATTGTAGGGCTTAAGGCGCGAGACGTGAACAATATCGGAGGGTGCGGTACGGGAAGTGTGCTCGGGGAAGGCAGGTTCTATCCCGTAGGTTAGGTTACGACGGTGACTTGGCGCAGAACTCGATACGGATCCACATACCGCGAAAGAAGGTTTTCCGATAGCCCAATACGGTGAGAAGGCACCCAGAGCAACACAAGGGAACAGGTGAGAAGGAGCTGTCGAGGTGGCGGCTGTTGTAGTGCTCCTGCTGAGAATCTTGAGAGGCTTGCAAGCGGGAACAGGCGACTTGGCGAGCATGGCTGGCACGGGCATTGGTGTTATGGGCGTATCCAACAAGGGGGGGCCAGATGTTGGAAACAATGTGTCAAGCGGCAGTTCAGGCTCATGGCCGTACAAGAGGTAAAATGGAGAGTAGCCGGCAGTATCATCACGGGACGAGTTATACGCAAATGTAACGTATGGAAGGGCGACGTCTCAGTCACGATGATCAGAGGAGATGTACTAGGCGAGCATTTCAGTAAGAGTGTGACTGAGCCATTCAGTGAGGCCATTAGTTTTTGGGTGGTAAGCGGTCGTCAACTTGTGTTTAGTTGAGCATGGGAGAAGAATATCGTCCACAACTGCCGAAAAAAAATGCGGCCAAGGTCAGTGAGTAGTTAACGGGGAGCTCCATTATGAAGAATGAGATCATGAAGATCACACTCGGCGACGTCAGGTATTTGTGGGGAGCGGGCGCGTTATCACGTAATTGGTGGCATAACCTGTGGCTACTGAAACCCATCTTTTGCCAGAAGTTGACTCGGCAAAAGGGCTGAGAAGGTTCAGGCCGACACTGTAGAACGGCTCCGGAGAGATGTCCATGGGCTGAAGGAAGCCAGCGGGAGCAGATGCAGGCTTCTTGCGAGGCTGACACTCATCGCAAACCCCAACGTAATGGCGCACTGAGAGGTAGAGACCAGGCCAGACAAACCGACGACGGATGCGGTCGCACGTGAGTGTAACGCCTAGATGGCCAGCAGTTGGGAGGTCGCGGAGTTCGTGGAGAACGACTGTTCGTAAGTGCTTGGGGACGACTAGGATAGGGTCCCGACTAGTGAGTAGAAGATTCCGGTGGTATAAAATGCCGTCAACAAGAGCAAACCTGTTCACTGAAGGGTCGGTTTGGGCGGACCTTTGGCGATTAATGATGGAGAGAAGTTCCGCAGCCCGACACTGTTCATTGCCAATAGTGATAATCGGTGATAGGAAGAACAGATGAATGGCGCTTGCACTAGTGGGAGTGTTAGTCTGGGCAACAGGGTATCGAGAGAGGCAGTCAGCATCTTTGTGCAACTGACTGGACTGGCAGATCAGAGTGTAGTCAAATTCTTGAAGTCGTAGCGCCCAACGCCCGAGGCGACCAATAGGATTTCCGAGAAGAAAGCCGGCACTGGGTGAGATGATCTTTAACAACTGTGGATGGCCTGTCACATAGGTTAGGTCGAAGTTTTCCAGCAGCCCAGGCGAGGGCCAAACACTCTCGTTCGGTGATAGAGCATTCTTTTCAGAAGGAGATAGAAGCCTGCTGACATAGGCAATTACGTGATGAGTACCGGATTGACGCTGGGCAAGGATGGCCCCTATGCCAATGCCATTGGTATCTGTGCAGACGTCCGTAAGAGCTGACCCATCAAAGTGTGCCACGACCGGTGCAGTGGAAAGCTTTCTTATAAGTTGGACAAAGGCTTGGTCTTGGGACAACCCCTAGGAAAAGATTACAAGGGTTCAACGCTGCTGAACCAAATATTGAGCGAAAGCATTGGCTGCGGGTAACAGAGCGTTCTTCTTCTCTTTTTCTTCTTCGTCAGCCCACATATAAAGCCGTATTTACCCAAGCCGTATGAACGTGCCTTAGTGGCCTATAGGGGTAACTTGAATGTCAGGGCCCTAGCAGGCTCTTTCTGACATAACCGTTTCATGTGAAATGAGAGACCCAAATTGGCTAGTCCTACCAGCCCACGTGGGGTGTGACGTCACAGCGTCACGTGGGTAATACGTGGCTACCGGCCGCTCTACGCTGAAGGCTCGAAACCTAAAGTAGGATTGCTTTCGCAATAAAACTTACGTCCTTTTTAATAAAAACTGTGAGCGGCTGAGAAATGTCGGCAAAATTTTTAACGAACCTACGAAAGTAGAAACAAGGACTCAAAAACCTTCGGACGTAATTGCTCGAGCGGGGCGCCGGGAGGTCTTTTAGTGCTCGGATCTTCTCTAGATCAGGACGAACCCCCACAGCACCGACGACATGATCTGGTATATTGAGGTATATCTGAAGAATTGAGCTGTAGTCTGGCGTTGCGGAAGAGTGGCAGAACTTCAGAAAGGTGTGTCATGTGGGACGAAAACTTCAATGAAAACACAATTACATCGTCTAAATAGCACAGGCAAGTGGACCATTTAAATTCTTGCCGCAAGCAGTCAATCATGCGCTCAAAAGTGGCTGGCGCGTTACATAAGCCAAAAGGCATAACCTTAAACTGATACAGATCATTCAGAGTGACTAAATGCAGCCTTCTCAATCCTAGCCATCCACAGCAATTTGCCAATAGCGAGATCGTAGGTCAATGGACAAGAAGAATTTGGCTCCGTAGAGGCAATCCAAGGCATCGTCGATTCTAAGAAGCGGATTGACATCTTCTCAGTGTTTTATTCAGGTATTGGTAATCCACGCAGAACCACCATGAGCCATCTTTCTTCTTGACTACGACGACGGATGAAGTCCTAGGATTATGAGAGGGCTCAATAATGTTCTTCTCCAGCATTTTTGCCACTTCCGCCTGGAGTACCTGTCGTTCTGCATGAGACCCGGTATGGTCAACGGCGGATAGGCGGAGCGTCGACGATATCAGAATATGACTCTAGAAGCGCACACAGCTGACGAGATTGGGCACGGAGCAAGCAGGAGGGCATCATTGCCATAATCGCGTTAGTCTGAGTGGGATCGTGGGCAGTGTCTGCAGAAGCTGGGCAATGGTCAGGTGTCCAAAGGGGCAACTTGATAGGAGCGAAGCGGTGAGAACATCCCAACGCATATGCCAAGGGGAAGCACTTGGGCTGAATAGCTGAAATTTTTCAAAGGCAGGGACACAGTGTTCCCCTTGATTGTAGTGACGGTATGGGGCAGTGCAACATTGTGGTGCAGCAAGAGATGCGGAAATAGCCGCAATTAAGTGATCTTCATCGAGGACAAATGAGGTACGACGCAAGGTAACAAATGAGGCGGCAAGTGAGGGCAGATAAACTTGGTCCGGCGATTACTGTCAGGGAGAAGAATGCGAGAGTTCGGAATCGATGATTGGGAGATCTAGGTGCAAGTCGCCTTGCGAGCAGTCGATGAGAGCAGAGTGTTCTGATATGAAATCGAGCCCTAGGATGATGTCATGGACATAAGGGTTCAAAACAATTAACTGCATCGGAAGTTCATGGCCAGCAACAATAACATGAGCAGTGCAGAGTGCGTCAACAACAACCGTTCCGCCGTCCATGACACGCACCCGAGACCGAGCTGGCGTGAGAACTTTACGCAAACGATGACTAAGGTTTGCACTCATTACAGAGATATGCGTCCATTATCTACAAGCGCACGCATGGGAACACTATAAACACAAATGTCTAGTTGGTTCAAGGAGGAGGTCTGTAGAAGATTTGTGGGCCAAGTCGTGAATGCAGCGTCACCTCCGGGAGCTGCATCAGCTAGTTTTTTATGTCAGGTCGGCCGTACCAGGCTTCAGCCGAGGATCGAGGGGGCTGCGGGGATCGAAAACGACGGCCTCGTGGAGGTAGGGAGCGGGAAGATCGACGTGGTCGGGAGGTGGCTGAATCTTCAGCCGAATCAGGTTGGTCAGGCTTTCGTCCGGACGAAAAACAGCGCGGAATATCTGAACGGCAGTTATAGGAAATTTGGGTGCGATGAATTGGAGGCCATCGAAAGCGGCAATGGCGGGATATGTGACCGACGCAGGAACACTTGAAACATATGGGGTGATCACCAGGTGTAGTCGATTCTGCTGGATTTCGGTACGGACGAAAGTACAGGGCCCGGGGACGGCAAACAGTCGTAGTTGGTGGCCGGACGCTGGGAGTTCCAATGGAAAAGACAGCAGGTGTGAGTTTCAAGTTTGCAAATTTCTCTCGCACGACGGCCTGAATAAGGGAGACGTCGGGAAAGGAGTGATCGGGGACGGCGGTTTCGGGTGGTGTAGGAGCACAGGCCTGCATTTCGCGGCGAACGATCCGTGTGAATAGTACTGGGGAGATTGCGTCTCCGTGTGATGGTGTTGGTGATGTTAAGAGACGAAGATGTGGCCGCGGTATCCGGAAGCCATTGAAACTGCGGAAATATGCGCCGGCTCTTCACTTGCTCTTAGAGATGGCATTCTTTGATAAGAAGATCCATGGTATCAGAGCCCTTGCAGAGGAGAAAATGGAAGGCGTCGTTCGCGATGCCTTTCAATACGTGGCCTACTTTTGCAGATTCCGTCATAGTGGTGTCGACCTGGTGACATAGGCTAGCACGGCTTGTATATAGGTGACGTAGCTTTCAGTGGGAGGCTGCGCATAAGACTCAAGGTGTTTTATGGCTGCGAGCTTCAAAGCGTCTGGTGGTCCGAAGAGAGCACGAAGCTTTTCTTTGAAGATCTCTCAACTTGTTAATTAGCCCTTATGTGATTCGAACCATTGCCTTGCTGTGCCAGACAAAGAGAAAATTACGTTTGCCAACATCACGGTGGGGTCCCACCTGTTATGTGTGCTGACACGTTCGTACACCGAGATCCATTTGTTCACGTGTTCACCTAAGGCACCGGAGAAGATGTCGGGGTCACAGAGATGAGCCATGACCATGAATGTAGGAGTAGTGGGACTTCGGGAGTCGCCGAGATGACTCATGGTGGCAGTGCCGGGTTGAGCCGTGGTGGCAGTACCGGTGCAGTGCCCGCTGCAAAGCTCCGTGGTGAAATAAGTCAGGACGCGGAGGACGGGAAAATCCGCACCTGCACCAAGATGTTACATGGCAGGAGGCATGTACACCACGTACAAAACTGGTACAACGCGACACAAGCGCAGAGTACACCGGACGTCAAAACACTGACCGGTGAGCAGGATGTGGGCTCCAAGCACGCGCCAAGTGCACGCACACTTCGTCTGCCTTATCTGCGATGAGTCGACCCGTAGCAATATGTTAGAAGTTGCATGCTAAGGTGAAAATCGATGCATAAAATTGTATTTTTCATAGCGCATACACATGGGCTATAGAGAGAACTGATTTTTCTCGGCTTACGCAAGCATTAGAATAGAGTAACAAGACTAGAAAGCAGAGAGGTTAACCATGCGACTCCCGGCTTGCTTCTATACACTTGGGGACGGGGGTATGAAAGGAAAGATGGGCAGGAATGTGAAATCAGATTATCTAGTGTCCTATGGTCAGCACTCGTAGGGTACAAAACTCCACTGTACGTACACAGCCTCGAACTCAGCCCCGAGTGGTTTAAGAATGTCCATATGGTCTTCACTGCTTTTCTTTGAGATTATATTCAGCTCGAGGGCCTCAGAATCCAAGAAGCAGAGCACGGAAGTTACGCTCCCACAAATAAGCACAATCGAGAGTGGCATACAGATTGCGGCTTTGACGAGCTCAGCTAGAGAAGAAAGCACTAGTTACCATGTTGCTACCATTTACGTCGGTTGAGCTACTAAAAGATCCTGGCCTGTGCATACCATCCCAAGTAGCACAAAGTGGGCTATGACGTGGGGGCCCGCGTTGGGCCCGTGAGGGCAGCCCATACGGGCCCCATGCAGGATTTGCAACACGTACCCAGAGGGGCCCCACATGGGCTGCCCAATCCTGCCGCTATCGGTCCCAATCTGTATCCGTGTGGGCAGCCCAAATAGGGCTGCCCGCATTCAGCCCAGGTAGAGGAACGTGGGGAGCACACTAGAATCATTAATGGGTCCCACATTTGTGCAGGCAATGCCATCCCATTGATCAAGGTTTTAATTTTAAGTCGATTAATCCCTCCAATACCTGAATTATACAGGCGCGGTATTTGCGAAAGCCAGTCCGTTTTGGGCTGGCCCACGTGCTGCCCTGATGGGTTGAATCTGGCATTTTCGGGGCTGCCCAAATTCCAGTAATCAATTGTGAAACATTATGCGCTATTTTTTTCCTTGTATGCGACACTCAGTAACATGAGAGAAATTTATTCCCAACACTACACTAATGTGGGCTGGTCCACATCAACCCCAACATGTTGGTCTGAATATTTATTTCGGTGGTGCGTGTAGAATAGTTAATGCCGCAGGAAACATTTGGAGGTCGTTCAGTGCATACACGTAAAGCGGAACAGTTACTGTTGCATATTTTCTGTCGACACTGCATAATTAACGTAGTTGTTAGAGTAAAAATAAATAGTCTTTATTCATTGCATAGGTATGCTTAGGACAGTTATGTGAAACCTCCAGAAGAGGCAATTAGTAGCCGGTATACCATGATTTACATAAATAAAATGGTGTCTTAAAGATAGGGTGGAGACGTTTCAGAGCGGTAAGCCCGCCTACGGCCAATTTGGGGCCCACTGCGGCATTTGATGGGCCGCCCCAATTGGGCTGATCTTGATTTTACCGCATGTACTACGAATATATAATGGAATTTCCCGCAAGTACCCCAAAAAATACCCGTGTGGGCAGTGTGGCGGTGTGGTCGCTTTTCAGCCCGGCCGCAAACCATGCGGGACCTATTCGGTTTTTGCGTGGGCAGCCCCAATCAGACTAGCCCGTCATCTATTTGCTTTAGGCCCACATTTGCATCGCATCTGCCCTAAATTGCCCCGCAAGAGACCGATGCGGGCAGAAGTGGGAAGGAGCAATTGCCTGCCCCGCTACGGCCCACGAGGAAATTATCTAGGATTTTGGTGGGCAACCCTATTTGGGGCAGCCCAGGAATTTTCTGCATGAATTCCAGATTTTCGTCTGACCTTCCCTCAAGTACCCCTCAAGGGTCCCATGTAGGCAATGTGCGGGCATACCCGTATTTAGCGCCGCCGCGGCCCATGCAGGACCTATTCGGCTTTTGAGTGGGCAGCCCCAATTAGATCAGCCCATGCGTTTCCTACACAAAGCCCAAATTTCATTTGAATCGGCCCTAAAATTTCCCAAGCGGGACCCTTGAGGGCCAGATGTGGGAATATGTACTCAGTTAGCCCTTTCCACGCCTATATAATGCCCAAATGGAAAAAACAGGGGCAAGCCCAAATTGGGCTTGCCCGCTTGATCCCTAAAGCGGGCCCTCGTGGGTGTTATTGTGGCTGCCCAAGCCCAACTTGCCCATACGGGCCCTCGGTGGGCCATGTATTGTGTGCTACTTGGGATGTTATACACGAGGCACGACGCAGTAAGGGCAAAGAAGAATTATGAGGCGGGGAAGATGCGGGAGGGGTTCAATTCGGTGCTTCGGAAAGCAACGATTTCCAGTGTTAGCTGCCTCATCTAAGGTTGTGGAAACTCAAGCTCGGATATATTTTCATTGGCGTCACTATACCCTCTGGGAATTAAAAATAATGACCCTGACGGGCCTAATCCAGCGACAGCAAGCAACAGGCGGTCATTGCCGGTCAGGCGAACGAAGTTTCTTCTCCCTGTGAATCTGGTACCTTAAGGCCCCGCTTCGAGCTCGTGTGCACTTATGAAGACAAGTAGCTCAATAGTAAATCATAATTCCTCTGAAATATATGCGGTCGCCATGTCTTTGATTTTTCGCTGAGTGCTTTAGTTTCTGGCACGTGCCCCACATTCTTTCCTCTCAAGGGTCGCAGTTTTGCAGGAGTATTTCCTTAGACGCATTTATCATTGTGCAGAAGTATCACCCCCCCCCCCCCTCCGAAAGAAACATTACACATGTCCACAGAAAAGCTATACTTGTCTTAGCGTTCAATATTTAGGCCAGAGGACGTATAACACGAAACAGATGCTGCATTTTTCAGGCGACGCTGTTCTTACTTTTGACTTAGAAAAGAAGATTGGATGTGGGTGTCGTAGAGATCTAAATTCTCTATCAGCGCTAAGCAGCAGTGAGCGTTATAATGCCAAGCCTTTAAATAATACAGTTTCATGCAGTCTTCCTATCTGGCCATTAAAGCACGTGTTGGTATTAAAACAGAGGAAAAAAACAAAACGGATGGGATCAAAATCACATCAAGATATGCTACAAATAATTCCGCGTCTTCATTTATTTACTTGTGGTAGCGTTGATCTGACAACAGTCGAAACAACATACACTTTATTTATTCATACAAACTATCTTTTTATAATGCTTGCACAGCTTCACTTTAGGTGAAAAATGCCGTCTATAGCACATGCACACTTTTCACGAGGCGTATGCGCCTTCATACCAATAAAATGCCAATAAAAATACACTCTCGAATGCACCTGGGATTGAAGTTTTACAACTTGTCTCTTGATTAAGACGCCTGCTAACAATGTTTTAACGTACAACATATTCAGTGCTGAAAAACAAATGGGCTGGCACCCGTAAAGTTAGTCTTGCCGAGCCCCTGGGAATAGAGGAAAGCAGATAGGAGCGCATTTGATGTGGAGCCTGTAGACAAAACCTGTAGGTGATTTGGATTATAAAGGCAACCCAAATATCATTCAAAAATAGGTAGCACCTCGAGCATAATGTGTGCCTTTTGTGTACAAGTAAAACATGCACCTTTGAAACGTTTGCTTCTTCCACATTATTGCGTGACACTCAGGCGGACCTAATGACGACGGCCGCTGAAATATCAGACTCGTATCAGCCCTTACTAAGACGCATCTGTTTCCGAACCCTCAAAGCCACACTAAAGGAGGCCATCAATTCCACATAGCAAAAAAGCGAAATATTTCAGAAAGCATTTAGGACTACAGCATCAGAAAACCACATCATGCTTTTCTGCCAAAAATACTTGCTACTATTTCACGTGATCAGGTGATCAGAGACGCGATAAATGTTTTGGGTATATAGCGGGAAAAAGATATATAGAGTGAAGACCGGTAAAAAAAAATGGCAGGTACATAGGTTACTTTGCGTAAAAATATTTTCCTTGATTGTGCACATTCGGAACCCCTCGAGTAGGGAGAAAGCGCCCGTAGCCACAAAGCGAACTAGCAAAACAATGTTATTTTCATTTACTGGACCCCTGAACTGTTTTAAACAACTCGTAAAGAAAAAATTTATAATTATTAGAGCAGCGCCATCGAAAAAAAAAAACTCAAATATAGATGCTCATTCAAGTAAAAATTAGAGCGCTTTCTTTCTATATTTATTGCCACAGAATAACTAAAATAGCACAAATGGTAATGTTTGCCTGGTCGCTAGCTTCTTTAGTGCCTTTTTCTAAATGCTAACCAATAAAACATAATTCGATAAACGTTTCAATTTATTATTACTTTAAATATCATCATGTTGCGTTCACAATACATAAATCGCAATACATGTGGTATACATACATAGCTTAAAAGTCCTTTAAAAAGTTGTCGGCGGCATACTATATCATTCTATGCTTCCTTAGCCACATCTTTGACGGAATGCTCGAAGAGCTGAGTGTACTCACCAGTCATTCTGTCCAGCCTGTTGGAAACCTGGCTTATAAAAGCGTTATAGTTTACAATTGCTCGTATATTGTGGTCGTCGTGAGGTCGGGTTGGCGGAGAGACGGTCATATGAGCAGATGGGCAAGTATGAGCCAAAAAAAAAAGCGGTATCTCTTTTTTCGGGCTTTAATACCTTAAAGCTGGTGTCTCGATGTCGCCACTGTGGCTCAGAGAGGTCTAAACACGTTGTTACGGAACAACGCTTTCAACTTCGCCCAAGGAAGGGTAGTCAGGGATCGACTGCTGCGCTCCATCGGACCGTCCCATTAGCGGCAGCATTGTTTGGGGCCGCTCAGCAATTTCGCACACTGACACGATGAAGGCAAATGCTTTGGGTTCTTCATAAGGCATGGTGACGTTCATAGATTCGTCATTGTTCGAGGAGAAAAATGAGACGGTTATATTGGAACTCGGCTCCAGGGGGATCACTGAATCAGATGAGGTGCCAAGTAAGAACGAGGTCTACCTTCCTTCCTCTAGCATCGCATCACATACCCTGAACACAACATATAGACCGGCGGGAGCTAATAAAGCTATCAAATTTTCACTGCATATACGGAAACCATTAGACGAACGGCAGCTAATGAACGCGGATTTTCAAATATCTCGCCTCTACATCGCGTTAGCGATATGCAAACTCTCGTTAGGGCGAACTCGACATAGAGAATAACAATGGTTGGTCCAATCTTTAGCGAGGATGCGCATGATTTATGTACTGTCAACTTTGGCCGTGAAGTTGTTTTTTTTCACAATTTTTAAGAGACGGCGCTGGAGTCATGCACACCCATTAATATTGTTGGCATCTGTAGCAAATGGAGGCTTAAGAAGACTAGTACATAATCTCATTATTTCTACCAGAGGCCAAAAATATAAACCAAATTTGCCTAATCGATTCCAAACCAAACAAATCTTGAGTTCTTGTACCAGCTCAGTACAGTTAGGCTTGGTTAATAATTTTTAAAATATTTGTTCGTCTGCTGCATTCCCGCTCTCAAAACCACCCATTTATAAGAAACCTATCGCGCATTGAATCAAAATGTATAGCCTTCTGCAATTTAGCACGCGGTTGAGATTTCAGTCTCGGACACGAAAAGACCATTATGCTGAAAGAAAGCGGCATAAAGCTGAGCATGCTGAGATTTTTTGTCTAAATGAGAAATACATAAAATCGAAAGTCAGCCTGAGCCCTGCACTACAGGGTGATTGACCGGGATTGCGACCGAGAAGACTTTTCCCTATGAATAACTGATATGGTTTCCTGTTATTATTCTATATGGATTTCACCATCCGAAGGTTTTTGAGAAAGCCTTCGAAACCATTTTTCGAGGAGGCGATAATAATACGAAATTGACATAGGACGACTTTCTTTCTGCGGCCTCTTTAAAAACCAAAGAAAGCACACTACATGTTACTGACGTTCTAATTGTTCTCTGAAGAGGTAAAAAGGCCCTGCCTTACCCAGGCACGTTCTGTCGTTGCCACAACAAACTTTCTGGACGTAGACGAAGCGAAAGAAAATGTTTTCCGTAGGTCCTGGCTTCTGTGTTACAATATTGGCATGCGGCCCGGAGACAAGAAAGGTTTCCATTATATATGAAGGCCACAGTGCTAACGAGCTATGTTTTTTCTTATAGTCGCTACTTCCTGATTGCGGGCTGTGCCCCCTGGTCTATATACGTATGTGAGTGCATTTTTTCTGTTTGGTTATAACGTGTTAAAGAGAATTCTACCTGACACATTACGTGACTATCTCATCCGGGTTCCAATGAAGAGTTTATCAGCTTGCTCTAATCCGTTTGTCGCAGTGCACGATGCCGAAACGGTTTGTTCTTCTTATTGGGTTTCAATCTTTTCTTTTCTTTCTTCTCTTACATGCTGCAGCCAACTTGATGTTTGCGGTTAACGACTTATCATCAGCGCTTCAGAAAAAAATAAGTCTATTTCCCTCTTGGAGCAGTTAACTCTCACCAGGGTTTTACATCAGCCGTCTTCTCTTGGGAAATGCGTGCATCTGAATAGAGAAAAAGAAATTATATCCAATAAAAATCTGCACTGTGATATTCGCGACGGTAATTTCCATATCGAAGTGTTACATAAATATGTGACTTTATAAAAATCGGGCAAAATGCACAAATGATGAGAGATATGAATTTCAGGGCGTTGTCTAAAAAAGACGGCTTAACTCTCCTTGCTTGCTGAAGAACCCGAAAATAGGCGTTTGTACCCTATTGCACAAACTAATGCTACTCGTGCGGTCAGACGAAATACCTGCAGCCCGTCAAAGCACTTCTGCCTACATGTTGTTCCAAGCTGAAAAGGGAAAGGTTTATTTTTTTTTTTTTTTTACCAGCAGATACATATACTACAATTTTTAAATGGACCGCGAATAAAAATAGCCTCTTTTTTGTTGCTGAAAATGACTGTGATGTGAATGCGAAAACGCTCTAACGTACTGCTGAAATAAGTATAAAAAACCTCACCAATAAGCGCACATGTATTAGCATTAACTGAGCTCCTTAAAACGTTTCACAACCACCATCCAACTGAAACCTATGGAATAGGCTTTGTGAGTGTATTCCGTGTGCCGGGAGATGAAAAGGAATTGTTTTCCATAAGTGCTTAGGCAACGCCTGCCATAACCCCGGGATATATATATATATATATATATATATATATATATATATATATATATATATATATATATATATATATATATATATATATATATATATATATATATATATATATATATATATATATATATATATATATATATATATATATATATATATATATATATATATATATATATATATATATATATAGATGCCGCGTGCGATGCCACTATACTAAAGTTTGGGACGAAGGACGCTTTCATGTCTCTAGGAATGCTGCAACAGACGCCGCGGCTGCTTCCGCAGCATATAAAATTTCCCTTTGCCTTGCGTGGGGGCGCATAATGAAATTCCCAAAAAAGCCCAATGAATGCATGCGGAAGTTCGGCCATGTATGCAATTTCTCGGAAAAAGCACGGATATAGAGTATATGCTTTTGCGGTGTAGCCTGTTCGCAAATGTGAGGTGAAAAATAAAACAGCTGTGAGTAGTATACGGGGGCTTTGCTCTGGGGGGCTGACCAAGCATTTCCTTTTCAGAAAGCCCACAAACAGCCTATCAGTTCATCCCCGCATTTATTTAAAACATTATTCAAAATGCAACAACGCTGTCAAACACCTACCTATTTGAGAAGGCTGTGTAAAGAACGGCCAACATTAAATTTACCTTCAGCGTTCCTTCAGGAACTTCAATCGTGGTGGAATAAATCGCCGCAAAGCGCTGGCAGAGAAACACTTGAAGAATTACTGCGCCCCTTCTTGACCATCGCCCGGTCAGGCTCCCTAAAACTTTCGAATAAAGTTCCCAACTTGTACGCCCGATGCGCCATTCTTTTTATACCAGCGCACAAGGTTCCAACTTCTAAGCATTGTGCTTCCGCGCAATTAAGCAATCATTAAGAAACGTATTGTCAACGCAGTATTGTCAACGCATCAAAACCAATGCGGGTTTTGATGCCCGCTTAAAAAAACGACAAAGATTTAGAGAAACAATATGTGTTGCCTCATCAAGTTCAGCATTGAAACAAAGAACCAAGTAATACTGAATGAAAAACTATTATTAGCGGGTGTTAAGTTTATTATATTTAACTGCAAGTGCTACGAAAATTTCATTCTTTACCCTAAAGCCAATAACCGCTACCCCTTCATCGCGCACGTTAGAGACGTTCCAAAGCTTGTGCGAAATACCACAGCTTGCAGACACGTACAGAAGGGAAAGAACGGAAGAAAACTGCAGTTAACCGATTAACGCGAGAAAAAGTAGGTTATTTATCAAAAATTTTCATTACAATTTTCATAGTACAGAAATAATAGAGTAATAAGGTCTTGTCTTCGTTTTCGCGCTGTTTTTCATTAACTTCTATTATACACCAACTAGCCCACCAATGCTTTCTTTCAAAACTTCGCTTGCTTTCTACATATAAATGAAACTGAATGTTGTGACATTTTAAGAACTTTTTTTAGTTTTTTGTGAAAGTCGCTGATTGAAAAATGTGAATACAGTGATTGCTAAAAAGCGGTCGAGACCACTTCACCCTGTTTTAAACTGGACCATCTGTACAGATGCCGCTTCCATGAAATATCTGTATTTTATTCCCGGTGCAGCAATTAGAACCGTAGAAAGCACACATTAATTGAAAACAGTTCATCAGGACATGTTTCACTAATTGTGTGGGGTATATGGACGGAGCCTTGTTTTAATGAATCTGAACAAGGAGTAACCTTCATTCGGCGCCCTGTCCAATCAAATGAAATGAATTTATTATTCAAGGCAGGGAACCAATAAACGCACTGCTGCTCTTATTTAATAACCTTTCTTAATGTCCTCTGTATCTATACAATTACTGAAGGTCTCCGAAAAACAGCGTAAACTAACGCGGACAAGGACAGATGACAAAGATGGACGATGAATTTACAACAGTTTTTATTTTGGAAGAATTCACTGTTATATACATTCTGTAGAGTCGGTGGCTATCTCTCACACATGCGCAAACAGTTCAGTTCTTTTTGGGAAAGGGTGATAGAGGCGGCTCTGACACAGCCCTCTCTCAAACTACATATCTGTCCAGATTCTGGAATTTATCTTGTGAGTCTGAACAGATATGTTCAGAATGCGATTTCTCTGGTAATCCGAACAGAATATAAATAATCAATAACACGCAGGTACATATCTATAGGTGTAACGCAAAGGCTGACGAAATTAGGACAGTTGCAATGGTTCTGCGAAGACGAAGAGCCTTCTCAGCAACATTCAGCTGAGTGTAGTTCAGCGTCAGCAAGCACATCACTCTAACAAGGCAAAAACCTTCGACATTAACAAACATAGTATGCGGATGTGGGCTGCTTTCTTGGAATATCTGCAAGACATGCCTGCGGGGCAAATAGGTTCAAGGTTTCCGCTTACGTGCTGTATTCTGCTCGCCGGTTTAAAAAAATATATTTGCAGCAGAATTTATTTCTGCGGTCTATAAACCATTTGTGGAGTATCTAAGCAAGAAAATCTTATTTTCGGCCGACATTTTGCCCTGAGCGCTATACATAAGTTGCGGACTATAATCTGGAAATTACAGTATTTTATCTTCAGCTATAGAGGTTTACCCTAACGGCCTTCCACCTTCCTACTCACTTCCATAAACTTACGCAACAAAAAGCTATCAATTTCCCCATATGTATGCTTTTGTAAAAAGCTTTGTAAATTGGAGGAATAGGAGCAAGACTCGTGTTTTCACATTTGACTGAAGACATCATAAGGTTACAATTTCAGTTGCAAACGTCGATTTACTGTTACCACGATACTTGAAATCAGGGATCATTGTATTGTGTAAGATCCCTCATAGAGATCCTGCATAGATGAGTGAGAATTTGTAGTGCTGAGAAATAGAATGCAACCAGAATAAGAAAGGAAACTAATCAGGACCCCATAGGGAAAGAAAAAGCAAAACAATCGATGGCCACAATGCAATTATAAGCGGGAGTAACCATTAGCATAATATAGAAAAGTAAGAACGCCGAAAGAATTACTGCCATCCCTTTGCATACATCGTGGAGTCTCAACGCTATTTTGACGGTGAATCCTGAAATGTGTGTATTTGTACAGGAAGTGCACCACGTCATCCGTCAGCGGGGGGAACGGTGATCCGGCGTTGAGATATATGAATGTTTCCAGAGGCACCAAGCGGCAGAGGAACAGCGAAGTATATTGCAAAGGCGTTTCTGATGACTGGCGATTAATCGCTACTAAACAAAGATTGTAATGAAGAAAGGGAGTTAAAGAATTATATTGGCTAAATGAGTTAGCTCTTTCGCTACCGCGGAAAAATGGCCGATTTTGGGTGCCTGGAAACAAAAATTATTTCTTCAAGAAACGCTCAATGGATTGCACATCGCAATGTACCAAATTGTAGCTTATTATTTACACTTTTGAATAAAACAATTTCTAGAGTTGCGTGTGCAATAGATTTTGAAAGTTTATTTTCTATATATGATGAGAACACAAAAAAAGAAGACAAGCAAAACACAAATAAGCGGCGACACTGAGCCCAAACTTGATTAGAAAAAAACTGAAATATACAAACTGCTGCACATGTTCGTAGCTGTCATTCCTGCAAGTCTCAGCTTTGTGAAAAAATCACTACACTTTTCATGGCCTTTCAAGTCAAGGGTCATGAGAGCTGTGCCACTCTGAGAAGCAGTCACGTGAGGAAGTGAAGCAGAGGTATATCTGGCATGTGCTGCACATAACATTTGTTCTGAGTTCTGCTTTTGTTTTCTGATAGCAGAGCTTGCAGTTCCTCCTTTTCTCCATTTTTTTCGGTTGGTGGCGAATGGGCTCTATGGGTGGAATGGGGGCGTGGCCTCTGAGACGAAGTGTCGCTGTCCGAGCTGAAATCTGACGTTTGTACGTCATTCTCAGACTCATCACTGCTGCTCTCATCGCAAAAAGCGGCATCAGAAGCAGCAGACGTGCTCGGTTTTGGCTTCTGCTTTTGGCGAGCGCGGAGCGAAACGGACGCCATGGTCGCGGACTGACGCTCCTATGCCCTGTCAAAGTTTCAGCTTTCGCGACGCCCCCTCACGTTAGAAATGCAGAAAACAAAACTGAAAACGAGTTAGTTGCAGAAAAACAAACTAGATGGCGCAGCTTGTCCGTGAAAACTGGCTTCAATTTTTGTTTGGCGGCATTTTCAAATCGTCGGACATATATGTCTGATGGCCTATGGCGCGGTAGCGAAAGAGTTAAACACGTACAAAACAGAAGGATGGACACATGAAACTTTCAACGCGAAACAAATAGATTGGTCAATGCACGAAGGGTGTGGCTAGATGTCTTTATACGCCCCCCCCCCCCCCCCCCCCCTCACCACAACTTTTTCGTTCCGCTACATGTGAAGAATATGCGTACGAGGGCAACTAGAAACACCCAACTGACCGGAACACCACACACGGCGGCAGCTGAAGATAACAGAAAGCTGGCTGAGATACGCGCTGCCCTCTCCCGGAAACGCACACTTTCTACTTAAATCTCTCGCGACGTAATTCGTAGAGACGGGAAATATTCGTGTCAGTCGGCTGAACGGTCCTTGAATCCGTGGACGACAGCCGGCTAAAGTATAGGAAATGCCTTCATGGTACGGCCATTCGAAGAAGTGACGTGTGTGCAGCGTTACTCACTTTGGGACAGGTTTTACTTCAAAGTCCTTTAAAAAGAAAGGCTTCTGGCCTGAACTAGAGCTTTCTTAACTCTTCCCGTCAAAGGCATGAAATATGGAATACCTCATATTTCGGGAGATTGCTTGCAGCATTATTGGTTGGGAAAATATTTTAGTTACTCTCACGTTTCCCTTTCGCATTGCCCTGGATGCTTTTCAAACGCGTTCCGCGTTCCTTTCTTTTCCCAAAGTGCATATCTCAGGAATGTTTGTAAATTACTTTCTACGAAAGCGAAATAAATGGATGCCATATATTCACGTTTCTAACTTGGGATTTCTTGCATACATGCGGGTCCACGTAAATATGCTGTTGTGCACAAATAATTGGGTAAGTTTCTTCTCTTCAAATAATTTCTCTTAAAAAAAAGTCGTTAAATGGTCGCGGGTAGTTGCGGACCGATAAAAAAGTACACTACATTCGGAGACATCATTAGCGAGATTTACTTACACGCTTAGCTGCCACAGCAGCCTTTCACCTATGGTTTACATGCCTGTTGCAATGTCTTGTTTTGCTTTCAGCCTATTTTAGCCCTTTAAAGGACGGAGTAACAGTCACATTTTGCAATTATTTGGCTTTAGCTGGCTGTGTGAGCAAATGAATAAACATTTCTAGTAACCCTTTTTCCGTTGACACTAGCCAGTGTTGATTACCCTGTGAGATGTGGCTTAGTAATAGCTAGTAATAAATGAGACATCTACTTCTGCGCGCGGAAGTTTCTTGCTTTGTTTCTAGTAGTGGTGTAGAGACCACACATTATCTCTCGCCGATTGGCGGTCACGATCCTAACGAATACTTGCCATTTGATAGCCAGCAGCGTCACCAGCAGCGAGCGATAACTGCCCCTCCTGTTCTTGCCCTATAATTATAACGCTCGGATGTAACGCATGAGTCGCTGCTGCTGTAACATATTACTGACCTTTCTTGAGTACCTGAAAATCCCTCATCAAATGAATTCTCATTCGCAAGTACCGAGATTAAGCGTCATGTTCTGGCGTCATCGACAGTTCATAGAGTATGCAATTTTTACTTCAGAAATATTTTTGTCGTGAATCTATGTTCAACTGCCTGTTTTCTGTTTACTGCAGGAATGACCAACTGTATTAGGAATTATGTAGCTCAGAGTCGATCGGAAAGTACCGAATTCTTTGACTGCTACAGTGTAAAGTGAAGTCGAGCTCAAAGTCTTCCAAAGCAAACATGAACAAAAGGCCTTCCTTAGCCTCCTTAGTGTCCGTCGGTACTGGTCACAAGTTGGTAATGCTGCTGGGCTAAAAGCCTGGGAAGTTTCGGAATGCTTGGCGCCTTAGGGCTTTCTTTAGGCGACCTGCCACGGCTACGGAAAGAGCCGGGTCGAAACGCGCTGTTACAAAGTAGTTGATGACTCGCCTAATGGCCTTTCGATGTCCCTTGAAAGGAGTTCCTGCTGTGTTAAGGTGCCTCCTCCTATTGGTAATGCCGGTCCTCGAAAACGCAAATAATGAAAAAAATAAAAAAAAAGGATTTCTTCATACCTTTCGTGACAGCAAGCTTGAAAACATTTCTTCACTATGTTTTCCGACTGCTTTAAGGAGTATGAGAGACTTTTCAGGTATTTATTTCTATTTCGAAAACAAAATATAGAATAGATCAAAAAAGATCAAAGAATTTTGCTGAAAAAAAAACCTAATCGGACCATGCTAACGACATAGTGTGATTCAATTTTGCGCAATCCTACCTTAGAATACAACTTTTTGCGAGTGTTGTAAAAATATGAATAAAATTGGAGTCAGAACAAAACACTGCTATATGAATAAGGAAATGATAATGTCTAGTTACATTTGACAAAATGAAAATGCATTTTTAATAAAGATAACAAAAGAAGTTACAAAAAGAATTTTTTTATAAAATTCATAAAAGAAATGTTTTATTTTTTATTCTTATACCTTAAGCGACCAATATTTTCAATGCTGCCTGTATGTTGTAGGTTTTACAATAAATTCGCAAATTTAGTCCACTGAACTGCAGATTTACCACCGATGTGTCGCTATATATATTGCTTTCGTACATAACCTCCTTGGCTTGGTAAGTTCAAAATATTGTCACGTGGTGGTGACAGTGTCGCCTATAAAACAGAACAGTCAGGCGTCCTCACAATAGCTGAGCAAATCAGCGGCGGCGAGAGCAGCAAAAGAGCTCATCGGTCGTCTAACTACGAATTCCCATTGCATTCGGCAGTGCTCAACTTAAAGCCGGCGTAGAAAAATCTAGATAAATCAGCTCAGGGATACTTAAAAATCTGTAATAATACGGAAAGAGTAGCGCTTACCTGCAATCATTCGAAAATAATCCCCGCGTATCTCACACTACAAAGTCATAACGAGACTCATTATGAACAAAGACAGAGGGCGATATTGTTCCCTGCGCTGCAAACCCAGTGATAAGGACACGTCCTGGTGGCTGTTGAAAACGACAAATAAAGATTTCAATGGGTTGCGGAAATATACAGAAAAAAATATGTAGTTACTTCGATACTGCAGCGAGAGAGTCCTTTTCAAGGTGATTGCTTTATTCTCTAATTCTTGGTCATTGTTTACCGTAATATTTGCTCGAAAACAAGATATGTAAAACATGTAAGAAAACTATTTACCATCACCAATTTTAACACGTGAAGTTACCCTTTCTTCGTTATGGGAATAAATGCAAATTAAAGTCCTGTTTATTACCGGTAACCTTCAGGCCAAGTATATTTACACATGAATTTCGGTCTTCGATTACCGTTTTCATGGCCTCACAGGCTTGAGTTCGCGAAATTATATCTCGTGCTTAGAGGAACAAGGCGGCACCACACTGCTGCGAGATAGCCACAAAGCATCAGGCTTATAAATAGCGTCGCCGTCACAGCAGCTTAAGTCGAGCATGGAGAAAGACAATACAGTACCGGTAATAAACCTATTCCATCTTACATCTTCTCTCAACTGCGGGAGAGGCAGTTAATTTTTAAGAAAGTTTTTTTAAAGCGCAGCTCTTTGGCGCCCGTTCCTGCGTTTCGCGTCGCCGCCGGCCTCGCAACCAGCTGCGCACCCCTCTCAGCTCCCAAGCTCAGCCCCTCTCTTACTCCGTGGCACTAACCAGTACTAAATATTGATTAACTAGTCATTAACTGCTTCTAATTAGTCATCAGCCATTAGTAATGACAGATAACTATGACGCCATTACATGGTAACGTCATCAGTCATGATGTCATGACCGGATGTGAGACGTCGTCCTGATATGTAACATTCGGTCAAGTATAATAACCGGAAGTGATAATGAAGTCACATACGGTCATGACGTCATGACTGGTGATGCCGTCACCAAGAGATTCCCGCATATTCTGTCCGTGCGGCGCCTTTAATTTAGCGCTTCCTCGAAAGCCGCACCACACAGCATATACAAATTGACGCAGTACAGCAGGTATCAGCAACGTTCAAAATTGGTTGACATCAAAAAAAGGGAGCAGCATCTGTTACAATTTTGCGTGTACACATTAACCGAGCTATAAAGAAAAGGTGAAAGGTGGCAGTGAAAAAAGAGAGAGGTGCCGTATTAGAAGTCTTCGGACAACCACGAAACTTCCTTCATGATAGTCAACAGCTGTTAGTAGAGTGTTTTTTGAAGGAATATGTGAGAAAAATTAAAAACAAATAGTTGTCTGTAATTGTACATACATGCCTTGTTCGAAATCTTTGTCTCAATCTATCGAAATAGGTGAAACGGCTGATGAGCGGCGCTGAAATTTTGCATTAGGAAGTAACTTAATTGTCCGCAAATATCTTTTCTCAACTATTTGAAAAGGAGCGCCAATTCTTCAAAGCAGAAGGCCTTTAAAATAAACATTAAAATGTTATTTATTTTATTTAGTCATCTCGCGAAATAATTAAAGCCGTGTGCCTCTCCCCTGGTAGCCACCATTCCGCAGTATAGCAGCAGGTCTAAAAGAAATCTGAAAGCAGGCAGCGATTTCGGGTCTTCTAAAAGTCCGCTTGTATAGACGAACATGTACTGTCAGGATTGTCTGAATTGAAGGTGCCCTCAATCGCGGATCATTATTTTTTCCCGTAATCGTGATGTCATAGCTTTTGGTCATACTGGCACTTGATGGTGTTTTTTCTCCGTATCTTTCGGACAGAACACCGAATGAGACCAGCTTTTCTTGCAATGAGACGCATAACTGTACCACATTAAAAAAAAAAAAAAGAAAAAGGATGGCGCAAGTCGGCTCTTCCGCATTATTATACATAATGCGGCAGAGCACACTTTAAAGAACAAGAACAAAAAGTTCTGCCGTAGGACGCACCTACTGCAAATTCAGTAGCTGAAAGAAGAAATAAACGATTAATACAGCTGAGTACACACATATCATGTATAGAGAGCGAAAAGCAGTGACCCTCAGTTATTGGAAGCTGAAAGCTTGTTCAGTGTGAATACTCCGGTAAACAGCTTAATGTAGGCAAAATTAGTCTGAGAAAATAAGTACTAGAAGTTGTAGATTGCCTTGACACACAGACGACGGAAACATTTTAACTTAGGAGATGTGGAAGACTTTCGGAAGCGTCTGTGGGTATTTAAAAACAATAAGTTAATTTATTGGTAACAAAATGGCCCGAAATAAACGACTCAAAATAGATCTTTTACTCACATCGTTTTATTTTTCAAGTTGGATACCTGAAATATACACAGATATTTGAAATCGACATACTGTTTTGCGCACATATCCTAATCTTAATAAATTCAGCCTTATTTTTGTCGTCTTCGGATTTGTCGATATCTTCATCCCTTAGTTGCGAGGTATCCGCTGGTATCCTAGATTTTTTTTTTTTGTCGGTAATCTTTTCTGCTTGCTTGCTGGCTGCTGCATCAACGTCGCAACTCTCTCGGCTGCTTTCCGCGGGCACAATCTCAGGCACTAAGTCAGCGTCTCTACTTTTGGCCTCATTGCTGCTGGACTCAGAGTCACCAAGAAGGCTAAGGAAAAATTCCAAGGCCTCATCGTGCGTAGTGCAAGGCATTAAAGCGCACGAAATCAAGAAATATATTTATATGCACCATTCACTACATATAGGCTTAGCGAAAGACGTAGCGATTCTACGTATGACTGTGATTCAATACGTTTATCGCCCGAAGTAGTACACAAATTTGTCAAAAAATACGATAATTTGGAGCTAGAACGATCTCTCTAAAAAACCCCACAGACCGCTACTTACCCGACATTTTTAACTGCAGCTTTCTCAAAATAAACCCGAGCAAATTCCAGCAGCCTGCTTAAGGGACAGTATAAATTTCAACTTAATTATCGCACTAGTGCCACCTGCCGAAAGCTCAGGAAAACAATTTTTCTAAAGCGCACAAAGGCTTATGTTTGATAGCAGCACTTAAGTGTTGAGCAGGGCTCGGTAAGATACATCGAAAAAGTATCTTCGGTACCGGTACTCGATACGTTGAAAAGTTGTATTTCCGATGCCGATACAAGATACAGGATCGAAATCGAGTTTCGATACAGATACCCGGTACTGTATCGTCGATACATCGATAGATCACTGAACTTCTCACATACTAAAGGTGGTAATACGATTAGCGGCATTATGAAATTTTAACGCGCTTCCTGGAACCTTTATAGAGTATTCCTATAGCGTAGTTTGTCAGAAAGGGCTTAGGGAATACGCCAGTATGCATTTACTGTTTCGGCAGCTGTCCTTTGCAGAACTTTACATTTAACTAAAGCCATGGCCGCAGTTGAGCGATTGCTTCCACAAGCTGCCTAGCGAAATATTTCTTTAAACTAATGCTCTTCATGCGAACCGACCTGTGAGCACTTGGCTATACATACAAATACAAAGGTGCAAGCTTCTTGCGTTTGGAGAACTGAGCAGTTTTATTGCCATTAGTACGATAACAAACGTTTGAAGCTCTGCGCATTGTTAAAAGCTACAAGAAAAAAAAAAGTGGCTGAACGTTATTAAGTACTGAAAGACAAGTGGTGGGCGTGCTAAAAGCGACGCAAGTGAGAAAAGCCTCACTACATATGCACACGAGCACACTGCAGTGTTATATAAGATGAAGACGCCTTTTTTCAGCGTGCAAGAGTGAACCATAGCCGCTTTGACTCAAGCATCGTGGAGGTAGTTAGGAAACTCGAGGTTCACTAGTGTTGCTGGAGAAATACGGCTGGTTGTAGATAAAAGGAAGAAATACCTTTTTTAACAGAATGTGGCTAACGTGCATGGTGTCAATCAATTCGCATATTTCAAAAATTTTTCTTTTTTTTCGTTTTCTTTTTTTTTTTTTTTGAGATAGAGATATATTTACAAGTTTTCTTCAAGGTTTGCGGAAACGTTTTTCGCAAAAAAGAATTGTTTAACAACGCATAATTTATTAATTTAACTGTACGGGAAAATTGCATTCATAGCTTTCACGTCGTGCATTTCATAAAATTTTGGATTTAATATTCTTTCCAGAAAAAAAAATCAAGTGGAAGTTACAAAGGGCGGATTTGTTTTTTGTCAAATGTCGTAACTACAAGAACGTGGTTAGCCGACTGCATCCTGCTAGTCTGAGGCATTAGAAGCTTGTGTTCTTGCCGCCAAGCAGAGCCAGCACGCGGAGCCCAGGAGTTTTGGGTTATACATATGTTACTACTTCTGACAGCACACGGAAGACACTGCTTGACGAGAATCAAACGCCGCAGAGACGGGGGCGAATGGCAAAGTGGGGGAAGAGCAGGTACAGCAGTGTGCATGATTCGTATTGAGTGTTCGCCTTGCATTTCCGCTTTGATAATATCTCTCTGTGTGTCTGTTAACGGCTTAGCAGCTTCGTGGTACCCACTCGGTGCTCAAACGTCAAGCACCTCGTGAGCACCTACTTACATTTGCCTCCTTCAGTTTTAAACAAAGGGAAAACTGGAATTGTGGTTAACGTTGAGGGACCGGGCATTTTTAGGGAACTAAGGCGGTACTACAAGCCGAGCTGTCTCACGGCCTGTACTACTGTCTGAGCGAGCGCCGTCAATCCAAAGTCTCATAGCGGGTTTATTTTTGAAGGTTTCTTTAATATCGTGTATCTTCAATATACACGATACTATAAAAATGTACCGATACCGACACTCTGATACTTTTATTTTCAGCACACGATACCTAATACCAATACACAAAATGATGTAAAGATAGTATCAAAAATACATGTATGTTCGATACTGCCCATAACTGATGTTCAGCTAATTAAGAAGGGTGTTTGCGGATTAATTTTTTTCTGCTGAAGGCAAACGGGGTTGCATGTGTCCCGATGACGCACATAGGGTAAAGAGAAAGCACTCATGTTTATCGCTCAGGGCACACACACGTCCACGAGACATTTATTGCTCCAATAAATGTGCCCTTTGTTCTGTGGTGTGCCTTGTAACCCTAAGGCAACATCACTACTGTGTCGAAGGCTTTCCATTGCGCGTGCTGTCTATTAAGGATGATACCAATCAGTCATTACGTGAATGGCACCTCAGGGCCAACGTTTCAGTCGGCTCTTCTTCATGATTAAAACTTCATTTTAATTTACGCTTTGTTCTTGAAGGCAACAGAAAGAAATTATCTCAGTACTGTTGACAGAAATGGATTTTTGTGAACAAATATTATTGACACCATATGAATCTCAATCAGTTCAGTTCAGGCGTTCAGTCGTGTCCGACTCTTCGTGACCCTATGGACCATGTCACGCCACGCTTTCCGGTCTCTCACTATCTTCTTAACATCACATAGCTTCATCTGCAATGCCTCGAGAATGCCATCTAACCATCGCGTTCGCTGCCTACCCCTTCTCCGGCGACCCTCAACCTTTCCCAACATCAAATCTTTCTCCAGCGACTCCTCTCTTCTCATCAGATGACCAAAGTAGCTGAGCTTTAACTTTAGAATTTGACCCTCCAATGAGCAGTCAGGGTTTATGGTCGACAATATCGACTGATTTGATCTTCTGGCAGTCCAAGGAACTCTTAAGATTCTTCGCCAGCACCACAATTCAAACGCGTCAATTCTTCGGCGGTCAGCCTTTTTCACAGTCCAACTCTCGCATCCATACATCACAACTGGAAAGACCATAGCACGGGTTATACGGATCTTGGTTGGCAGACTAATGTCTCTGCTCTTTACTAGGCGGTCAAGGCTAACCATTCCTCTCTTTCCCAGAAGCAGGCGTCTCCTAATTTCATGGCTGCAGTCTCCTTCCGAGGTAATCTTGGCGCCCAAGAACAGAAAATCTGTCACAGCTTCCACTTCTTGTCCATTGATGCTCCAGGACTTGATAGGGCAAGACGCCATGATCTTCGTCTTTTTAATGTTCAGTTTAAGCCCAAACTTCTCACTCTCTTCTTGTACGCGCATCAGAAGTCTCTTGAGTTCCACTTCACTTTCCGCCATTAAAGTGATATCATCCGCATATCTAAGGTTGTTGATACGTTTTCCAGCAATCTTCACTCCAGCTGAAGACTCGTCCAGACCGGCCTTCCTCATGATGCACTCTGCATATAGGTTAAATAGGCAGGGTGACAGTATTCAGCCATGCCTCACCCCTTTCTCAATCGGAAACCAATCAGTAAGACCATGCCCAGTTCTGACTGTGGCCTCTTGCCCTTCATAAAGGTTCCTGAGGAGACAGATGAGGTGAATCTCAATCGCTATCCTATAATTTTACTGGTCTAGGACGTGCAGCCAGATTTAAAAGTTTGTTTATGTTTAGCTCGGACACCGGCGCATTTCTCTGTCTGTTTTGGGGTGCGACACTTTGCACGCTCTTTAACGTTAACAAGGCGGTTAAGGAAAATCCGACCATTGAATTGTACACACACTGAAAATACAAGGAAGCTCATTGCGTACTCGCGCTGTTAAAGCCTCGTTTTTTTAGGAAGTTCCAAAGGACAGCAGCATTCTATAAAACTGGATAATACAGAAACGGCATATAAAGCGCATCGCTGCAGCCGAGACTTTACAACATTTTCTCGAATTTGATAAGTCTACTTTTTTGCAGTGAACATGCGAAGTTTCTTGCGCGGGAAAGGGTAGCTAGGTGAAACAAGGACGACGCGGTTCACAACGCGTTGCACCGCATCGCAGGTAGAGCGACGCACCTTCAAGAAAAAAACCTTCGGGAGCTTTCAAAGAAAAACGACACCAATTGAGCTGCTCCTGCTTCAGACGGGATCGGCAAATTTGTGCTCAGGCGTACAATGCAGGATTGCATATGACCGTTACTGATCCGTCCATCAAGGCTACAGGACATACAGGGGCGCTCGTGAGGCTTAGAGGAGTTGCAAAATTGGTTGGGTTGTTTTTGCAAAAATCACAAGAATACTATTGTCAAGTGAAGGAGTACTAATTGCCAACTATTTTTTTACTGCCTAGAAAAACGACATTTAAAAGGCACAATATTGTTAGTCTGAGAAAGTTTGTAGGGCGTGCCCCCCGCAGCCGTTACAATTAGAATCATCAGATGGCGCCACTTTCCGCGAGATGGCCGATGTATTACGCGGGCACCGGAAAAGCTCCTCTCCTCTTCTGCGACAAATTTAACATCGACGATAGAAATTCACAGTGGCTACCAGTGTTCATGCACGAACTAATCGAGGTGCCACTTAATAACAACTCACTTCAAGCCACTACGAGAAATTCATCTTGCATTGGTCACAGCGTATTACGTCACGTCTATGTAACCAGCCTGAACTACGTGCCTTGCTTTAGTTACCACATGCAGTTACACTCTGGGCTACGCGAAAGCATAGAACACAGGTGTGATTGAAATCAAGCTTCCTGAAAAACTGTACTTTGTTTATGGTAACACAACACGAGTCTGCACTCGTGCATTCCTCCAGTGGAAAATTCTAGGCGTAGCACGGGTTATACCGCTGATTTTTTTTTTTTTTTTCATTGCTTTCGCCGTTTAGCAGCGTGCTCAAGAATGAGACAAAAAATTACTTTCCCAACAAATGCAGACCAAATAAACGTCTTCACTGGCTGAAAAAGTAACCGATCGTTCTCCTTTTCGAGGCACCTGCAACGACTGTGTCATCAAGCAATTTGGGATGAATGATCACAGCTGGCAAATGAGTCGACTGTTGTCATCCCGTTCTCTTCTTCAATCTTGCTTATGCTCTTTTTCGTCTTACAAATCTTCACTCATAAAATTTATATTCACTTCCTCTATTTTGTTTTTGCTTGTTTCCTTCTAAATTTTACATCTATCACTGTGTGCTGCAACTTTCTTTCACTGTTGCCGAGGGAAATTTTTTGGATTGATAAATTCAAATACTCATGAGGCAAGCTTTTTTGTCGAGACACGAGAGTTACTGTGTTCACTCTAGAGTTCTTTGCGGCGCATCGTACATGAAGTAAGGCTACATTTAGCTAACATTAGCATGAGGGTCGACATGTGGAAATGAATTCTTTTACAATTTCTTAGCAGCACTTTAAAGCGATTGATATTTTGTAAGGTTCATGAAGTGCTTTATTCAGCAGATGGCACTGAGAAGGTAAGTGGATACTTCTGTTTAGACGCCCCCACTGGTGTGCGTATTCACGCTCCGAGTGACGATACGATACCAGCGCATCTACGTAGCCCTAATTATCAGTATATCACCGTCGGCAACAAGCATAAATTGGACTAATATTTATTTTGTTGAAGACGACATACTTATTACCAAAATTACTGAATTTAAAGCATGTTTTCAAAGTATCTCCAAAATGCATTGCCTACGGTAGAGTCTGTGGCCATAGATAATTGGATGTCTCCTCACAATTTCGCAAATAAGCTTACGCTAACGGCGTATTAGATTAAAACTCATACGGTGGTAATGGCTGCATGGGTGGTGGTAAAACGGGTGTACTTAAGCTTTTCATTTTACGAATCGACATAAGTTTTTGGAAATACACTTATTGTTCAAAACCACTCTGAAATTCAATCTAATTATTATAATTATTTAGCAATCAATGTTTGAAGCAATAACAGGTGCCACCTAGGAATCCAGCTGGTCTTACCGTACTCAACATTTGCACAGACGAGCACTGAACTAAAGAACCTTTTTTTGCTTGATAATATAATAATTCTGCACTGAAGGTATCATGAGAGCCAGAGCATACAAAGATAATTACCATTGTCTTATGCTTCAAATTACTGTGATGAAATGAGTAATACTTTATAGTTAGAGCATTCAAGCTAATCGCATATCAGTTTACCTGAAACTTCACATTGGTACATAAAAAAAAAAAAAGAACACGCACCCATAGCAGCAGTTCTACGTAATTGCGGTGCTGGGCGAAATTCTCCGCGCAGAATTATTTTACTGAGCATTGATGCTATGATAAAGCTGAATTACGTTCTAATCGGTCGTGTAGTTGTATTCGGGTTTTCTCTGGCTGTAAGTGTTGCAAAGAAAGTTATAGTATTCAGTGCTTGTGCAGCTGTTACCGTGAAAATAACACACAACATCAGAAATAATATTAATAAGTTCAGTGTTTTAGGCCATGTCTAGAGCATAGTAAAACAACGTTAGGTTGTAAGTGGCATTTGTCATTTAATTACTATGACAATGACTCTGTTCGCTTTTTCCCTTCCAGCTTTCCTAATGCAATATACCCTGCGTCGTCGAGAGAAAACTATAGAAACACGTGAAAATATGACGGGGAACGCCTAAGCTCCGTCATTAAGCCATATTCACATTGGCGAATCGCGAAGGTCGCGCGGCAGTGTTTCGTCGACTCGCAGCAAGCGCCAGTCGGTACCGAGTGTTTACACCGGCGCGCGACTCGCTTCGCAACAACCCTCTTTGCGAACGGGTTTTTAACGAAGAGTCAACTTTCGCGCTTTTGCCCCCTTTCATCTGCTACCGCGCTCGGGATAGATCGGTTCGGACTCCTTTCAGGTATGAATATGTGCAATTATTGCAGCGAGGAAACGGGTCTCATGGTTATGTCCATGTGCAGAGCTGTCTCTGCAGCCAAACGCGCCCTAGTTCGGCGAAGCTGGAAGCGGCACTGGTGCGCGCGCCCTTATTTGCGGTTTCGCAAAGCAGCAGATCATGAAATCGCCTCATGCCCGCGAGTCGAGCGTATTATGTCTTCCCAACAACTGCGTGAAGCAAGAAGTGCACGCGCACGCATTCACTCTTGAAGTTGCCCCTCGCCGTAGGAAGGAGGCAGAAGCGTCCTAATATTGGCTGAGGAGTTCTGCGACTTGAAGTCACGTCGCAAGAAATCTTTCAGTGAGCGACTCCCTCAACCTGGTCGCTGGCGACTTGTTCGGCTCTGCCGCTTCCTGGCGAATCGTCCTCTTTGTGGCTAATCGGATCGCGCGACCTTCGCGAGTCGCCAGTGTGAATACGGCTCAACAGATAAGACGCGATAGTGCAGGTATACCGTTACTCCGGCATATAAATACCCTAACATATAAAGTCCCGCTTTAGCGATGCCGTATGAGTGTGATCCTGTAGCCTAGGCGAAGAGTGCCTGATTCGGCATCCAAAAGCACTGGAAGGTTGATTGTTACTCCATTTTCTCACCCTAAATGAACAACCGTTTATAGAGCCTTTACTCTTCCTGACATGTAGTTTTGTTAAGTCGCAGAAATCACCAAAGAATCAGTGCCCGGCCATGCCAGCTGCCAGCTACCAACTGTGAGTGCCGTGTTCGTTATTTTTTGCTCACTATGTCGACGCGACAAAGAAACCGCCAACGTGGCCGTATTTTCTGTGTAACCTGCCCTTTAACGTTATCGCATTAAATATTAAAACGCTGGCTCGTGCACGTGAAGTAAGCCCTTTTTTACAAATGTAAACTTTTTTTCCGTATCAATAATTGTCTCCAGATAATATATCAGCTCAAAAACAAACTGGAGTCCTTTCTGGCTATCTGTATCATCAGCCGTAGTTTTGCTGTATCGTGAAGCCACGAAGTGTCCCATCATGTCACTTTCCCCAAAGCCATGCCTATCTGCAAAAGCAAGCCTAACTAGAGCAGAAATATACGCAAGAAAAAAAATGCCTCGGTTTAAGCATGTTGTACTGGGTTTGAAGATAAATAACTCGGTATGGCGGGCTCCATCCGCTTTCGTTCACTATTTTTTTCTTGGTTGTTTGCGAGCGTAGCCTCCTGCTCTTCCCGCGTTTTGAGTCTCGTTCAGCATGCTTGAATTGTCGTAATTTATCTTCCGGGCTAATTTATAAGCCGGATAATCCAATTTTGTTCTTCATTTGCGATACTACTGATGTGGAGAATTGTAAGGGGCACTTTCTGACCCCCTCGCTTCCTTGTCCATACTGGCGAAGCGACGATCGTTGCATTCTTTTATCACTCAGGTTTACCAGGGGTTGACATCGTTGATAAGGGGCGGCTGGAATGGTTGACGTCGGGGGGGGGGGGGGCAAGCAGAAGACCAAAGTTATGGACAGGACGGGATGCCCGACTTCTGCATTGACTAGAGCTATCGCGCTAAAGAAATTGATGGTGGCTGAACTCTGTTAAACCTGGATATGCGTAGTGAAAGCTCGTCCATTCTCGTCGCCGATGCACTGGATGCAAAGTGTATGACGTGATCGGCGATTCGGCGCGTCTTGTTGGAGTGTTCCAAATCTTTTCTCCATTTAACAGGCTTCTTCTACTCCTCTCTCTTCTCTCGCTTGCCGTCTTCTTCTTTTTTTTGGCTTCTTCCCAATCTTCTTGCTCCAGTTGACTGGCTTCTTTTTCTCCTCCCTCAAACAGCTTGCATTCTTCTGTTGTTCGGAGCCACTAGTTACCATGTTTACGGCGCATGTGCAATAGTGACTAGCGAAGATTACCCAAAATGCGCATTACTAGTCTAGTGCAGATAGATAGCGTATAGAAAAAGTAATAAATGTCAGCATTCTTGCAACTGCGTCTTAGTTCACGCTGTTAATTCTATATCTACACGTACGGAATCAGAAAATACATCAATCCAAGCTGTAAAACCGCAAGATTCCAAAATTAATTCCCGTTAGGTATGTCGTTACTCCGACAGCGCCAAGTAGAAAAGGTCACACTGAAAGCAAAATTTATGCAGGCTAAAAGTGCAGCAATAAAAAAAGGGGTCTAGGGGTATACAACAACATATAAGGCAAGAATACCTCAAAGTCGAAAATAAAACGACTTGATACTAAAAAACTACGACGTTATATTCTAGATGGTGTTCAAAATATGTGAGTTGCGAACATTCGGATCCAACGGCCCTGCCTTGGTATCTTGTTACCGGAAAGGGGCGGTACTGCAGTCTGGTTTTGCTGAAATTGCCCCGGATTGCCTGCAGTGCCCCCGGCCTCCGTGGCTCTGCCTATTCAAAAAAAAAATGCGAAGCATGACCGTATTCCGAGAAAGTAGTTACGTCCGCGGCTTGTTCTCTGCCATTTTTCAGAAAATTCAGATGGTTGTGAATGCCTTCAGCCTTCGCAATTTCGTGTCCCGCCGAAGTTGCTTCTTGATGCATCCACTTGCCTATTTATAGGTAGTCGAGTGAAACAAAGATCTGACAGTCGAAAGAAAGATACGCAGTACAGACAGTACCTTCCGATGGTAGAATTATTGCACAGAAAGTTAATGCAATGTATACGTACACTTCGATGAACTAACGTTACCGCATAGTGTATGCATTCCTAATTTGCACCTCACTACTTAATCATAAAGTACTAGTAAATAATTACTAGTAGATCACATCATGCGCCAGGGTTATTGAGAGGACAGGTATTGATCACAAATGAGAAAAAATAATAGGGATGCTTAAACGCCGTCTTTAAGTGTGTGACGGGATATCGTTGGCTACCACCCCACATATAAAGCCCCGCTTTAAACAAGCCATCTGAACGTGCGTGAGCCTGCGTGGCCAAGGCGCAATGTGAATGCAAGGGTCTTCGAAAGCAGCTGCTGACATCACCTTCCCATGTAGACGGAGAGGCCTGAGTTGCCAGCTCCTGCCAAATGTAACGTGAGGCAGTCCTACGTCCATTCAGTGCGCGGCTACGTCAGCTGCCAGCTACCGCGTATCAGCGCTATGCTCGTTATTTTTCGCTCACACCAACGATCATCATCATCATCATCAGTATGACTATACTCACTGTAAGGCGAAGGCCTCTCCCATATTCCTCCAATTAACCCGATCCTGTGCTAGTTGCGTCCTCATGATCCCAGCGAACTTCGTAACCTCATCCGCCCACTTAACTTTCTGTCACACTTTGATACGCTTTCCTTCCCTTGGAGACCAGTTTGTTAGCCTAAGCGACCATCGGTTATCCTTTCTTCACACCAACAATGCTGCACCAGGTTTTTGGTGAATGGGGCATTTGACGCTCTCGGTCTTAAAATACGACCAGACGACGAACAGATATGCCTAAACAAGTGAGTCGAAATCTAGGCTAGTGGGTATATGCTTTTAGAAATAACACCAGGAAAAAGATACTTTTTCCCCCTTATGATTTGTTCATTCTGATGTTATTCTTTCTTACAAATGGAGGCCTCTCTCAATCCCAGTCTCCATGAAAAAAAACCTAATGTTCGGTCTTCGTGGCATCAAGTCCTCTGGAGCTGCTCATCAAACTATAAAATTAGTGACACCTAGTATTGGTGCCAAATTTCCAGTCTCTAAGAAAAGAAATGCAATGTCATTCAGTCTTACTGACCTCACCTTTCTTGAAATCGTGGATCGAAATGCTAAAATAATTGCATCTATTGCCAGCGTCTGAATTCTAAGGATAGTCGTTGCATTAATTAGGCGGCATCAAGCATCTAATCTCCTGCTGGCCGTCTATCCCGCCTGACACTCCAAAGTCTCTAACAACATCTATAATCACTGAAAGCATTATACGCATAAATATTTTAGAAAAAAAATACACCTTTGTAAAATGTAGAATCCTCTGTCTAACGTCCACGGTCTCCTGGGAAGCTATTGCGCAGTTCCAAGTTTAATCAGCGTGTAACAAGGCTTACAGAAAAAGGATATGCATGCAGTGTCGCAGCTCACGGTGTAAAGTTGTGCAGGTGACATACGTAAGCAGTGGCTTCTCTTATGATATTGGTGGCATAAGTTTGTCTTTAAATACTACTTACCGCAAAACTATACGACACCTTACATTATGGAACAATCATTAAAAAATGAGCCCACCACCTCCTAATCTAAGTAAAGGACAAGGATGTGGTAGGCTTCCTTTTGGTTGGGTTGATTGCAAATAAAAAGAATTCCTCAGATTTAAACATTGCCATGAGTTCATGCTAACATTTTAAGCTTATATTGTTTCTGTGGTCAGAACCCGTAAAGTATATATATGTGTGTTATTAGACACAAATCTGAGAAGCGCCTTAGAACTAGAAAAGAATCACTAATCGAAGTGACATCATACATACGTATATACCTTGAAGGTTCTGTGTGGTTAACATCTTAAACATCTATTTGTTTGACAGGAGCACGCATAAAAACCTTGAAACAATTTCTGACTTCAAAAATTCCTGCAACTGAACATTGAAGTATACGATACACGTTGCTATATATATATATATATATATGAAGAGGAAGTTATGGCACAATATTTCAACCTAAACATTCAGAAGTCCCGACAAGATAACGCTAAAATTATTAAAACCAAATAAGGAAACTATTCCCCCGTTGATTAACGACTGTGCATGTCTGATGTCTTATGAGAATGCTTAAGGACGAATGCGCAGAAGGAAACACGGCGCAGAAGTGCACTAACATGCGGTACAGGGAGAGGTTCGTATACTATTAGACAGACAAGCTCTTTTCTGCAAACGATACCAGCTGACGGGATATGAAAAAGAGTATTTTCGTTACAACGGCTGACAAAATATAATAAGATCAAGTGGGCTTCATCAATTCTGCAAAGCCTTTCGTCTCAGCCTGGCGCTTGAAAGGCAACGTTCCTTTGGGAATGTTCGCCCTGCCATGGGCGCTGTCCCTGTCACTCCACCCTTTCATAACTCAGCCCGTACCACAGATTCGATCAGCACATTCGACGTAAGTAGGACGTTTTCGGAAAGCTTCTACCGACGCTTTATTTGTAGTTGCGTGTTTTGGGGTATCTAAGTAACTCCTGCATTTGTTTCTTTTTTTTTTTACTTCGCTATTCTGGGCACTAACTGACGTATGATTATTGGAGCGTGTTGAGGAGGCTTGGAATAAATCTTCCGTTGTCTAGAGACAAACGGGCCGGCATGTCTGTGTGTATGTGTGTGGGGGGGGGGGGGGGAGGGGGGGGTGCATTCGTGAGTGTGTGGATGTGTGCGTGATGTGCTCGTGTGTGTGTGGCACGTACGGACCGGTGTCAGTTGATGGAAGTGCGGCCGCGCCCTACAAGACAAGTGCCGCGGACAGCCGCCTTTCATTTTCCCTAAGTGGAACCGGCATGGTAAAGCCGCCTCCAAGAAAGCCATCGATTTCGTTCCTCTCTCACCCCGCTTATATCGGAAGAAGTTGCAGCATGTTACAACGATGTTTTCGTTTGTCAGTGTTTGTCTTCGCTTCTTCGTGTGTGCATGTTTGTGTCTGCACAGGAGAGAGGTATGTGTCGTCTACTTTCAATTCTTGTTTGCTGTCTACCGCCTTCACCATGGACTCGATAAAGCAAGGCGCCCGTGTGCTGTGCGATGTCAGTGCACGTTAAAGAACCTCAGGTGGTCGATATTTCCGGCGTCCTCCACTACGGCATCTCTCGTAGCCTGAGTCGCATTGGGATGTTAAACCCCACAAACCAAACCAAACCATAACCGCATTTTCTATCCTCTTAAAAACTAAAAAAACATAATGCTTATTTTATTGATTGCGCTTTGTCTATATATTTCTAATTACCTTAAGAAAGAAACGTATCATTTGAACTGTTATTTATATTATTGGCGTAAGTTTTAGCCGATGCTTTCCTACAAGTGTGAATTAGTTTTTTTACATTTCGAGCACTTCAAAACAATTGAACAGTAGCCTGACAAGTACCATCCCTATGCGCCCCATCACATCACAGACATATTACGGCACTTTCTAAGTTCACTAGCATGACCAATTTTATGCACTTGCGTGATTCGAGCGGCTTCTCGACAACTGGTCGAACTACGTGCTAGAATTTTCGGCTCACATAGAAGGAAGCACTACGAACAAGATATGAGTTTGCACCTTTCAGAATAGTGAATACGGGCTGGCAGCGTTAAAGCACTATTTGTGCAAGCGTTACAGTGAACCTATTTCTGAACTAAAAAAGAACGGTTTCTGATTATCCCGTTTATAGCCAAACCAAGCAAGAGCATGCACACAATGTTCGCACTTTCACTATTTATTAAACAAATTTTGCAAATTGTAGCTGAGCTGTTGTATTCTATAGGACAGGCCTCGTCCGGAATTTCCTGTCTGTGTCAGCTTCTGTGGCAACTAATACCTTACATGTTAACGCCTTGCAGGCACCAAATTAGGAACGCAGGCTCATTTTTTTAAAGGTCGTCCCGCGTAATGGTACTAAAGTCTAAGAAAAATAGAAAATGTGCATTACATATCAGCCTGTTCGCTAAATAGACCGATACCGACAGTTCTCAATGTAATCCAAAGTGAATGGAACAAATCCTAAGCTTTTCAACCACTTTCTAATGAGCTGGCAAGATTATTTCATTAAGGTGAACCATATTTTTCTTCCACGACACTTTATGAAATAAGGCCCTCATCGAAGAGGAGTACCCTAGCGGTGTTAACATGCGCGTATTGAAAGGCTCAAAATTGTGAAGAAAGGCATTATTCTGGCGGCGTTCACTGTGCTCACACGTGACGTCCGAAATTATAAGGCAAGAGAGGGATAAGACAGGCCACCGAGACTGAACACCTGCACTTACAGACAGGAGATTGTCCGCATTTCTAGCTTCCATGTGCTTCAGTTCAGTTCAGGCGTTCAGTCGTGTCCGACTCTTCGTGACCCTATGGACCATGTCACGCCACGCTTTCCGGTCTCTCACTATCTTCTTAACATCACATAGCTTCATCTGCAATGCCTCGAGAATGCCATCTAACCATCGCGTTCGCTGCCTACCCCTTCTCCGGCGACCCTCAACCTTTCCCAACATCAAATCTTTCTCCAGCGACTCCTCTCTTCTCATCAGATGACCAAAGTAGCTGAGCTTTAACTTTAGAATTTGACCCTCCAATGAGCAGTCAGGGTTTATGGTCGACAATATCGACTGATTTGATCTTCTGGCAGTCCAAGGAACTCTTAAGAGTCTTCGCCAGCACCACAATTCAAACGCGTCAATTCTTCGGCGGTCAGCCTTTTTCACAGTCCAACTCTCGCATCCATACATCACAACTGGAAAGACCATAGCACGGGTTATACGGATCTTGGTTGGCAGACTAATGTCTCTGCTCTTTACTAGGCGGTCAAGGCTAACCATTGCTCTCCATGTGCTTACTTAACTTTATTTTATGTTCTAATACATGATCAACAGCTAAAGATGATTTCTCTACACTGGCAATGGGGCTGATATGCTCACTACTTGTTAGGACCTTTGATGAGGGCTAGTGTAAGATATATTAAAAGCTGCAGCTTTAATTCCATAGAATACAGCCCAGTACCCTCGCACCTCTTTGTCGCTTCAATATTTCGTGGTTTATATTGTATGCCTTTTTTTGTTGAACAAAATTACCGCGAGCGATACTGTTCAGACGCGGAAGAGCAGGGTAAAATTCTTTTATGTTCGTTTTGAATGCACTGCGTGAGAAGTGACCACATTGCAGTGAGAAAGGACCATGCGAGACGCAAGAGGAAGACTCCTATAAAATCCTCTTAGGCTCCTTCATATCCACATCTAGAAGAGAATGAAATACGTTTAGGCCTGAAATAGAGAGTGCATAATTGACCTTTTATAGCGGGCACTGCAAATGATGCCACGTTAGATTTTGAGAGGCAATGAAAGTTGCGCGCTTGTTGTGAAGCTGTGTACCGTTATTCTACATTTACCTCTATGGTGCCTCCATTCTCGTAATAAAGTATTTTTTAGGTATTATAATTTTGTAACGAGGTTCAGTGCTGCCGGTGCGAAAAAGCTGTACGTTGACGCATCCTATTTGTGCACTGCAGAAAAATACGACTCCCGCGAAGAGGCGTGCAGGGAAGTCATATGAATTATTTCTGCTGTACGAGCCGATAAATGAGATGTGCAGCTCAGCACTGCAATAATGACACAGTTCGTAACACTAACGCAAAACCAAAAGCCCGGTGCCATTAAAAATTTTATAAATGAAATCAAGGAAGATACTCAGTACTTATATTTATCGAGCGCTGTAACCCTCCAGTGAGTTGGGCTTGTTGTTCTTCTGAGGAATGTACATTGCCATTCAACATTTTAAGTGATCCATCAGGTAGAACTTCGTTATAGAAACAAAAAGAAACATCTAAAGTGTCTTGCCAACTCCCATCGAAGAAATTGCGACGGACTGGTTTAAAGTGCTGTCCATAGGAAATATTACCAGCCATGTTTTTTCAATTTGATTTGTTCAGATGAATTCAATTTGATCCGTTTGTCCTTGTTCATAGGCAGTTGCATACAAGTCATTTATGCAACGCATATTTTCAAGAAATTATTATGTTTTCCTAATAATATAGGGCGCGAAACTGTTCAGTGGTGTCGAAGGAGCTTCGCACATGAAATTAAACGCCCTAATATTACAAGTTTCTCTTTTTCGTGTTTTCCCCCAAAATATCATCTTTTTAAGCCGCGCAGGCCAAATCCAAACATACAGCAACAATGTATTTTAACGTTCAGCACGTCTTCATTTTGCGTGCTCAGTCTTCACAGGAAAAAAATTTTGTTTTTAATTTGAGTACACTTAAGTTTAACTTTGCTCATTCACGTTGAAATAATCTCAAAGGTAAATAAACTTTATGAACGCCCGTGCCCTTGTGTTTCCTGTTGGAGATAATGGAGGGAGCTTGACGTTAGCAGCAGTTAAACCAATTAAAGATTGTTGACCCTGTCATTGCACACTAGGAGAAAGAATAATTTATCACGCAGCTGTAAGAAGAGATAGCACAGTTATTGTTTGTTTGAATTTTTTTCACCCCTGAATGAATGTGTGTGCGAACGTGCTGTAATAACGAAAGAAGCCAATAAAGCGACTAATTACCGCAATTTCACGTCATCTGTTGCGAGTGGAAATAAGCCCTTAAGCACATCTTGCTACCGGCAGCGAATGAAGGCAATTCGTCATCATTAAGTCTGAAAGTTAATTTGCCATGTTTTGTATGATGATCTATGTGTTTGTTTCCTAGGGGATTTTCTAGGTTGCATTGTTATGAATAATGTGGAAAATGTAGCCGCTCGGCATTACTTTGGTGCGGTGAATGCTTTCTCTGAAGATGATACTTATTAGGGGCTGCTTGTATACTTTATATTTGCGCACATACACCTCGCTTGCAATCCGGGAAGATTATATTATCTGAAGTGAAGTAGCTCGTTGGGGCTTTCGTTCTGAAAATAGGTATTGAATGTCTTTTTTTGCAAGTGTCATAAGAGATTATATATTTATTATGCATATAAAATATAGACTATCCCTGTAAAGTAATGAATGAAGAGCCACTCTTAAATATGAAGAACAGATAGACTTCTTCTGTTCTGTTTCTCTCGTTAACATGTGAGAAAATATTTGTAAGCTAAGTGTGATTGGTCATTTTGGTCCATTTCTACCAAACGACCAATCCGTAATTACATCACACTTTTTTTATCTACATAACACAAAGCGACAATGTAAAGGCTTTCTGCACCCTGAATTGTGCGCCAGTGACTTCATACTTTATAAGAAATAACTGCTGAGCTACTTGGCTGTCCGCCATAAATACAGTGCATTCACTGCAACACAGACACGCACAAGAAAGAAGACCCTAAGCGCCCGTGGTGTCTTCTTTCTTGTGTGTCTATTTTACGCTGAACACACTGTTTTTATGAATGACTTGATAGTCCTACTGATCTTTTGACCTTGACACAATTACTTTAATGCATTTTGAATGCGTCGAATGGCGTGGGATATGAACTTGGGCGAAATTTATATTGTTCGGATAGCTTTCCTGCGGCAGTCAGGTTTTCGATATGAAAGACAACTCCACAACTAACATTTTTGCGGCCGAGGTCATATGCAACACACCAAAACAAGTGTTTGTAAAGAATTATTGCGCCAAAACTTTAGCATAATTAGCAGGCCCACCGAAAACGTTGATCGCAAGTTCGCAAACAAGCGTTCACAGCCCCCCACAGGCATTCTAGGATGTTGGCAACCATCACCTTCAGCCCCTTGTCCATGAGATGCACTCATTGAAGGCTACGTACAACGTTACTAAACTATAGGTTCAGTTGACAATTCTCCGCCGGCGCCGTTCTTCTCCTGTGTCTACGCCTCCAGTGTGGCCGACAGGTGGCGGGAGCTTCCTATCGGGATCTGGCCATGCGTCTGTTAGGATCGGTGGGCTGTAGTCGGGCACACAATGTGTTAGCTTTTTTATGTTTACCCGAGCTTAAAGCTTCAAATTAATCACTTCAGCCCATCTTAGCCACTGGCACTTCTATATTTACTTCAAAACCTCTATGCACCGTAAGTGTTTCAGAGCGTGTCTAAAATTGCAAGCAACATCCGGCGTTACGAGCTGCGTGCGTCTGCCGACGTTTGGCTTCCTTTCCGCGACCTTTCCCGCTATTTTCCAGCAATGCCTGCTTTTCAAAGGTTATAACTGGCATCGTTTGAACAAAACCACCCTTCTGCCTCTGTAATTCCCATAATAACGATTAGTTCCGCAATCTATGCGCGGCGCTACAAACTGGAGTGACTCCCGTGCCGTAAGCACCCCTTTTCAATGCAAATGCTGCTGCATACTATCTCGGCAATAAAATTATGGTCACTGGCACAAACAGCTGTTTTAGCGTGCACTAAAAAGTAACGGGGCAATATGGCTTTCCCCAGCAGTTTATTTACAGGTATTTGGAAGAGGCTTAAAATGTAAAGATTGTAGTTCATCACCCAGCTTCTTGTGTAGCGTACACCTTGAGGGCCCTTTGCTTCTATTTGTTTCAAGGTCATTTTGAATGCTAGCTGTTGGAGACGTGGAAGCTACGTTAGATGCTTACTAATCGATATGGACCTTTCACTTGTCAGCTGCTCTTTTATATCGGCCATATTCTTTAGGAATGACACTCTGACAGCTGCTACCCCGATGGCTTTCTTTTATAGATTCTTCACCTTTCCCTGTTTGCACACGCGCCTTTTTTGCCTTTGAGATGTCTTTTTCAATAGCCTGTTCTTTTCTGTGCAGCAGAATGAGCAGATTGACTGGCAGCTGCATGAAATACAGTTGCTGCTTTTCACGTCGTATCCGGAGCATGCATATAGATTGCGCACCATGATTAACAGGTCACTAAGATCTTGCACAGTGCTAATGTTCACACTCAGGAAAACCGTCGCCTCGTGGCCTTTCCCACTTGCTGTTGCAACTCTGTTGCTGCCCACTACAACGCATTTCTCGGTTTGCAGTGCCTTGTTTTCAGGCATCAGCGTGAAAAATGCGGCAAATTGGCCCCTGCTGTTCTCCACGTGGTAACTCGATGCCACAATGGCGGTAGATATGCACCTTCCATTTCAGTAAACGATGGTGCGAACGACTCAGGCTTATTACCGACCACGACATCAACCGGAATTGAGCTGCATGAAGGTTCTTCTGATTGGAGTACTGCTGTCATGCAGCAACCATTGCTTTCTTGCTTTCGTTTTCGCTTTTTCTCAGCTCGCTCTGACAGGTACGAGGGTAAGTTCGGAAAAAATTTTCGGAAGCGCAACGTCGACGAGACTCCACTTGCCCCTCAGGATTTCGACAGTTTCCCCGCTGGTCACGTGCACTTATGTTTTAAGAGTGTCCTGGTCATGAACGTGCAATGAGTATACCCTGGATTTAGTTGTGAGGTCTCTGTCGGCACGGGGTATCACCCTGTTCCCGACTAAGCGCAGTTTCTCGTCACTTGGAGCCGTGAAGAAATGCCGGACAGATGGGCTTGTGTCTCTCCGGTACCCTCTCGTACAGCCGGGCATACAACATTTCGGCATGGCTTGACCGACTTAGACGCCCTCATAGCACTGAATCGAATAAGTAAATCGATGTCTTCGGACAAACACATTTTCTGCGGGATGCTGGTAAAGCTTCAAAAACGTGGCACCAGACAAACAGGTCTACTCGAGGCGATTGAGCTGCACAGGAGCCGGGTACGACTACAGCGCCCTTGGGAGCAGAGTCAGTGGCGGTTCCACGCAACGGGGCGCAGTTTGTAAACTGAACCTATTCTAGTAACGTTTGGCTAAGTGCAACTTAATTTCAGTTTTGGCACGCTGCTCTTAGTGTGATCTGTGTGCCATAAAACAAAGTTTGACAAAATTTCGTACATAGGAAAGCAGTTCTGCTGGTAGAAGCAGCATGAGGTAAAAAGCCTTTCATATTTTTAGCGTCCTTTTTCTCCCTTCCTGACAGTTTAATTTTCGTTTTGTTTGCTTCAAATGATTTTGCCATCCCCGTTTAGGCTTTGCAAAATTTCCTCTAAGTAGATTTTAGGCGTATAAAGATATTTTATCATTTTGTTCCTTGTTCTGAGTTTCTGTTCTTTGGACACGTGCCTTCCTACCATCGCTTCACCTACCTAAAGCATGTCATATTTCGTTTAGTTCTTAACGATTCCAGTTTATGTTTAGGATGGTCATGTGGCCTGATAGGGCACCTCTTAAAAACTGGTCTGCCTCGTTCTAGAAGTAAAAGTTCGTAGTTCAGCGTGTCGTCCTGTCGTCTTGTTCTTGTGCTTTGTTGTTGTCTTCTGCAGCTCTGCCACCATTGTGAGTAAACGTGCTGCTAAGTTCTGTGGAAGGGTAAGCACCGAAGCGTCGCATGAAAGTGCCAGGTTTGCTAGTAGTGAATGTTTTATCACTTAGGCCGCGATTACCAAGCAGGAACACAGTATAGCCATCGCAGACGTGAATGCTCAATGGCATACAAGAACGAAGGTGCCACATGCATTTCAGAAGTACGGAACACAAAGGTCATAACAAATTATACATGTGAAGAAATTTATAACAACAATGAGAACAATAGGACACACCGATACATTCACATGTCAGTGAAGCAATTCACAATGCAACACATACCAGGTAGTGGCGACAAATATGATCGATTGGGTTATATGTCCATATGTTGCATAATATTAATGCAGATGCAAAAGAGTCCCTGGGAGCTTTGACCACCTAGCACATTTAGAGCCAAGCACTCAGTCAGCGCTCCTTTGTGCTCACATAATACATAGGCGAACTGTAGACTTGTGACGTCAAAAGCTAGGAACTATTTCAAAATCACTTCCACAGCATTGGAACACATCAAAAAGATTTACTTAGTGCCAAGTTGCCCTCCTGAAATTGAGGTGGCACCTCGAATATCCCAGGAAGAACGTTTGCTCCCAAGAGCGAATAGCTAGCTATCTAGGTCACCCCACACGAGCAATGAAAGGCGCATTAGCATGGCAAACATCAGCCAACGGGGTCGCTGCAAGAATATACTGCGTTTCTATTTTGTCTTAGGACAATCCCACGGACTTCAGCGAAAGTTTTTCTAAGTCTTAGTGCGTCCTTCCTCCGCACGACACTGCAATAGAAAAAACACGCGAGGTTAGACGGCGAAATCTTCAAGCAACGACGCACGCAGTCGCCAAGGGCATGGGTTTGGACTAGACCTGGCCGCGGGTAATACAGCACGTATCAGGAAATATGACCCAGATATGAAGCCTGTCTTTGGTCCGGAGGACGCCACACTCCGAGCGCCACCAGAAATTCCCCACTTTGTGCGGGAGATTGAAGAAGTTGGCGTCCGCCCACTTTGGGTACGGCGCGTACTCCTGGCGATTGTGTAGCTGTAACAAAGAATAACAGATCGCCTCGCAGAGCATAGATACAGGATCGCTCTCCTTGTTCCGTCTGCAATCATCTCGAAGTGTACAAACATGTGCACAGAAGCAGCATAAAATGTTAAAACAGAAGCTTGAGCATGTTGGGCGCTGTTCTACACAACAGCATAAAATGCAATAGGAGTTAGCCCCGTAGCTGCATTGCTTCACAGACCACGTGGTACAAGGATCCGCCTCATACTTCCAAGACAGGGTAAAAGTATAGAGCGCCGAACATTGTGAAAATGGTCCACTAACTCAGCGACTCTTTCGCGCCGGACGATCGGTAGATTGCCTCAAGGCACGGCATGCTGCAACCGCCGTCCTCACGGACGAGGCAAAAGTGGGTGCGAGCTACGAGCTCTGCCTTGCCTTTCCGAAACCAGCCATAAAGTCAGGTGTTAGGCTCTCGTACGACCATAGGGAGGGGGGGGGGGGGGGGGGGAATGTTACACATGGTATATATCAATGCTTTGAACAGATCACACTACTCACAAACTACGTCCTCACCTCTATAGTGGCAAGGGCGGTGAGATACCACGGCAACTTGATGTATGGTACTCACCGTCGGTTGCCACGTTCACGGAGAGACGCCGCCTGCCGAGAAAGTAACGCTAAAAATGGCGACGTTTAAAACTAGGATGAGACCCTTTTACTGTGAGTCAATAGGACGATCCAAATATAGTTCGTGGCTTTTACGTGTGCTTATCTTGCCGCCAGAGAGGAGGCCGTATAAATCGTACCCTCCGAGATTGACATAAGACAGTCTGTATCATGAAGCGGCAGAGTGTCTTCTTCAGCATATGCCCCGATTTTTACTTTTAGTGCCCGGCTGTGGCCACACGCGTAGTTCTCTTGACCCCTGTATACGACGGCACAAGGCATCTATGAAAAGGACGAATAAAAATTGCGCACCTCGTTGGCGGCTGTTGTTTGTTCACAGTGGTGTAAACTCATGCGATCGGCATTCGCGTCAATCACCTGGCGCGAATGGCGAATGTGCCGCGTGCCCACTCACTGAAGTTTCTGAAGCTGTCCTGCAACATAATTTGAGTACATTGTTTTGCTTGTTTGCTGCCATTGTGGAGTTATGGGGAGGCTATTATCACTGGTCGTAACAAGCATATTTCGGTGTCTAATATTTTGATTTGCTCTGGAACCAAAATCAGTGTACTGTCGGTGTCGGCATACAATGGTGGTTTTTTGCAGCGGATATGACTTACACAGGCGAGTATGTGACATTTGAACATATTGCAAATTTTCAAATGCATGGTAATCGCTACTGCCTGCATTTCCTACTGCCGCCGACGCCGCCAAAAATATTACGAAGCATCGGAGGGCCAAAGGCGACTGACTGAACTTCTACGCATTAAACTTACTAAGGGGAAGCTGAACTATAAGAATTCTTTCTAGTTTCCTTTCCTCCTTGTCTCGATAAAAACAAAATTTGGGCTAGTAGAAAGTAGCTTTATCTGTAGGTGCTTTGTCTACCTTCAGCTGCTGATGTGTATATAGCCCAACTGTACTCACCAAAGAACCAGTCATGAATCCATGCATTACTGTGGCTACTAGGTCTTCGTTCACTATGGCATGTCAGAAGGTGTGAGAAGTAAAAAATAAAACGCTTCAAGCAACGCCGCTCTGCCGTTATTATAGAGTTTATTAACAACACTTTTCATTACAAAAGTACGCAATGTCGGCCTATCTGTTCTTCTTAATCACCATAAAAAAGCAGCGTGCTCTCATAATATTTCACTTTGAATACCTTGATAAATATCTCTCCCATGAAAAATAAAATGAACGCGGTAAATAAGACGAATACTAAGAGAAGAAAAAATTATTGATACCAACCAACCATTTGCAGCAGTTCATTAGCCGTAATATGGTACGCTACCGCCTCACGAAAAATTAACAGGAGTAAAATATGTAACTTTAATCATCGAAAACATGATTTATAATAATTATGATTGTACGCCTTGAAACGAACCCCACTGCGCATAATCTCAGCTAACGCGTTTACAGAGCATTCATCATGGCACCTTAATAACTGCGAATGAGAAAAAACTAGTAAGTACACTTGCTGTGAAATGTGTGTTTTTGCCCTTTTGCCTCTTAAAATAAATGCAGTGAAAACGAAAGAGAGTTTACAATGTGCTTCACGGCACCAGAGAAAATTACGAAACGAGTATTTTGCACCCTATAATACGATGACCAATCAAAAGAAGGGAGTGTTGTGCCCTCTCATATGGAGGAAGACAACCCGACTTTTTTATCCTCATCCTGTCTTAATTTTACCAATTAGCATAAGCTTCAATCGGCGAAAGACTTTAGCTTCGGGAACACATTCTGGATGTTCACTGCGTCATTGTCTCATAGTTCTTCCGGTGTTCGTATTGTTGGCCTAAGCCTAGGCGCTGTGAGCGAAAACTCGCGGGCGCACTCTGACAGGTGACATGACATGTGACATGGCGGGTTGCGAGACGTCACAAAACCATATGACGTGGCATAATCGGTAGAGTCTACCACCTCGGGTAGTTTAATTCAGATGGGAAAGTGGAAGAAAAATTCAGTTTTCGGGACCCTGGGATCCTGAGTCAAAGGTGCTTCTCATACGCATCCAAGTCATATCCGTGCGGCTTGGGAACTTTGTATATGCCGTGTGATCTTTCACATAAAAAGTACGTGTGAAATAAGAAAGGCACGAACTAAGGGGCTAGTGGTCGGCCCAGTAGAAGAATGCATGTACGCGAAATAGAATCCGAAAGAGGAACCGGAAAATGTTAAAAACTTTTGCCCTCTCGTCGCACTCGTAAAAGCGTAACTTGATTACCCTAAACTTTCTCAAGTTGCACACAACTTGCCGTTCACTGTAAATCTCAAATACATCTGCCCCCTTATAGGGAGCCATTTTGTCAGCGCATATTTTATTGATATCTATGCGTACCTATGTAAGCATAGCATTCGTGTCCGGTCTGATGTCATCCAGGCAAGGTTACATTTTGTTAAACTCATGGCGTATCTGAAGTGCTTCCTTCTGAGTGCTTATTTTCTTTTACTCAATTTCTCCTTTCAGTAGTTTCATTCGACCGAAGTATACTTTGCTTCAAAGGCAATTGCAGCAGCTGCATTCAAAATTATGGGGAGAACTTAAGCTCCATCTTTCATAGTGAGACACAATAACATTAATAGCCCCCTCTGTCGCTGCCTCTTTTTTTATTCCTCCTTTTCTTACGTGTAGCTTGTTCTCGCTTAGTTGCCACTTCCTTACCTTTGGCATTGAATACTTCATACATTCTTATTAGAACACAGTTATAAGCTACAACATTATGGAGCTGCGTGTCCTAAGAGACAACTGGCATATGTACGAGCCCCTATGTATACAAGTCATACGGCCGTGCCTGTGCGGACTAGGTATACGCGCCAGACTCGACATCCAGGAGACCTGGAAGGTAAATTCCTATCCTACGCTCCAACCTCAAATTAACAATAAGAGTTGACAGCTCCTTCCAGATTTATGGTAAAGTTACTTTACTCAATTAATCTATGAATCAGCGCTCGACTAGCTTAAGACCTACCGACTAGCATAAGACAGGGTCAAGCCCGTGGGTTTTCGCATATAACGCTGGCAACGCCTATTCCGGGCTTTCTGCAGAATGAATCCTTTATTTGTTTATTTCATTTAAATATATAAGCGCCTGCAGCCTTTCAGGGACATTATTGCTGGAGGTGGCGGCGGGGGGGGGGGGGGTTATATTTGGAGGAAAACATACTTCTTAAATGGACACGTGACAAAAGCTTACAACAGCTAAGCCCAGTTGGTAAAAGCAAGAAAGTAACAAAATATGTAACATCGCTAAGTCATCTAGACGACAAATGGTCTTCAAAGCACCGTGGTGCAAAATTCACAACACAGTAAAGGAAGGGTACACTATTAAAGGGTACACTATGGAAAGGGTACACTATCGCATTAGGCACAATGCCAGCCAAAAGATATGATATAAATGGGTAGATATGAATCTGAATGCTGGTATAATTTTACAGCTGTCGCTTTAAAATCATACCAAAAAACACGCACTATCATGAGGTGGTCGCAATGCAATGGGCACAAAAGAGAAGATAGGCGTAGTAGTACTAAAATCAACTCTTCATTGGGCTGAAATACGCCCGAAAACGAAAAACGAACTCGGCAATGGAGATAGCGGAAAACGTGCTCGTTGGTCGTCGATTAGTACAAGTTGCACTCATGAACGCTCAATTTAAAGACCGCAAAGAAGCATCTAGATAAAATGGCCAGAGCATACTGGAACATAGTGGAAACGGAGGCCCGTGCTAGCAATCATTCTAGCTACATCTCAAAGTTTGTTGCACGGCAAAGAAAATGATGAATTGGTCGCGTCTCACGGCAACAAGCGTGAACAAACAAAGATAATAAAATCATTCCTTGCACTACAATCACAGTGATGAGGCCGCATACTGGTGGCTGTTGAAAATAACAAATTAAGATTTGAATGGTTCGCGCAATATTTAGGCACAAGTAGAAAGAGATAAGCACAAAGTGAAACCGCAAAAAGCACATCATAATCGCGAAAATCGCTTTTAATTACTGGCATAAAAGTAGTCTATACATGAACTAGAATAGCAATGCTCTATCTGTGTTGACTTCATTCTGAAAGTCCGCATTTTTCTTTGGCGTGAATCAGACTGATCGAACGGAAATAATGAATCCACTGTCCCTTGGCACTATATCCGAATATTTGGAGTACCGTAGATGTACTCTATACATGATGATTGCTTTATGTTATTGTTTTCATTGCACGAACAGCTGACGAGTAGTTTGGATTAAAATGAGTGTATATATTAAAATGTTCTGAGTAGGAGACCGCTAACCCAACGAATCAAAACTTATGCGGTTGTTTCTCGTCTGGGGACTAAGGGCTAAGCAAAAAGTATTGTTTCATTGGACGCTTACTCAACATCACAACTAGTTCTGCAATTTCCCGATGAGCGCAGGGCTGGCTCGCCAGGGGCGATCTGTTTCCAAACGACCGGCCCAGAGCATTCCAAAGTGCAAGGCTACTCAAGTGCCATCACCGGAATTAAATGCAGCCATGGCTTAGACTATTCGTGCGTCTCTGGATGAAGGGGGAGAAGACCATGTCCACCTTCGCACACTGTGCGGACCTTCTGGAACATTGAGCGTCAGGCCGGAGCAGTGAAAAGCTAAGCCTAAACGAAACCATCATAGAGAGACAGCCAAACACACACTGCAGGAACTCTCGGTTTAGTGCTGCGACGGTGGGATCGAATCGTAAACGGTCGAGCCTCCAGCTTAGTACCGTTCACTGCGAGGTGCCAGTCTGACACTCCCCACAAATGCCTTCTCCCGCCGCGTTTTCCTTCTTCACGAGGCACCATCGCGGTACTTACCCATTCCCTCGGTGTTGCCTACTCGGCGTGAGTGTTAAGACCAAGCTGAGATTTACGACTGAAAGAGCGCGAGCTCACCACGGCCGCGAATCGTAAGCTGCCGCATAGGGTCCCAAGAGCCATGCTCCCCTGAAAAGAGCAGAGCACACCGACACGCACATACACACATACACGAATGCCTGCGCAGCGAAAAACTCGTCGGTATGCCAAAGAGAGATAAATATATATAACGAGAAATAGTAAGAATGCTTACAACCGCTAAAGACGAAGAAGTGGTTCTGAGGACTGGAGGAGGGATACACAAAAAATGGCCCCTGCGTGGACCCCTTCCGACACTTCCGTCGGCGCCTTCCCAGCAGATTTCTCCTACCGAAATGCGCCAAAGTATGCGTTAGAAGTTGTTCCGCTTCATATCTGCTCCGCGATCCCCTCAGCTGCCATCCTTTGGAGATCCGCTGCTCCCTCGCACAAGCCGGCTAAGCTGTCAAAAAGCTTTTCGTTCTGTATTTGTTTGCTATCTGCCATACATTCGCGCAAGGGACGTTTTCGCTGCGGATTATTTGGCCATGTTCCCTCGCTCTGTGCCAAGTGCTCCAAGGCTCTTCCTGTCCGTGGGAATAATTTATTTCTTGGCGCTGTTCCAAGCGATGGAGCAGTGAGAATTATAACTAATGTAATATTTTTGCGCAGCCTGCGGGACGTATAGGCGCTCGAAGAGAAATATGCGAACAGCGCGCAGTCAACTATTTCAGCTCCCTTTAGCCAGTGTTAGCGCCAAAACGGTCGAAGAGAATGATATAAGCTCTCTTTCTGATTTACACTTGTTGGGAGCTGCTTCTTGCAAAGCGAGGCACAGGGTCGATTTGTTCATTGCAACCGAACAGATGTCATTCCAAGTCTGTTAGTACATGGTTTCCTTGTGGCCTGGCCTGCAGCACTGAGCCTAATTTATGGTGTACTTTTCCCAGAGTGTGCGAGAGTGTAATTTCATTCATATAAATAATTTCCCATCGCTGTTCCAAGCGATGGAGCAGTGAGAATTATAACTAATGTAATATTTTTGCGCAGCCTGCGGGACGTATAGGCGCTCGAAGAGAAATATGCGAACAGCGCGCAGTCAACTATTTCAGCTCCCTTTAGCCAGTGTTAGCGCCAAAACGGTCGAAGAGAATGATATAAGCTCTCTTTCTGATTTACACTTGTTGGGAGCTGCTTCTTGCAAAGCGAGGCACAGGGTCGATTTGTTCTGGCAACCGAACAGATGTCATTCCAAGTCTGTTAGTACATGGTTTCCTTGTGGCCTGGCCTGCAGCACTGAGCCTAATTTATGGTGTACTTTTCCCAGAGTGTGCGAGAGTGTAATTTCATTCATATAAATAATTTCCCATCGCTGTTCCAAGCGATGGAGCAGTGAGAATTATAACTAATGTAATATTTTTGCGCAGCCTGCGGGACGTATAGGCGCTCGAAGAGAAATATGCGAACAGCGCGCAGTCAACTATTTCAGCTCCCTTTAGCCAGTGTTAGCGCCAAAACGGTCGAAGAGAATGATATAAGCTCTCTTTCTGATTTACACTTGTTGGGAGCTGCTTCTTGCAAAGCGAGGCACAGGGTCGATTTGTTCATGGCAACCGAACAGATGTCATTCCAAGTCTGTTAGTACATGGTTTCCTTGTGGCCTGGCCTGCAGCACTGAGCCTAATTTATGGTGTACTTTTCCCAGAGTGTGCGAGAGTGTAATTTCATTCATATAAATAATTTTCGGGACACGTTAGAAATAATGTTTATTATAATATGTATTTTATTTTAAAATTCAGCACAAAAATAAAGAAATTGCCTTTTTTACGCTGCTCCATCACGCTGCTCTTTCAGGCACGGTGGTCAGCGTTGCTGACCACCGTTGCTGACCACCAGGTTGCAGAGCCACCTGTTGTTATTGGTAAACTTAAATTCCGACTTTTTTTTCTTTAGTGTTCTCTGAACACCCGCCAAATGGCGGGAGGTGTCTGTAGTTATGTTAGTGTTATAAAAAACGCGCCTTTGTACCCGCCATATCAATTCCCGCGTGGTAGTCAGCTATGCTGACCACCATACATGAACCATGTGTCATAGATAGGACTCTATATTTTATCATTCAAATTCAACATGATTGTAAATTAGGTGTTCAGACCTGCCTTTCAGATGTTGTTCACATGGGACGGTTATGTCAGAATCAGCCGGCCAGTACCCTGGTATTCACGTTACCCCTATAGGCCACTAAAGCACGTTCATACGGCGTGGTTAAAGCGGACCTTTTTAGGTGGGCCGGTAGCCTACGCTATCGCGTCGTACTCTTGAAGGCAGGCGGACCTTAAGTGCCCCCCTATTTAGACGCAATCAACGCCTTTACCAGCACGTTGTCAGCAGAGTGGAAACCCAAAATCAACTACTTCACTGCTGATAACAGCGTCATTATTGGTATAAAGAATAAAAGCCTAATCGTTACCTGAACTGTTCGCATTGTCTATGCAATAGAGCTAAACCAAACGCTTAAACACAAACTACAAGCACAGGCGGAGCCATGCAGCTGTTACTTTGCAGCCATGCAGCCGTTTTACCAGCACCGCCCTCAACCATAGCGGTAGGCGTGGTAACACACACCGCTATGGTTGAGGGCGGCGCTGGTGAACACTCTCAAGGTTCGTATACAGACAACATTAATACCCAAGAAAGTAGCAGGTGGGATAGCGGCCGATGTAGCTGAGTTGGAAGAGCACCGGACGCGATATTCGGAGGTCGTGGGTTCGGTCCCCACCATCGGCACGTTGTTTTTCCTTCTACTTTGTGTTTATCTTTCTCCTAGACAGATTACATTACTAATTTATGTGATTACATAACTAAAAAATTAAAAAAAAATGACAAAGTACAATCCCCAATGCTTTCCTTGGCCTCGCCGACTGTTGGCTTCTTTCCTTCTTGTTTAATCTCTGTGTCACGAAACGTGGCTTTATCAATTTATTTTCAATTTGTTGCACGAGATGAGCAGTCTGGAATGATTGCCGACAAGTACAGCCAGCAGTTTCCGTGTTGTTCCAGACTCTTCCAGTATCATTTAGCTAGTTTATCTATATGTTTCTAGTTGACTTTGCATAGACCACTGCCGAATACAGCGGGCATTCATAGTTCGACGATTGACGGGAACGCTCGCTGTTTTTGCTGTTGCCGAGTTGTTCAGCTCTATTGCCAGCACAGGCCAGCCCCATAAAGTGTTATTTTAAACCCAACACCAGCCTCTTGGTTTCGTGTCTTGGCTTCAACATGGCCAGTAGCTGACTGGTCGGTGGATTATATGACGTCACAAGATCCTATGTAAAGGTCTAATTCGCAGGAACAGGTAACATATGGTTAACACGTTTTGACCAAATCTGTACCTTTGGATCCAGAGACAGACGCACTACTGCTATAGGCCTTTCAGCAGACACATTTGTACGCGTTGGGTAAGTATAGCGCTTTCTATCTGTATCACTCTGACCTCCTTGGTCCGTAGACGTCACGGTCCTCCTGAGGAGCGTGTATTCAGCCGAAATTTCGGTGGAATCTCCTTCATGACTGCATTCCATCGCACTGTCAGAGGCATGCACGTGAAGACCGGTTATACACCGAAAATTCAGAAAAGGCCTCTCCCCTCTCACACGTCGAAATTACCGGATAAGTGGAGGGTCGCTTTCCAGCAACATGGCCGAAATTTCAGTTGACGGCAAACTTTCCCACCAACAAAAATTCTGCGCAGTGCACATGGATTTCAAATTGTATTTACCTCTATCGGGACAATCGCACATAGACTCGTGCGCCGAGCATTCGGCAAACCAAGATATGTTTTTGGGCGAGTTGGTACTTATTCATTATTAATAAAAACAGCGCGAACACGAAGACAAAGGAGAAGATAAAAGAAAGCCACAGTACAAGCGCTGACTCACAAATATGCCTAAGCCCTTTACTCCAAGGCCCAGAAAAAACAAACATGAAGAAAACGAAACAGTCACGTGAAACAACCAACCCCTGGGTTCACCTGCTGCACAAAAAATTACTTAAAAAGACCCCTCTTTGCTTGAAAGAGCAAGAAAAGTCTTGCTGACACACTTATTGTTCGTTGAAATAAAATATGATTCCAGTATCTCTCTCGTCATCTTCTCTTTGTGGCGATACAAAATCCTAACCTTGTCAAACTTAGGAGTGCACTTCTTCGGCACGCTGCTAACTAATGTGTTCTCACTGCGCCGCCGCCGCCTGTGCAAATTGATCGCAGCCCGTCGTCGACGTATGCACTCAGCGTGCGGTTTAAACATGTTAACAGTTAGCCTATAAACAAACTTTGCTAAATATGTTATCCAATTACTTTTTATTTGGAAAGCAATACTACGACAGCCAAAGCAAGACCTCGTGTTACCGCAGCTACGCCGTGAAGAGGCGTAGCTACGGTCTCCTCATAAAAAAAAAAATCAGCCTGCCATGGCATTTGAAGTTATGTTTTACCCCTATGCCATGGACAGGAACTGCCAACTCGGGTCTCTTCTTTCATATGGGAGGGTGATATCAAAATCAGCCTGCCAGAACCGCTTGCATTCTCGTTACCCCTACGACACGCAGGCACGTCCATACGGCTTGATTGGAGCGTGACTTTATATGTTGGCTGGAGGCTTACGCTCTTGCGTCATACCCTTGAAGGATGAGCTTAAGTGGCCCCAATAATGTAGCACCTTACACTGATAGGGCGTTACAGGGGAATAATATAGCAGGCAAAAGGAGCTTCCGCCGTTGCTTTTGCAATTCAACTAGAGTTAGCCAGGCCTAACCCACAACAATGTTTTTTTCTTTCGCCAGCAACTCCTGTCTAGATATATGCCATATGCTTTCTCCGTCGCCCACATCGGATGTCTTGCTCGCGGAAGTCATCTGAGGCCAGCCGTAAGCAGCGATTTTCCTACACTTGCAGAACTTAGGGAGTACAGTTTCTTATTGTGGTGTTTCTGAGAATTCAGATTGGATTGAATTCTCCTTGATTCTCGGACCAGGTGGGGCTGGTAGTGCTTCCTGGGTGAGGTGCACGCCAAGGGTAGGTAGCGGGGAGGTGCTGCGCGGAAATGTGAAATTAGCAGTGAAGTGGGGAAGGGGGCGGGGTGGGAGCCGTTTGCTGAGAGTTTTACGGTATACTGGGAAAACAAACCGTTTCTTGGTGGATTGTTAATTGTAGCGCACTGAATGTAGCGGCATAACCACAAGCCATCTTTCTGTAATGATAAAATGATTAAATGTAATGCGAAAACATTTGAATCCCTTTTATGAGGCAAATGTGGCGTCATTCGGAGTGTCGTCAAAGACTGCCTGCCAATAACAATCAACCAGTCACAATCAGTTCAACCCAGCTCCACTACGAGTTGTTTTTAATGACACAAATTTAATATGACGTCACTATCGCATATACGAAGCTATCTCGTATTGCAGACGATATGTATAGCCATGACGGAATTATGAAACGTAGCTTCTTTATAATCATGAATCTACAAATAACGCCTGATAGTTACAAAATATGTACAAATGTTAGGTATGCTCATAATCGTCACTCATATTCGACAAAATGTTTTCGCATTCTGGCACGTAAGCAGCATAAATATCTCTGTCCATGTTTGTTTTCACAAAAACCGTAAACAACTGACTCTATGTTCTCTTTTCTATGCACTTATCGGTTCATGTTATAGAACACTGATTATTTATTTGTATCGGTTCAGTATTAAAAAAAATAATGGATGGAAACACGCTCGTTTTGTTTCATTCATATTTCGCTTAAGATGAGAACACGCGGACAAACATTATTAAAGTTCATCGTGCTACAGTACAAAAGGGTTCAAAGCCATTATGAAACATAACGCTCAAAGAAAAGTGAACGAAGTCAATTTCTTCTGTTGCCTCCGCGTATACATCTAATTTGTTCCCACTAATGTCCTCTTCCACGTGTCAGAAAGTTTCGCTTGACTTTTGCTCTTTCTTAAACTAATAATTTTTTTATGGAGAAAATTTGCATCATGGATTCTTAGCCAATCCTTTCACAATTCCAACAACCATACAGAATGATTAAAATTGAAACTAAAAAAAACAAGCCCATGTAGCCATGGTAGATACATTATGAGATTTCAAAGCCGCAAAAGTAGGCAATATAAAAAATTAACCGGCATCATTAGAATGGCAAAGCCCTGCCGTCCGCCTAAAGCGGAGAGATTCTACGTGCAGATTTCGAAAGAGCACAGTTTCAGTGCGTCTCAGAGGGCAATCTCGTTTTATTTTCCTTTCTCACTTTCTCAATAAAAAAAAACGTCCGCTTCATATATTCAGAGCAGAATCATGCCTCCCATGAGAAGCGTCTTGCCGCACTATGTTGCACAAGGCCGGAGGCTATATTCGATCACACGTAGCCTGTCAAAGGAAATTAGCCGATTCTTTTATTTTTTTATGTGTGCTCTGCGGCGTGAATAGTGTAGCAAGACATTCTATGTGTCCCAAGTCTTATTATCGCGACGCCTCCTTCTTTGATTTCCTTTGAGCTTTCGCAAGCCGCCTGTCTGTTTAGTAGGAAGAGATATACGAAATGGAACCTATAAATTCCAGCCAAAAGTTGGCATTACGCGTCAATGACAAGCCGGACTTCGATGGCTACCAAAAGCCATTTCTGCCACTTATTTATTGTCAGTCTTCTTATGCCGATCCTTTCTTGTTCTTTCGTTTTGTTACTAAAAAACTAAAGGACTTGAATTTCGTAACAACCAAAAAGATGATACACTTTCTTTGGGCTGTAGCTTTCAGCTATCAAAGGGCCTCGTGGAATCTCTGAACTAAAGGTAACATTTCTTGGTATTCATTTCTCTAATTTTTTTTCTTTCTCAGCAATGTCCCTGAACTGAGATTGGTTCTTTCAACATCTCGTATAGTTCGCTTGAATTTTCGCGCGGACAGAGGAGTCATAGGGCAGAGTTTAGAAAGGAATTCGGCTTTGATCAGGGGGCCATAGAGAAAGATGTCTGGAAGTTGTGGACGCAACGACTTCTTTCATCAAATGTGGAACGCCAGGCTAGCCGAGACGTGAAAACGGAGCATGAGTTATAAAAAGGACATATGTCTGTAGCCACGGGCAAGTTCCAATGAAGCCGGAGTCGGAGTCGCATGCAAGATGCCTTTATGTCCCAATCTAGCTTCATACAATTCGACGCAATCTCATAAAGCAATTGCATTCAACAAAAGCTTAAACTGGTCCAAGAGGAACTATTCTTTCATTAATACGTTGTCAAGCCATTCTTGCTTGTCTATTTCTAAGTGTTTGTAACCAAGTAGTCTAGACGCAGACCATTGTAACAAACTCTTGTGCACAAAAATGAAACATTTATTCGCATATGTTGTGTATAGAAAACGTTTTATTATACTTTAGACATTCACATGAGCTGCGACAAATGACCTAACCAGAAAATTTTCGTGATTAAGAACAAAGAAAAGTGCACATAACCTACATTCTGACGAACAAGTACACAACAGATCAGTATTTACACACATAAAACGTTTGGGTTCCTACTGATGATATATATAATTTTGAATGGCAATGTAGGTACATGAAGGTATAGTTAGTGTAAAATAATTTGCAAATAAATATTCATACAAATGTATAAAGCAATCGCATGCAGAATGTGTAGTGCACATGTGTGTTGCGATGTGAATAGCATTTGAGTTAACATAGATATCGACATTATATTACAGTTATCAGGGGGAGGGGGGGGGGGGTATTGAATCCACTCGCACACGTCCATCCGATATGTGTGGATGCACATGTGTGTTGCGGTGTATACATATGTGAGCTGACATAGATATTTACAATATATTACATGTACAAGATGGGTTAAAACCATCCGGGCATTTCCATCTGGAAACATAAAGGCAACACCATTAGCGAAGAATCTCGCTTTCCAAGGTAGAAACATTCTTCAGTCCGAAAGATTACGATCTCTTTCGTTGACGTGCCAGGACAGGGAAACCCGCCCGTTGGTGCCCGCTCGATGCGACAGCCTCACAGCGATTGCGCCATAATGCGAAAGCGCCAGCTACAATCAGCAATCGTGAAAAGCGACCACGAGGACATCTACCACTTATTTGAAATCAGTTAATATCTAGACTTCTGAAACCGGCTGAACTTCCCTCCAAACACACGAGCAACGACGCAATGCTGGGCCATATGACGATTAGATGCTTGAAGTGGGCAGTTGGGGTACTGCGCTGTCTGCACAATACCCACCGTTGCAACCGGTCTAGTGTAGGCAGAACCCCCAACTCCAAAAGCCACATAAAGTCACGAAATGCCCTGGCAGAACCGATCCCGCGAGTGGTAGCCAACAGGAGGATTCCGCCCCTCGCCTACGTTCCGCAGCCACCAGCGGAAGGAGTAACGTTCCCATGATGACATTGACATTGATGACATTGCCTTGCTAAGCAACTCGGGGGATGAACTGCAAATAATGATTGGTGACCTAGACAGGAAAAGTAGAAAGGTAGGCTTGAAAATCATATGCTGAAGACTAAGGTAATGCCGGTAGCTTCTTCACACGTCTCGTTTGCTTCTCTAAGGCCTCGAGAATAATAGTAACGTCAGCAGTGGCCGGCGTTGACACCAGCGTCATGCTTGTCTAACGCCACGTCACCACTACTGGCCGTTCCTTCCGCCAGTGTAGGTACCAGTAGTCGAACTCGGCAGCGTTTCTGATGTAGTGCCCTCCACAGAGTCTATTTATTTGTACTCCCTCTTCGACTTTAGCCGATTCCGCTGGCTTCAGACACACACACACACACACACACGCACACACAAACACACACACACTTACACATACACACGTACGCACACAAACACGCACATATATACACATACGCACGCACGTACGCACACACAACCAGAAGGGCGGGAGGACGTTCGCTTGTTATGTGAACGTATTTGCGACCGGTACAATGGTGTCACGCTGAAAGCCGGGATCTAGTCATATTCTACCGAAAGCCGAAACGTAATGCAATCTTAACGTCAAAGAGGAGCTTGCAAGGAATATAAAGCTGTATGAACGATGACGCGCTTACACGAGGATTCTTTTTTTTTTATTTTTTCTCCTCTGACTTCGATTCCTTTGTATCTCTCAGGCTGTCCGGGCCCATATGCCGTTATGGGAAGAGGAGGGGGTGGGCAAAGAAAGGCCCATAATAAGGCAAGGCGATGGGTAATTATGCAGGTAGGGAGGATTACCATGAAGGGGCGTAGGAAAACAACACCGACGGAACAATGGAAAACTCCTGAATGTCAACGAATGACACATACGCTGATCTTGGCAGTCATCATTGCAGCTTTCATTTATCACATGGGTAATCATTCCAAACTTATAAAGTATCAATCACTCTGCTCCCATTTACGCAGTTCCGGGTAACACGCCTTGTAGTACTGTTAGCTGTACTGATTCAATTATGAGCGCTCTTTTGGTTTATATGTTCTGAGGAAGGTTCGATAGAAAGCGAATATGAGCATGGTATATATTAATCCGCATGCGTAGAGGGGTAGCCGTCTGGCCAATGTACTACATGCAGCACACATTGCATTCTAGGAGATATATAACGTGTGAGGAATCACAGTCAAGGTTGCCCTCTATTCTCCACTTAAAATTTGTCGTTGGGCTTGTTGTGCAACTCGACGTCTTAATGTGTCTGTGTACCTATCTTGAGTCTTCAGAAAGGCAGGGCTTCTGCTGAAACGTTAACTGAAAATAAAAAGCTGAATCCAGTATGAAGCATTTTGTGACTTGTGCATATATCCAGCAACATCTAGCGTTTAAAACCTGTACCTTTTTGAATACTAAAATACCTCATAATGCCCCTTACGCAAGCACACTTGAAGCGAGCGGTAAACATTTTTCCGGCTTCATGCTCGTCAGCGAGAAAACTTCGAGTCAGTTTAAGCATCTCCTATATAGAATAAACTGAAGACCGTATGTTATAAGAATATTTGGGGCTAAGAAAAAAGCCTTTACAAATATTATATACTCCCGCTAGAAGGTTGCCTCTTTCTTTACCTCGCTCGTGGACACAATTCAGCCCGACTCTTTAGAAACAAAGTTCACTCCCCTCCATATCCTTAGAGCTTAGACTTCGGTCTGGGTGTAGACCTTTTGAAGGCCGACAAGCGCATTGATGCTTAGCGCATCCTTTCTTTCGGCCACCTCCACAGTAGAAAAAGAGAACGCGAAAAATTGCGCCCTATGTCCAGGCCACGAGATGGTAGCCAGGTAATAGAGGCCCATTATCCACATTTCTTTCGGCTTTACCTGACGCGTGGCAGGAAAGGCAAGAGATGCGCGCCGGCCGATATCTGGCGCCGAGCACATCAGGCGCGTGACAAATCGGCCCGACCAGAAGCTGCATCAGCAGGGTACACAGCACTGTCCGATGAGAAATTGCTCTCCATCCTCCAAACCTTGAGCGGCACACAGAGAAGCGCAATAGAACTAAAAAGGCGCACACGTAAATAAAAAGGGGGAAAATAATGCCTGCCGCACGCCCGTAAGCTTCCCCTGCGAACTATGGCATTTGCTTCCGCTTTCGCGCAAACTCCTCCCTTAGTTTCTTTTAAATCTGTTTTCAGCATGGCTGCTTTTAACTTCTGTCATATCTCAATTTGCTCCAAGTGAGTTTGAGCACGTTTTTTGCACAAGGAGACCCATGTGGAGCCAAATGGCATTGTTTTTTATTAATTTACTTTCTCTTTGTTTCTAGCCTGACGTACAAGTGCGCTTAAATTTTCGATCTGTTCTTCCTTCACGGCCCGCCATTTGTAGCTTTCAAGAAAGCGATAATAACGGCGTGTACTGCTCGTGCACACAAAGGATTCGTTGTACACTTAAGTTATACTGTTGTAATATTTCAAAGCGACAGGTGGAGCTGAACGTTTAGCTCCATCTTTACCAGCCTTTCATCTTGGTGCTCCTTAACTGCTTGCACATTTTAGAAAAAAAATAAACCTGACATGAAACACGACTGTCTTTGCTCAGATGTTTGGTCATTCTACGTTGCGCGGAGCGCCGACCATATACCCAATTACGCATTATAGCGAGGCTGCGCTGCCACTGGCGGTTTTCGCAATGAATATATAAAGTAACGTGAAGCGTTTTCTTTTATGTGTAGTTCTCTTTCGCTGCTGTGAACAACGTTATTTATAAACGTTGTTCATAAACATCAGTCATTCTGAAAAAGCACAAGAGCGATAGTTTAACTTGCCATCAAAACAAAAAAATTCTGGTACTTGCTTCCCAGGGCCACAAGTTACAACTGTTGCCAAGTGTTCGTTTCCTGAAAATGAAATGTTTCACATCTAATTTGAGATGCCTAATTTGATAGCCGCAAAATTTTATGTGGGCAGTATACGTGTAATTGCAGAAGTCAGAGAATGTGCACCTACCGTGCAGAGTGTTGATATATAACGCTTTTTAAAATTTTCCAAAATTGTTATTTTTGCATAGTATAAATGCTATGGCTTATATTTGGGACGTATATTTGACGTTCCTGTAGAGAGCGCATAAATCAGTGGAACGGAGATAAACACACGTAATTGAAGAAGTATTATCTGTGAAGCAAGTGCGTTGCTGGAAAAACAAAAAAACTTGAGCAGCCTCTACTTGAAAAGGATACGTTAACGATAAAGGAAATGAAGAGAGCATAGTAAGTCAAAAAACAAAGGAGAATTAGTGCCTCTTACACGACTTCAAAAAGCAAATGGGCTTAAAATCCTTAAGTAATCTGAAGGCAAGATCATCAGTTATGCTTCTGAGACCAGATTCAGGGATACGTAATTGACTGGATTCTAAGAAAAGGCACACGTTATAGAGGATGGCGGAAAGTCAGGTGGGCGCAGAGAGAGAAGAAATAGACTTAGCGCACACTGTAGCATGTTAATTTGAAAACAATGGGTAGTGAATCTTTTTCTGGTTTAGGTTATTATAAGAAAACTCCATTTCTTCTTCTGACTTCACCCAGTACTGCTACGATCAAAGACAACTTTCAGAACATGAGGCAACAATCGGCCAGCCTATATGCGCAAAGCATACAATATGGCTGCAATAACATGGCGTCTAAGAGTTCTAAAACCTTTGTTTCTTTGACCTGGTTGCAGCTAAACTATTCTCTTCGCGTGGCACAAGTATACAGCTAAGATAAGAGAAGTTCCAGCATATATGGTAACTGTCCTTCTGTGCATTGCATGACTGTCTAACGAGGGTGATTATTTTCTCCCTATTTTTCGGGAGCAATTAAAAACACCTCTTATGGGCAAATTATTGTCAGCATTCAGTCAATGGCTGCACTTTCATTTCCCCACAGTTTTTACGTAGGCGTTTATTGTTGAGGCCCGCCGCTACTTTATTCGGGGGAGTTGAATTTCGGCTTCATGTTTTCTTTTGAAGTTTTCACTTGCTAATAAAAGCGGCGCAAAGCATCGCCACTTTCTTTTTATCACAGCTACCTAAATATAAATTCGAGGGACCATTCTCCTTACAGGAAATTGTACAGGTGTTGCATGGTAGGCATTTTCTTCTGAGAGTATGATCGTAAGAAAAGAATATAAGCGCACGCGTGTACCATATCAGGTAACAAGCTCAGCGACCCATATGCGTGTAAAGAGGGGTGATTAGTCAACAAGATTGATGACAGGACCGGATGCAACGTCGTGTCTTTCCAATCAGTCTGCACGGTCCGGTTAGCGATGCTGTCTTATTGAGACGGTTTTGCTGACAAACCGATATACTCGAAGGCCTCTACTGACTCCGCCCGACAGTCGTAGCATGCACGACGAGGTCGATAGCATGGAAAAAAAAAGAAGAAAAATTCCACGAGGGGCGAGACATGACCAAAAAAGTAGAGCCATACAGATTGCTTTTGCTAACTCCAGGTTTAACCACAAGCTAAACCAAGCTATTTTTTGTTTTGTCTGGAGTCAACAGACTTTTGTATTGTACCTTGGTCAAGATCTCGAGCTTTGCATATAATCTACTGGAGATGTTTCGGGATACCTCAGCCCTTTTGAGGAACCGGCGTGGGTTCCCATTCTCTCGTTAGTGCTCAGCTGTCGTGAACTCAAATGACATGCTTTTTTTTTAATCAATATTTATTGCCTCAGGGTATCAGTAGAGTATTAGATGAAGGACGAATAAATTTTTAAATGAATGGAAAGATGTTGGCTAATTTTAGGAAGTCCAGAAATGAGCGATGATGAGGTCCCTGCGTCCAAGTGACATATGAGGCAGGATTCATTGCAGAAAGGTCACCTATGCTCAGGTGTCGGATTCGTGTTGGTTTGAGTACTGGGCACTCCCAAAGTAAATGGTGGAGCTCAAATGACATCGTCAGCTACTTCGTTCATCTGAGGTTGGCGTATATCCATTCCTGCGATGTTAAATGGAAGTGTATTTGCCGCTAATGTTTCTGCACCCTGTTTAAGGTACTTTTGTAGAGTGCAGTTTGTTACAAGCCACTTCAGAATCCGTCGGCGATAGAAAGACCCCTAACTTTGCAATTGAAGGTATACGGTACAGCTATTACAGATGACGTTATCAAGCTCATGGCAGTTGCAGTCGTCTAGTGTACCGTCGTCTAGTGCCTTTTGAGCCTGGGGTTGTACGGGAGGCAATATGGCGAGGACGACTCTACTAACGCTATTCAAGTGACAAACTGTGGGGAACAAAGCCTTCTTGAGGCGGTTACTAGTATTCAGACTTTTTTGAGTACAACAGACTAGGCTTCTTTGTGTGCTATGAAAGCATTGAATATCCCCATTGACTTGCCGGTGGAGATATTCACTGATAGTAAGTCTTTTCTTTTAGCGCATTACAGAGGACGACTCTAACCTGCTCCTGCTTTTATTGTTTAAAATCGGTTAAGAAGGGCTGTAAAAGTTCAGCTAACTCTGCTGGAAATTGTCTGGGTCATCTGTGCTATGGAACAAAGAATTATTTTGGTTATTTAATTTGGTCCTTCGCTGGACGGAAGCGACATTCCTTGGAACCTGAGTGTTTGCACGTAAGCTGCGGGTTTCGTTTTTTGCCGGAGGCACTACGGAAAGGAGTCATCATGCCGGGCTTAAGCAGTGTGATCATTTTCAATATTTGGTGGCATCACCTATGTTAGCAGGCCTCAGCCCATATTCATTAGAAAGTTTATTGCTCCAAGGACTGCACCCGAAGGCGAGGCTGTACTTTATTTTTTACGTCTGATTGTGAACAGTAGACAACACTGTGCACGATACAATGTGATTGTAATTCTCTAAAATCAGTGATTTCTTTACTATTTCACCAGACAGCTGCAGTTTAAAAAGTTTCCGCTCATTTAATGCAGTAATAAACTGCCTGCTCGTCCTCACATATATTGCACGAGCACTTCCACAGAAGCTGCTTTATGTAACTGTAAGAAGCTTTTTGAGAAAACTGCTTGTTTCCGGCGGACTGCCTGGCATCGTGCGACGTGGCTAAAAGAGACCGCCTCACCGGTTTCCGGCATGCGACCAATTTTAGGTGCGCAAAAAGCTAGAGCAACGAATAAAAAAGAACACCAAATTTCAGATATTATATTCCCTCAAAGGCACCGAGGAACATACACAGGCGCATTGAAAATTCCTTGCGCACATGCAGTCGCTTCGCGGAAGTTCATGTCATCCATCTCGCAAGGCTCAAAAACAAAAATAAAAGGCTCGAAAAAAAAAAACCTTGCTATTTTTATTTTAAAATATTTATGTCCTTTTTAAAAGCACTTTAAGTGCTCTTCTCTGCGTCACCAGTGAAATAACGGTGCCAGAAAAGAGCAGCAGACATCTCAGATATAGCAATGAAATAACTTCTTGAGACCGCTACTGCAGGCAAACTACGATATGTGTTCTGCTTTAGCTGGAAAAATATTATTCTTTTATTCACTAACCTGAATAAGGAAAAAGGCATCTAGAGAAGGCTCCACGTGTCCTGTGCACATCGGACTTAGATTAGTAAGGCCAACAGCGAGACGTTACATTACAGGACCGAATCCCAATTTGGACATTGCGATTCCATAAGGTAGTCATTATTACCTCTCATTGAAACTGTTAAAAAGACTGGTTGTCATCGAAAAAGCAAACGCCATATGAAGATCGCCATAGGCAGTTACCAGAAGAAAGGCAAATAATAACAATTATGGGCAACGTTATAGGTAATATTTATAATATACATTTTCCTGAATTGCCCTAAACTTACGCTTGATTGAAGGACCTCTTTCGTAAGGTTCAAGGCTCAGCCGTGTGCGGTGTTCTTACTTGTAACATTAAGTAGGATTCACATTCTACCTTTCACGCGCCAACAATAGTTTAAAGAGAGGTGCAACAACTCTTCAGAAATCGCTATCTAGTTCCATGGGTCGGATCCTAAATATAGCCAGAATAGCACAGCCACTTGGCAGTTTAAGTAGAAGCATATTCCTTAAACTAAGTAGGAAGATTATACAAGTCCCGCCTTTTTGCGATTAATTTTATATTTCAGGTAGCAGGCTAGCAATTGAATGGTGCTGCCATTTAAACACTAAAATATTGTTCAAATTCCATCTCCTTATGCGTAGCAAAACCCTTCTATTAAAAATTTGTCCTTCGCAAATATGAAATAGCCATTGCCGCACAAATCCAATGAAGATTTTTTTCAGACGATGGGAAAAGCGCTCCCATGAAGATAACTCCATATATATTGACTTTTCAGGTAAAACTTTGAATACCGGAAAAAACTGTTTCGTAAACAATTATCCTATGAAAAATTCGTTAGTAAAGTATTTTTGAGTATGAACTTTAAAATCATATTCTTCATACATTCTAAATAATCGACTACTGAGTAACCATATTGTGCGCGCAGGGTACATTAAAATAAGCAATAATTCGGTGTAACTTAGTGCACATAATGCTGAGGTATATTGTTCTAACATTTGCGTCTCAGATCGTGTGGATGCATTTTAGTCAGTATAAATGGTAACGTCGCCACCTTTGCATTGACAATATGCATCTACGGCCTCTATGTATAACTGATACGATCGAGATCGCTAAGAGGCGCATTCTTAGAGTAATTTACGATGGTACACACTTGTCGCGGGCAACCAAATAATGTTTAACCCGTAACAGTTTCTCCAAATGACGCTAGCTTTTATGCGTACTACCCCGCACGACTGCTGGCCGCGGCCGCGGCCGCGGTGATATGCTTCAATGGCGACTAAAAGCAATGCGCACGTGTACTTCATGATGTCAGTGCACGTTAAAAATGCCCAAGTGATATAAATTTCAGGAGCCCTCCACTACGTCATATCTCCTGGCCTGAGTTGCTTTGGGACGTAAAACTCAAACCTAACTTTCATGGCTGCTCGATCTCATCTACTAAACCAAATGGAGCATTCCTGCACAAGTGAGACGCTTCTTGGTTGTTAGCAAAGCTGACTAGGAGCACTTGCATAAAGAAAAAAGGTAGGGGCAAATACCGTTCACGATAGGTATCATTATAAACAATATTTCACTCCTTCGCAGCGCAAGAAGACACTGACACTTTCTTGAGCGCTGTATGCTCTACTATGCCCACTAATTGATCTTAGTCTAGCAACTACTCATATTTTAATCTTGTCCATAGATATATGTCCAGAGACTACGCTCATGTTTCGTGCATACGCACAAACATTACCTGTAAATATTTAAATCGCATTAAAATGATGATTTATGAAGCTGCAATGTTTGCCAGCAGGTATGAGGTGCAGATTTTCTTCTATGAACATATTTCTACGTAGACAAGAGAGCTCGAAGTATGCGCGACAAAATTTAGTTTCTTTTTTATGACGAAAATAATGCGCTCATTAAGGAAGTTAAATTAGTGTTTGCAGCCGTAGACGAAAAGACGTTGCAAAAATTTGTAACAATAAATTCGATTAGTTACTGAGAGCAAGTGCAAGTTAGCAGCGTGCCGCCTTTCGGACTAAATGCAATGTATCAGAAAAAGAACGGTATTAACAATCAACTTCTTTTTCGTAATAAGTTGGACTACTACGCTCGTAGTGTGAATTAATGGGAAATATATAAAAATATACCGCTCTAGGCGAGATAGTAATTTAGGAGGGGAAAGAGAAAGCGCTTTATTTACACTAGTATAAAATTTCTCTACCAAATTCTCCCGGAGTAGTTGTATGGCAGGATAGCACAATCGATTGGGTTATTGCAAACAACCAGGCGCACAAGAAACGTATAAAGCAAAACCAATAGTTCTCTTTTCAAGTCGGTAGCTGCTTGAACTTTGAATTTATTACTGCTGGCAAAGCAACTTAGTCTTGATTAGTAGTCGTTACTTTTTTTTTGTCAATTTCATACCAGCGATCGAGCGTGATAGCACGCCGGCCTAAGTAACAAGGTGCCTTAACTATATGTTTTATCTTCATCTGAAGTTTTTTTTTTTCCTTGTACAAGCCTGCGGCTGTGCGCCGATACAATTGTTTCGTGCCGATTCTTTTATTATGTCCCCGACTTTATAATGAAAACCCTCTACTGTAACATTGAAACCTATGAAATTACTAATCAGTAACCTAACTTTTTATTCATTTTACAGTGCGATGTCTCAGCATTAAAGTTCATTTTTTATTGCTGGGGTATTTATTCTACAAACGTATTTGGTGCTCTTTTTATTTATTTTTTATGTCTACGAGCCACCAGAGATGCTATCTATCAATTTTATTTACAAACATTGTAGGCTTCTTTGAGCTTCACAACACTTAAGCTTAAAACATAACATTCAAATAAAATTTTAAGCTTAGTCTCTCGAACCACACAATACATATAGCTATCTTTACAACTGCTTAGAGTTGTTTGTGAAAAGCAAATGTAGAAAGAAGTAATGTGCGCTTTTTTAAACGACCTAATCAGAATTAACATCGAATCAAAGCTAAAAGAATGCTATATAATGTGGCAAAATTCCTTAATTTAGCAAACGCACGCATGACCAACTTGAAACCCAGATCTACTTGATGATGTTGTTACAGAATAGAAGGGAGAATTGCAAACATACTGTGCATCAGACATGTGGAAACAATTGGGAGAAATAAATAGAACGTAACACGAATGTGGTATGCAGCACATTCAGAGCATTGGCCTGCGAGGAGCTGTAGTTTCAGGTGTATACGCATGCCTCAAACGAAGGTAAATAACTGAAACTGGAAGGTCAAATTGTTGGGTATAAGGGTTAAATCGATGTGCTTCATTGCCCTTTTCCTGCCTCTGCGAGATATAGTGCGCTAAGATGGCTAAATGCTTAATTGCGTCTCGCCGCATTTTGCATCTACATTCTATTGATTCCGCTTGTAATACTATTAAACACTCAAACAAAGATATTAAATATCTTGCAATTATAAAAAAAACAGATAGGTTGGACGGGAATGTTTTAATGAGTAAAACGTAGGGCAGTACCGTACGTTAAATTGAAACAGGTCTGGTACACTGCACGTGAGACTGAAACACTTGAAAGCGCAACGGAAGAAGATATTAACGATAAGAGGCAAACATAGGCGAATGCAAAAGATACAAAAGAATACAAAAGGCGAATACAAAAGACCATCACTCCCAACAATCGCTGTTGCTTCACGTGTTACTCCTAACGGGAAAAGCGTATTCGATCTTAACACTCTATTTCGTAAAACACCAATTGTCAGCCGCCTGCGTTTTCCAGTACGAAATAATGATGAGCTCGTCATATTGCAAATCTTCCCTCAAACTTTCCCCAAACAGCCACAGAAAGAAGGGAGCCCATACTTCACACATTTTTGCAAAACGATATGCCTGCTATGGCAGGCGAGAACACCGCGAGCTTAGCAACTTATTAAAAGCAATGCCCACAGTGTAATCGTGGCTTAATAAGAAAGAAAGAAGACTTGTCAGATAAGGCAAATGATCCCCCTTCGCCTTTATGACTTTTAGCAATCATCACGTTGAACGCTTAAAACATCCAATACAGTTTAGAAATGTTCTGCAAACATATGAAATGTTATTCATTGTCTTGTAAAAACCTGTGGCAGGGCGAACTACTTCTTTTATTGAAATGTAAATACAGACATAACAGACTTTGTTTATTTTTGCTTTTGGTGTGAAACGATGTGATTTGAGCTCCGCTTTTCCGGTCGGTTGGCTTCTGTCTGCTTGCCGTGTGATCTATGAAAAACCTCGCAACCTTATTCATAACAATTCACCGTGGCTATAGCCTCCTTCCAAGATGTGCCAGCAAGTTTGGACTTCCCGCACTGACAGAAGCGCAAAAACGCCTTTCAAACTGCAATCCAAGATACCTACACAAACTGCTTGGCTAGCAGGCGCACACATCTGGCCTCAGAGTCGTTAGCATCGATCTGAGGGCACCCAAAGTGTTTTGGGTAAGAGCGGGAACTAGGTTGGTGTATCTTATTCGATGTGGTGCAACGCCCCTTTTTCCACATTGGCACATCCCTCCTTCTATCTTGCCAATCCATGGGGAAGAACAAAGAAAAGAATGTTTTTGTGCTGTTTTCAATAACCGAAGCTATCACCCGCAGACTTACCCAATCAGTCCAGAAACATTACTGTGCTTCAACCAGAGACCGACCTTCTTATCACACGGCAGCCGCAACGTTTTGAGGCCAGTATGTTACTAAGTGTCATGGCAAAAACGTTTACTACTCAGGTGAAGGCCATAACATAGAGCTTCTGACTGCGTGCAGGCACAATACGCAGGGTTTTGCTTGAAGTGCTGCACACGTAAAGGAAGCATCAGGCTGTTCATCTTGAGAGAGAGACCATTATATTTTTGACAGTTTGTTCTCTTGAAACTGAAGCTATGAGACAGACTCTAGCATTACACACAGGAAAAACAATCCTGGTTTTGACGTTTCTTATATTGAGTGTTGCATAATAACAAAACAATTACGTAAACACATTGTATTAGGGCACACTGCTACATGGGGAGATTGTGCAAATCATTGCCCATAGATGGCCACTCTATGCTTTACGTGAATTCGAACACACTACGACGCTAATACTGCAAACCCACACCACATCTATTTTTCAGCTGATTAAGACTGTTCATGTAAGACTCAACATAACGATGTTTGTAGCTCTGTTACTGGAGGTTTTAGCGAGCTTCGATATCCAGTTTATTTGGCCCAAAGTTCCTTTCTTACCCCCTTCATGGATCACTGCCTTGTCGTGGCGGAGGCGCTTGCGAAACTCGATGAAGTCGTGAGCTCTGCTGGGTAGGGCCACCCAAGATAGACAGGTCACGGCAGAGAGTTCTGACAAAATGTGATTTACTGGAAAAGGTAATGGCAACCCACTCCAGTATTTCCTGCCAAGAAAATCCAATGGCCAGTCACATTAGCATCAATCATATGGCGCCGGAAGATGAGCCCCCCAGGTTGGAAGGCGTCCCACATGTTACTGGGGATGAACAAAGGGCGATTCCTAGTATCTCCAGGACGAATGAAACGGCTGGGCTAAATCCAAAAGGACGCTCAGTTGTGGATGTGTCGGGAAGCGACCGGAAAGTGCGATGTTGCAAGGAGATATATCACATAGCAACTTGGAATGTAAGATCTATGACGCAAGGTAAACTGGATGTCGTCAAACGAGAAATGGACAGATTGAACATAGATATCTTGGGTATCAGCGAGCTCAAGTGGACCGGAATGGGAAAATTTAACTCCGGCGACCATTAAGTATTTTATTCTGGGCATGAATCCAAGAGAAGGAATGGGATCGCTCTCATAGTAAACAGAAGAATGGGCAAAGCAGTGCTAGGGTACAACCCCAAAAACGACCGAATGATTTCACTTCGGATCCAAGGTCATCCTTTCAACATAACAGTTATCCAAGTCTATGCACCAACCACTACTGCTGAAGAAGCTGACGTTGAGAGATTTTATGCGGACCTGCAATACCTTTTAGACCGCACTCCATCATCAGACGTCGTTTTTCTCAAAGGAGACTGGAATGCTAAGGTAGGGAGTGAAGAAATATCTGGAATTACAGGCAAGTTCGGTCTTGGTGAGCCATATGAAGCTGGGCAGAGGCTAGTAGAGTTTTGTCAAGAAAACAACCTGACCATAGCGAATACTTATTTTCAACAGCACAAGAGGCGCCTGTATACATGGACTTCACCTGACGGTCTGTACAGGAATCAGATCGATTATATTCTTTGCCGGCAGAGATGGAGAAGCGCTATGCAAGCAGTAAAAACACGGCCGGGGGCCGATTGGGGCACCGATCATCAGCTTCTTGTTGCCAAAATTAAGCTTCGATTGAGGAGAACGCAGAAAACTAGAAGACCTTACAGGTATGATCTGGATCAAATTCCATCAGATTATGCTGTGGAAGTGAGGAATCGATTTCAAGAATTGGGTCTAGAAGACAGAGAGCCTGAAGAGATATGGACTGATGTTCGTGATATAATACAAGAAGTCGCTAGTAAGGTAGTTCCAAAGCAAAAGAAATGCAAGAAAGCAAACTGGTTATCTGAAGAGGCTTTGCAAATAGCTGAGGAAAGGAGGATGGCAAAAGTTATGGAGGAAAGAGAAAGATACAAGGTTCTCAATGAGGATTTTCAGAAAATAGCAAGGGGAGATAAGAATGCCTTCCTGAACATACAGTGCCAAGCAGTTCAGGACAACAGCCAATTAAAGAACACAAGAGCTCTGTATAAGACGATCAAACATATAAGAGGAAGCTTCTGTGCTAAGCTGGGCGTGATAAAGGAAAAACGAGGCAAGGACCTCGCTGAAGCCTCAGAGATAAAGAAGAGGTGGCAAGAATACACACAAGAACTGTACAAGAAGGACCCGGGTGTGCAAACCCAACATAAGACGGTTGTGATTACTCATCTCGAGCCGGGTATCCTGAAGAGTGAAGTTGAATGGGCCTTAGCCAGCCTTGCTAAGAGCAAAGCTAGCGGAATTGATGGCATTCCAGCTGAGTTGCTTCAAAACCTCAACCATGATGCTGTTAAAATTCTGAATACATTATGTCAGAAGATTTGGACAACCCTGCAGTGGCCACAGGATTGGAGGAGGTCAGTTTACATCCCCATTCCAAAAAAAGGCAGTGCCAAAGATTGTTCCACCTACCGCACGATCGCGCTTATTTCGCATGATAGCAAGGTGATGTTAAAAATCCTCCAAGGTAGGCTGCAGCAGTATGTGGTTCGGGAGCTTCCGGACGTGCAAGCTGGGTTTCGCAAGGGCAGAGGAACTACAGACCAAATTGCCAACCTTCGCTGGATCATGAAAAAAGCAAGAGAGTTCCAGAAACCCATCTACTCCTGCTTTAATGATTATGCGAAAGCGTTTGACTGCGTAGATCACAGCACATTGTGGCAAGCTCTCCAAGAGATGGGAGTTCAAATTCACCTCATCTGTCTCCTCAGGGACCTGTAGGAAGGGCAAGAGGCCACAGTCGGAACTAGACACGGTCTTACTGATTGGATTCCTATTGAGAAAAGAGTGAGGCAAGGCTGCATACTTTCGCCCTGCCTATTTAACCTACATGCAGAGTGCATCATGAGGAAGGCCCGTCTGGACGAGTCTTCAGCCGGAGTGAAGATTGCTGGAAAACGAATCAACAACCTTAGATATGCGAATGATACCACTTTAATGGCAGAAAGTGAAGTGGAACTTGAGAGACTTCCGATGCGCATACAAGAAGAGAGTGAAAAGTTAGGCCTAAACTGAACATAAAAAATACAAAGATCATGGCGTCTTGCCCTGTCAAGTCCTGGAGCATCAAGGGATAAGAAGTGGAAGCTGTGGCAGATTTTCTCTTCTTGGGCTCCAAGATTACCTCGGAAGGAGACTGCAGCCATGAAATTAGGAGACGCCTGCTTCTGGGAAAGAGAGCAATGGTTAGCCTTGACCACCTAGTAAAGAGCAGAGACATTAGTCTGCCAACCAAGATCCGTATAACTCGTGCTATGGTCTTTCCAGTTGTGATGTATGGATGCGAGAGTTGGACTGTGAAGAAGGCTGACCGCCGAAGAATTGACGCGTTTGAATTGTGGTGCTGGCAGAGACTCTTGACAGTTCCCTGGACTGCCAGAAGATCAAATCAGTCAATATAGTCAACCATAAACCCTGAGTGCTCATTGGAGGCTCAAATGCTAAAGTTAAAGCTCAGCTACTTTGGTCATCTGAGGAGAAGAGAGGAGTTGCTGGAGAGAGATTTGATGTTGGGAAAGGTTGAGGGTCTCCGGAGAAGGGGTAGGCAGCGAACGCGATGGTTAGATGGCATCCTCGAGGCGCTGCAGATGAAGTTATGTGATGTTAGGAAGATAGTGAGAGACCGGAAAGCGTGGCGTTACAAGGTGCATAGGGTCACGAAGAGTCCGACATGACTGAACGGCTGAACTGAACTCACTTCTTGCAGTCTGAATACCATGCAGGGTAGGCGTCGGGTGAAACAGTGGCAGAGGAGTTGCTGTTTTTTATTACTTCTGAGTAGAACGTCAATACTGTAACAAAACGTTTTTTTGCGGACCACAGTAAGCGTCTAATAGCTGTATCTATTCATGCGCGTGCTTTTTTGTTTTATTATTTTTATTTATAAATACTGCAGCCCCTTTATGTAACTATAGCAGGAGTGGATTAAACTAATGTATTGCAAACGTCACGCAAAAACAAGAATAAAATTTATATTCATTAAAATAAGGCAGAGGACAAAAATGTAACTCATAATTACTGCAACATTCGGATACAGTACCAAAACCTGAATGCAGCAGTACACTGTAACAACGAAATACATAAAATCAGATGGAAATAAGTTTTAACAGGAGATTGCCTAACGAACTCACCTAATGTTAAAGGGGTTAACACCCAGTATTCAATAGACGCCGCTTTTATCGAATGCTAAAGCATTCGTGGTGCTTGCTTCACTCTACGTGCAATGTATAATTACTCATTCCCCACCGAGGTCCGCTCAGCATGCAAAAATAAAAATTGTGGTAGACAAGATGGCATTGAATTATTAGCAAAAAAAGAATTGTGTGGCAAGAATCATTTACTAGAATTACGGTTTGTATTCTAGCGCCACAAAATGACAACCAAATCTAATCTTCATAACCTCATTTCACGCCTATGAAATTGTCAGATTTTATTTTTTATCACTAACAACTTGGAAATTCAGTTATTGTTCCAGATAAATCAGTATGTTTAAGATCGCGTAAGATCGCCTTAATCATGAGAAAGCTTTCTACCCATGATCCTTACGCACTACCGCGCACTTTGATGCATTCTTTCTTCGGACAGACAACGACTGAAATCGTCTTTCTGTCGACACAATTCCATACATTGATCGAGCTCTCTTCAAAGTATTTACTGAAAAAATGATCCATGATTGCTGCACCACTATTTTGCTGCATAACGAAAGTTTGCACCGCTCACTTGGCCCGCTGGGAACCCTGCATGGACAGTTCTGTTACACCTGCTATCAACTCGGCGGGGAAGGAAGGACCTACTATCTCAGATTTAGAAAATCGAAGATGTACAACATGCGAGAAAAGCTAAGCTACGGAGTCATGACAGCCCAAAAAGCTCGTTGCTGTTTTTATGCAGTCAATACTAGTTCGCTGGCGATACAGTTTTTTTAGCTTTTGTAGGCACTAAGGTGAAGCTAATCATCGTTCATCGTGCTGTCTACTCTCGTGATTTGCTGTCATGCTGTCTGCATCGGGCACTGGTTAATATGGCACATATTGCCACGAACCATTGAAATGTTTACTTGTTCGTTTTCAGCAGCATCCGGCATGCGGCCTTAGAACTAATTTTAGCGCCCGGATGATTTCTGTACTCTTTGCTTGTTCATGTTCGTTGTCGAGAGAGGCGGCTTTATCATTTTCTTTGTTACGGCAGATGAATCTAGATGTATATCGAAGGATTCCAGCGACGCACTTGTATTTCTATCATGTTCCAGGTTATGCACTGTCAGCGTTCGCGGTATTTTTTTTTTCTAGATGTTTCTTCGCCCGGTTTAGTTTAAAAGCCTACCACATAAGAAATCTTGGCAGTGAGCGCGTCAGTACCTCATCCGTACCTCTTTTTGACGCTGAGTTTTACTATCTTGAAGCTGCCAACTGTTGATCATAGAGAAAAAATTGTCAATTTGAACGTCAGCGCTATGTTCCTGCTTACCTGCACATGCCTACTGCTTTGTCGCATTTGTTATCAGTCTTTGTTATGATTTCCCTAGCCTTTACATGCTGTTTCTACCATACCGGCAGGAACTATGGGATGCAACAAATTGCTCCTATGACATGCTAACTTTTTTTTTTTGAACTGAGTCAGTGTGACTGATACTTCAACGTGAAATAATACTGGCATTATACTGGTGCGTAACGTGGTGAAAATTGCAGCCTAATCTACTGAGCGCGACCCGCGGAGCTCTTAAAGCCAAAGCTTTTTCGCTAGCCTCGCCAAACTAATGTCATCGGCGCCGGCTATTTAACTTGGGCCTTAAGTGAAGTGCGGGGAGCCGGCACTGCGCTACTTCTTCCCATGTTTAGCGCGCGGAGCTGACGACGCTTGCTTCTCCTGCTGATGATCACTTCTTTTTCAACTTGCTGTGTGGACCCCTGACCCGCGCTGCAATGGAAGCGTTGAAGGTGCAGAGAAAGTTGAAAGAGAGAAAGAGGAGCCTTAGAGGAGGGCTACGGAGTAATTTCAATTAACAGTGCATCTTTAACGTGCCGTATAACATCGCACAGCACACGGACGTCTCTCCGGTTCGCCTGCATCCAAACGCAGCCGCCAACAAAAAGTAAAAAGCGGCGCACAACTTTCTTAACAGCAGCATCAAAGAGAGAATGAGCGTGGGAAAGTGAAGAGAGCAGTGGAGACGCCTCAAACAGAGAGGAACGGCTTGCCAAACGGTGATGCCAGCCTTATAGACGGAGAATAGCCGCTGAGATGGGGCCTGTGGAAGACTTCAGTCAACGGGAACCAATAGAAGAGGATCTGAAGGCATGTCGTGTCAGTGATCACTTGATTAGTGTTTCCAAAACTGCATCTGCGACCCGGACATTTGAAGCAGACTTTGTGAACAAACCATTTGGACACATGTGCAGTATGTGGGAGAGACTGTGTCCCCAAATGGACTTGACAGCGGTGAGTAATTCAATGTACGAGATTTTGCCTTTGTAGACTGCTAAATAGAACAAATTGAACTTCTGCACGCTACTTCACGGATCATCGGGCAGTCTTCGTCTTCGTCAAGCAAAATGAGCAAAAGATGTGCATACTCAATGGCTCTCATTGCTAAACATAAATGGTCACAAGCTCAGCCAGGGAAACGCTCCTCTCGCTACGTATATTCTTGGCATAGCTGAGCTAAGCCGCTGTTATTTTTTTACAAACCTGGCAATCTTAATGCGTACAGGCACATCTTCACTAATATAGGTACAACATTGCATCACACAATGCGACACAGGCATCCAATCCCGTACGTACCCTTTCCCTCCATCATCACCACTGCCCATGTAGCTCACTTCCTGGGATCTCCGCCTTTAAAATGTCCTCGGTACCTTAGTATAGTATAGAGCAGTCTGTGTTGCCCTTGAGATTCAGACAGCCATGTGAGAGCGGTTTCCTGGAATTTGTACTTCGGCTGTGTTTCACTAACGTTCGCAGACAGCCATGGAGGAGTTAAACGACAGAAAACCATGTCTGATCATGCTTATCGAGCTTTAACTCTCTAGTAGTACTTGCGAGCGGGCTAGTTGGCTGTACCACAGATGATGCGCTCGCTATACCAACTGCCAGTTTTTGTGGTACGAAGAAGAAGAAAGCTTCACACAAAAAGTGGGGTTACAATATGAAGCGCATCATCTGTGTTAACGTCCTGGTTTAATTCTCTTGTGTGTATATTGTTTTTGGTGTATAACCATGCAGCGCTGGAGGTCGTCGGATTCCACTCTCTAAATTTGGTTCAAGTCCCTGTGACTCTAACCTCGCTCAGCAATACAGAATAACCAAGCATAATCTTTCGCTTGCATAGCTAGGGTCTACCCGTACTAAGCCGCAGCCATTTTTATAAATATCATGAACAACGAACTCGAACATTCTTAAATTTTCAGGATACCTTGTGTCATGCAATAGAACATACTTGTGTTTTAACCAGGGTCACATGCAAAGAAGACAGATACATTGCTTGGGTTCTTAGAAGATCACGGGATTTGCTCTGCTTCCTCGACCTCACCAAAGCAGATTACCTACCCTCTCTGTAAAAAAAGCATACCGCTCAGTGTACTCAAATACCACCTGAAAAATTCCTCTTTCCTTGAAATGCAAATATAGATACACAGATGTATTGTGCTGCTGCCTGGTTAACTACTTCAAGCGCAGCCAAACAATTGCCCTCGCCTTATTCAGAACAACTTATGTAAAGAACATAGCAGTAACATCAATCAGTCTTGAACAACTGTGATTTTAGGATATTAATTATCGCTTTGAACACCCTACATTGTTTCAATGAAGCAAAATGTTAACTGGCAAGTTAAAATAATCTGTTTCCAAACTGGCAGGTACATTACACACATAAAGGCTGATGTCCAAAATGCAGGAAGGAATTAAAAATTGCTAGTAAGGGGGCCTACATGATTTTTTCATCGTGGCGCAAGATAATACACTCCAGAAAAAGACGCACAAATGAGTAAAGTGAGTCGAAATATTGTGCTGTTAACGAATCACGTTTTGCTGATTAAGAAGTAGCCTCCTTAATCATCCTGCTTTGATTTGAGTTGCAAATCCTTCATATTTTTTATCGATGGTCAGTAAAATGAAGTAACCGTGTTTCCATTAAGACATGCTCCTTGTCTGATCATTTTTGTCTCTCTCTAGTATAGCTAAGTACTTATTACAGTTCAGAAGAGCGTGTTGTCGGGCTACTTGGTTCTGCATAGTATATAAGAGAAATGCGCAACAACTTAAACAGGACACAGGAAGAAACAACAGTTCACGAGCGCATCATCTCGTGAACTGTTGTGTGTGTTTCTTCCTGGGTCCTGTTTAAGTTGTTGCGCATTTCTCTTATATACTATACTTCTTACAAGCCGTGTAATATAGTTTTAGCTAGACGATTTAAGTCCAGAGAAATTTAACCTCTCTTCCTCATGGTGAGGCCGACATTGCCTTGGCGCGTGAATCATATGATTAGATTATTGGGGGGAAAGAGTTACTGAAAACAGCGGTTTCTACTCTTGCAGCTGCCATGGTAATAAGAAAAGTTTAAGCGGACTTAAAAGGAAAGAAAACATTTTTTTAGAAATGCCACACCCTGAAATTTTCCCAAAGCTTTTAAAAATCTCAGTTTGGAAGCGTTAGGTAATTTCTGAACACAGTTGTTTTGAATATCGTGAGATTGCACGAAACTAATCACAACATCTGCTGAAAATGTCTTGCATTGTCCGTAGGATTTACTACTTCTTATTGTAAACGTACCCATTGGTTTGCTTTGACAATTTACTGAGGCCAAGCGTAAGGTAAAGTTTACATATGGAAGATTGCTACGGATCTCAAGACAGACAGCTGATATCAGTAGATTCATAACACTACCAAACAATATTCGACATTTGGCTCATAGTTGTGTTCAAACATACACTCCAACTATTTTAAACAGCGTCCTTACGAACGCGGGGGAGCGCAGAAGGACTTTGCCAATTGAAAGTTGGCTCTGCATCTTACGATGGGCCCTGTCATCTCAACCCGTTCATAACAGTATCTTGTAATATTTCCCACTTTGCTAACAATTGTATTAATGCCAACTGAAGCCGGACTTATCTTTCCATGAAGAAAAACGAAATACACAGTTTAGATTGGGCATCTTATGCTTTAAATTGCTAACAACTGAAGAAATAGGAGCGAACGAGTATTTAGGAAAAAGCATCACTATAGAATGCGATGGGAAAAGCAACTAGATTACGATAGAGCCTGATAAGAGCGGAAATTTAGAAAGCCACTTTAGAGGGCCGTTTATAGCGTCGTCAATCTCATCTCTAGCAGCAGAATCATTACCATAATCAATATTATTACTATCACCATTTGCAACTAAATGCACCGTCATCGTCATCGATACTATCATTCTGGGATTACCTTACCGTAGGAGCTAGGTTTCGCTTTCAAAAAGCCGCCATGCGACGACGCGGTCGACAGTAATGCGCCACAGCGGGATGGAAGATGTGTTGAAAAACAGAATTTATAATGACCAAACGTTGCGGGATGTTCTCTATTTTTTTTTTTTCGTTTGAAGGAGATCCTGATAAACACCACGATCACGGCTGAACCTGTGCTCTGCGCCAGCGTTTGTAATTAGATGCCGGCAGCTGTGGCTTTTTCAGACCGACGATGATCGTTGACGTTCGAGTCTCTTGATAAACAATTATAGGGGGCACTTTGGATCACTATACTGTAGTGAGGTGAAAGCCTCTATCGGGCGGTGGTCTGAAACCCTCCCCTGCGGCACCTCTTTTCCTCAGTTTTCACTCCCACCTTCCCGATGACGCGATATCTTAAGCTACCAGCAAACATGGAAAGCCCCGCTTTAACCGAGCCATGTGAACGTGTCTGCGTGGCCTAGGGATAACTGAATGATAGGGTCTTGGCAGGCTGATCCTGATATCACCATCCGATATGAAAGAAGAGGCCTGAGTTGGCAGCTCCTGCCAAACGTAATGTCTGTACACCCTACATCCAGTTAGTGCTCAGCTATGTCAGCTGCCAGCTGCCGCCTCCCACGTAACGAGAGTGGTACGGACGAACAGACGGACATACAGACGGACGGACATGATCCAAAAGCTCGAGCTATTAAAGGCTATCGCCTTAAAATCTGTGCCGGGTACCTATTCATCGTCAATTTCTTCTCCAGTCTTATATTTTGAGATGTAAAAGCCAATCAGCTAAATTATCACGCTAATCTCCAACGTGCGATAGGAGGCGAGGCATAGCGAACTTCAAAGACACATTTAGCATGCTGTGCGTCGTGCGGCGCTTACTGAGCGACCGAAATTCCGCGTGCCATTAATAAGCATAAGCAAGTCGCCTTAAGGGCCGTAGATGGTGTCAGGTGACTAACTGTTGTACACATGGCTGCGTTGTAGGTACTAATCAACGCGTTCGTATTTCCAGCAGACGGGCTCCAGCTACTTCGGCGCCGGCAAAGGTCACTTGGTCAACGGTATGCTAAATGTGATCTGCCTTTATATTGGAATAGACATAAAGTTGTCGCTACCCCCATAATAATATCAGACATAACTTTCTGAGTAGTAAGGTTGAAAGTTGGGCGTGTTGTGTCCTTCTACTCTTGGTCCTCGTTTTTCGCGCTACCTTCAAAATGATAACTTTCTGAACAGAGTAAAGGAAAGGTGAATGAGAGCCGAAGCTGAGTCAAACTTTGGGTTAAAAGTTGCTTGGTTGTATGTCTTGCCGTAGTAGGAAAGAAAATAAGTTAATTCGTAGTATGCACAGGAGGAGCCAAGCTATCTTATCAATCGACGGGGAAAGTTCTATGCCTTTGATTTGGAAATTTGTAGACGAGCTAATGATTGAATTGTGAAGCTTATGCGGATATTTACATTTGCGAAGCGCCTAAAACAGCGAGAAAGTGTACTTAATATACCCTTGTTTTTTATGTGTATACAGAACAGAAAAACAACAAATAGCGGTCCGTCTAAGAGGCCGGCGAGTGAAAATAAACATATATGGAAAATTGCCAACTCGATACCAGGATGTACGCATTCTATACCCACGTGCCAGTATCGGAATGCATGCGAGCACGCCTCGGGCATTCAGCAGTACAACATTAGAGCACAGCGCACGCACTGGCGGTAAGCTTTCTTCTCATCCTTCATATTCGTTTTACTTGCTGGTTCTCGAGCCTTAAGGTAAACGTTCGGATTTCGAGCGCTCGTTTCGATCACGCACAAGAAAAATTGAATAAAACCCTGGCGATGGACGCTCACAGCGCGTGAAGCAAAAAGCAAAAATATTAGGTCACAACTCCGGCGACACCTGCGTCACAGGCGCTGTATCTACATTTTTGCCGGCCGGATCCTCGAGCTCCACTCAAGCATTTGTAAACAGCGTGCTGATCGCAGCAAGCGAGGTCAACATCGTCCGCCTGAAAGCTGGCCCGGCTGAAGGCCGGAACACTAACAAAAACACCGACGCTGCAGAAATAAACGCTGGTGTTCAAAAGCGCATGGAATGTGTGGAATGTAAGTATGGAGTGTATCGTTACGGAGCCAATACAGAGTATAGAGTCCACCTTGCTACTTTACTTTATGTACGTCTTGTATTTTGGGTCGTTCGTTCTTGGCTTCCGCTTTGTGCGGCGCCAACCGTTGCTTGGAGCCTACCCTGAGCCTTCGCGTGCCTGATATTTCAAGAATTTGGCCCCGATTTATGCAACCAGGAGATACTAAATGGACCCATAAAATAAGGAGAGAAAAGAATAACGACTTCGACGCAATCAAGAGCAGAAAAGTGTAACGAAGAGAAAAAAAAGGGGTGAACATGACAAGTGAAAGCCACACTACCTAGCTACCAGAAAAGAGTCGGGCAAGCGTCGCTGAGCTGCGAGAGAGAAGAGGCATGTAAACAACAGAAGCGTGTTCTCCTCCAGCTGCTATATTACGGACGGTATTCTGTACTGCCAGCAAAGTTTATGGTGGCCCGCATTGCTGTCGGAATACATCACAGTAAATTTGCTAGGCTGAGTGCAGTGCGGCAAGTAGATGCCGCATTCTAGGCCAGAATCACCGACCGCCGAATAATAATAAAAAAAAAAGATCCTAGCGTAACAAAACGTCGGGGAGAGAAAAATACGGTGAAGAGTAACCGAATAGCGGAAACGCAATCATAATAGATAACATTGCTACGAAACAGAAGGTTGAAGGTTTGAGCTCCATCGTCAGAGGGAACAACTACTTCTGCGGAAATAACCTGTTACTTTTGTTCATGAGCATATCACACTCTCTGTGCGATTAAAAAGTAATTACACAAAAACGATTGCCTTTTGGGGCACTTATCTCAATTTATTTTGGCAACGCGAACAATATGAACCCTAGAATTGGTCTTCAACACTCGCACACGACTGAACAGCTCGAATAACTAGTGATCTTAGCAATCGTAGCCAATAAAGTTGTGTTGGTAACGTACTGCTCTGAGTGAGAGACCTGCCACTCATGCTCACTAGCAGCGTTACACCCATCAGATTTAATTTTGTCCGCACAAGAATTCAAAGAATGAAGTTTTAGATCGCCATAGATACCTTGTGAAAAAGTACTAAAGCATTAAAAGGAATATTTGGTTCAAATTGGAATCCAGGATTATAAGAGCCGCATATACTCCGAGTCAGAATTCAATCCTAGGGCACTGTTGGCAGCTTTTTGCGAACAATCTAAGCCAAATATCTTTTTTTTATTTATAACAAAATATATGCTTTTAGATCTTTTGTGCGCTATAGAATAATGTATCAACACTCCATCTGCGCGCTTGTTGCACCCAAAACCTAATGAGTTATTAAACTAATAATTAAATTTCCTAAAACTCATCAGTCCAGCTTTCTTACAAATTACTTTATTTGGACGCGAGGACGAATAATATAAATTGAGTTTATTTATTATTTATGATTTACTTATTTATTTGAAATAAACTAAAGGCCCAGTAGGGCATTACATAGGAGAGATATGGAAGCAAAGCAAAGTAGAGCACAAACAGGATAAGAGATGATGTTATGGAGGTATGTGAGGGAAGTAAATAGCTCGTCAAAAATTCTTATATATAACTAAGAAGAATACTCGGGCAATTAGTATTCGAACATAATAACAGAACTGTAAATAGATAAACACGTAACGCAATTTCAGCAAAATAGAAAACACATTATTCTCTTTATGCATTTTTGCTCCTTCAAAAACGGGAAACTTTTTCGCTCTTTCTACAATTTGCTATAGTAAAATTAAAATTATTTTGCGATGTTCGGAAAACATATATACTCTAAAATCCCTAGAGACTTCAATACTAATCAGGCTCTCCAATGCCATTTTGGAATGCACTTGTACAATGAGCACGAATAGTTGTCGCCTGGTTAATAATTACTCAAATGGATTCTCAGAGCAAGGATGCCTGTGTAGCGGAAACTTCCCTGAAACTGCCGGAGCAAGAGCTCGTCTGGAGTGTTCTACTTTCGCCAATTTAAACAAAATAAAAACAGCCTATAGCGTCTCTTCTTTACAGGGTCATACTCCAGCACTAGCCGTGTCTCGAATTTCTACGTGCGCTCTCTCTTCCTTCCTATGGCATACGCTCTGCGCGCTTCGTTTCAAATGCAAATGACTGTGCGCATTCGAAAGTATTCCCGAGGAGAAGAAACGTGCGCGAGAATTGCGAGCGCATATAATGTTCTCGAAGCTGCGACGCCTCATGGAAGATGTACGCGCGGAAAAATTACTGCATGTCAGATTATTATCTTGCTCCTTGAGTAAAAACTCTCATCCCGATTTGAGGCTACGGACTCCAGTATGAAAAGTTATGAAGTATTCGATTCATGAAGCGCTACTCCAATTATGTAGTGATCTGTTAAGGAAGCAGCAACAATGTTTGTTTCCTCTCGAAAGTATATTTAATTAAAAACACCGCTTTATTCGAGCTGTGGCAAGGAGAGGGCAAAATTATACAGCAGAATGAAACGAGGAACGGCATTTTACTTAACTTTCGCTTTTCAATAAATTGAAGCTAAATGTCTAGAAGGTTGAAATTGTTTGTCTCAATGAATTTGCAATATAAACACCATATTCATAGCAAAGCTACTACTGGATTGTCCGTTCTTACTTGGAGCACAGGAACATGTTATCGCCATTTCCGAAGGGACATTGCGTCGGACGCACTAGCACATAGCAGAAACTTCAGAGAGGAACACAGTTATCTGGAGGCGATGGTTCTCATGGCCTGCCTTTTCTCTTCAATGTGCGGACGGAGGGATGCTTTCAAGGGAGCGAACTCCTGCTCGCGTGTTCACGCTTAGAGTGAAATGACCTATACATTGACTCCGTTCACGACAAGAAATTTTATAATACAATATTAAGTAAACACGTTACCAGTCAATTGTGTTGCATTATATATTTAGATATTTTTAGCACCTGGGCGTAATTATACATTAGGCAAAATTTCCATTCGTCGTAATGAAAATATGTTTCTTTCAGTCTGAGTCCACAATCAATAATGTTTACAGAAATTGCTGCCGTTTCAGCCCAGGTTCTCACCATAGTTCGCGCACCGTAGTTCTCAAGGAACAGAAACACTAAAGCACGAGAGAGTTTGTAAGCTTATGGCATAAAAAAGAGAGGAAAAAGCACTGTGAGCGATACGTTATTCTGCACGTTTTAGTCCACACGACATTTTCCTTTTCTGTGCTTGCTTTATTGCTATATATTTGCTACTGCTCAGGAAATAGTTAAAGTTAGCGCCTGTCCTGCGTCATTTCTTTCTGTGTGTGTCTTTATTCCCGGTATAATTTTTAAACATGTCGAACCATATTGCCCAAATCATATCATATATCATATATATCATATCATTTATTCTAACATCAAAATTACAGATGCTGAGGACCGTGAACAAAAGCCTCTGTATGTTCTTTCAAAGTTCTTGCCATCTGGTGGATATTCTACGGTCACTGCATAAAAGGTGCGGTCAAGTACCGCTGTAGCCAACTTCCACTTCAATCTAATACAACATTGTTGGCGCCTCGGTATTTTATTGTCGGAGATGGACACAGACACTAGCTAGGTCCTCGCTCCTCGTGTCTATTTTTGTTTGTGCAGTTACAGAGTGATAGTATGCGTGGGTCCATCGCTTGAGATCTCTTCCTCGCTTCCGAGCAAATAGATAGCTAAAGAGGAAGAAGGCAGGCATGCCAATCAGAAAGGTATTCCAGTTGGCAATCTTCCACTGATAAAGAGGATTGAGGGGATTAAAAAGGGTAAAAGAAAAGGGGTAATGAACAAAATCACAATTTATAACTCAGGCCAGGCGCTCTCACGAAAAAAAAACACAGCGCTATGTATAGGCATTGAGGTAAGTCGACTGCTGTGGTCAAAGACGGATGATTTTATCCGATGTTGAAGATTGATAGGGGCTAATCAGAGCCCAATGCAACGTTAGTTTTCGCTCACATAAACAGGCCACTCAAACAAGGAATGATCGAATGTGTCCTCAAAAGCAGGGCTATCGGGCATCCAGAAAGCATACTGGTTTTTAAAAGCAACATCTATCCAATGATGTGCTAAGAAATTAAATATGTATTTTTACATAAATATAAAATTGCCGAAGGGCTCTGCAACTGATAAAACTCTGCAATCAAATGCGAGTGTTACCGGTGTAACCTGAAACAGAAAGAAATCGAACAAATAAGAGTTAAATAAAGACCAGGAAAGCAATTGACTTCAAGGAAAAAGGAAACAAGTGACATTTGGGCAATAAAATCTCAAAGGCAACAAAGGAAAAAAAGGTACAGGCTATAACGCATTAAAAAAGCCTAAATTAAGTCTTTACCCCTATAATAAAGCTATGTAAATTAAAACCAAAGATGGACTATTAAGCAGAGATTAGGCTGCATGCGTTTTCTAATCGATCCGCACAGTGCATTTAGGGCTATCAAGTGCTAGACCTCGTACCACGCGGAACGACATTGACGTAAAAGGCCGAATCATTTTGCCGCCACGGCTCACACGTTTCATCGCCACAATATAAGAGTTATCCAAGTGATGTCACAGGCGCCATTTTGTCATGAAGAGCACAGCTTCAGCAGTGCAAGCGGGAACAGATAACGATAATAAGATAGATACGCCTGCAGCCTTTCGCCGTGCTTCATGCCCCGCAAAATGGCCACCACTGTGACGTAGGTGATTGCTCCCTATATGAAAAGCACACCCTGCACCCAGACGCCACAACCACGCTGACATGCAGTTTTATAAAAGATTGGCTAGCTTCAAATAAAGCAGCACATCCATGTTATAAATACGCACACGTGACAGAAAGACACCTGCAATGAGAACCAAGATATTGCCTCTGTTACTTGCATTAAAAAGGAGCGAGAGATATAAAAAATGATATTTAATTCTGGCAATTATATTGAAAGAAATTATGACCTTGATATTGCGGCTGTTCGAACCTTAAGTTCAGTGTTGCTCTAGCAGGCCTTCCCTTGCGCGACTCCAGAATGCGAGAAGCATGGTTTTCAGCCTAACAAAACATCTGAGATAAACTTCGTCTCGCTTGGTGCAAACGATGTGTCCGAGGGGTATAGCCGTATATACTTTTCTTATTTTAGTTCTACATCTCCGGTCCAACTCAGTCTCGTATTCTCAGGGGTGTGACAGAGTGATGGTCATGTAACATGAGGTGAACTTCTAACATCCAGCACTCAAAGGCGACGGTAAAGAGGCTTCCAAGAAATATCGCCTCCGCTTATGGGAATGACCGGTTTCACGTGACAGCAATAGAGCGGAGTCGGAAATGGAACGGAATTTCAGCGCTGGAAGTGTTCGCTTGCGCTATATATATATATATATATATATATATATATATATATATATATATATATATATATATATATATATATATATATATATATATATGTATATATATATATTGTAAAGAGGAAGATGTTCATTCGAAGACGAAGAAGCTTCCGTGCGCTGTCGCCAGTGACATCGCTATCGGTGTGTGCTCTGGACCTGCTCGTACGTGGACTGTTCTTCACGGGCTTCTAGATCTCCAAGTACCTCAGTAACCCCCCATCCTACATTTGGTGGAAGTGCGGGGTAGACACGCCGGTCCTGGAGCTCCGTAGCCGCACTATTCCTGCACCTGCCATGCCAGACGACGTCCAACATCAAGGCATGCAGGCCGGTCCAGCTGTCATTTGCGCCGGCTCCCTTCGCCAGCGGGACCCGGCTATCTTCAGCGGAACCAATGACGACCAAGTAGCGCGCCGAGTGCACCGATAGGCAGAGTGTGCTATGGCTGTGCTAGGCTGTGCAGCCTGGAAACGAACGCCTGTTTTGGAACGGCGGCACATCGTTCAATGAACGCTGACAGGCTGAAGGGTGTGTGGCCCTCGTCCTTAACGGGGAGCCTATACAAAGTGAAAAGTGAAACGGATGTCTGGGCACCTGTGTAAGTGACGGATATAATGCGGAGCGCGGGGGAGCGGTTCGGCTCTTCTGATATGATCAGCACGGTGACGACTCGGACGCCGATAATAGCTCTGTAAAAGCAGCCGCCAAGGGCGCAAGCTTTGGGCGACGGTCGCGCACGTAGGACTGCATTTTGATATGTTTTCTTTTTCTTTCCTAGGAGAGAGAGAGAGAGACAGTTTGTATAACACTGTGAAAGCATGAGGAATGGCATGTAACATAGTGAACAAATCATGCGTGAGGTCGTTGTGATTGAGTGATGAAAAATCTGGGTCTATCTCCGAGGTTGGTAAAACCGGGCCTGCGGCCTGGAGAATTGGTTCTGAGCTAAATCTTGATCCCCTGCCTCTTCGGCTAGTCAGTTGCATGTTATCATGCTCTTTGTTCCACCTGTAGTGAATACGTACATTCCTGTATAAAGTTTCAGTTCATTTTACCCACAAGTCAAGTTGTTGGGGCCGGTTATCGACTCTACCGTCTGAGACAGTGTGGCTTCCACGACAAGGTGTTGGTGCCGGAGAACGCTATTCACAGCAAGGCAAGAACCTAAGTTTACTTCGTATATATTACTGCTCCTGAAAGCCTATGCCGCATCCTTCGTGAAATCATTCATGAGAATTTCAAATACATGCTGCATGCCACATCTTCCTACAGCACGCTTAATGCACACGTAAAACATACGCGGCTCGCGACACGAACTCTAAAGAAGCCAGAGCAAAAGTAATACATAGTTCACGCTCCTTGCTCCCTGGTATTCGGGTTGGGGCTTCTTCTTTAACTAACCTCCACTTTTATGCAGTGAAACGTAATGAACATCAGCAGTAGTTCATCTGCAGGAACTGAGTCTTATTTTAGAAGCCTTGAGTAATATTGCAGAGTCAAATATATCTTTGACATCGGTTGCCCTAAAATAGATCTGTTCGAAAATCATGCAACGCCCACGAAACCTCATAAGGCCGTCGTCTGCGCTACACGCTATTTCCATATGCAAATAAGTGTTTAGTGACAACCATGCCCTCCCTATGGCGTCAGCAACGCTAGCTATAAATGTGGGATTCTTTTTCTTCGTGGCTGCAGGTTCGAGGAAGTCTGTAGAGTAATGTTTGGCAAACTTCGAGCAGACGACTTAATCCAAAGAGTAGCTACAAAGTCCATCCTTTTTTGGTGGTTTTCTACCTCACCCACGCCACAAGTCCTGACTCATTTGGCACCTGTCTCTTACGTGGGCCCTTAAAACTAGCAAGAAGAAGGAATCGGAGTAGGAGGTTTCCACATGGGCAGAAGAAGAGTTTAATTCTCAGATAGTGAGATTGTGGAAAGAACTGTAAGTTCTCGAATAGCAGTCTTTCCGTTAGGTTTCCACTTTCACTGAGAAAGAAAGAAAAGGAATGGGAAATCAGTCTTCAAAACGCTTACCAGTTTTCAGCCTTCGTAAAAAGCACATAGCATCGTTATTTAAAAAGTTAAAGCCAAATTCATAGTAGCCCTAACTTTTTTAAAACTCTGAAGTATAAATCCTGTCAGCAAGCGATATATACTAAATATATTGATGTGTAAGAAACGAGACTGAATTGCTAAGCGCAATTATGGTCGCAATCGGTTCAGAGCCGGCGATTTTGTACGCTCTTATAGTTGTACATTACCGAGCACTTTCCGAGATACAGTACGTCACTTAGAATGGAGCACTGTCCTACGCCGATAAAACCGATTGATGCTTGATAATTCTCAGATACATTTGCATACTACTACCAAGGTTTTAAGCCTAAAAGAATTAGGCATGGTCTTCATAGTGCTAAATACTCCTATTGATCTTCTAAAATTAATAGTGCGGGGAAAGTGCTTTGGTATCTGGTGTTTCTGTCCCTAAGTATCCGAGACGAGATAGGGTCGAATTTGAACTCCAGTCAAGACCACGCTAATGAAGGGCTTCAATTGGATGGATCGAAATATTCCCTTTGGCATCTCTAAGCGTGTGCTATTTTCAATATCACCACGCTAATTTCGCTTGTGCAACTCAAAAGTGTAAGAAAAAGTTAAAAAGGGCCTTGCGTTACGATCAGGCGGGGCATTGAATTCATTACTTGCGAGAACGCTACCGAATGCTTTATATTTACGTTTGGCTCTCCCGTTAGATAAGCTCAATGATTATGCGCCAGAGCACCCTGTAATCATTCAGCCGGGCGATACCGACGGCCGGAACAATTACTCAAACAAGCTGTTAGAGAATTGCTGACTTTTTCAAGCTAAAAATAAGATGGTCGGACGTTTATTCCTCTTGTTACTGGCTCGATAATTACGACGGCGATCTGTTGCTGGGTAGATAGTACCGTAATAGCAGTGCGCAAATGATAATATCGAACAAAGTTGTTCATTAAAGTTTCATTATTGATTCCGCTGCACTTCCCAGAACCGAAATTTCGCGGTCTCCTGCGACCATCATTTATTTTGTTGATAGCTCCAGTCATATCTGAGTTCCCGTTTTTTGTGGCATTTTATTTTTGTTTACTGCCAAAAAGGCTCTTTTTAAATGCCAATTTTCAATAGGACAACATGGCTCACCATGCAAAATAAAAATGCATAATTATGGCTTAGATTTAACTCTTTTAAACCTAGTTAAGCGAAGCGAAAGCGTTACAGGGCCGAGTTAACTGGAGGAATATGGGAGAGGTATTTGCCCGCAGTGCGTATGGTTAGGCAGTTTGATGATGCTTTTCAGGGTATCTGCACTGCGTCGGTGTCAACTCCTTTAACAACTTCGGGAAAACATCTAACCATACAGGTGCCCGGATTTACTGCTCCTTCTTATTTTGCTTGCACCGTACCTACAAGTCCACATCACTCCTACTCCTACTCGCCTTTTTTTTTTTTTTCATTATCCCGGAAGCACTTGTGACTTATTTCAGCAACGAAAAAAGTGAAGCCTCCGCGAGATAAAGGAAAGCATGCGTATTGAACAGGCCAAAAAAATCAAAATTTGTCGATGGCCTTGAAGTATCGGAATTTATATTCATGGTGTTTACATTAGACATCTCTAGGAGATGTTTAGATTATTCCTCACGTAGCCGAAATCTGGCTTTGGATAGCCTTAGTTGAATACGAGCGGTTATGTGCTTGTGTGTATATGCTTAGCGCATTCCCAAATTTCGGTTGGGGCGTTCTTGGCATGAGATTACCCCTCTCTAAAAATTAATTTAACACACCTCAGCAGTCTGTGAGCCCTAACTCTAAAATTTATTTATCCCCCTTCCCCCCTTCTTGGACTTCCGGGACACGACCCCAACATTTCTCTTGCCTATTTAAAAATTTAGTTAACCCAAGCTCCAAATTGATTCGACCCACTTACAAAATTGGGCTTCGCACTCTCCATAACTTTGAGTGCCCGGCCAAACTGACTTGGCTCAACTCATAAACTAGACTTACCACTTCCAAACTGGCTAGTTGAAGTAGCCCCCCCCCCCCCCCCCCCGGAAAATGTGTGTAACCCATCATCAAAACTTTACCTGACCTAAATCGTTAATTCCAGTACACGCAAGCTCAATACTGTTCTACCCACACCTGAAATGTACGTGGTGACCCTCACTCAATTCGGTGGGCCGTTACCACAATTGACTGCAATTGACCCGAAAATTTAGTTGACCCACGTGCAAAATGCCTGGCCGACGCAAAACAATACTAGGCGCACTTGCACAATTAGGAGGGCTCTCTCCTGAAATTGAATTTGCCAGTTAAGTTCATCCATACTCAAAGCCCACTTGGCCCAACCCCGAACTTTGTTGCCCACGCACAAAATTAGGTCAGAAAGTTTTTATATGTGCATGGACAGTCAAGATTTTTTTACAGTTTCGCAGCATACTGCATTGTTTCCTGGAGTAAAACCGCCACTCTATCTTCTAATATTTTTTTTTTTTTTTTTACAGCTAGAGGTGGTCGGATAAAGCGATGCAGCATCGAGCGTATCGGAAGAGCAGCACGGGACTGACGCGCCCCTATATAGAGCTATAAATTAGTTCCTTAAACACTGGACAAGCCAGCGGCTCTCACAGTGCTCATATATATTGTTGATATGAATCAAAGGCACACTCGTTGTTGGGTCTACGCAAATATATTTGAGAGGACCCGTTGAACAAGGCGGGAATGGACAGCGAACCGCCGGTATCAGTCCTGTAGCCACGAAAAACAATGTGAGCGTCCTAGGTAGATGTGGTGAGGTTGTCTTGATCTGCGGCCGGATCACAATGGCATGCTACAGCCCCCCCCCCCCCCCCCCCCTCTAGTGATAAAGCCATGAGCGAATAGGAGTGGCGAAAATCGAAATCGTACGCGGCAAGAACTGGTACGATCGGGAGGAGTGCAGTGACACAGCTGGCGATGACGTCTGAGTCAAGGTGGGCAGGTTTAAGACAATGAACGAATATCGTGTCTTCTCAGCCGTTGATGCGCAGTAGAAAGGGCTTAGGAGCGCACTGGAGCACCTGGAACGGACCAACATATGGTGGCCGTAATGGTGGACGGACGGCTGCGTGGCGAACAAACATGTTAGTGCACCGCTGAAGGTTGGGGGACGTGGTTACGATGAGAATACTGGTGCTGACGTGGTGCAGCGACAGTGCTCATAGCGCTAGGTAGACGGCAGGCGTAATCTGTGACGGTAGCAGGTGTGTGAGGCGAGGGCTCGAAGAACTCGCCATGGACACGGAGAATAGTGTTAAACGTTAGATCTGCGGCACAGGTAGGAGTCTCACTGCGAAGTGCGGTGCGGGGACCAAGAAGAACAGAGCGTAGGCGCTCAATCACATGGTGAAGGGAAAGCGGACGCCATAAGTGAAGCTTTCAACTGCCGGTGAACACGCTCAATGATACCGTTAGAAATCGAGTAGTAAGAGGTCGTCTTAATGTGATTGATGCCGAGGAGCCGAGATAGGTTGGCAAATATAGTTGAATTAAATTGATGACCACGATCAGTCGTAATGGTGGAAGGGACACCGTAGCGGCTTATTCAGAGTGATATGAGTGCTCTTGCGATCGCCTCCGCCGTTATGTACAAAAGGGGTATCGCTTCAGGCCATCTCGGGAACCTGTCAATGCAGGTTAAACGCAGCGGTGGTTCCCGAAGGGAGGAAGGGACCGACAATGTCGACGTGCAGATGGCTGAAGCGGGCGTCCGAGGACGGGAAGCCTCCAGAAGGAGTCGCAGTGTGTCGGCGCAATTTACTTTGCTGACAGCTGAGGCACGTGCACGACCAACGGCGACCGTCGACACTGATGCGAGGCCAGACATAATGAGTCGTAAAGAGGCGCTGAATTGCGCGGACGACAAGATGGGCAAAAGAATAGGCATCAGAGACGATTAGGTGGTATGATGGAGGCACGTGGAGGCGAGGTCGACCGGTCGACGTATTACAGATGATAGGAATGGCGCAGTCAGGGAGCAAGACGTCCTCCAATACCAGAGAGGTGTCGCGTGTGTGACGCCATGGCAGCTCGGTATAGGCTCGTTGAGCAGCAGCCATAGCCGTGAAATCGATTGCTGGTCGTCCTTTGGGTGTCGCATTGACTTAAGTGCGAGAAAGAGTGTCGGCAACTATGTTCGACTTGCCGCTGACGTGACGAATCGCAGGTAAACTCGGATTTGTCGGCAAGCTGCCTGATTGCACGAGGAGTGTAGGAGGAACTGCTGACGCCCGCGAAGACGTCACATCTTTGCGGTCAGTAAGATATGTAAAGTGCGTCCCTCGAGAAAATGGCGAAAGTGCTTCACTGCTGAATATATTGCCAGCAGCTCTCGATCGAAGGTGCTGTAGCGGCGTTCAAAGCTGCTTGGAAAAGAAGGCCATTGGCTGCCAAACACCTGTGATGAACTTTTATTTATTTTTTTATTGCAGCGCTATTGCAAGACAGCGCTAAGAGCAGCGTCCGATGCGTCAAACATGACAGACGTGGGCGCGTCAAATTCGGGATGAACCAGAACCATCGCGCCTGAAATGGCAACTTTTGGTATCGCTGCTAGTGCGACGTTCCCTCTAGAATGATCAGAGCGAAATCTCTGTGTTGCTCTTTGGGTTCTGCTGAGCGAAGAGAAACGAGACAACACACAATGTTCTGCTAAACATAATTTATTTTTTCTGCCCGATAGGGAAGGCTGAAGGTGCGCTCACCCACTGGATTGTTGGGAGAGTTGATCGGATCCATGTGCTAATGCTTATTATGCTTATTATGTACGCAGAAGTGCTCTAGGCATGTCTCGGGAGCAGTCAAAGCCATTAACCACCAAACCTTTAGAAGAATAGCGGCGTTGTAATGGCCAGTCTACGCAGTCCTGAAACCTGGCTGAGATTTATGAGACGCCTAGTCATTTCTTCGATCACTTTTAGAAGAATTCATTAAAATGTCCATGACAGGCAGGGTAAGTTCCCAGCATGAAGTTAAAAAAAGCACCTGCAACAGAACGTGGGCCGATATGCTTTATAATGAACCGCACGAGCAGTCGATGGGTAAACAAGATTCAACGTCTCACGTGATAGAACCAACTAACTATACTGCTCTCGCTGCAAGCAACGATTAAGGTAGACTCTATTGCAGTGCAATGAACCAGAATGTCTTCTCTGCACATTATTTTGCCCAGTCTGCTTTCAATGGCAGAAATGCTATAAGCGAAGGTTAATAGCTAAAACAGCCTTATGGCCGGTGTTAAAAAAGTAATGAGTGTCCGTGGCAAGAACAAAATGCGGCTTATAGTATCAAATTAAAACGCTCACCTAGCGTGCTGAGCTCTTACAAGGAGGAGGACTTGAGCGCACAGCTGAGCTTACATATGGAATTAGACACTCAGTATTCTGATGTGAAAAACTTTGCATTCAACTCCGAACATTCAACAAAAATTACTTCGCTTGCTGTGTCCTCTCATCTTCGCTAACTACTTAAGCATACTTCCAAATAAATTTTGACCAGAGTAAGAAAAATATCAGGTGACTTGGTTCCGCTTGCAAATTTATTCGCATATTTGAAGTCCAACGTCGGGAAAGAAACCAAATGTGCGCTATAATTTTTGTTAAACAATACGCATTTTAGCGCACTACCAATGTCTGTACCCAGTAACAATTTCATCATAAGGAACGGCGTGAGGAAGCTATAATCTTTGTCCTGTTTTAAATATTAGCATCAGTAATACAACCTTTCCCAGAATCCGTTCCTAAAGCACCGACTGGTCTCATTGTTTGCCTTTTTGCTCGTTCCAAAACGCAAAATCCTTTTCGCCGTTTCTACAATTCGCTGTGGTAAAAATTAAACTTATTGCGCGACGTCAAGGAAACATACATGCTCTCGGAATTGCGAGACATTTCAATAATAATCAAGCTCTCCAGTTCCATTTTATAATAAACCTGCTGAATGCGGACGAGCAGTTGCCGCCGAGTTATTAACGATTTCTCCTGTGCATTCTTGGAGCGAGTATGCCTGCGTTGCGGGAAACTTTGCGATAATTGCCGGAACCCAAGCTTGTCTGGAGTGGTTTGTTTCCATCAAGTTGAATAAAATAAATAAAAGCAGCCTGCAGTCTCTACATCAGAGTTTCGTATTCCAGTATCAGCCGTGTCTCGAATTTCGCCATGCGTGCGCTTTTCTTTCCCATGGCATACGCTCTGCGGGCTTCGTTTCAAATGCAAATAACGGTGCGCATTCTAGAGTATTCCCGAGCGACAAGAAACATGCGTGAAAATTCCGAGCGCATATAATGTTCTCAAAGCTGCGACGCCCCATGACAGATGTAGACACGGAAGAATACTCTAGGGGCCAACCCATATCATTATCTCGCTCCTTCCAGTAAAAACTCACACCGTGATTTTCGATTATGTAGTGATCGGTTAAGGAGACAGCGAAATTTTTTGTTTCTTCACGACCATATAATAATTATAGAACACGCGAGTGCTTTATTCGAACCGTGGCAAGTCGAGGGCAGAATTATACTGCAAAATAAAATGAGGAACAGCTTAATAGCCGTTCGTCATTAGGCGAACGTGCGCACATCGGAAGTATTCTTTTTCAATAACTTCCACAAAGTGCGATATCTTCAACACAAATTGCATACCAAGACGCTCACTACACCAAGCATCGCTTCTTGTCAAAAGTCAACGTTTCTTGAGGATATGGTAGCATGGCATTTTAACTAAATTTTGTGTTTAATAAATTGAGGCAAAAACACCCTAACGTTTAAACTGTTTCAATCACTGAATTTGCACTATAAAAACCATATTCATCGCATAGATAATATTGGGTTGTTCGTTTCTACTGCGAACACAGTAACATGTTACCCTAAGCGACCATCGGTTATCCTGTCTTCGCACTACATGTCCTGCCCATGTCCATTTCTTCTTCTTAATTTCCACTAGAATGTGGGTAATGTCGGCAGAAAGTTAGGCGGGTGGATGAGATTAAGAAGTTCGCAGGGGTGAAGTGGATACAGCTAGCACAGAACCGGATTAAGTGGAGAAATATGCGAGAGGCCTTCGCCCTGCAGTGGGTATAGTCAGGCTGATGAGGATGATGAGGATGATGATGATTATGATGATGATGATAATGATAACATGTGGTTGCCCTTTCCAAAGTAACATTGCGTCCGACGTACCACCACATCATAGAAACTTTACACAGGAACACGGGGATCTGGAGACGATGCTTGGCATGGCCTGCCCCTTCGCTTCAATTTACGGACGCAGTAACGCTTTAAGAGTTCGCTCTCTTTAAAGCGTTACTGCGTCCGTAAATTGAAGCGAAGGGGCAGGCCATGCCAAGCATCGTCTCCAGATCCCCGTGTTCCTGTGTAAAGTTTCTATGATGTGCTGGTACGTCGGACATGTTTTCAATTTACGGACGCAGTAACGCTTTAAAGAGAGCGAATTCCTACTCGTGTGTTCACGCTTAGGGTGGAATGCCCTACGCATAGACTCCGTTCACAACTGGAAAATTTATATGATATAATAATAAGTAAACATGATACAAGCCAACTCTATTGCATTATATACTTTACAAATTTTGATGTCTGGACTTGGTTATACACGAGACATAATTTCTCTTCATTGTAATAAAAGTATAGATTTCTTTTAATCTGAGTACACAATCGATAAAGTTTAGAGAAATTGTTGATCTTGCAGCCCGCATTTCTCACCTCCTGGTAGATATCCTGCGATCATTGCGTGAAACGTGCAGTCAACTACCATTGTAGTGAACTTCCGCTTCAATCTAAAACAACATAGTTGGTTCTTCAGTCCTTTATTGTCGGAGATCCAACTACGCAGACACTAGCTACACCCTTCGTTTCTTGTGTCTATCGGTGTTTACACAGCTACAAAGTGACAGTGCGCTTAGATCCATCGCTTGGGTTCCCTTCTTCGCTTGCGAGCAAAAAGATAGCTAAACAGGAATAAAAAAGGCATGCCAATCAGAGAGGCGTTCCAGTTGTCTACCTTTCACTGGGGAAGAGGCATGAGGGAACTAAAAATGAGAAGAGAAAAGGGGTAATGAACACAGTCACAATTTGCAGCTCATGCCAGTCTGTGTCAGGAAATAAAACTGTGCTTTGTAGGCATTGGAATAAGTCGACTTATGTGGTTAGAGACAGACGATTTTATCCGATGCTGAAGGTACCGGATCAAGGCGATCCACAGCACAACGCAGCGTAACAGCCGCACTTCAACCCTTATTGACAAGGATCACTTCGCTGTAAAAAACAAGCCAGACAAACATCCACAAAAAGTGGAAGCAATGTAACGCGTGTTATGAAGTAATCAGATGATAGAATCAGTAGTCATATGTGAATGAGTGCGACATGTGGTATATAAACAGTATCGCATGTATCATGGTCATGCCTGTCACGTAGTTGAAGTCACCAGTCATGATAAGTCATGATCAAGGAGTAATGAATTAATACGTGGTAAAGGGTTTCTTTGAGTCATAGAAGTCATTAGTCGCAGTCATGACTTGTCAGTCACAAAACGTGTTCAGTCATGGATCCCAAATTGAATCACAAAAGCTCTTAAGCCATGGGTCAGAAATGTCACGTTGCTATGCGAGTCTCACGCGTAATGATCACGTAACAGTCAAGTTGCATGAGAATGTCACGTGGCTGTGTGAGCGCCAAGTGACAGGAACGACGCCATACAGAGAATCCAGCGCTTGGAAATGCACAGCAACAAACGCGCGTCAAGGAAGGCCCCCTCGACAGGAGTGAAGGTGTAACATCCAATCCCACACTGGCAGGAGCACTGCAACGAATGCGCGCCAAGGAAAGAAAATTTCGACCGTGACGCCTCAGCCTTAGCGTTGGTAGCAAAAGCTATACAAAAGGCTCCGTGTACGGTGTGCAGCACCGACGTTCAGGCTTTTGCATTTCTCGAATGCAGTCTGCACTGCTCTAAGTGTTTTTTTTTTCTTGCTGAGTAAGTAGCCGATAAAAAAACCTCCGTAAAACATTACAAGCACAAAATATATCTTTCTAGGTTTTTAATATAGTCAAACATTTAAACGTTGCAGTTGCTTGTTTCAGTAGTGCAGAATTATGTGGAATAAGGCCCATTAACACCAAATGAGGTTTTATAAGTTTTATTTTACTGTTATGCTGATCATGCAATTCCAGCATATATCCTACGTGGTGGCGCAGCACGGACAAATATCTCCGGAAAAGAAGGAACATGTAGCCTCTGAATACACTTCTTCCATAAAATATTGCAAAGAGAATGCTTTGTCTCACCTGTGTTAATAAGCAAATAATAAGTTGAAGTTGTAACTTAAGCATAAATGTTATGCAACGATAATTATATTGGGCTGCGGTCATGCAACTCGCGCTATCATACTCCTTATTAGGGAAACTTCACATGAAAAAGCTCAGCTTGGCCTATTGGCTCGACACTGCTCACGATAATTTATTCATTATCCGTACCAATAACCTACACAAAAGCCGCGTCTTCGACTTCAAAGGTAAGGGACGAAAGTTTTCTCTAAGCTGCTGGTGACAGGCTAGTAATTCCAAGCCTACAGAAAGGGAAAGGAACATGCGATAAAGTATCCTACGCATAGGCAGCTCGTTCCTTTTATTCAGGGAAATAGTAATATTTATATAGTCAATTACAGAGGAAGAAAATTACACGCACAATATTTACGACGCAGATCTCTTGGGAAATATCGCTTTCTTTCAATAGGACAGCTTTGCAATATCAAATTTCGCTTCTTTCCGGAACTCCTTTTGTATCGTCATTGTAGGAAAGATCTGGCGAATATTTATACGTAAGTGCTCTCCGTGATTTGCATATGTCTGAAAAGAAAGCTCGCTGTCATAGCCGCTCACAAAAGGGGAAGAAGGTTTTTTATCGGAAGCAAAAACTTCCATTCCTTAAGCTCATAAAGGCCTCTAGAACCCAAACTGATCTATAGACCATTTTTGAATGAGGAAGTCCTGACCTCCACAGAAACGAACTTTCCTACTAGACGCCGTCAGATGTCATTTATTTTCCTAATTGCGTTGGAAGAGGGAGACAATCAAGCGGTTAGATTTAAGAAGACCCCATTGTTTGAAGCTTGCCTAAAAACCAGTGAATGGGTAAGGATATATAAGCGACCATATTTACTTTATAGTTCATGATTCAGACATTGTATGTAGGTGTCTCTGGCTCAACGTAGCGTAGTTTACCTCGCAAAAGGCGCCTATAATTAGAGATTTGGTTTAATACTCTTAACAAGGCAGTGAGTTCGACCATTATCTTCGGGTCGAATTTTAGACGAAAGTTTGTTTTCTAGAACAAAACGGGCATGGGCAGGGCATGTAGTGCGTAGAGAGGACAACCAATGGTCACCAAGGGTAGAAAATAGGATTCCAAGAGATGGAAAGCGTAGCAGGAGGCGGCAGAAAGTTAGTTGGGCGGACGACGTTAAGAAGTTCGCAGGGGTAAAGTGGGTGCAACCAGCACAGGAGAGCATTGATTGGAGAAACATGGGAGAAGCATTTGCACTGCAGTGGGTATAGTCCGACTGGTGATGAGGGTGATTTTCTGCCAGATTTTACTTGTGCACAAAAATACTGTGTATGTGACCGATCCCTCTTCGCGATCAACGTATGAGACTTCAAGCACCTTTTTTCCGCAGACCTCTTAGAACATCCAACATACTAAAAATGGGCGTTATGTACTTTTCTGGTCATAATGTTAGGTTTAACCGTAGTCATGTCATTCCAGTTCCTTAAACACTCTTTTTTCAGCTGGAGATGAGAACTATTACCTGCGATTAAGGGCCGCATTCAGTCGGAAACTTTTTTTCTGCTGCTACTTAATTCGGAGTCTTTCTAATGTTCTGGTATCGGCAGCTATTACTCGATTGCTTAGCTGAGGTCTTCAAGTATCCGCGGCAAGCAACCGGTCCATTCTCTCAGTGGTGACCATAACTCGTTAGGGGCTTCGCATCAACATCAGTGGTTAACCCGTGGCACAGCGAGTTACGAAGGTCATCGTGCATGCGGTAAATCGCTGCATTATCATCTTCGTAAGCTCTCTCTTTGCTGTTTTCCTACGATACTGCCCTAAAGTTAACTTCGCGCATATTTAAATGATAAGGAAAAAGATTTCAAACGAATCCGTATAGAATACCACTCTTGAAATCTTATGCCGCATCTTTCATGAAACCATTGGTGTAAATTTCAAATACATGCTGCATGCCACCATTTCTCTGTGTGTGGCTGAGAAGCCGAACTTTCTGGCTAAGGCTTCTTCTTTAACCAACTTTCACGTTTCTGCAGTGAAACGTAATGAACATCAGAAATAGTTGATCTGCCAGGAACCGAATCGTATTTTAAGAGCCTTGAGTAATATTGCGAAGTCAACTATCTATTTGACATCAGTTGCCCTAAAATTGATGTTCTCGAAGATCCTGCAACGTTCAAGAAACGTCATAAGGCCCTCCTCTGCGCTAGAGGCTATTTCCATATGCAAATAAGTGTTTACTGACAACCACGCCCCCTCCGTGGTGTCAGCAACGCTAGCTTTAAATGTTCGATTCACGCCGGGTGATGCCATAATATATATAAAGGGCCAAAAGTGCTCAACTGTTCCTGCACTTCCTTTTTTTGCATGGAAGCATGTTCGAGGAAGTCTGTACTGTGAAGTTGAGCCAACTTCGAGCAGAAGTCATAATTCAAAAAGTAGCTGCTAAGTCCATCCTTTCTTAGCTGTTGTGTGCCTCTCTGACGCCGCAAACAGTGACTCATTTGCCACCTCCCTCTTACTTTTGCACTTCGAACTCCGAGTAGGAAGGTTTCCACATATGCTGAAATACGGTTTAATACTCCGATGGTGACATTGTAGAAATAACTGTAAGCTCTCGAATAGCAGTCTTATCGTTAGGTTTCTGCCTCAACAGAGAAAAAATGAAAAGAAATGGGGAAGCCGTTTAGTGAACGTTTCCCCTTTTTCAGCCATGGTAAAAAAAGCCCATAGCATCGTTATTTAAAAAGTTAAAGTAAAATTCATAGCAGTCCCAACTTCCTAAAACGGTTCTGTATAAATCCGGTCAGCAAGCGATATATATTAAATATATTGATGTGTAAGAAAAGCCACCGAATCGCAAAGCGCAATAAGATTAACATTATTTTGGCAATCGGTTCATAGCCGACGTTTTTGTACGCTGTTATTGTTGCACATAACCGAGCACCTCCCTATGTACAGTTAGACGTGACTTAAAACGGAGCGCTCTCTTACGCCGCTAAAACCGATTGATGCTTGATATTTCTCGAAGTAATTTGCACACTAATACCTAGGTTTTCAGTCCAAGAGAAGCTTGCATGTTCTGTATAGCCCTAAATACACATATTGATCTGCTCAAATTAGTGGAACGGAGAAAGCGCCTTGCTATCTGGTGTGTATAGCCCTAATTACCCTAGACGAGATAGGATCGAATTTAAGCTCCATTAAAGACCGTGCTAATGGAAGGCTTCAATCCGGTGGATCGAAGCTTTCCCTCTTGCCATCTTTAACCCTGTGTAACTTCCAATTTTATCGTGCTAATTTCGCTTGTGCAAATCAGAAGTGTAAAAAAAAATGGTTTAACATTTCGACCGGGCGGTGCGTTGAATTCATTACTCGCGAGAACCCAACCAATTGTTTTATCTTTGCGTTTTGCTCTCCCTGTTTCTGGATAAGCTCAATACTTATGCGCCAGAGCACCTTGTATTAATTCAGCGGCTTGATGCCGACAGCAAGAATAGCTGCCCAAACAAGCTGGTAGACATTTGTTGACTTTTTCAAGCTGAATATAACATGGTCGGACGTTTATTTCTCTCCTTACAAGTCCGATTGTTAAGATGGCGCTCTGGTGCTGTAAAGAAAGTACAGTAATATCATTGTGCAAAAGCTGAATCGACCAAAGTTGTGTTTCGAACCTCGTTTCATTATTCATTCCGCAGTGCTTCCCAGAACCGAAATTACATGGTCTCTTGCGACCATCATTTATTTTGTTGATAAGCTCCAGTCATATCTGAGTACCCTTTTTTCATACACTTCGTTTTTTTTTTAGTTTGAAGAAGGGGCAAAATAAAAAGGCATAAATACGGCTTAGCGCGAAGCGAAAGCGTCGTTTTGCTTGATTTTGCTCTGGTTACGCGTAAGACATGGACAGACATGGCTTTCCAGCGAATGAAATGATTTGAAAAGGATTCAAAGATGCCGTCTACTACAAGAGGTGATTGTGATCTGCGGTCAAAGATCAAGGGATGGTACAGCATAGGTGTTATACCATAGGCTATATAGTCAGACTGTGACTTCCGATTCATTGAATGTCAAGAGGCCGGCTAGGTTAATGCTGCCTGATATATGGCGTAGAGAAGTTTTCGCTTCGAAACGAAAGCTTCGAAAAGCAGTTGTTAGAATTCTTCCTACGCAATATCGGGCGTTGAAAAAGTTATTTTAGGGAAATAGGTGGGGCAATAGGGCGGGAGATGCAGCCAGTAGTGGCAGTGTTCACTTTGAGGCTATTAAAAAAATTTGTAAATGGCATGACCAGACGCAACCGCCCCCCCCCCCCCACCCCCCTTCCAAAAAGAAAAAGACAAAAGAAAACATGAAACGCTTTGCGCTTTTGGCAAGCAGAAAAAATACAAAAAATTCAATTTTAAATCACAAATATCGGGTGTGAGAGGAAGATGTCCGCCAAAGGATGGTTTTTAATTTTCCGCGCCCAGGCTGGATTAGCTTCATATGTTAGGAAATAGTAATCGACCGCAAAGGAAATGGTGGCAGTTGCCGTAAGTGAGAATCAGGTGTCCTTGGAGACAGCCGCTTGGAGAACAGCAGAAAGCAGTGTATATTGCTACGGCGTGAAGAAGGATGGAACATTTTATTTCTGTGTCGATTATAGCAAGCTAAATGCTAATACCCATCTCGATGTGTATTCGCTGCCCCACCTCGACGACGCGCTTGATCTTCTTAAGGGAGCCCGCTATTTGTTCACCCAGCTGGATCTGCTCTCGGGATACTGGCTAGTGCCTTTTCATGCCAATGACGCGGAAAAAAACGGCTATTACCCCGCTCGCATGCCTTTCGGTCTCTCCAATGCTCCAGCCTGCTTCCAGCACCTCATGGATCGCGTCTTGGGATATATGAAGTGGACTATGGCGCTGGTCCACTTAGACGACGTCACTCTTTATGCCGCTACGTTTGAAGAGCGCCAGAGACGCTTCATACTTATCCTCAAAGCCCTTACCTCTGCTGGATTTCGCTTGAAACCGAAAATATGTTTATTCGGTGTTGCGCAAGTTACGTACTTTGGTCACGTCGTAAACCGGCATGGCATTCGTCCCGACCCTGAAAAGCTGCGGGCGCTCATGGCTTACGACGCCCCAACCACTACCAGAAAACTCAACTGTTTTCTCGGGCTCGCTTTCTGTTTCCGTTGATTCATCCCGAACGTTGCTAAGCGCAGTGTATATTTGACCGCCCGACTCAAGAAAAATGCTGCTTGGAATTGGACATCGACCCAACAGCGCTGTTTTCCGGACATCAAGAGCGCCCTCCTTCAGCCTCCTACCTTGCCCTATTGCGATCAATCAGCCCCAACTATTTTACATACGGACGTGAGCCAAGAGGGTCTAGGAGCAGTTCTCCTGCATTAAGAGGAGTCTGGTGACCAGAGGGTTCACGCTTATGCCGGCCGCCAACTTTCAGATATTGAACGCCGCCGCCAGTCTTCGGAACTAGAATGTCTCGCCATTGTCTCGGCCGTCGAGAAGTTCCGGCCCTACCTATATGGGCACCACTTTCAAACACCTGAATGCGAAGATTTCCTGAGGTCCCTCAATTTCAGGAGTACGATTTCACCATCGTGCATCACTGCGGCGGTGCTCATCAAGACGCCGACTTTTTTTCTAGCCATCTTTGCGCCATGATAGCCTCTGACTTGCAGACTTCACAAGTCCAAGATGCAGCCATCGCTGCCATAATCCGCTCCCTCAGTTCCAATGAGGGAGGATGGCCTCTCGTACCATGTGGAGCGGTTCTGGGGCCAACCTCCTATCTGGTGTCCTGTGGTTCCGGAAGCGTTACGAACGCAGGTGTTACGCGGCTTACACAACGCTTGTACAGCAGGCCACCTTGGTCGAAAGAAGACTTACTTTCGCGTCTTCGAGCGATTTTAGTTGCATAATATATGCCGTGGCGTCAAGCTTCACGTGACGTCGAGCCAGACGTGCCAGTACAGGAAGCCATCTATGAAAGCGCCCAAAGTAACTTGGCAGCCTCCTCTGCCTCTCCACAGTTCGCTTCTTGAATTGGTTGTGAAAGGAGTGAAAGGGGGTGTCCTTTAACAGGGATAATAGCCCTCCAAGTTTCACAGAGAACGACACAAGAGCACAGCACAGTCTAGGCCTTCACAAGCGAGCTCGAGCAGCGCAGCGGCACTTCGTCGTTCTTCTTCTCGCCTTTTTGATATCCTCGCCTAGTTCATCCTCGTCTTCATAATATCTTCGCAGAGTTCACTACAATTTCCCCCGGAGCGAAGAGGAGCCATCCTGGCGACTTAGGGTGAGGGCGAGAGGAGCGGATCATAGTATGTTTGGAGGCGGCTCACGTGCACAGTTTCGCGGCCGCGATGACGCATGTCCGAAGAGGGAGTGAGTGGCTCCACGATGTAATTCACAGGGGAGGTTTGGCGGACAATGCGATAGGGGCCGTGGTACTCGGTTCGAAATTTTGATGTCAATCCCGGTGGGGTGCCAGGAACCCAGAGCCAAACAAGGGATCCTGTAGGGAAAACGTGTGGCGTCTGATCTTTGTCGTGACGATACTTTTGGCGGCCTTGCGATTCCGATGTTAAACTGCGGGCTAACTGGCGGCATTCTTCCGCATGTTTGACAACGTCTGAAAGGAGAGTCCACTCGGAAGAGTCAGGACGATATGGTAAAATAGTGTCCATCGTGGACGATGCCTCATGCCCATAAAGCAGGAAGAAAGGGCTAAATCCAGCGGTTGACTGCGTGGCGGTATTGTATGCGTACGTCACGAAAGGAAGAACCGCGTCCCAGTTGGTCTGATCAGCGGCAACGTACATTGTGAGCATATCTCCAAGTGCACGATTGAAGCGCTCGGTCAGCCCGTTAGTTTGAGGGTGGTAGGCTGTTGTGGTCCGATGTATGATGCGACATTCGGCCAGTAGAGCTTCAACGACGTTGGAAAGGAAGACGCGTCCTCGGTCACTCAGCAGCTCTCGCGGTGCGCCGTGGCGAAGAACAAAATGATGGAGTAAGAACAGGGCAACTTCACGGGCAGTAGCGGCGGGTAAAGCGCAGGTCTCGGCATACCGGGTGAGGTGGTCGATGCCGACGATAATTCACCGGTTCCCAGAGACCGTGCAGGAAAGTGGTCCGTAAAGGTCAACGCCAACGCGGTCAAAAGGGCGGGCCGGGCATGGAAGTGGTTGTAAGGGGCCAGAAGCACGAGGTGTGGGTGACTTGCGGCGCTGACAGGCGATGCAGGAGCGGACGTATTTGCGAATATAGCCGTACATGCCGCGCCAATAGTAGCGTTGCGAAATTCTCTGGAACGTCTTGACTACACCAGGATGGGCACACTGAGGGTCGGCATGGAAAGAGGCGCAAATTTCTTGTCGTAAATGGCGGGGAATGACGAGAAGCCACCGTCGACCATCAGTCATATAATTGCGGCGGTAGAGAAGACCGTCTCGTAGGGCAAAGTGTGGTGCTTGACGGCGTAAAGTCCGAGAAGGCGCAGCGTTTGGAGAAGTGGACACGATGTCGATAAGAGATGCGAGCCACGGGTCTTTTCGCTGCTCCGCAGGCATATCAGCGATTGTTAGAGACGAGAGGACGGGATCAGCCGCCGAGGAGAAAACAGGTGCGATGGATAGGGGAAAACGAGACAGAGCGTCGGCGTCCATGTGTTTACGGCCAGACCGATATATAACGCGGATGTCAAATTCCTGGAGGCGGAGAGCCCATCGTGCGAGACGGCCGGACGGGTCTTTAAGAGAGGACAGCCAACATAACGCGTGGTGGTCCGTGACGACGTCAAACTGGCGACCATACAGGTAGGGTCGGAATTTCGTTAGTGCCCACACAATGGCCAAACACTCATTTTCCGTAACTGAGTAGTTGCATTCAGCTTTGGAGAGGACGCGACTCGCATACGCGACGACGTATTCTTGAAAGCCATTTTTCCGTTGAGCCAATACCGCTCCGAGGCCAACGCCACTCGCATCAGTATGGACCTCGGTAGGTGCTGTGGGGTCGTAGTGGCGAAGGATTGGTGGCGAAGTTAAAAGACGGCGCAATGCGGTGAACGCTTCGTCGCACTCGACCGACCAGGCAGTTAAGTCACTGTTTCCCCCGAGTAGCTTCGTAAGGGGTGCAATTATAGAAGCGAAATTCCGCACGAAGCGCCGAAAATAGGAGCATAGACCAATGAAGCTTCGAAGTTGCTTGAGCGAAACCGGCTTAGGAAACTCCGCCACTGCGCGCAGCTTGGCCGGATCAGGGCGAACACCTTCCTTAGAGACGATGTGCCCCAAAATGGTCAACTCCCGGGCACCGAAGTGACACTTCTTGAGATTTAGTTGTAGGCCGGCGTCAGTAAGACAAACCAAAACTTGCCGCAAGCGCTCTAGGTGCGTGGCGAAGTCGGTGGAAAAGACAACAATGTCGTCCAGGTAGCAGAGGCAGATGTGCCACTTGAACTTCCGCAAGATGTTATCCATCATCCTCTCGAATGTTGCGGGCGCGTTGCACAAACCGAAGGGCATTACATTAAATTCATAGAGGCCATCCAGGGTCACAAATGCGGTCTTCTCTCTGTCACAGGCGGCCATTGGTACTTGCCAGTAACCGGAACGTAAATCAAGAGACGAAAAGTACTCGGCACCTTGGAGGCAATCAAGAGCGTCGTCTATACGTGGCAGGGGGTAATTGTCCTTGTGGGTAATTTTGTTCAGGCGCCGGTAATCAACACAAAAGCGAACTGAGCCATCTTTCTTCTTTACTAGCACCACTGGTGAAGACCAGGGGCTTTGAGATGGATGGATCACACCACGTTTTAGCATGTCCTCAACTTGCTCATTGATCACGCGACGCTCTGCCGCTGACACACGATAGGGGCGCTGTCGAAAAGGCGCGTTAGAGCCGGTCTGAATGTGATGCGCGACTGTGGAAGTGCGGCCGAGAGGTGTGTGGGCGGCGTCGAACGCGGAGCGAAACGTCTGTAAAAGGGCCACAAGCTGCGTCCGGTAGGTGGAAGGAAGGCGTCATCAATGGCGGTTCGGAAGAAGTCGTCTGGCAACGAATCAGGCGTCGGATCGGACTGCAGAGCATCGATGTAGTTACCACGGTTGGTCTCGGAGGCATCCAGGTCAGAGAGAAGGTGGGCTGGTTCAATAGAACCGGGAGATTCCCCACGCAGTAAAGTAATCGGGCGCGGAGACGGATTGTAGATGAGTAGCTTCGTGAAGCCACCGTGAACATCGAGAACAGCAGACGGCAGCGGCAGGTGCTTGCGGTGGATGAAGGATGCAGACGGCGTAAATAAAACACTAACGTCTGACACAGCAGGACACGAAAGAGGCACAAGGGCACAATCCTCTGGTGCTACGTCGACATCTTCAGCGATGGTGAGCTTTTGAGGACACACTGAACGGTTGTCATCGGGCAGTGCGTCGCACAGTGCAGAAAATTCTACTTCAGCTCGGGCGCAATCGATCACGGCGTTACGTTTAGACAAGAAGTCCCATCCGAGGATCACGTCGTGGGAACAAGATGACAAAACTACGAACTCGACACTGTACAAAATACCTCCAATGACGACACGCGCTTTACATGCTGCTAAAGGTGCAATCCTCTCTTCACTGGCAGTGCGAAGTGACAAACAGTTAAATGACGTCGTAACTTTTCGTAGTCGTCGGCAGAATTGCTCATGAATCACTGACACTGCAGCACCCGTATCGACCAGCGCATATACGGACAGACCATCGATATAAATCATTATAACGTTCGTGGGTGAAATATGAGGCCTTGAGCTTTTCGCAGAGTACGCAGTTCTTGCCTCAGGAACCGCGGAGCTTAGTTTCCCTCGTCAGCAGGTGGTGGTCGACGGCGCATTGTTGAGAGTGACAGGCGACGCGGAGAAGGAGAACGACGGGTTGTATACGAACGGTGTTCTGTGGTATACGCAGGCGGAGACGGAGCAGAACGAAGCAGCTGTGGGGAGTACTCCGAAGACACAGGCCGGGACGCGCAGCCATACGGCGACGGCACCGACGGGCCACGTGTCCAGGGCAACCACAGTAGTAACAAATTGGGCGATTGTCAGAAGTGCGCCACGGGTTGTAATAGCGCGGAGTCGCAGGATGAAGCGGAGCCGTTTGAGGAAGCGGTGCATGGCGTAGGGCAGGCTGCACGGGTGGTAACGGCTCAGGCGGAGGCCGCGCAGCCACTGTCGCGTAGGTCAAAGGGGCTGGGACAGATGGTTGGCTATATTGCAGTGGTGCTCCGACATATGTCAAGGGAGCGACGGCAGGAGCTTCAGGATGCGTGGGAAGTGCTTCTGCGACTTGTTCGCGGATGACTTGCTGCAACTTTGGCGCCAAAGGAGGGGAAGCGTCAGGACGATGGGGAACAAGGGACAGTTGACGGGCAACTTCTTCTCGAACGAACTGTTTGATTTGTTGCAGCAAGTTGGACTGTTCTGCGTCAGATGTTAAAGCTGCAAAAGGCTCCTGGTGTGAGAGCGAAGAACGAGTGATTTGACGGCGCTTGCGTAATTCCTCAAAGTTTTGGCATGCATTGATGACGTCGACCACGGTTGCTGGGTTTCTAGCCAGAAGCATCTGGCACGCGTCATCGTCGATTCCTTGTAAAATATAACCAATCTTGGCATGTTCTGTCATTGAAGCGTCCACGCGCTTGCACAGGTCTACAACATCTTCAATATAACTCGTAAAATTTTCGCCGGGTAGCTGTGCACGGCGGCGCAAGCGTTGCTCAGCGCGCAGCTTGCGCACTGCAGGCCTGCCGAAGATGTCGGAAAAAGTGGTCTTGAAAGCAGACCACGAGGAGATATCGGCCTCGTGGTTGCGGAACCACAGGTTGAAAACGTCCGTTAGGTAGAATATCACGTTATTTAATTTGAGACCGTCGCCCCATTTGTTGTGCGTACTGGCCCGCTCATATGATGACAGCCAATCTTCCACGTTGTGGTCGCCGGTTCCGCTGAGGATAGGAGGGTCCCGTTGGCGCAAAGCTCCAGCGCAGAAGACGGGGGACGAGGAGGCGGTTGGACTAGGAGTGGTAGCATCGGTCATGACTGTTGTCGGGAGTGTGCGGCTTCGAAGCTCCAGGACGGCAGGAAATCCTGACCTCCACCAAGTGAAAGGGGGTGTTTACTGTCCTTTAACAGGGATAATAGCCCTCCAAGTTTCACAGAGAACCACACAAGAGCACAGCACAGTCTAGGCCTTCACAAGCGAGCTCGAGCAGCGCAGCGGCACTTCGTCGTTCTTCTCCTCGTCTTTTTGATATCCTCGCCTAGTTCATCCTCGTCTTCATAATATCTTCGCAGAGTTCACTACAGTTGGATTAGACCATTTGGGCCCATTTCCGAAGATGCACGCCTGAAACAGATACGTCCTCGTTGTAGTCGACCATTTCTCCACGTGGGTGGAGGCATTGCCCGTCCAGGATACATCGGCCACCCATGCCGTCTTGTTTGTGGAGCGTAATCTCGTTTGCCACCATGGACCACCCTGCCGCCTCATAACGGACCGTGGGAGCTCCTTCATGTCATATGAATTTGAGCCAGCTCTCCGCTCTTTTGGTAATAAGCACTCTACAATGTCAATCAACCATACACAGTGGAATGGCCTCGTGGAGCTTGTCGATTGCACCTTCACGGATATACAGCTTCATACACAACAACGTCCCAAACCAACTCGGAGCGCTTTTGTCCTGTAGCAGCTTTTTCCATCAACACTGCGGCGCAGGAAACAATGCATGTGTCCCTTTTTTCAGTTTTGTATGGCCGGAGACCCTCCATTCCGCTCGACATGCATTTGGGGCTGCCTGGTTTTAATGTGTTAGCACCTGACTTCATCCAAGGACTTCGGACCACCCGTCTTGATGCGCAGCGCAACGTCTCCAGAGCTCAAACACGCGCACAAATGGCCAGTGAAGCGGCTGCACCAGTTCCCTCCTTCGGACCCGGCGCCTTGGTTCTCGTTTGTTGCACCATTCGCACGATTCGCCCTGCCGCGAAGCTTCTGCCCAGATACCGTGGCCCGTACCGTGTTATTACTCGCCTTGGCCCCGTGACATACCCTGCCGAAAACCTGCCTGAGCGTCGCCCACGCGGCGTGCACCACGTTTTTCCAGAGCACATTTCCAACGTAGAGCGTTATGTCCCTGGTGCATGCAGTGATCCCGGTTTAACTGTTGGCGCCACGCAGGCCGCATCACAACAACCGCAACAGCCACTGGGTCGTGAAGGCCTGACAGAGCTGTTCCCGGAGCTGTTTCCCAAGTCAACCCACCTAGCACGATGACTTAGTGTGCTTAGAACGGTCTCTCCTATTTAGCGCTGAAATGTTTTTCGGACATTCCCGTCATTCTCATGTATGTGCTAGCCACTCTGTTTCCTCCTAGGTATGTGTGGTCGGAGCCCAATTTAGCGCTTTTCTGACCCCCCTATCCTCCCCATCCCCGTCGGTGGAAGGAACTCGAACGTCAGCTATCATCGAAGCGGCAGCTTTCAGAGCAACGGCAGCATTACGAAAAGTGATGTCAGAGGACTCGGAAGAGCGCCGAAAAGTGCGCAAAGTGAAGCTAGAAGACGTTCGGGCGTCGCGACAGGAAGTAGCACAAGCAAAAGTGCATTATGGATGTAAAATTTTGCAAAATAGAGTCAACAAAGAATTGGCTCCGGCTGAACGTGCGCTGCACACTGTCCAGGACGTACGCGACTGGCTTCGAGAAGACGTAGAGAAGGCTAGGCGGCAAGTGCCGCTTCTCCCCGGAGATGCGAAGTTGATGGAAAAGAGTCTGCTTGGATTGAAGCAGAAACTCGACGGTGAGAGGAACAACGCCAGCATACTGGTCAAAACGGTCCACGCGGTGCAGGCCCCACTGGATGACCTCACAGTCGAGCTGGTCACAGAACACAACGCCTCAGAACGATTCGAGGACGAAGCGGTCGTCCACATGTGCCCGTTTGCATAACCTGGAGAAGCGTCTGTGCACTTGTGTCAGTGTGCAGAGCTCCTAGCGGAGCTGTAAAAAGCGAAGGAAGCTAGAAAGACCACACAGCTCTTGTTTGCGGCTCAACTCAAGGAGCGCCTCGCGAAGGCTGCCAATGTTTTTCTCAAGTTTGAGGAAGGCAATGAAATGAAATTTACCTGCACATTGGGCTCTCCCGCCCCCCTCCCCCTATGAAACGATGACATGGTGTGAAGAATACAAACGAGTGGAAGGAAGAGCGTGCTCAAGAGACCGAGGAAGTCAGTAGTGTGCGAGTGACTATGTTTGCCTTTGTGCCTGCACTTGTTTCCTGAGTGTAATCCTACCCCTTAAAATATATAGCAAAGTGATTATTAATTCCTTTTGGATATTGCCGCTGAAAGAATGCGCGCAGGCGAAGCTACCCATTTATTAGGGCCACGTGACTTTGTTCCTTCTTTTTGCACAAAACTTGCGAAAGAATACCACCCACCTGTAAAGTGTGTGTTACTCACTATAGCATGTCGAGCTTGCATCCAGAGGCGAGAAAGTTATCTGTTTCCTATTAATATTCAGCGAAAAAGCAGTGGTAGAAGCTACATTTTTCTTCATTCACTGAACATAAATGCCACTTAATTTATAAGCTCTCCATGAGATATAAGTATTTTTTTTATAAATTATTTATTTATTTCAAAAAAATTACATACAAATACGAGCCTGCCCAAGCCAACAATGGGCTTGTGGGGCAGGCTCGTATTTGCGCTTATTGAGCGCCGCTATTGCTTATTAACAATGTCCCCAACTGCAGTGATGTCTGCTTCTTTCACTGTGTTTTGAAAAAACACGCTGCTGATCATTTCAAATCTGACTACTATACTAGAAAACAAAATATAGAACTCATATACGCCTGATATAATTAAAACATTTGCTGAAGAGTACAACCACTCAGAATCCAGCGCAGACGTTAGCAATGAACTGGTATAGCCAGATAATGTTTTTTTTTTTCCATTTCATGCTATCGGCTCCTAGATAAATTCTCAAAGCATTGTCATCTTGTATTCCTCCCTTAGAAGGAATACAAGATGGCAGTGGAAGAGTGGTTTTTATACGTCATTCTCTTCCGGCGAAATATTATCTTCCGGCGAAATGTTGGCCAAATGAAGCCACCGCACAAAGAGGTGATGCCAATTGTAAGCCAGTATAGCAACTAAAGCCGAACGCATGGCTCACGTATGCATTTCCTGGATCCCGATCGAACTTTCAGCATCAATTTGGTTGAGAAGAAGATTCCGATGGCTTAATGGCCTCCGCGTATGGACCCACACATCGATGTCTTTATTCTCAAAGTCGAAAAAGAACAGTAAAACCAAATAAGCATAGAAAAGTGATTGCAGATCAGCTCTCGTAACATCAGTAGGACCAGCTCTCTCATGCAAACATTACGTTTGATTATTTCAAACCGAGACTGACGCCCTGGTCTGCGGTTCAGTGACAGATTTCACAGCCGACTGCAGTTTGCTATTTCTTTCTAAATTAAGATGGAACAACCTTAAAGTTTTCTAGGCAACTAGCAGCTGTCCTTTCGAAATTTTTATTGTAGATGAAGCGGAAATATAAAGGAATCCAGTTTAATACTTTCTCCCTTAAACGCCTCCATTTTAAGGGATTTTACTTAAAAGGTAGGAATAATTTCGAAGCTTTCGTGATGTGTTTGATCATATGCGGCATTCTCGTTTATAACTGAACCGAGGAATAGAAATAAATAAATGGGAGTTACGCTCCGCAACGTTTTGAGCTACTTAAGTGCCTTTTAACGACCGCTTGCTTACACGAACTCTTTACTTAACCAGCATCCAAGAGACTGATGTATCCCAGATAATAAATTTACGTACCGCACTTTTCATAGTAAAAATGAATGCCGTACATAAACTTTTCTCCAAGTTCATTATGCATTCAGAGTATATTGACGGCCAAGGCACAAGCTGCTATTAGCTGCTTGAGTAATTCGACAAATAAAGATTGACTGATGCTTTCTCGTCGAATATTAGCAGCTGTGCTCTTCTCGTTCGCATCAAGTTTAAAGACCGGCAAAGCATCGTAACTCAACGAAACTTGTTTCATTAAAAGAAAAGGAAACGGAAAGCCGTTGTCAAACGCAACTTTCGAGTAGAACATCGAACTCCTGCCTCACATAAACGACCAAAGAAGAAGAATAAAAAGATACTGACTCTTTCACATTTTCTCTCCGAATTGTGGTTGGAGGGCGGACTCTATAATTATAATTTTACTTCTGCAGATTTATCGCTCTCTAGTGCACGCTTCCTTAGAATATGAGTCCACAGTGAATAGTTAAGCAAGACTGTCATATTTGGAGCGACTAGCCGCAGTACATAACTCAGATCTGCATATTCCAAATTGTGGAACGCCCATCCATAATGCATTTTAGTATAAATAATGAAACGCAGTTTAATGGGAGAATAATCGCGTTTGCATTGGTTGTTGTTCACAAAAATCTATTTGCGCCTAACACGTCTGTTTTGCATCATATTTAGTGTCCATCCAGAACACTACCTAAAAGCATAACTCTAGCAATCCCTCCGGTGCTCCTCACCTAGAAGACAATTTCCAAGAATTAGGTTTATTGGATGCAATTTCTAATATAACCTTGAAACCCTACCTTTCTCTTTATCTTATACACAACATGATGTTAACACATAATAAAAAAGTAACGAGGCACAAATATCTATTGTCAGAACTTGCCGACTGAATAAAAATTGGCAGAGTTGTAGGGATGTTTAAACAGTGATTTTAAGACAGCATTATTTTTCTACAACGCATTTATACAAGTGTGACGGAGCAAAACATTTATGCCGCTTCCCTTCAGGAGGTTCCGTCTTTTCTGTTGCTGATGGAAATAACAAGACGTTTATATATATTTTTTTTTATCCACAGTGGCTTCCTCGGCGTAACCACAGCTCTGCAGATATTAAATAGCTTTCACCCTATAACCACACATTTACCTGTCACTTGCATAGTAAGCCAGTAATATTTACTGTGTTTGGGTCTTTCAAATTCAAACTACATCAACAGTCAGCACTTATCGCTTTAGATAACGTTTTGTTCTTTTAGTGGAGGCTATTCTTGTAATAAAAATAGCGCCTCATTACTCAATGCAGGGCGCTATAAGAAGACAGCTGGTACAAGCTGAGCTAAGAAAACACAGAGAGGCCCTACGTGGTTTGTGAATGGTTCCCTTATAAAGGCAGTTCTGTTAAAACAGTTTACTTATATTAAGGGCTTAAAAGATAGCGAAATGTCTAAAGTTCATCGCCCGATTTCGTTTGGAGGGCTATGTACGAGGTTAGTAAGCGTCAATATTAGGTCCCATTATCTCAGTCATTGCTTCTTCATTTTCTGTAAATCTCGCTCCGCTGAAATGTTCGTAACTTCGACTGTGCATCGTACAAGTTCTTGTCTTAAACAGAATCCCTGCCCCCTTATACAATACATTTCTGTAAAGCCAAATATACATTCAGTAATTAGTGGTGAGTTGAAGCAATGTGGTGAAAATATATTCTACGCCTCCAATTAAATTATAATAATTGATTAGTAGCTCGACTAAGTAATAGCTTTGCGAAGATGCATGTCCCTTTTTAATAACACTCATAGACAATGTATGCATGTTAGCTACTCTGACAACTGTTCAACTGTCTCAAGCACACGTACTCTAATGGATATCAGCCCAGCGCCTGTGATTAATATGCTATCATATTTGTTATTACTCTGCTAAAACACACATTGCATACCTTGAAATATGCATTTTGTCAAGGCTGTTCAGTGGATAAGGCACCAGGTTGCTTATCCAGTGGACGCTGCATCGGTCCCAGCCACAGCGACCACGTTTCGAAAGAGATGAAAAGCATGGCGCCGTTCTATTGTGCGACCTAAGTGCACGTTAAGGAATCCTGCCTGGTAGAGATTGTACCAAACCCTCCAGTTCAGCGTCCCTCAAAACTTCAGTTGATTTGGAGCTTTACCCGGGTAAGTGAAAGTGCTACCTGACACTTAGAACATAACGTGGCTCTTCATGTAAAGTGGTTACGGGTATTTTTTTGCCAATGATTCAAAACTAAGGGTGACGTGGAAATCTCTGTGTTCCCTTTAAAAAATCAAAACGGTAATGCCAGTTGAGTTAAGGTTTTTAACGCTACCAAAGAGGACACGGAGTCACTAGAACGAAAAATAAAAATCAAAGGGCCCTTGTAGATGACAGCAACAAGAAATGAGCGAAGCTGCAAGTTGTTAAACGATGAAATTGAGAACAGTCAGATATACATATAGCCTGTTTTCCTGATATCTTTCCTGATATCTTTCCAAGGAATGCGAAAGTATTACCCAGGCGGCACAAAGAGAAATTTCACTATAACAGCTGCGAGCCGTAAATTCCTGCACGTGGGAGTTTCAACTCGCTTGTCCGCTGATAGCGAAAAGCGCCACGTCCCATATTCACAACGCGCTCACAAATGGAAATTCTCTTTCGAGCGAGGCAATTACTATACGGAGCTCCATGCGTTCCAAACAACATTCTTGAAATCCCTAAGGACACGCAATAAAGAAAAATACTGGCAATCAGGAAGAATACTGAAAATAGCAAAAGAAAAATTCCTAGGACAATTCAGTGTCGTTTTTAAAGGTATGACACGAACACCGTTACTAGGCTACCAGCTTCCGGGCTCCTCTTGCAAATCATCATTGCGTACATGCACTTTTCTGGTCGCAAAATAAGTAGCCTTTCAATCTGTGTCTTTATCCTCGAACAATATTCATTGCAAACAGGCGTAAAAAACATCATTATCTGAAATATTCCCCGACAAAGACATAAAGCACCGCTTCATCAAACCGTACGAACTTGCCTGCGTGTAATATTGTAACCCACGCTAACCGTGTCAGCTCTGGAGGGAGAAGAAGACGAAGTTCTGCGGAGTGCGCGTGGTTCTGGGACGCCGCTGCTTTTGCCTGGTAAAGCGCCTGCTCTCTGCCTCCTGTGCCTCAACCCCGTCCTTTGACTCTGTCCTTCTGGACTGCCGTCCGGGTAACGAGAGAACCCGTGACATTCTGGTGGAGACGCAGGGTAAATGCATCACAGCCCCTCAAAACCCGCTACTCTGAGTTCGCCCCCAAGTCTCAGCCGCCGCCCCTTCGACGAGGAGGCCGAGATACGTGCCAGTCGGCGACTTCAAGGGCTCGCCCCTGAATTTGGTCTGTTGCCGAACTCAGGCTCTTCACTACTTACAATGGCCCGGAGTACCACGACCCAATGTCAACAGACGGACTCGTTTCTTGCACCGTCCGTGGTGTACCTACCGATGGCTCCTCGAGCGGCTGCCACGTTTCATGGCGATGCCTCCGAAGATGTGGAGGATTGGCTGGAGCAGTACGAACGTGTGGCCCGCCACAATGGCTGGAATGCCGAAAACTGTCTTCAGAATTTGTATTTCTGCCTGGACAGTACGGCTCGGCACTGGTTCGAAAACCACGAGGCCTCCCTTACATCCTGGGACATCTGTAAGGAAGAGCTGCGACGGACGTTCGCCAATCAGTATCGGCGACAGCGAGCAGAAGACCTTCTGCAAACGAGAGTACAACGACCCGACGAAACTGTAACGAGTTTTGTTCAAGAGGTCCTACGACTTAGCTCCCGTGCCGACCCCCGTGCCACCGAGGAAAAAAAGGTGCGTGCATTTATGCGGGGCGTCAAGAGTGACATTTTCGGCGGGCTTATTCGTGATCCGCCGACTACAGTGGCACAATTTGTAAATGAGGCGACGAACATCGAGCGAGCCTTGGTTACGCGAGCGGACCATTATCGTCGCCTTGCTGGAGGTCCCAGCGTTTCCAACCTTTCAGCTGCTCGCTTTCCTGTCGGTTCCCTCGACACCGCAAACCTACGCGAGATCATCCGCGAAGTTGTACGCGAGGAAATACGGCAGCTGCTTCCACCTGCTGATGGTACGGCATCCTGCGCCCTCACGGATGCTGTCCGCGAAGAAGTACAACGTGCCCTTTATCCACAGTGCTCCGCTGCTTCTTCACCTACTCAGCCCATTGAGACGTACGCGTCCGTTGCTAGTCGCCCGCCGCCGCAGCAGCCACCACCGCCGCCTGCTCGCCGTCAGTACTTGCCTGCACAACCCCGTGTCCCTGTGTACGATCTTCGTCCGCAGCAGCAATGGATGAGCAAGGCTGACGCGTGGAGGACAACCGACCAACGCCCACTATGCTTCCACTGCGGAGAAGCAGGCCACGTCTACCGTCGCTGCCCTTACCGCGAGCTTGGTCTTCGTGGTTTCCAGCGGAATGCTCCCCGCCCGGAGTTCGGCGAGCAACCCCGCGACATCGCGGACTATCTGCGCCGTTCACCACCACCCGACCGGTCTTCACGTCGCGACCTTCGCTCGACACCATCCCGCCGGTACGATTCTCCCCTTCGCAGCAATCGACGGCAAAGCCTGTCCCCTCATCGGGAAAACTAAGCCCGGCGACGTCTGGAGGTGACGTTGCCGAACCCGTTCCTGTTAAAGAGCCTCCACGTTTTTCGCCCCGCTCCCCCACGCGAACCGACGATCAACCCGACGACCTTCCCGACGAACTTCGCGCCGAACTTCTCGCCGAACTTCCCGCCGAGCTTTCCGACGAGCTTTCTGACCAACTTCACGACGAACTCCCCGACGGAGCTTCCGACGACCGTCGCGCCACAGTGTACAATAACCTCGATGTTGTGATCGACGGATACGACGTGACAGCACTCGTTGACACAGGTGCAGACTATTCTGTTATGAGTGGGGAGCTATGCCGCCAACTTCGCAAAGTAACGACGCAGTGGGATGGCCCCGATATCAGAACCGCTGGAGGCCACCTCGTGAGCCCAATCGGCAGATGCACTGCTCGTATTGAGATTAACGGTCTCAGGTGCCCGGTTACCTTTGTTGTACTATCGAAATGTTCCAGAGTCATTATTCTCGGCATGGATTTTTTGAGTGATTGCAGCGCTGTAATCGACTTTACCGACCGCCGCCTCACGCTTAGTCAACCTCGATATACCTCGGCGCAAACAAAGCCCCAAGTTTGCACGGCACGCGTCTTGGCGGAGCACGTAACCATACCGCCCCAGTCTAGCGTATTTCTCCCTGTCACGTCCGACCACGTTGCTTCTGGCGAAGTTCTGCTGGAAGGAAGTGATCAACTGCTCCTTGAACGGGGTCTTGGTGTTGCTCGAGGTATCGCGCAGCTGGATACTGGCTGCGTATACGTCCTAGTCACCAACTTTTGTGGCACTCCACAGCGCCTTACGAAAGGCACGGCTCTCGGTACCATGGAGAGCATTACCGCCCCTATTCAAGTTGTTGCCCTGTCGGAAGGTGCTTGCTCATCCTCTTCGCAGCAGAACAATGCACCTTTGGGTGTAAGCATTGCACCCAATCTGTCTGTGAGCGAGAGGGCCGAATTGATAGCGCTGCTTGCAGAATTCCAAGACTGCTTCTCTACGTCATCCGGAGTTCGCCAGACGACCATTGCCAAACACAGAATAATTACCGATGACGCTGCTCACCCTGTTCGTCAGTCGCCTTACCGAGTTTCTTTCAAAGAACGTGAAATTATTCAGAACCAAGTGCGAGAAATGCTGGCCGACGATATAATCCAACCCTCGCACAGCCCATGGACAGCTCCAGTGGTACTAGTAAAGAAAAAGGATGGCACTCTTCGATTCTGTGTTGACTATCGCCGTCTCAACAACGTCACCAAGAAGGATGCTTATCCCCTTCCTCGCATTGATGACGCACTTGATCATCTACGACATGCCCGTTACTTTTCATCCATAGATCTGAAAAGTGGTTACTGGCAAATCGAAGTTGATGAGCGCGACCGAGAGAAGACTGCTTTTATCACCCCGGATGGTCTATATGAGTTTAAAGTGATGCCGTTCGGCCTCTGTACCGCCCCAGCAACCTTTCAGCGCGTTATGGACACCGTCTTGGCCGGACTGAAGTGGCAAACTTGTCTGGTCTACCTTGACGATGTTGTAATCTTCTCAAGCACGTTCTCCGATCATCTTCTTCGCCTGAGAGCAGTACTACAAGCTATAAGAAGCGCAGGCCTCACTCTGAAGCCAACAAAGTGCAAGTTTGCCTACGATGACTTAAAATTTCTTGGCCACGTCGTCAGCAGCGCGGGTGTTTGTCCAGATCCCGATAAAACAGCCGCCGTCACCTCCTTTCCTACACCATCGGACAAGAACGCTGTACGGAGGTTTCTGGGCCTCTGTGCTTACTATAGGCGCTTTGTTCCCAATTTTTCTCATGTCGCTGCACCACTTACTCATCTCACGAAGGAGAACGTCGCCTTCCAGTGGTCAGATGAACAGCAGCGTGCATTCGACCGCCTTAAACAAAGCTTACAGACCTCCCCTGTACTCGGGCACTTTGACCAGGACGCCGAGACTGAAGTTCATACAGACGCCAGCAACAAGGGCCTCGGAGCCGTACTCATTCAAAAACAGAACGGGACCGAGCGTGTAATCGCTTACGCAAGTCGAGCATTATCGAAGGCGGAGACTAACTACTCGACCACTGAAAAAGAATGCCTCGCGGTAGTTTGGGCGATTAATAAGTTCAGACCCTACTTGTACGGACGCCCATTTCAGGTGGTTACCGACCATCACTCTCTATGTTGGCTCAGCACTCTGAGAGACCCTTCAGGGCGACTTGCACGGTGGGCCCTTCGGTTGCAAGAATTCGATGTTACAATAGTTTATAAGTCCGGTCGCAGGCACACAGATGCTGACTGCCTCTCGAGAGCCCCTATAGAATCAGCATCTGACGGTAAAGACGACGAGTATGAAGATGCTTTTATAGGTACCATAAGCACGGTCGATATGGCAGCACGGCAGCGACACGACACTGAACTCCGTGAAGTAATCGCCCATCTGGAAGGTCAAGAAGGCACCATTCCACGCGTCTTCTTGCGCGTTCTACCCGCATTACGTCTTCGCAACAATGTGCTATACAAAAGAGCTTCGCAGCGAGTGCGAGGTCTTGGCTACTGGTTATTCCGGCTGACCTACGTAATGAAATTATGGACGCCTGTCATGACGACCCAACTTCCGGGCATTTGGGATACAGCCGAACACTCGCACGAATTCGTTCCAAGTATTACTGGCCTCAACTTGCTAAGACTGTTCGTCACTATACCAGGACCTGCCGCGAATGTCAAAGACGTAAGACTCCGCCCGTACAACCCGCAGGACATCTTCACCCTATTCCGCCGCCTATGACTCCGTTCCAGCAGGTAGGCATGGACCTGCTAGGACCTTTCCCTACGTCCAACTCGGGACGCCGCTGGATTGCTGTTGCTACGGATTACCTCACACGGTATGCTGAATCGCGAGCTTTACCTTCTGCAACAGCGGCTGATGTAGCGAAGTTTTTCGTCGAGTCCATCGTCCTGCGTCACGGTGCTCCCGAAGTCTTGATCACAGATCGCGGTGCCGCGTTCGTGTCCCAGCTAATGGCGGAGATCTTGCGTTTAAGCAACACGCACCACCGGAAAACTAGCTCATACCACCCCAAAACGAATGGGCTCACAGAGCGCCTTAATAAGACTATGGCCGACATGATATCTATGTATGTGGACGTCGAGCACCGTACATGGGACGATATTCTTCCCTACGTAACGTTCGCTTATAACACCGCAACTCAGGAAACAACCGGATTTTCGCCGTTCCGCCTGGTGCACGGCCGAGAGGTGACTACCATGCTTGACGCCATGCTTCCCCATGAGCCGGAGGCCTACTCTTACGACGATGTCCAACTGATATCCCAGCACGCAGAAGAAGCCCGACAGTTGGCACGCCTACGCATCCAAGACCGCCAGCACGTCGATGCACGCAGGTACAACCTCCGGCATCGTGAAGTTCATTTTGCACCTGGTGATAAAGTGTGGGTGTGGACTCCCGTTCGCCGTCGCGGTCTCAGCGAGAAGCTGCTAAAACGTTACTTTGGCCCATACGAGGTCGTTCGCCGTATAAGCGACGTAAATTACGAGGTGATTCCGATTGTTCCAAGCACATCTCGTCGGCCCCCTCATCCTGAAGTGGTGCATGTGGTTCGCCTCAAAACTTACTGTGAACGCTAGAACCACGTATTCTGACTCTGAGCTCTGCTCGATTTAACGTTTCAGTTACGCTGGAGCGCGCATCGGGACGATGCGCCTTCCAGGGGGAGGAGTAGTGTAACCCGCGCTAACCGTGTCAGCTCTGGAGGAAGAAGAAGACGAAGTTCTGCGGAGTGCGCGTGGTTCTGGGACGCCGCTGCTTTTGCCTGGTAAAGCGCCTGCTCTCTGCCTCCTGTGCCTCAACCCCGTCCTTTAACTCTGTCCTTCTGGACTGCCGTCCGGGTAACGAGAGAACCCGTGACAATATGGGCAGCGTGTCAAACTCAAGATTCAAAAGTTCTGAACGGCTCGATTAGATGGCACCCTCCCACCAGAAAGGCGCAGCTCTGCTGGCACCGCCTACCTTAATTCGCGGCTATGTCGTGTATTGTCGTCGCGGAATCCGACGACCAATCATTGCAAAGTCATGTCCTCTGCCAGTTACAACCGTGCCCGTGATTTATCAGTGAACACGTAGACGCCGACAACGCCGCGCGTTATTTTTTAAATAACACCTTTCAACGTCATCACTTCAAAACGGAGGAACTGCGGAAGGACGTCTTCACAAATCTGCATTCAAAGCTAGAAGAGCATACGAGCATTCTTGCTGCCTTATTTGTGCATCGATGTATTTCAAATCGAAAGCTTTACTACGTCTTTCCGTGGCTGGGAAGGCCGCAGTAAAGATGTAACAGTGTTTCAAAGGCTCTGAAAGGGGAAGCTGTGGTAAGCGAGAAAACATTAACATTTCTTGGGAAGAATTCGTAAGTTTAGAAGGATAAAAATAGAAGGATGGAAACACTGTGCTCTGCTTTGAACTTATTCCTGTCATGATGATATCCATTATATTATACCTTAGGCGCTGGCTGTCGTATGCATACAAAGCTTCTTTCAGTGAATGATGAACAGCAATTTTTTAACCCACTTTAGAATAATTTCACATTTGTTCTTCAAGTGAGCTTCCAACTAAAAATAAGCTAAACGGCTGAGACACCTGCACGCAAGACAGTGACGATACAGCCACCTTCGTTTTCCTGCTGTCCAGGCATTTGTTTTACCTCGCATCTATTTGACAACGATAGGACATTCTCGGAATTTGTTTGCAAGTGATTATCCTTTCAAATAATCCACTATTGTTTGTTCGATTGTGCTTGCTTCTGAAGTATTAATTTACAGGGAACACAAATTTACAAGGAACACAGCTGAAAACAACAGTTGATATGTCAGTTAGGCTAATCAGAAGAATCGCCAATCATAGGACAGGAGTCAAAGAAAAAGACCTTTGTAGGATAGTTAGGCATTTGTCCTGAGCAGAATGGCGTATGCACTGCCATACTTAAAGCTAGATGCTGCAGAGAAAGGCAAAGCCGAGGCAATAATTAGGCAAGCATACAAAGCAGCCTTGGGGCTGCCGAAATACCCATCGACAGAAAGACTCATCAGACTGGGAATACATCTGACTGGAAATACATAACAAACTAGAGGAGCTCAAGGAGGCTCACCTCACAATGCAAAAAGAACGGCGTAAGCGCACCAAGGCAGGCAGAGCCATACTAGAGCACCTGGGTATAGGCGTGGAACTTCCACCCGAGGATACAAAAACACAGCTACCAAAACTCCTTTGGAAGCGATTGATGATCAAACCGCTACCAAATAATATGCACCTTTCCCACCACGAAGGAAGGAGGAAAGCTAGGGCAATAGCTCTATACGAAAAATACGCAACGAGCGATGGAGCTGTCTATGTTGACGCGGCAGAATACACATCAAGTAGAGCGTTTGCACTGGCCGTGGTGGACGTACACGGGTGGCGTTTGACATCAGTGTTATCAGTGTTAGTAGTGACAAAACCTTCGGAAAAAGCAGAAAAGACAGCTGTGGCACTAGCCATAGCTAGCACCGATGCGTATACAATCTTCTCCGATTTTAAATTTGCAGTGTGTAGCTTTGCGGGGGGCAGAATATCAACTGCAGCACAGCAGATACTGAAACTCACCAGGCGACCATAAAAAGAAATTGAGGTGATATGGGTGCAGGCTCTCTTGGGGAATCCGGGAAGTGAGGCGGTCTACAACATAGCTCGGGGTTTCGTCAGCCGAGTAGGTGGGTCCTCCGTATCCATGGGTTATTCCAAGAAGGGGCTGTCATCTTTTCACTATATCACGTGTCATTACATATTTTAACGGCCGAATCTTTCCACCACCTGACAAAACGTAGATAAGGTACAGGAGACCGCTTGAAGGAGATTCCAGACGAGATCCTTTCTTAAACCTTATCTATTAGCAAAACATTTACCCGGATGACTTTAACCCCTCGGGCAGGTTCTATAGCGAAACAGCCAAGTATGATGACATGCTATGGCATTGTAAAGAAGTACCTCCACTGGAGGATATAGAACTCATTTCTTCTTTTGAGCGATAGGAGGCCGTTCTGGTGAGCTCGGGCCTGGGTATTCAAACTTTGGCCACCGAGTCGGCCGCTAAGGTCGCCGCCAGCCATGGACTGGAGGCCATCTAGAGAGGACCATCTGCATCTGCATTTTGACAAAATAAATGTTTTCCATTCCAAATCCCAGCCTTAACTTTGCACATTAGCCACTACGTCAGGTGTTCCTCCCTTGCAGTCAGCAGTCCAACATATTGCAGTCATCTTGTTCTCGGTGTCTCCATCCGTAAGCCTGTCCATAAAAGGCGGCGAAGGTCTACAAAATATGATCCACGCGCCATGGTTTCAGGTGGAAAAATGAAAAAAGCAAAAACACCTCCCATACCACTTGTGCTGGTGAGGATAATGAGATGGAGGTACGATGGCTGCCAGGGAAAGAACCCAGAGTGCGGCGCATGGCTACCGCTGCAGGATGATGTCCGGATGCGGACGAAGAAATATGCAACCTAAGAGTTGTACCACGAAGAACCATTTGGTGGCTACCATGGTAGGTGTAGGGATGCAGCTAGCACAGAACCGGGCTAATTGGAGAAATATGGGAGAGGCCTTCGCCCTGCAGTGGCTATATTTAGGCTGATGATGACGATGTACGTAGGTGCATTTTTGTCCGAAAATTCTAACTATGTTTCGCTGGCAGCTCTAAGCGATTACAAAGCTCCCGTAAGGCTTTTCGCGAAGTAATAAACATTAATTGAGCAAATCAATAACCGTGCGTCCACAATACTTAATGCAACTTGTAAAGGCCCCGTATCCCTGAAAATCCGCGTTTTCGGTGTTTGAACGAAACATCGCGAGCACTTGTCCGGCAGACTTAAGATACTTGGCAGGTGAAATCACCGGTCACTGGTTGGTCGTTTAGTGTTTTGATGTCACTAGAATGCAATACATGGCTGAGATGGCAGGAGCAACAGACAAAGTGAGCTCTGGAAAGGACGGGAGGCTGGGTTAAAAACGCAGCTTAACTGCACCCCTGGATTGCAAGACAGACATGTTACCCTTTGGCAGTATAGGCAGGCACATTTATAGGGCTTATTAGGAGAGGGGGTTCTATGTCTGTTTAGGATGTCTCACATAATGTGGTAGCTTGCGTCTTATGCTAATAATCCTAACTGAGGCAATACAGGGACATATTGAACGGTTCGTGATAAAGCGAGTAGCGAAGTGCATGTATGTAGAGTCGTCAGCAGGCCTGTCTGGAGCGCTCTAACGCCGGCCTGTAGCACAAAGAAAGTGAATTTTTCACAGGGCACCCTACTATAGAGGCAATTAAAGTGCTTGACCAATAACGTGTATCCATACTATTTGCCCGGACAACTGCACTGTACCGGTCATGGAGCAGTTGAGCCAAGTTTTCAGTTTCCTTCCTTTGCTGCACACCACGGCAGCTCACTAAGCAGGCATGCTGCGACTGTATACGCAGGAGGATACAGGGCTGAACAGGAGGGGCAAACTTTATCCGGCCATTTGTGGCGAAAGTAACACTACGAGAGCCAAAGCGAAATTTCGGGTGACCGGAGCTACATCGTGAAGAGGCGTATATAGCTACGAGGAAAAGAAGAAGAAAAAGAAGGCGACGGCGAAAAAGAAGACGAAGAAGATGAAGAGGAAGAACAACGCTCCGTCAACCTCAGATAATGCTTTCACTCCACATTTGGTTCAGCAGCGTCTAACCTTTCTTATTTGTTTTTCTTTGTTATAGTTAGGCAACTGGCGCCCCGGGCGGCATTCATAGGAGGGCTTGCGGTGCGGCGATCTCGAGGACGCAGTCTGCGCTATTCTCTTGCTTTTGTCGTAAATGCGACCTATAATATATTTCAAGCTGTAAGCTGAGAGATATGACATGGGCATACTAAGGGGAGGATTTCCCTTGCGTTTCCATATAACATCGTCAATACTTTCGGTTATATTTTTGTCGTGTATTTGGAAAATAGGATTACCGTCACCTTCATCCCAGTCGGAAAAACCTAGATAAAATTTTCGATTGTTACGACAGAATTTCTGCTTGGTTTTTAACAGCAAATCTGCTGTCACAACATAACTCACTACAGAACAGGAGAACAAAAATCTTCTACAAAACTCTGCAGAAATACAGAAAAATGTGACCTTTACAACAAAACTACAGAATATTTTGACATATTTTTGACTCGGTTTTGTGTTTTTTTCGACTGGGATTAATTAGCCGCATTCGATAAGGGCGCGTAAAAGTTTTGTCTGAGCTTTTCTAAGACCTGTGGCGCGTTCTCTGGGAATATCTGGATGTTTATATGCCTCTGAGATTTTCCTGCCTATATTAGTGACCTCGCACGTGATGGGTGTCTCTTCCGGCGGCTCCTTCGGGTAGGCGGCCTGATTGGTTGTCGCTCGGGTATATTTTGTAGCAGCGGGCGGGAGACATTGCCACCTTCACGTCATACACTCAAGGCGAAGCTCAAGTGGCCAATTATTTGTTTTCTGTTGTATGTCACACGTCTTACAACTTCGACACGTTTGATGAATCAAGGTGCATATTTGAGCTCAGCCTCATTTTAGGTCGCATTGTCGGCGTGGTTTCCGCAGGTGCTTTCCATCAGATTGCTGCGAATAAAGGCTCAATGTATCTGATATAATCGCACGCATCAAAATCATCTGAAATTTGACGCAATCAAACTAACACACAGTTAGGATATCTCATAGATTTCCTCAGTTTATTGCATAATCAGCGCATGTGAAGAGCGACCAAGACCCCGTCGCTCTTCACCTATATACATTTTTAGACTTGCTCGTTCTATTTAAAACGTTGGTAGGTGATGCCAGTATTTCTCTTTTTTTTTTTGCGGTGTTGTCCTCAAGTCCTCAAGTCCTCGTGACAATTTTGTGATTCCTTTATTCACTAAACTTAGAGCTAGCAACGTTATCTGCAAGGAAAGCGTTTTTCTGTCGAATTCATTATTGGTATCTGCCTCAAGTTTCTACTACAGGTTATTCAATCAAATATTGGAAGAATCTAATTAACACCGGACAATGCGTGGATCAAAACTTCTGAATATCAAGGATTCTCTGATGTCCAACTTCTTTCTTTCAGTGTAAAAATTAAAAACAATTACCGCACAAATTATATTATCATCATTGACAGACATGCTCTTAGTGGCAAAAATTTCAAAAAAGTTTGATCGGTGCTGCATGTTAGCCTCCTGGCCTCTTTTGATATTAGAATAGCATCTCAATGTCAGCTTCGTGTCATCTGTGAGCTGACCCTCCTCAGCCTGCCGCTTCTTCTGACACTCCCCAAGACACTCATTTATGCCTTGTTGCATACACGGACATCCTCCAGCATTATCGGCTCGAACGGTGTCTATACCCCTCTGCACACCGGGAACTATCCCGGCGCGAGGCCGCCCATTGGCGCAAAATACAAACAGGAACCTTTCCAAACCCCCATGGCTATATAGCAAAATTTTCCCAAATCTTATTGCACCTAGCTGCAAACACTGCTCACAACCGGTCACGTTCATTCACATGGTATGGGCATGCACACGACACAACACAGACAATTCAGCTTCAGTGGATGCGTGGGAGTCCATCCTGCGTACCACCTATCTCGCCCAACAGCGCCAGCTCATTTTGCGCGCATTGGAGGCCGCAGAGTCCCAAGGGATCCCTGCTGACCTCCTCTAAGCAGTGCAACCAGTCTTTCGGCTGGTTCCCCTTCTGGTGTAAATAAAAAGATTATAATCATCATCATCATCATCATCGGAACCTAGTGGATATTGTTTTCTTTCAATTTTTTTTTCGTCCGACGCACCACTACGACGTGCTTAACTGAAAGAACCTGTGCTTTCTAGAGAAATCACAGGCGTGCCTCGGGTATTCTTAGAGTAATTTTTTGCGGGATCCAGACGCGAACCCTGCAATTTATGGCGAGAAACCACCCCTCCGCTTTAATGGCTTAAACTTGGAATATATGGCCCCACTAAAGACCGACACAGAACAGACAGTGATTATTTGCTCGACGCTTCTGCTAGCCTGGATAAGAGCGCAGGCCGAACATTAGCTGTTGTTGGTTGCCGTGCTTACTCTTAAGCGATAACATATGCGTGCACCGAAGAACGGGGACTTTCACAGAATCTCCTCGGAATTAGCAGCTTCCTTTTTGTGCTTGTTCGTTTCCGCCCACTACAAATTATGAGTAAGGCAAACTGCCTGTTTATCGAACGGTGAGCATGTCAGCAGCTGTGTTTGCTAGAGGCTGTGTTAGCGCCTTGTGTATACAGCCCTAATTTAAAAAAAAAAACGTTCTTTGCAGAGAACTCGTTTCCGACCTTGGTTACCTCGCCCTTCTATATTACTTCCCGGTTTTCCTCGTTCTATGCGGAATTATCTTCTTGTTTTATCTTTTTTTTTTCTTATTGGGACATATCTCCTGCTATACATCGATGGTGCTTGTGTGGGCCGCTCTAAATCATCAGCCATGAAGGAGTGGAAGAAAGCTAATATATGCTAAGACTACGTCATGCATGTACATCTATAACAACGAATTCGGCCTTCAGGGCCAATAACTGACGCTTGGCTAAAGGACGAACAGTAGTGTAATCCGCAATGACAGCGGCGGGTACAGTTACCGTGTTTTGTCATTTCGCTCCATAGTGTACGAACTCGTGGATGATAATTCCGCACTCTGATGTAGGTAAATCCAACGCTAAACAAAAGCGCTCAGTGATCTGTGTACAAACAAAGTCACAGCGAAAAATCACACAATCATTATAAGCTTAGGACAGAGCATCGCAGTTAGAAAATATGACGGACAGTTTAACCTAGCTCCGTCAAATAAGAATTAGGTTTCGCTTCGCTTTCGCCTTAGGAATAGGGTAGGCAAACGTTCCGAAACAAAATAGATTTTTTTTATTTTTGTGCAATTTGAAATTTCTATTCTATCCTTTACATACTCCAGTCTTTCATAGACATTTTTCGAAACCTCTGTGGCAACCAGCCACGTTCCCCTTTGACAACTGCTTGAGATCTGTGCCTCTGCTATTCCGAAAAGAAAGATTTTTTCAGTGCCTATTTTGTTCCCGTTTAGCGGGGTGGTTTTCACTCATGAAACAACAGTGTAAAGCTAGCTAGCAAATTTTGTTTAGCCACAGAAATATTCAGACGCAGCCGGATCACTCGTGACTCGAAGTATTTTGCTTTTGCTTCGACGTGTTTTTACTGGCAACCGACATTTGTTTATCTTGCTACATATTTAGCGCTCATCTAATTAAGAACACAAAGACGTACTTTAGAAGACAATGCTTCCAAGGCAACCAGCATAAGTTGACGAGCAATGACACCAAATCTCCACAACAAAACCCAGCGGTGGACACCGCGGTCACCGTACGCGTCTGCATCTAAGATTTCGTGCTCGGAGGGACGCATAGAGTTCGTAAATAAAATTTTTTGCGACCGTGCCAATTACCTGACTGGTAATAACCTTTCTCTCGTGTGCCGTCGCCGAAAGCTGTTTGTGTAAAGCATGCGGTAAGGATTTGCATTTGGTTGAAGACGCTGTACGACAAACAGTTGCTTGCGCGTTCACCCATCAATGTGTAAGGTGGTCCTCAGCGCACCAGTTCGAGACATCTAAATGGCAAACATTGAGCAGCATGGCTCGAGTTGACATTTGAGATCATTCGGAATTTCAGAAAGGTGGTTCACAGTCTACTGGTTATGCAAAGCTCACTGACGGCGACTATATGTAGGGGCTACATGACAGGTTACTAATGAGGTCCGTAGGGCAAGGCAGCTAGCACAGAAAAGAAGTATTGATAATGAAGGTGATTAACAGGCTGGTGGATATTAAAAAAAATAACAAAACATACTTCTAGAGTGCCATATTTTAATAAAGATCTTTCTTCAACTTCAAAGTCAATTATCTCAAAACATGAAATTTTGCTGCATTTGACCTTTTGTCTCAGAAACTACTGGAGCCAGGGGAATACCAATTTAGAGTTATTGAACAAAACTACAGAGAGTCTACTGAACTGGAATTATCAAAACTGATGGAGAGAATTTCGATTTAATGGCAATTTACTGCAGGTTTTGGCGTTAAAATTTGGTTGTCCTAGTAAAAAAAAACCAAACAAACAATCCAACACTAAGAAAACAATAATCCTTGTTCAGTATCACAACCTCAGATTGCTGATTACAATGACACCAAGGTAAATGATCCAACCCCAGTAGATCATGAGAAAGAGTCACAAACATAGGCTAAAAGGCATAGGAGGGATAAGGCCTACCCTGTAAACGTATGCATTATATGCTTACGCATATAAACGTATGCATTAGCATACTGTCGTAATCTGCCGCATATATGAAAGATCATCCGAAATGATATGAAGCCGGCTTTAACCAAGTCATAAGGACCTAACTACATCCCCTAGCAATAGTGTATGTGAGTCGGATTCAACGGTCCAGGAGGGTTCGATTCGCATATGGCAAGTGCTGGCGTAGTTGGCAGCACTTTCCAATTCTGCCATGACATGTTGTCTCCTGACCCTACAAACTGCAAAACAATAATTCCTGCCAACAACCACAATGTAGAACATTCAGGGATAGGGATGTCTGTTAATTATAACATTAAGATGCAAACGAGTTAATTTGACATGTAGGAATATCTTGCGTGACTCAGGGTCCACGGAACCCGGTTGGTTCAGTTTGCATTTCTAATACCCAAGTTAGCATGTCCTTCCAACTGGTTGTGCAAGCAGACAAACATCGGTGAAAAAGCATGGTGCGGGCATTGCATAGAGTTAAATACAGGTAAATAGAAGACACTTCCGTAGGTCCCAATGACCGACTTTTTTTGCACAGCGCCCCTAGAGGACACAGGAAACGTACTGGCCTCAGAAATAGCCGTGGCAGGCTTAGATATCAGAGGCTCTACTTTGATTTTCGTTTTTACGTACATCGTATCGGTTAGTGCAGATGTAGGTTTTTCTAGGGGACAAGTGCACGGAGCTTTTAAATTGCTGTTACCCAACCGCTTGGAGTCGTGCAAAAGAGCAAAGGAACGTGAATGCAACGACACAATCAACCATATGGTCTCATCTGAGGGGGTCTTTTATTTGTGCTTTAAAAAAACAACAATGAATCGGTAGAAACCATCAGCGTAAAGTAGTTGTCGCAAGGTGATGTTTCAGCTTTCAGCAGATAGGTGCACTTGAAAGGTCTGTAGCATTAAAAAAAAATACGGCTCTGTTTGAAGTTTACAACGATATTTTAAACTGAATGTGTGTTTTCGATGAGTACAACTGAAAGTAAATGAAAAGAAATAATACACATTTTGCACAGATTAACGTTTTCTCAAAATCCAGCTTGACTTTGAAACAAGTGGTAAAATTAAGGAAATAAATTGTATAACCCTTGTTTCGTGGCAAACAGAATAATTTTCTACCTGGTCTCATTCGCGTTTTCTCTTTGTTGCCGCACGATGTGACAGAGCAGTACCCGCCGTAGCAAAGACTTTTCGAAGGCATGGCCCAAAAACATTGAAATAATTTGTTGCGGTTTAGTAGCTCTGCTTTTTAACAGCTAGAGAAAGCCAGTCCATATTGCTGGGCACAGTTTCCGCAAAAACTCAAAGCAACCTTACAGGAGAATGGCCATAAAAATGCTGCACATGTCTGCAGTTTTCACAGTACAACGCATTCAAAAGAACGGAATTGTATTTCCCTCGGCTAAGAAGACAGCTAGCAATTTTCAATGTTCTGCTGCTTTCACTTTAGTTAATTGAAAGGTTCGGGTGGTCTCACAAAAAAAACTTAGCATTGTTCAACATTATTCAAATATTCTGCGAAAATGAACTCTCCTCGGTCACAAGCTTGCATATCAGTACATTGCTGCGTTTAAATAAACCTGATGAACACTAACAAACATACCTTGTACACCGCTTGTCAGAACGTCTGCAATGCGTAGCTCACCACATTGACATAAAGGTGATAACACAGCTGAATTCGCAATATCCTGAAGAAGCTGTGTGCAGCTTTAGTGAATAAAAAATTGCCGTTCACGCCGCTTGTTCGAAATGTGCGGGCTATGCCACCCAGCGAGACACACACTTTGGTGTTCGAAATATGAGCATTGGGAGGTATGCTTATCACCATCCAGACACATACAGAAACATGCATGCAGACAGCACAAAAAAAGGCAAACTGCAGTCTTACCAGAAACAACCGTTGAATCACCACAACAGCACACAGAACGGACGTGGTCACGGTCAACGGTGGTTGTTGGGTTGTACTATTCAGAATATGACAGCTGATTCTCTATATAGTTTCGGCAGGGTGTGAGGGGGGGGGGGTACTTTTATCAATCACATCTGTAATGCAGGTGGATGTCAGTGTATTCCTTGGGTAGAAAGTTTTAATTTAAAATCTGTACAAATGAAATAACGCGCAGAGTAAGTGGAACTACATATGACTAACCTCAAAAAGAGCGCCTGAATGGGGGGATTAAAAAGTTTGTAAACAGCAGTTTTTGGCAGTCACGCATAAAATCAGAGTGAATGAGCAAAACTGAAACTTAACGCCAGCAAATCAAACTGTGACTATGATAACTTTCAGTATTTCGTTTCTGCAATATTTGCTTGAAAGACTTTCCTCAGCCTTATAGCGGATAGCACGGAACTTGTCGCTCGTTTTGTAATATGAGCTTAGTTCATATGTCCTCTCCCATGTGGGAAATTCACTAACTTGAATTAGGGCCAACCAAGGGCCTGTTTATGAAAGCGTCACTGAATAAAACGAAAGAACAAAATATATCTACCAGCTCGCACTCAGAAGTCAACCAGGAGAGGCAGAAATGAAACAGCAGCAAAAACGACCATACTTTTACCGCCCGAAACATTTCAAATCTCTTTGGGATTACACTTTTAACTAGCAGCAGTGGCAGTCTTTCTCATCAGAATTTTTTCTCTCATGCGGCAAAAGCAACGATTGTCACCAGCCGGATGGTTAACTGTTTGCAGTATCTGGTTTTATAAACAAAACAGCGTCAATTTTTCAACTGAGTGCGCTTTGCAGCAAACATAGCTGTCGCGGTAAGCAATGAAAAATATTTTACACGTCAGCACACGCTGAGACCAGGCCTGCAGAGAAGGATGTTGAAAAATTAAAAAAGATTTTAGAGACACTCAAGACTACGTGAGAAAATGTCAAAGCATTAGTTTAGGGATTCTAAATTTCTTCCGTCAATGTTATTTTCACGAAATTATTCGTGCGCATGGTTTGTTGTAGATGAATGCCAGTCCACTTTCCAAACTTCTGGCAGCACGGCGATGGGAGAAAACGAATTACAGTGTCGCAGTCGTTTATTCTTCCTTTTATGCCCGCTTCGTTTGCATCCACAATGTCTTGACAGTACACCACGCTCTCACCTCAGCCTCTCATCTTCGCAGTGCTCTGCAACGCGCTTTGCTTTGAAGTGTCGTTACCGAGCGTCTTCCTAGTCTCCGAAAGCTCAGTCTTTTGTTGAGAAATTGATAACAAAAAGATACGTGTACACGCGTTGTACAGATTTTCTCTTCTTGGTTGGTTGGTTTGTGGGGTTTAACGTCCCAAAGCAACTCAGGCTATGAAGACGCCGTAGTGGAGGACTCCGGAAATTTCGACCACCTGGGGTTCTTTAACGTGCACTGACATCGCACAGCACACGGGCGCCTTGCTTTTCGCCTCCATCGAAAAGTGGCCGCCGGGGCCGGGATTCGATCCCGCGTCCTTGGGAACAGTAGTCGAGCGCCGTAACCACTGCGCCACCCCGGCGGGGTTTTTCTCTTCTTGGGCTCCAAGATTAACTCGGAAGGAGACTGCAGCCATGAAGTTAAAGACGTCTGCTTCTTTGAAAGAAAGCCATGGTTAGCCTTGACCGCCTAGTAAAGAGCAGAGACATTAGTCTGCTAACCAAGATCCGTAAAACTCGGGCTATGGTCTTTCCAGTTGTGATTTATGGTTGCGAGTGTTGGACTGTGAAGAAGGCTGACCGCCGAAGAATTGACGCATTTGAATTGTGGTGCTGGCGGAGACTTTTGAGAGTTCCTTGGACTGCCAGAAGATCAAATCAGTCGATATTGTCGACCATATACCCTGACTGCTCATTGGAGGGTCAAATTCTAAAGTTAAAGCTCAGCTACTTTGTTCATCTGATGAGAAGAGAGGAGTCGCTGGAGAAAAATTTGATTTGGAAAAGGTTGAGGGTCACCGGAGAAGGGGTAGGCAGCGAACGCGATGGTTAGATGGAATCCTCGAAGCGCTGTAGATGAAGTTATGTGATGTTAGGAAGATAGAGACCGAAAAGCGGGGCGACATGGTCCATAGGGTCACGAAGAGTCGGACACGACTGAACGACTGAACTGAACTGAACTGAACTGTTGTACGAATCAATGTGAACGTAATCCGCGCACGCACTATTCATCAAATCGAAATATTACATCAAAGTACAACAGCAGGAGGGGGTGAACAAAGTTTGAATTAAAACATTTATCAAAGAAAAATTCGCATGCAAGTACTAGTGGCACTATGATCAGGATATACTATAGTTATTTGCTTTTAAACTTTATAGCATTGATTTCGAGAATGAAAACCGTACGCATTTCGGCAAACGCTTCATGCTAGAGTAAAATTGGGGACAATACCTCCAATAAGTTCATAAAATTTTAGTGACCCCCCCCCCCCCCTTCCCTATAATGCAGAAATGGCCGGAAAAGTTGCGCAGCCTAAAACACTTGTCGCTTTCAATGCTTCGTTCAATGCTTCGTTTTTCTCGAGAATAAAGAGAGGGAGAAAAATTTAGGGGGAGGGGGGGGGGGGGGGTCAGAATACACACCTCATTTAACGATGCCTCATAGTGAACGCCTATTTGCATGTGTTCGAATATTAAATTTTTGTGGGTAAAATAAAACTTATTCAAATTCGGAAAATATGCGTTGTCCAGCGTACAATCGGTGCAACTTTTTCTTTATTTTAACATGTAACGGTGATTACTGAGCGTTCGTATAAGCCAGGTGGCTGACATGCTTACGTTACCTTCGGAAGCACTTATAAGCGGAGAAAGGAAACGAAGCAACCATAATGGACGCTGCCTTCAAGAAACAAAACAGGGCCATTAGGCGTTGTTGGTCGGGCTCGTAAACGAATTACTCGCTAAACGTGATAAATGCCATCCGCGTGACCTCTCACTTCGCTAATAGGGAAGCAGATGACTTTAGAATAGGGGCAATTTGTCACACCTACTGCAATATGGTTGCATTGTTTTTGTGTCTCCGACCGGTTTTTGATTTTGCTTGCACATTATGATAGAGCGAACTTTTCATAAGAGCTCCGTCTTGAATTTCTGCTCCTTTATTAATCGTTCGCGTCTGCTTTACTGCCTAATATTTGTGTCCGCTATTTTTGTGGCTACGGTTTTACCAGCCTTCTGCGAAAGATCAGTCATGACTGCCATAAAGCCTTTCAGCAAATGTATCTCTATACCACCTCGTAATATTTATCATTTTTTCTTCACGGTCCGAATTTTAATGCAGCTTCTTCGCTTACACGTTTTTAAATTAACTTCTGAAAGAATTGTTTTTGAAACAACTTTTGCTTGCTTGCTTCCTGCCCAAATATTATATCGAGATCTTGTGGACGACAATTTGTTGTTTTCAAAGCTCTAAATAGTATCGCACAAATAGTACCAGCACCGCCCTCACGCAGCACAAGCGTCATCAGCCGGCGATGACGATGACATGAAGGTGGAACCAATCGGGCCCCCTCCCTGGGCTGGCGGCTCGCGCCTCTCAGTTGTGACTGGCTCAAGGCGTCACTGCATGTGACGCTAACCCTTGACTCAATAAATCAGTTACTGTCTTCATAGTGCCGGCCTCGTAGCGGTTCTTGCGGCAATTTCTTCAAAAATGTGCGCTATAACAAAAAAAAAAAATCATATTTGGTAGAAATGGCAGCACTGCATATTGCTACGAATTGCATTACTAATTACTTTGCTGGAAATCACAAAAAATGTAAGTAAATTGCATTACTCATTACTGCTCCCAAAATGTAATGAAATTACATTACAATTACTTTTAATAACTAATTAAATTACTTTTAAAATACTTCCTAGCTTCTGTGCAAAATCTAAGTAAAGCTAGTAAATAAAACAGCAACTTGTTGTTCTCCAGACGCGAAGCACACACATCCTTTCGTTTTCCCGCCAAACTCCGTCCCAGAGAGCTATTCCTGCGCCTTGTATGTGTGTATTCGTGCCTTTTTGTACCGTTTCCTTCGCGCAGTTCTGTATTGTTATAACCATGAACCGACTTGCCCAACATCACGTCTTAATATTCCTTTCCTATTTCCTACAGCACTTGCCATTACAAAAACAAGACAACAGCAAAAAAAAAAAAAAAAGCACAAGCATGGTCGAACGATCGTGCAATGACCGGCGAACCCAGCCTCTTGCTTGGCCGGAGCTGTCTCCGCCATTTGAAAGCCCGAAGAAGCTAGGTTACATATTGCTTTCGCAGTCCCAAGAATCGACGTGAGCACAAGGTGCCGATCCACGGTGGTTCACGCCATAGACGCTTCCGCTTATCTCCCCCAACCCCAATCCCCCCTTTCCCCGTGGTGACGTGTGTAACCAAGCACCACTATGCCCTAGCCGACGCAACAGGGAGTGCCACTGCGCCGCGCTTCCAACTAGTTTTCAACTCCGGCCTTCTTGCACCATATCTGTCCTTTCGGCATTTTCTTGGCGCCTTGAATCCTGCTGCTTGGAGAAGGGTTGCCATGGGATAGCCGCACTAAGTGACCCTGCTACACACGAAGTCTCAGACGCACTGTTCTGCTCAATTATGTCTCCTTTTGCCGATCCGTTACGCTGGCTTCGGCTTGCCGCATGTCGTTCTTACTTTCGCCGCACTATACTTGGTTGCCTATTGAAGGAGTAGTGGCGTATTTTAGTAAAAGTAATTTCAAAAGAAATTAATTACTTTTGCTGCGAAATTACTACCTAAAAGTAATTCATCACATTAGTAAATTACCAAACCGAAAAAGTAATTCATTACATTACAAATTACCGAAAAAGTAAATAAATTACATTAATTATATTACTGTAATTCAATTACTGCAATGTCTGCGCATGATTTTGAAAGAACTAATCTTACTATCAGTAGAAAATTTTATAAACACAGAAACTCTTCTTGTTAACACATGGCTTGGGCAGAAATGTGTCTTCTTACCATAAACGGCTAACTGTTTGTGGGAAAAGCACGGAACAATTGAACATGCCTTCATTAGTTATTGGGAGGCCATCTAGCATATTCTACAACGCACTCTCACAAAGAACTTATTTCAACTGATTTTTTTAACGGTATTTATTTCCTCAGGGCATCAGCAGCGTATGAGATGAAGAATGAGCTAATGAATAAATGAATGGAAAAAGGTTTGCTGATTTGATGAAGTCCAAGAGTGAGCGATAACGTGGTCCCTGCATCCGATCGAGATACGAGGCAGGATTGCTTGCTGCAAGGCCAGCTATCGTCAAGTCCTGGATTCTTGTCGGTTTCAGAGCTGGGCAGACCCACAGCAAATGGTGAATGTCGCCTTCAACGTTTTCGTTTTTGCATATCGGACACCCTGGGTGGGGATATAAGTATTGTTATCCACGAAAATGGCTAGTAGTCAAGCAGATGTATTTTTGCGTCCTCTGCATGGTAATCTCTTTTAAAGTGTCAAGTTCATTGAAGTAGGGCTCTGAGCCGAAAGCAAACTACCGATTTCGTGAGGATTCTTCAAGCCCTTACATGCTGGTCAAAATTTTAATTTAACCTTGTGTCCTTTTCTGCGACTGATGCATGTTAGTTACTGATTTTTATATGTGTGGTATTGTCTAGGCAAGCAAAAACGGAAGCCATAGAAGATGCCTAAACGGTTTACGCCAACAGCAGTGTGCTCAGACGTACACTTTGGCTCAAGATTAACAGGGGTTAAATCAAAGTTTAGGTCAAGATCAAGGATCAAGTCAAGACTAAAGGTCAAGTCATGGACAGTCATCTGTTAGTCATAGGCTAACAAATACCCGCCTTAGTTTATATCACGCATGCGAGGCCACGCAGGTTTGACGCCGCGAAACAAATAACACAATCACCGCGTTTAATGACGTCACCAAAAAAAAACCGACCAATCAATACCTGGCCTTTCCATCCACCCGCTACCGCCTGCCAAATGATCTGTTTATATTATGCTAGAATATGAGAGGTCTAAACGGTGGTTACTAATATAAAATAAAGGAAAGGCCCAAGAATGAATCCTTAGGGAATTGTTGATAACTGAAATATTCTGATCGTTCTCTGTCAAACACAAATGACTGCCAAAGCTGACCAGCTTCCGATATCATTTTCCAATTTAAATTTTAAATGTGCCTTTTAAATGTGCAAAGCGCCGTCGCTAAAAATCAGCTCATTTCCAAAACAGTTAATGTTATCTAAGTAGGATCACAAGTAGGAGAGAAGAGTGCTAAATTTAAAGCAGCACAAAACCTTTCACAGGACCTTTAACTACCCTGATCTATGTGGCTGTCTCAGAGGATCATCATAAATATTTAAATTCCATAACTGCCAAAGTTTCATGGGAGCAGCTTAAGCGTAATAACCATGGGCAGCCTTATATCAAAGTCGTTTCGCTCCCTTATGCTTCTAGAATTTGGATTTTCTTGATGTACTCCTGTATCAATGCTGTCTTTTTTTCGAAAGTGATGCAACACCGCCAGCTGCACAAAATTAAACTTAAAAAGCATTAAATTTAGGTGTTCTCCCTGCGCGTTTCCTGGCTTTTCTCAAGCACACCCATTATCAGGCTTTTATGCCCAGATTTCTGAAGAGAGAGCTTGCATTAACGAGCAAATAATTCCTGGCGCATTCCGGTTTTCTGGCCGTGCACCTTATAAAGGAAGATTCGCGCTAATGAGTTTTAAATCTTTCACGGCACTTCAACCCGATTATAGGATTCTTACTCCCTTTTGCCTGACTCAAGTCAGCCCCACTTTATCTGGTAATAAACCTTCATTATCGCGTTCAGGCTTGTCCGTTTACCGACAAATATTTTTGTCGGAAACAAGAATCCAGAGGATTCGAAAAATATAGAAATTACTAATTAGGAATGTTTACCATGACTGCGTTTAATTACATTTACGATAAATATATTTTGTCCCCGCACACTTAAAATGACCGACATGAAGTTTGCTGCATCTATATCCTACAGGCAAAGTACCTGTGCATCAGCATTTTTTCCGTTTCTGTTATCCTGTTAGCGTACTGAAGAAAGAGCCCAGAGAAGGTGATTTTTCATTTGCTTTTAGGTATTATACTGTGATTTTTTTTCTGACTTGAAGTTTGCAGATGAGCGGTTTTCGTGTTCAAAACGAAATCGATACATAGAAGAGTGCAGCGAAAACAATTTCATCTTTACTAGGTAGACTCGTAATTCAACTCTGAGTCAAACGATGCGTAAAAGGACATGTCCATAATCACTGTATAAGTATACCGTATGAAGCCTATAAAAAGGATATCAAAAGTGTATGTTTACAGCAAGTACCTAAGCACCTTTCACTATACTGCTAATGAAGTGGAAAAGGTTGCTATAGGCTACGATAAGAAAAGCGCTTATCATTCAGGTTTTTTATGTTTTATGAAAGAAGACGATAATAACTATCCGTGCACCCGTTACACATGTGAAGCCAGCCGTATGTTACTAAATTCTCTAATCGGAACAGACAAGTTCCCACACACTCGCTCTTGCCCTGAACATTAGGAAATATTCTTGCTTGCGCAGTTCTCATTGCCTTCGGAAACTTCCTCTCTATTCGCAAAAAGATATAATGTTACTTGGATTATCCACGTATCTCAAGTCACAGCGATAGATAAAATCAGTGCAGTTCTTGAGGCACAAATACCTTTTTTTTTGTCTCGTCCTCCTTGCCCGAACTTTGTTTTTTGTTAGCACACCCAAGCAGCCATCTGGTGCTTGTTTGAATGCGTCACCTGCGTGTTAGGACTCGAGCGTGCTGCTCCATTATAACTAGTATAAACCCGGCTGGGAAAGAAGGCATACAAAAAATCTCCCTCGCTTAAGACTTCAAATGACGCGAAAAGTATTTAAATATATTATTTAAGTAATCCTTGCGGCGAACAGAACTCCCAAGCGAATGGAAAAGCCGTAAGATTGTCCCCACTTCTAAACCTGAAAACTATAACATATTAGAACATACCACCATTCTTCAAGCATCTGTGAGAGTTTCATGAAACTAACAATATAATTGCGCTGCCAATGAGCCACGAAAATCTTTAGCCTTAAAATGGTTGTCCTTTATGACTGGGACGGCTTAAACTAAGTATAACTGATGTTCCTCAATGAAGTTTAGCAGAACTACTACAATACGTTTTAGCATAAAAATCATTCTAGTTGTTTTAGCTTAGTACATCTGAGCAGTAAAAAAGGCTTGTAGGTCAGCGTTAAGGGACAACATTTAAGCACGCGGTACACCAGGTAGATTAGGCGATGGCGATTGTGATGGCAGCGCAACGACATTGCAGGACCACACGTGCGCATCTGATTGCTCCTTAAGATCATGCCTTCACCACTCATGCCACATCGCCAAAGCAGCTCTTTCATTCGCGCTTAAGACGGGAGACGTGAAGATGATGGTGAGATGATGCGCATGATAATGCGCATGATATTAGCGGCGTGTTTGAATGGATCGCGTGCCTCCAATGGAAGACTCGAGCGTGGATTTCAGCCAGACGTCGATCGACAAACGAAAATGTCGCAATGGCATCTATTCGATGCCCTGCAAACCTTGGGCAGCTCACATAAGCTTTTCTCTCCCAACAGCAGCCAATTACTTATACCTATACCACTGGATATGTATTAGAGTCGGCTCCCTCACATCTATAATAAATACCCTGACTGCTATGATGATGCAACTAAATTGAACAGTCATCGTTTAGTTGGCTTACCAACTCAATGGCCACTGTGCCCGATCATTCATGTTCGCTTCGGTCAGCACATTCCAGCCCCTTCAAAAAAAAAAAAAAGCACATACGCATCATGCTGTGAGGCCCTACCTGCAAAAGACGTCTTCATTTTGTCGCCCCATTAGCAAACGTCTTTGAGGCGCCTGTCTAAAGTTATACCGAGCGCCAAGCTCAGTTTGTTCGTGGCCTATGCAGCATGTCGACTAATCACCAAGTTATTGGTTTGGTTTATAGGAATTAATGTCCCAAAGCGACTCAGGCTATGAGAGACGCCGTATTAGAGGGCTCCCGAAATTTCGACCACCTAGGGTTCTTAAACTTGCGCTAACATCGTACAGAACAAGGGCGCCTTGTTTTTCGCCTCCACCGAAAAGTGACCGCTGAGGACGGGATTCGATCCCGCATCCTTGGGAACAGTAGTCGAGAGCCGTAACCACTGCCCCACATCGGCAGGGCTAATCACCTAGTTATAAAAAAGCAGTCGTATATAGATATGAGATTATGTACATTAACGAAAACTTATAAAGTAAGACGTCCAATAACTCTCACAAAATACGCGAATTTTTGCATGAAGCTTAGGCCTAGCAAATTTTCTGGGGTTGCTATGTTCATTGCGTCGTCTTTATTTATTTCAAATCTTGAGGTATTCGCTCAGTCTTCAGTCATTTGCCGCCGTGCTATAGCTGCTTGCTGCTTGATTTCACACAATTGGCAAGTGGCAATATTTATCAGGCAGATTTTATTTGTCCAGTCTTGACAAATCATCTGTGGCGAATGCTTCTGACAATAGCAGCAGGCTGCGCATCAATCAAAGTGAATGCTTTGAGGTAATGACAAGGCATGTCAAGGGCCATAATATGCAACGCATAGTAAGAGCAACCGTTGAAAAGGCCCCGAACCATCGAAAACCTTTCAATCGGGCAACGTAAGTATATTCAAGCATTTTATTTTATTGGTGACTGATTAAGTTGTCTTATTTACATTTTATTCCTTTTCTACCATCCTCCAGTGACTGTCAGTTGATTTACTTACTACATTTTCCAAATATTCACGACTGAGAGAGAAATCAAACAAATATGTTGTTTTTTTTTTGTAATTGAAGACATCTGCAAAGGAGTCACCTCATTTGAATTTCTTTACGTTACGAATTAAAGCTGAAATATTTCTGAACACGCGAAAACTCATAGGTCCAACATAAGGGTGTGAGATATCGAGTCTATATGAAAGTGAATCTTATTCTGTCCTTGGGCGGGACCCCAGCTTGCTGGCTTTAAATAACTTCTAGTTTGTAATAGAGACGTTATTACTCGTTGCCATCCTTCTAAGTGCAGCCAGACGGCTACGAAGCCGATGAGCATTCACACTACCTTGGTGTTTTCCCCTAAATCTTGAACTAATTTATAGTTTCTACAGATTTTTTTAAAAACAAAACCGTTCAAAAAAGCACAGAATTTTCTTTACCTATGTCTTAATGTCAGACCATTCAGTATTTCGGTCGCATTTTAATTAGTTTTGTCTTTTCTAAGTCATGCTCTCGTGCACTCTAGTTCGGGAGCATATTAATGGTGTAACCGCAGACCTGTCTGTTGTTAAAAATGCTCGCTGTAAAAATCCGCACAGTTTTGCTACGATCACAAAAAGGTTATACTTTTTTGGGGGACTGGGAAATGTCACTCTTATTTTTTAGAGATTCTGCTTGAATTTCTATTCTGATTTCAACTTTCATTATTTTCACGTCTAAGTCGCAGAAAAATCATATGAAACTTCCCTAAACCCCTCACGTGTTTCACACGGCTGATATCCTTCTGTAGCTGATATTCAGGGATAAAACGATTGCTCAGCATGATTGGCCGAACGTGAAATTACATATACTTGCATTTTGTATAGTGTCCTAGGACAGGCTTGGCGATGGTCCATCGGCTTTCGAATGAGTCCTATGATCGGCTTTCCATAGTGTGTGCAATGGTTGGGTTATCATCACAGTCTAATCCCCACAGGCCTTGGGTAATCCCCACAGGCCTTGGTGCCCAGCATTCTGCCACTGATCAAAACTTTGGCCATTATAATTCACCATACTCGGACGGTAAAATTCTGCAACTCGGAGTCTGTTATCGTCCACACCACTGACTAACGATGTGGAGCATTAAAGGTTTGTGAAAACTTTGAATAAAGCATTAAGGTAGGGTCCTTATTTATCTATGATACCGATTTTTCTCTTCCTAACATGGTTGGCAATGTCGCAAACTACTGTCCGCACATAGCACAGCTTTGTGCTGACAGAAGTTTCACTTCCCTTAGGAGATCAAGGTAGTTGTTACCGCATTACTATGGCTGTTTTGGGTTTAGCGCCGTCAATTATTCGTTATCGTAATGAAGCAGGTGCTGTTGTGTCATTTGTTTTTGTTGCTTAGCTTCTTCAAAGCATTCCATTCAGTTTTAACCCTTCCTGTTTTATGAATTATCCTGAATATTTAACTACATTTTTTAACCATTATCAAAATTTCAACACGACGGTGTAATTTTAGTGCTAGGTTGAGGTAGACCTCAAATTTCTCGATTCAAACTTCCCAACAGAAGCCTTCTGTTCATATGTTTTGAGTACGCCGTCGCCCAATGCAGCTCACTAACGTGAATCTAAAGACGAAAGAAAAGGATGATTATCCGTTCATTTATTTCCTTTTAAAATATATTGTAGCAACCTGCGTGATAGAACATTTATAGTTAGGGATTAAAGAATATTCATCGTCTGATACCTACGGAAACTAGAGATAATATATCATGTGGTTGTCAGAAAACGACAACTGTTGCCGGTAAAATAAAAAGCACTCCTCGCTCTTTCTCTCTCCATTTGTAAATTACCTGTATATTTAACAACAGATTAATCTCCCCATTCGCAAGCATGCGGCATCACGCACTGGTATCAACGCATTTATTTCATTTAATTATAAGCAGCATTCGAAGTTTCAACATCGGATATGTTCTGCTCTGGATATGTTCTGCTATGGTCTCGAGAAGCAGACGAAACAAGCAACGTGCTGGTGTGTGTACGCCAAGACATTGCGCACGTCCGCCATTCTCTACAGCCCCACAACACGAACCACTACATTTGTTTGACATTAACCCTGAAAGTACGAGTATGTTCTGTAATTGGCGCTTATATTCCACCAATGGGTGGCTTGGACAAGTCATATCTATTTTCAACAATCCATTGTTGTGCAGCTCCTCGTATAATTGTGGGGGACTAATGCTCACCACCCTCAGTGGGGTAGTGCCATAATGAGTAATCGAAGAAAAGACCTGGCAGACTTTATGCATACGCAAGATCTCGTCAATATAAATGACTGCTCACCGACGTTCCTACGCAGAACAACCTACAGCAGCTGCTTGGATGTGGCGTTTGTATCCAGAAGCCTCCATCCCTCTGTTTCTTGGTGCAGTGATGTGGAAACACATGGGAGGGATCACATACCAACGTACGTATGCATCAAGTGGTTTGCACCTGCCACCTCGCCTAATCTGCAATACACAGACTGGCCCGTCTTTAGGGCATCGGTGGAGAATTCCAGCGTGGATCTCCAGTCACCATCTCAAATAGAGGGCCTCATTACTTCATATCTCAGTGAGAACACTCCCTATGTTTGTGTGCCGGTGTCAGTATCCAGCATCGACGTGAAATTCGAGCTGCTTCGCGTGATCCATCGGCGGGCTGAAAGGAAGTAGACAAGTTTTGCGCCACCTGGAGAGGTTATGACGACAACGTTGGAGACAGTTCTGCTTATCACTGGATCCCCGTATGCCCTTGTCGCCTATCTGGCATGTTGCGAGAAGCTTGCGCACACCTCCGCGAGAAAGGCACCCTTTTCGTGCCCTGGCCCTTTATCAACACCGCAATGAAGTTGACGTAGCTGAAGATTTTTGTAAAATGGTTGTGGGCACAAACCAGGCACAGTTACCAATTTCAGAGGTTTTTGCGCCCCCTTCGCCGAAGGATTCATACGACGTGCCTTTTACAATAGCTGAATTAGACGCCACTCCTGCTTCTTGTCGGCATTCATCTGCACCTGGTCTTGACGGAATTAGTTATTCAACCTTATCAAACCTAGGCAAGGATGGTAGAACTGCACTACTTAATTATTTTAATGATATATGGGCTTCTATTATTGTTCCTGAACACTGGAAGATTAGCCGCCTGGTTGCTATTTTGAAGCCTGGAAAGCCTCCTCTTGAACTTACCTCATACCGGCCAGTTGCCCTAGCAAGCTGTGTTGGAAAAGTTATGGAGCGAATCGTGCTGGCAAGACTTGAGTGATATCTAGAGAGTCATCATCTTGATCCGAATATGATGACTGGATTTCGCCGGGGATGCTCTTCCATTGACAGCGTCATCGAGAACATGAAAAGCGTCACCGTCGACTAGTAGCTGCTGTCTTTTTAGATATAAAGGGAGCTTACGACAACGTCCTCCATGATGCTATTCTTGATGGACTTGACAACGTGAGAGTTGGCGGCCGGATGTACTTGTGGATTGTAAGCTATCTCAGTGGCCCTCTGTTTACATGACTACGCCTGAAGGAGATACCGGCTTTCAGGTCGGTCGTGGAGTTCCACAGGGAGGAGTCCTCAGCTCAACTTTATTTAACGTTGTGCTAATTGGCCTGGTGAGAGAACCGCCAACTAACATCCACATAAGTGCATATGCTGACGATATCTGCATCTAGCCATCTGGTTCGACGCGCCCAGAACTACATGCGGGATTGCAAAGAGCTGTGTCATCGACATCGATGTACATACGGCGTCATGGTTTCTTTTTGGCGGCCGAAAAGTGTACAGTAATCGCATTTACGGGAAAATGTGTCAGCCGCTACCCGATTACTCTTCATGGAGTCGTAATACCGAACGTCTCCAGGCACAAATTCTTGGGAGTATTTATTGACCACCGACTATCTTAGTCGAAACATATTACTATGGTGAAGAAAAGGCTAATTAATTTTTGCCATGCACTTGGTTTCATAGCTAGCATCAAATGGGGTCTAACTAAGCGCTCCTTAATACGGCTTTACCAGACTCTGTTTGTTGGCTACATCCGGTACAGTCTCCCAGTACTCTCTGGTATGAGCATCTCCTGCTTGCGGGCTTTAGAGAGCGTGCAATCGCAGGCACTGAAAATATGCCTTGGACTGCCCAGATGCCCCTCTAACAAAAGCACAATTGAAGAGGAACATGCTCGCCCAATATCCATATACTTGCCACACGAACCACTTCGTGTATATTTACGAGCACTCCCAAGACACAGTTTTCACCCACTCAGCAAGATTCTGGGTGAGCGGCCGGACTGCAGTTTTACAAGTGCACTCCGCTGCCATCAGTCGCAAGTACCGACAGGATATGCCCTCCCCTATCGTCCCGCCAAACCACCATGGACGATGGATGAACCTTTGGTGCACCTTCGGGTTCCCGGAATACTAAAGAAATCAATGGTGCCAATTAGTGGACTCAAATAACTTACTCTGGCGCACATCTGGTCAGAATATCCTAACTATATATTCACGTATACACCGATGGATCTGTGTCAGCACAGGCATCCGCTGCAGCTGTGGTCATACCAGCTCAGAAAACGACTCTGCATTTCCTTTTGGGACATACTTCTACATCAACCACTGCTGAACTTGTAGCCATTCGGGAATCTATTCGCTACATAAGTGGGGACCCACCTCAAAAATGGTGTATATTCACTGAATCAAAGAATGCATTGAAATTTTGAAAACCTTCATAGGCCACACTGCCTATCAGTCCCTGGCACTAAACATTATGGAGCTCCTCACATCTTCCCAGCTGCAAGGCCACAGGATAATGTTTCAATGGATCCCTGCACACTGCGGGCTCCATGCGAATGAACAGGCCGATGGTGAAGCTAAACGCGCACTCATCAATGGCCTCCAAACAGCTGTGCCTTTTTCAAGAGCGGATACGAAGTGCCTTCTTACGAGTTGTATGAAGAATGCTACAGCAGCTTACATGGCCCAGCCAAACGCCCGACACATTCGTCTATGAAGGCTCGATCGAACATTGAAATTTTATGTTCCGCGTGATATTCCGCGTCAACAGGCATGCTTGCTACATAGACTGCGTTTGAACGTGGCTTTCACGCGCAAGTACTTATATTTAATTGGACAGATGGTCTCACTGGAATGTTCAACTTGTGGCATCCCAGAGTATGTGGACCATATATTATCAGTGTGCCCAGCGTATGCGTGCGAAAGAAGTGTGCTAGCCGCTTCCTTGCAGTGTTTCGACAAGAGGCCTCTGTCGGAGGAACTGCTGCTGGGCGCTTGGCAGGACAAGGGGAAGGGTGTCGAAGCAGTGCGTGCTCTTTGCCGCTTTTTTTAACCAGCGGACTTTATTCGCGCTTGTAAATCAAGCTACTGTGCCTGTATAGTATTTCATATGCCTTATCTCACATCGTCACCCATCATTATCTTTCTTCTCTCCTTCCCTTTCCCCAGTGCAGAGTAGCAGGCGAGATTTGAATTATTCCGGCCAAACGCTCTGCCTTTTCCTTTCCATAAATCCATCTAATTCAACTTCCGCGCCACATACATTCTCGATTCACTTTTTGATCTGATCTCACTAAATTGTTTGTCACCCGAGAGGAACAGAAAATGTGTAGATTAATGGCCGCTACAGTAATTATCTTACACTTTTGCTTTAATGTTAGCCAGCCCGGGTCTGCTCCTGACTAATAGATGTGTTTAGAAAAAAGCTTTATAAGACATTGAACTAAAGTTCCTTCGTTGTTTCTTTTCCTTTGCGCACCAGGGGTGCGCCGTCCGAGACGGTAACGTGGTTCAGCGAAGGTTCCTTGCGCCCGAGGAGCCCGGCGGAGACGGTATGAAAGAAGACTTGAAGACAAGAGTTCGCGAGAATAATAACTGAATATTTATGTACTTACACAGCAAATATTTACAAGAGCAACTTTTACAACATAGTTGCAAGGTGGAACTGGCTAACAGTGAAATATTCCCACCTCGGCATAGCCGCAGATGCAGAGCATCTAAACCTAGCCCACAACACCGGACTGGGTCCTAGGGCTCGGTTTTACCCCCTGAGGTCCAGCCCTAATTTCCACAACATCCAATCACCACAAGCACCAACCTGATTGACTGGTTCCGACGTTCAGCTCCCCCTTCAACTTTAAGAGAACTGAACCCCCTCTCTCATTTAAAGAAAAAGGAAAAGCAGAACTCCTAGGGTGACGTCTTTCCTACATTCCGCGGTGAACGTGGCCGTTCACCTTGCCGTTTCAACGTTCAAGTCAATGGGTACCGTTGCTAAAAAAAAAAGAACAGTGGTCCGTGGTTCTGTCACAGATCGGCTGTACTCACGAGTGAACCGCTTTTGTCAGTGCTCGCCACCGCATTCAATAGGGCGCTCGCGTGAACGAGCGTCTCACCTGCAACCGCGAGGTCGAGACAGCGCGCTCAACCCCGTGTACAAAAAAAAAAAGGAAAAAGAAAAGAGCGGTCAGCGGTCCCGCTACGGCTCGCCTGTCGTCACGAGTGCAGTGCTATCGTTAGGAGGCTCGCCACAGCATTCCATTGGGTGCTCGCGTGAATGTATGTATCGCCTGCGACTGCGGGGTTAAGACGACGCGTGCAAGCTGGTGTTCACCACGTCACTGACTGTCACTCAGCTCGTAACACTCGTCATCCTAAATGGCTTTGGGTGCTTCGCCAGGTGCCTCGCGGCGCCCTCCTGTCTGCACATTGCCTGCGTCTACTCCTGCTAGGAGAACAAAGAGGAGCTGGGCTGGCAGCCATATACTTTCCCCGACTCGCCGCGCTAATCGGTTGTACCCGTCGATCCATTACACATTCAGATGTGTGATTACAAATGGCCAGAACTGAAGAGTACGTGTTTAAGAACAAGAGGCACTACACGTAACATACCTCATGTCGAGAAAATGTATCAAAATTCACTATATATACATTGCGGGAAACAAATGGCTGCTATTAATGATGACACATACAATTTTTAATGACCATTGTAAATTAAATTATATACAGTGTACAATAATTTCACAAAAAATATAGTTACAAACATGTACAGCAATAGCATGCACAGTGTGTTTTGGGATGTTAACAGCTTTGAGTTGACATATATATTTATATTATATTACAAGCACCAAGGTGGACTGAACACCACCCTGAAACGGCCACCCGACAGGGAAACAAAATGGCGAGACCATTGGCGAAGGAACTCTCGCTCCTCTAGGTAGAAAAGGTCCTCAGCAAGAAAGCTTATTATCTCCTTTCGCATACGCTCCAGCACCAGGAAAAGCGCACGTCGACGCCGGCTTGAGGCTACAGCCTCACAATGATTGCGCCATAACGCGAAAGTGCAAACTACTATCAGCAATCGTACAAAGCGCCCACGAGGACATCTAACGTTTACCTGAAATCGGTTAACACCTAGACATTGAAACGGGCATAAAGTGCCCTTCAAAAAGACAAGAGCAACGACGATTGGATTCTTGAAGTGGGCAGTTGGGGCACTGCGCTGTCCGCACAATGCCCCATCGTTGCAGTCAGTCTTGTATAGTCAAAACTTCACGTAAATGTGTGACGTAAACGTGTAGTCAAAAAAAGTCACGTAAATGCCCTGGCAGAAACGATGCTGCGAGTGATAATCAAGATATGGAATCCGCCCTTCGTCGGCGTTCTGCATGCACTAGCGGAAGAAGTAAAGTTACCATTGGCACTGCTCCTCTGCTCGCTGAGATGTCTAAATCCGGGAAGACATGGCGGTTGTGACGTTAAACTACCACAATACATGAATAATAAACCGGCATCTGGAAGGCCTGTGGACCCCTGTTGAGCGAGGTATCAGGGACAAGCTTCCTAATACTTGTGCGTAAAAAATAGTAGGCGAGCATAGTAGGCGAGCACCCGTGCTGGGCACTCATCTCCTTGAAACAAACGAAGAAGATAGCGCAGAACCAGCAGCAGACAGCCAAAGAAAGGAAGGCGAACCCATCCTTCGAACGCGGCTGGCCAAGTGCCGCACGGCATACCACCTCCGTGCGCCCTGCCCCCCCCCCCCCCTCCCCAATAAAATGAGCTCACAAGAGGCTGTAGGGAACGTAGCCCCATGAGAGGAGGACACTTTACATGCGCGAGGTACCATATTCGGCAGCAGAAAGCAGGGTGTTCCACCATCCGCTATCTTTGAGAGGGAAGCGGTCGCAGAATCAAAACGCCAATCGATAAGCAAAACGAAATTAGACTGGGTCTTTGGTGAACTCATAACATGAGCTGGGTTGTTTATTACCTTAATTTGAATTAATGCGCAGGAATGGAGCCACGTTATTTTATATGTAAAATGCTGGCGTACATGCGGGACATCATCGCATATATAAGCTCAAATCTGCAATAAAAATCTAAATTAAGATACGGTACATGCTAACAGAAAAAAATATTAGGTCTCTTAGATGTCTCAAGAGTAGAAAGGCGATAGCCTGTCCTTCCTCTCCTGTCAAATACCCCTCATCATTTGCATTTTATCGGCGTTCGTTGTATCACTACGTATAATCATAATTGGTTTAGAGGAAATAAAAGGCGTAGTATCTCTAACAATTTCTCTGGCGGGTGTTTGCAGATACACCATCGCTCCAGTCGCGTGGCGTTCAGCGACGCGCGTTCAAGTGTGATTCCAGATGGCAGGAACGCTAAACAACGAGAAAAGTTCTCGCAGAATCTCGCTCACAGACCCAACGCAGACGTTGAAGATCTCGCGTACAGATCTCGCACAGAAATCTCGCACAAGGGATATCATTCAATGCGCCTAAAAAGACTTTCGCCTTAAAATCTAGAGGGCGCTTTGGACCCCTAGATGGGCGAAAGCCATCATAGCGCATCGCAGCCCTCCACTACGCCACATCTATCGTCCTCTCTTCTTTCACTCGCACCTTCCTCCCTTCCTTTATGACGCGGTTTAAGTGTCCGCAGAGGTTTGACAGATACAGTGCCTTTTCTTTCTTGCAAACCAATTTCAAACGCCGTTGATGCTGATGTGGCTCGGTTCAGGTGTTCACAGAACAAGTGTGAGAAATACTGCGCTTTACCCTTCCTGTGAACCAATTATTATTTATTACGCCGTTGATGCCTGCTGTACTAGGTCTACTTCGGTTTGCTGTGTGGTGCGGCGTTTTACGAAGCGCCAAGTGAAAGGCACCGCACTGACGCCTGGAACTGCTGTACACTTCGGATCCAGAAGGAAGAAGCACTGTGTAAATGACAGGGTTCTGGTTGGTTGGTTGGTTAAACACTGTAATAGACACCACCGAAACCTTTCACCATATCGCTCTGAAAAGGGTTTAAATGCCTAAAGATTTTTTTTCTGTTAATGATAAGCTAAGTTACTTGTTCGTGTAAAACAGCGATGCGCTTTGTAAAATTTACGAGGCGGCTATGAGCCTTGACCGCGCAACATGTGTTAGGAGCCAACGAAAAGCTTTGTCGGTCTTTCTATGTACTTGACCTTTTTTTCGGCACTTCACACCGAAGTCCACTGCATTCGTATAGGGCATTGTTGGTAATCATGCATGATTGTATTTAAACGCCGGTCTCCATTGACTACAGTCTGTTTCAAAACTGAAGCAATTAGGCGTCTACGCAAATAATCGCAACAAAACACATACGCGCTCTAAACTTTCAGCAATCCCACTGATGTAATCTTAGGTCGAAGCCACCGGGAGTTGTTACCTACGCCTGGAACTTCCTAATGTGGAAGTCAGTCAATTTCTGTGCCGCCGTATATTCTAGGCGGGTCGGAAATATCTGGCCACTGTTTTAATATCCATGACCTGCGCCGAAAATGAGACATCTCTTAAGCTTATTCTTACTTTGGCTAGTGCTGACTACGGTGCCGCATCACTTGTACCAAAGCCGTATTGGGTGATAGATTTTTTCAACTAGTTTAAAGCCTACGGATAATATTAGGATGCTGTGTTTGAACGGGCTTACCCAGTTTTTCTTCCGATTTCTCTTGGCTTACACCTGCTGACTCCCTTATTCTGGACATTGGTCTTCCTGCGTAGTGTCCTGAAGCGAGTAAACTAATGTAAACTAATGTAACAAATGCTTTTACTGCATGTAGTAACATTGTTTTCTTACTTGTGTGGATTTGTATTTGTATTTTGTACTATTTTGCTCATGCTACTGTGTGAAACTCGGGACAATAACAAAATATTTTTGAAGGCATTGATTTTCCTGTTTGCGTTCATTTGTTGTATTTGTATTCTATATATTGTACCTTGTATCGTTGTATTTTTTATATTTGTGTTATAGTTTTTGTGTAATTTGTCTTGTTCTTTCCCCTACTCTTCAGATTTGCTATGTACCTTGGGGGCATAATAAATAAATAAATAAACAGTCCATATAATAAATGACTCCGTATTTACGTTTCAATATGTTTATTCTTGCACTTTCATTGCGTATACCTGCAAGACATATCGTATCCTGCACATGTTCAGTTTGTTCGTTTATCACGTGCCCTTTCCAGGCAGTTTATCGAGAAATGCACAGTGTTTTCCCGTCGGCAAGAATACATAGAAATAGAGGGTGACTGTATTTAAACATCACTTCCTCGTTAAGAAACTCAGTACTCACTTCACTGACACCTATCACGTAAAACTGATTTATTTATAGGAAGGTAAAGACGCGGTAACCGTCTCGCTTGTATTCTGCGGACACCTCAACAGCACCGTAAGGGAAGGGAGGAAGGTGGGAGTGAAAATGAAAAGAGGGAAAGAGGAGCCGTAGTGGAGGGCTCCGCAGTAATTTCGACCACCTGGGGATCTTTAACGTGCGCTGACATCGCACAGCACACCGACGCCTCTTCGTTTCGTCTCCAACGAAACGCAGCCGCTGAGGTCGGGTTCGAACCCGGGTACTCCGGCACAGTAGTCGGGCGCCCTACCACTGCACCACTCCGGCGGGGCATAATGCAGCTTTGAAATACTGGCTTCCAGAGAGCACGAAAACTTTATTTATTTAAAAAAGGGATGGGCAGTGAATGGAGTTTTCATTTCAAGGCCCTAGTGGCCTGGGCTACAGCTCTTGCCTGGGGTCGCTACGCTGAGCATAGCAGAGCGGCCTCCCACTACGCCTCAGAATGGTGTGTGTTTATGTCTGCGGGATTGGGGCCCATGCACCCCTTTGATGTGGTAGGCGGTGGGCCGATCGTTCCACCAACGGCATATGTCCGTGCAGTGTTCTGAGAAACTGACTCTGCATTGATGTATGTTGTCGAAAGAGTTGGTCTAGAGCTGCCTCTATTCCCGCGTTTTCTGTGCCTTTAGCCCCTTCATGGCTTTCGTTTCGTCGCATCGGCTTGCATCTTTTGCGATGAATTCAATAGGCCGCAATCACCTTCACTTATGGTTAGTCAATACACCTCATACTTATTAGTTACAGAAAGTAACCAATCACAGCAGTTAGGTAACATTTTTCGGCACACTCAACCACAGGGTATAGAAAACAAGAGCTGAATATCACAGAACTCGAACATTTCATTTTAGAGCGCAGCTCTTTGGCGTCCGTTCCTGGGTTTCGCGTCGGCGTCGGCCTCGTAACCAGCTCCGCCCCCCTTTCATCACCCCAGCGCTAGCAGCGACCGACTGATATCGCTGGATGCCGCTGACGCCGCTAGAGAGTCAAGATAACGTGACTGCATAGAACACCGTCGCCGCCATGCAGAAAGAGGAGGGTAGGGTCCCCCCCCCCCCTGTTCCTGTGTGGCGGATAGGGTGATCTTCAGTTGCCGACGCGCCGGTTATTTCACGTAGGCCCCGGCACGTCGACGAATACGTGACCACCTTCCCACGGCTAGACCTGGTTCTTGGCGCTGCGGAAGCGAGGGTATCATATTGCTTGCGTCGGCATCGGCGGCGTTGTCCCTGAAACCAACTCCGCAGCTAGGGTTGACTCACTATCGGCGTCAGCAGCATCAGTCAGTCGCTGCTATCTCTTCCCTCCTCCCTTTATCGCGTTGTCCGCTTGCTGCGCGCGCTTCTGCCCTCATCGTTTGCCGCTGGGTGTACACGCCGCCCCCCTCCCCCCTCTTCCTGCGAGTCTCCGGTTGTCAAAGCGCCGGCTCGAACTTAATTCCTTTCTTCGCTCCTCCTCCAATGCAACCCCTGTACGGTGGCAATCAGAGAGCCAGATCGGTGGCGGCGGATTTGCCTCAATCTATCGAAAAGGTGAAACAGCTGATTTGCTGCGCTCAAATTTCGCATTAGGAAGTAACGTAATCGTCGGTAATTTTTTTTAGCGCAATTCCCTTTTTTAAGTATGTATGACCGACTAGCCCAACAACGTGCTCTCTTAAATCCTAAATGGCTTTGCGTGCTTCGCCAGGTGCCTCGCGGCGCCTTCCTATCTGCACATTACCTGCGTCTACTCCTACTAGGAGAACAAAGAGGAGCTGGGCTGGCAGCCATATACTTTCCCCGACTCCCCGCGCTAATCTGTTGTACCCGTCGGTCCATTACACATTCAGATGTGTGATTACAAATGACCAGATCTGAAGAGTACATGTTTAAGAACAAGAGGCACTACACGTAACATACCTCATGTCGAGAAAATGCATCAAAATTCACTATATATACATTGCGGGAAAAAAATGGCTGCTCTTAATGATGACACATACAATTTTTATTGGCCATTGTAAATTAAGTTATATACAGTGTGCAATAACTTGAAAAATAAATATAGGTACGAACATGTACAGCAATAGCATGCGCAGTGTGTTTTGGGATGTTAACAGCTGTGAATTGACATATATATTTATATTATATTACAAGCACCAAGTTGGACTGAAAACCACCCGGAAACGGCCACCCGAGATGGAAACAAAATGGCAAAGACCATTGGCGAAGGAACTCTCGCTCCTCTAGGTAGAAAAGGTCCTCAGCAAGAAAGCTTGCTATCTCCTTTCGCATACGCTCCAGCACCAGGAAAAGCGCACGTCGACGCCGGCTTGAGGCTGCACCCTCACAATGATTGCGCCATAACGCGAAAGCGCCAGCTACAATCAGCAATCGTACAAAGCGCCCACGCCCCGCCGGGGTGGTGCAGTGGTAAGACGCCCGACTACTGTGCCGGAGTTCCCGGGATCGAATCCCGGCCTCGGCGGCTGCGTTTCGATGGAGGCGAAACGAAGTGGCGTCCGTGTGCTGTGCGATGTCAGCGCACGTTAAAGATCCCCAGGTGGTCGAAATTACTCCGTAGCCCTCCACTACGGCCCCCCTTTCTCTCTATCCACTTTCACTCCCACCTTCATCCCTTCCCTTACGGCGCGGTTCAGGTGTCCACAGAGCAAGTGTGACAGATACTGCGCCTTTCCCTTCCTATGAACCAACCAACCAACCAAAGCGCCCACGAGGACATCTAACGTTTATCTGAAATCGGTTAACACCTAGACATTGAAACGGGCATAAACTGCCCTTCAAAAAGACAAGAGCAACGACGATTGGATTCTTGAAGTGGGCACTTGAGGCACTGCGCTGTCCGCACAATGCCCCATCGTTGCGGTCAGTCTAGTATAGTCAAAACTTCACGTAAATGTGTGACGTAAACGTGTAGTCAAGAAAAGTCACGTAAATGCCCTGGCAGAAACGATGCTGCGAGTGATAAGCAAGATATGGAATCCGCCCTTCGTCGGCGTTCTGCAGGCACTAGCGGAAGAAGTAAAGTTACCATTGGCACTACTCCTCTGCTCGCTGAGATGTCTAAATCCGGGAAGACATGGCGGTCATGATGCTGAAATACCACAATACATGAATAATAAACCGGCATCTGGAAGGCCTGTGGACCCCTGTTGAGCGTGGTATCAGGGACAAGCTTCCTAATACTTGTGCGTAAAAAACAGTAGCGAGCACCCGTGCTGGGCACTCATCTCCTTGAAGCAAACGAAGAAGGAACTCTCGCTCCTCTAGGGAGAAAAGGTCCTCAGCAAGAAAGCTTGCTATCTCTTTCGCATACGCTCCAGCACCAGGAAAAGCGCACGTCGACGCCGGCTTGAGGCTGCACCCTCACAATGATTGCGCCATAACGCGAAAGCGCCAGCTACAATCAGCAATCGTACAGCGCCCACGAGGACATCTAACGTGTATCTGAAATCGGTTAACACCTAGACATTGAAACGGGCATAAACTGCCCTTCAAAAAGACAAGAGCAACGACGATTGGATTCTTGAAGTGGGCACTTGAGGCACTGCGCTGTCCGCACAATGCCCCATCGTGGCGGTCAGTCTAGTATAGTCAAAACTTCACGTAAAATTGTGACGTAAACGTGTAGTCAAGAAAAGTCACGTAAATGCCCCTGCAGAAACGATGCTGCGAGTGATAAGCAAGATATGGAATCCGCCCTTCGTCGGCGTTCTGCAGGCACTAGCGGAAGAAGTAAAGTTACCATTGGCACTACTCCTCTGCTCGCTGAGATGTCTAAATCCGGGAAGACATGGCGGTCATGATGCTGAAATACCACAATACATGAATAATAAACCGGCATCTGGAAGGCCTGTGGACCCCTGTTGAGCGAGGTATCAGGGACAACCTTCCTAATACTTGTGCGTAAAAAATAGTAGCGAGCACCCGTGCTGGGCACTCATCTCCTTGAAGCAAACGAAGAAGATAGCGCAGAGCCAGCAGCAGACAGCCAAAAAAGGGAAGGCGAACCCATCCTTCGAACGCGGCTGACCAAGTGCCGCACGGCATACCATCTCCGTGCGCCCTGCCCCTCCCCAATAAAATGAGCTCACAAGAGACTGTAGGGAACGTAGCCCCGTGAGAGGAGGACACGTTACATGCGCGAGGTACAATATTCGGCAGCAGAAAGCAGGATGTTCCAGCATCCACTATCTTTGAGAGGGAAGCGGTCACAGAATCAAAACGTCAATCGATAAGCAAAACGAAATTAGACTGGATCTTTGGTGAACTCATAACATGAGCTGGGTTGTTTATTACCTTAATTTGAATTAATGCGCAGGAATGGAGCCACGTTATTTTATTTGTAAAATGCTGGCGTACATGCGGGACATCATCGCATATATAAGCTCAAATCTGCAATGAAAATCTAAATTAAGATACGGGACATGCTAACACAAAAAATAGAAGGTCTCTTAGATGTCTCAAGAGTAGAAAGGCGATAGCCTGTCCTTCCTCTCCTGTCAAATACCCCTCATCATTTGCATTTTATCGGCGTTCGTTGTAGCACTACGTATAATCATAATTGGTTTAGAGGAAATAAAAGGCGTAGTATCTCTAACACTTTCTCTGGCGGGTGTTTACAGATACACCATCGCTCCAGTCGCGTGGCGTTCAGCGACGCGCGCTCAAGTGTGATTCCAGATGGCAGGAACGCTAAACAACGAGAAAAGTTCTCGCAAAATCTCGCTCACAGACCCAACGCAGACGTTGAAGATCTCGCGTACAGATCTCGCACACAAATCTCGCACAAGGGATATCATTCAATGCGCCTAAAAAGACTTTCGCGTTAAAATCTAGAGGGCGCTTTGGACCACTAAATGGGCGAAAGCCATCATAGCGCAGTGTCGCAGCCATCCACTACGCCACATCTATCGTCCTCTCTTCTTTCACTCGCACCTTCCTCCTTCCTTTATGACGCGGTTTAAGTGTCCGCGGAGGTTTGACAGATACACGGCCTTTTCTTTCTTGCAAACCAATTTCAAACGCAGTTGATGCTGATGTGGCTCGGTTCAGGTGACCACAGAAAAAGTGTGAGAAATACTGCGCCTTACCCTTCCTGTGAACCAATTATTATTTATTACGCCGTTGATGGCTGCTGTACAATGTCTACTTCGGTTTGCTGTGTGGTGCGGCGTTCCACAAAGCGCAAAGTGAAAGGCGCCGCTCTGACGCCTGGAACTGCTCTACACTTCGGATCCAGAAGGAAGAAGCACTATGTAACGACAGGGTTCTGGAAATTAAACACTATAATAAGCACCACCAAAACCTTTCACCATATCGCTCTGAAAAGGGTTTAAATGCCTAAAGATTTTTCTTTTGGTTAATGATAAGCTAAGTTACTTGTTCGTGTAAAACAGCGATGCGCTTTGTAAAATTTACGAGGCGGCTATGAGCCTTGACCGTGCAACACGTGTTAGGAGCCGACGAAAAGCTTTGTCAGTCTTTCTATGTACTGGACCTTTTTTTCGGCACTTCACACCGAAGTCCACTGCATTCGATTAGGGCATTGTTTGTAATTATGCATGATTGCATTTAAACGCCGGTCTCCAGCAATTAGGCGTCTACGCAAATAATCGCAAGAAAACACATACGCGCTCTAAACTTTCAGCAATCCCACTGATGTAATCTTGGGTCGAAACCACCGGGAGTTACCTACGCCTGGAACTTCCTAGTGTGGAAGTCAGTCAATTTCTGTGCCGCCGTATATTCTGGGCGGGTCGGAAATATCTGGCCACTCTTTTAATATCCATGACCTGCGCCGAAAATGAGACATCTCTTAAGCTTATTCTTACTTTCGCTAGTGCTGACTACGGTGCCGAAACACTTGTACCAAAGCCGTATTGGGTGATAGATTGTTGCAATTAGTTTAAGGGCTACGGATAATATGAGGATGCTGTGTTTGAACGCGCTTACCCAGTTTTTCTTCCGATTTCTCTTGGCGCACACCTGTTGACTCCCTTATTCTGGACATTGGTCTTCCTGCGTAGTGTCCTGAAGCGATTAAACTAATGTAAACTAATGTAACAAATGCTTTACTGCATGTAGGAACATTGTTTTCTTATTTATATTGTATTTTGTACTATTTTGCTCATGCTACTATGTGAAACCCGTGACAATAACAAAATATTTTTGGAGGCATTGATTTTCTTGTTTGCATTCATTTGTTGTATTTGTATTCTATATACTGTAACTTGTATCGTTGAATTTTTTATATTTGTGTTCTAGTTTTTGTGTAATTTGTCTTGTTTTTTCCCCTACTCTTCAGATTTGCTATGTACCTTGGGGGCATAATAAATAAATAAACAGTCCATATAATAAATGACTCCGTATTTACGTTTCAATATGTTTATTTTTGCACTTTCATTGCGTATACCTGCGAGACATATCGTAGCCTGCACATGTTCATTATGTTCGTTTATCACGTGCCTGTTCCAGGCAGTTTATCGAGAAATGCAGTGTTTTCCACGTCGGCAAGAATACATAGAAATAGAGGGTGACTTTGTATTTAAACATCACTTCCTCGTTAAGAAATTCAGTACTGTACCCGGGTTCGAACCCGACCTCAGCGGCTGCGTTTCGACGGAGACGAAACCAAGAGGCGTCGTTGTGCTGTGCGATGTCAGCGCACGTTAAAGATCCCCAGGTGGTCGAAATTACTCCGGAGCCCTCCACTACGGCTCCTCTTTCTCTCTTTCCCTTTTCAGTCCCACCTTCCGCCCTTCCCTTACGGTGCTGTTGAGGTGTCCACAGATAACAAGCGAGGCAGTTACCGCGTGTTTCCCTTCCTATAATTAAATCAGTTTTACCTGATAGGTTTCAGTGAAGTTCAAGTTAAATTGGTTCACAGGAAGGGAAAGGCGCAGTAACTGTCACACTTGCTCTGTGGACACCCGAACCGCGCCGTAAGGGAAGGGAGGAAGGTGGGAATGAAAGTGGAAAGAGAGAAAGAGGAGCCGTAGTGGAGGGCTACGGAGTAATTTCGACCACCTGGGGATCTTTAACGTGCGCTGACATCGCACAGCACACGAAGTGGCGTCCGTGTGCTGTGCGATGTCAGCGCACGTTAAAGATCCCCAGGTGGTCGAAATTACTCCGTAGCCCTCCACTACGGCTCCTCTTTCTCTCTTTCCACTTTCATTCCCACCTTCCTCCCTTCCCTTACGGCGCGGTTCGGGTGTCCACAGAGCAAGTGTGACAGTTACTGCGCCTTTCCCTTCCTGTGAACCAATTTAACTTTAACTTCACTGAAACCTATCAGGTAAAACTGATTTAATTATAGGAAGGGAAACACGCGGTAACTGCCTCGCTTGTTATCTGTGGACACCTCAACAGCACCGTAAGGGAAGGGCGGAAGGTGGGACTGAAAAGGGAAAGAGAGAAAGAGGAGCCGTAGTGGAGGGCTCCGGAGTAATTTCGACCACCTGGGGATCTTTAACGTGCGCTGACATCGCACAGCACAACGACGCCTCTTGGTTTCGTCTCCGTCGAAACGCAGCCGCTGAGGTCGGGTTCGAACCCGGGTACTCTGGCACAGTAGTCGGGCGTCTTACCACTGCACCCACGCCGGCGGGGCATAATGCAGCTTTGAAATACTGGCTTCCAGAGAGCACGAAAACTTTATTTATTTAAAAAAAAGGGATGGGCAGTGAATGGAGTTTTCATTTCAAGGCCCTAGTGGCCTGGGCTGCAGCTCTTGCCTGGGGTCGCTACGCCTGAGCATAGCAGAGCGGCCTCCCACTGCGCCTCAGAATGGTGTGTGTTTATGTCTGCGGGATTGGGGCCCATGCACCCCTTTGATGTGGTAGGCGGTGGAACGATCGTTGCACCAACGGCATATGTCCATGCAGTGTTCTGAGAAACTGACTCTGCATTGATGTAGGTTGTCGAAAGTGTTGGTCTAGATCTGCCCCTATTCCCGCGTTTTCTGTACCTTTAGCCCCTTCATGGCTTTCGTTTCGTCGCATCGGCTTGCATCTTTTGCGATGAATTCAATAGGCCGCAATCACCTTCACTTATGGTTAGTCAATACACCTCATACTTATTAGTTACAGAAAGTAACCAATCACAGCAGTTAGGTAACATTTTTCGCCACACTCAACCACAGGGTATAAAATAAGAGCTGAATATCACAGAACTCGGACATTTCATTTTTGTCGCCTCGGAGTAGTATGGCTTGCACAAATTTCAAACCTCATCTCGAAATGCAGTACCTTGGCACAGTATCAGAAACCTAAATAAAGTGAAACAAACGTTCACAAAAGGAAAATACCTTACCACAAGCAATCCCATTTCTAATGCAGAATTATTAAGGGGAATGTAGTACATTGAGAGGGCAAGAAATATGCTTGCTCAAAACGCGCGATTCAAGGGCGGATACTGGACGGTGTACTTAGACGGCAAGTATCAGTTAGGACCATGTGCCCACGCTCTCCCGAGAAAGCATCACCGGCTGTTTCATGCGATGTCGTAATTGGCAGCTTCATCATCTCTCTCAGCAAAAAACGTTTAACCGTGAATCTCAATTCTGAGATTCGGTGCAGACCTGGCTGGCGTTTTTTTTTTGTATGTGCCCTACAATACTTCGTGAGCAAGTCACAAGAGCGTCTGCCTATCCATTACTAGGCATTTATGTTCACACATGGTTTATTTAAATATTTGTATAGTTCTGTGGGAACATATGCAAACTCTCGAAAAAACAAAACACATAGTTTAGCAGCCCCGCCGCGGTGGTACAGTGGTAAGACACCAGACTACTGTACCGGAGTTCCCGGGTTGAATCCTGACCGACGGCGGCTGTGTTTCGATGGGGGCGATACGAAGAGGCTTCCGTGTGCTTTGCGATATCAGTGCCCGTTCAATATCCAAGTCGCTCGAAATAATAATTGGTTCACAGGAAGGGAAAGGCGCAGTATCTGTCACATTTGCTCTGTGGACACCTGAACCGCACCGCAAGGGAAGAGAAGATGGGAGTTAAAGTGGAAAGAGAGAAAGGGGAGATGGTAGTGGAGGCCTACGGTGTAATTTCGACCACCTGGGGATCATTAAGGTGCGCTGACATCACACAGCACACGATCGCGCCCCGCCGGGGTGGTAGAGTGGTAAGACGCCCGACTACTGTGTCGGAGTTCTCGGGTTCGAACTCGACCACGGCTTCTGCGTTTCAATGAAGGCGAAACGAAGTTGTTGTTGCAGTGGCTGTGGGAAAAAGGGAAAGAAAATGCACGGGCATGCTACGGGCTCTGTAGCTGAGTCAATAGCCGTCGTCCACCACCGAAACGGTGGCGGGTGCAATGACGGCCTACAACCGATAAAAATTCTATGACAGGCTAGCCCCCGCCGCAAGCGGCGGTAGCCCCCGTCCCAGCTCCATCAGAGGAGACGAAATTACTCCATAACTTTTCACTACGGCTCCTCTTTCTCTCTTTTCACTTTCACTCCTACCTTCCTTCCCTCCTCTACGGCGCGTTTCAGGTGTCCACAGAACAAGCGTTAAAGATACAGCGCCTTTTGTTTCCTGTGAACCAATTATTATTTTATTATTAGTTTAGCAAAAACAGAACACTATGAAGAGTTGCTCTAGTTAAAGGCGCCACCCCAACCCTCTCGTCTTTTGCCTTTTGATGTGGCGTGAAAGATCTCATCACTGACAATCCAGTGCCAGCGTTGTAATGAATAAATCCCTAGTATGATGTTTCCAGGGGTAGCTGAGAGCTAATATTGCTGAGCTGTGATCGATTGATGGTTTCTGCGCGACTTCACGAGTTCAAATTATATAAGCCCCTGATGGGGCTGGGACACGTAGGTCACTGCCGCTTGCGGCGGGGGCTAGCCTGTTCGAATTTTTACCTGTTGTAGGCCGTCATTCCCCTCGCCACCTCTTCAGTGGTGGACGACGGCTGTTGTTGCGGCACGCGTCTTTCTCCCCCTCTTCTTTTCCTTTATTCTCTATTTTCTCTTCTGTCTGCACGAGGCAGCGGAGGCGGCTGCCCCACCGGGGTATTGCAGTGGTAAAACGCCCGACTACTGTGCCCGAGTACCCGAGTTCGAACCCGACCGCGGCGGCTTCGTTTCGATGGAGGCGAAACGAAGAGGATTTATTTATAGGAAGGGAAAGGCGCGGTAACTGTCTCACTTGTTTTCTGTGGACACCTCAACCGCGCCGTAAGGGAAGGGAGGAAGGTGGGAGTGAAAGTGTAAAGAGAGAAAGAGGAGCCGTAGTGAAGGGCTACAGAGTAATTAAAGATGACAAGGAAGTCGAAATTACTCCGTAGCCCTCCACTACGGCTCCTCTTTCTCTCTTTATTTTCATTCCCACCTTCACCCTTCCCTTACGGCGCGGTTGAGGTGTCCACAGAAAACAAGTGAGACAGTTACCGTGCGTTTACCTTCCTATAAATCAATCATAAAGCGGAGGTGGCTCAGCTACAGAGCCAGTAGCAGGGCAGTGCATTTTCTTTTCCTTCTTCCTATACAGCCACAACAACAACAAATATAAGCAAGCTGGGACAAGCTGCCTAATCGGAACGCTTATTGCAGGTGCGTAAGATCAACAGGAATTCCCATTCTCGTACTCCTTAATGCGCTGTCAAGCACGCTCCTCCTATGCTAACTCAGGCGCCCTCATACGGCTTGGTTGAAGCTAGGCCATGTACGTCGGGTCTACTTAACCACGCCATACACGGGCCTTAAATGTCCTACATAATATATATATATATATATATATATATATATATATATATATATATATATATATTGTGAGCACTGTGTGGCGCTTCATCTTCCACACGGCTGAAGGTGCTGCTTCGTCTAATGATTGATTGATAGGCGCTTGTAGACACCCATCGTCATCGCGGAGTGTGTTTGGCTGCAGTGTGCGACCAAGGCTTCAGGTGGTGGAGGTGCGGGGTATCCCATCTTCCACGCGGCTGAACGTGCTGCTTCAATATATATATATATATATATATATATATATATATATATATTGTAAGATAACGCGAAGGTCGGACTTGGGGGATCAGGCTTAATTGCAGACCTGAAGCCTTGGTCGCACACTGCAGCCAAAAACACTCCGCGATGACGATGGGTATCTACAAGAGGGAGCAGGATGAAGATGAAGCAGCACGTTCAGCCGTGTGGAAGATGAAGCGCCACACAGTGCTCACACTATTTCGCCCGCGCAGTTGAAGCGGCCAGCCTGGCCGCAATTAGTCCGCAGGATTGCGCCGAATAAAAGGTTTCATACGTGAAACGTGGACAACTTCAATGCCACGGTAACGACAGTCAGGAGGAGGGTAAACAGGGGAGACGCGATAGTTCACCGGGGAGGTTTTTGCAAGAACTGTGTAAGGACCAATGTAACGGTGCTGTAACTTGTCACAAAGGCCAGGAGTGCGTAATGGGGTCCAAAGTAATACCTCGTCGCCGGGACGGAACGAAACTTGGCGATGGGTTGCATCATAGCGGGACTTGCGGTCTTCTTGGCTAGCTTCCGTGTTGACGCGAGCAAGCCGGCGAGATTTGGACACTCTGGAAAGGAACTGGTCAGGAAGAAAGGATGAGGAACTGGCATGTGTAGAAAGAAAAGAGGCGTCAAGAAAGGTAGCAAGAGAACGGCCGTAGACGAGGAAAAACGGGGTGTAACCTGTGGTCCGCTGTACAGCCTTATTGTAGGCGAACGTAACAAAAGGAAATATTACGTCCCTGTTTCGGTGGTCCTGGTTGACGGACAGAGACAACATGTCAGAAAGCGTGCGGTGGAACCGCTCAGTCAACCCATTGGTCTGCGGGTGATAGCTGGAGGTCAATTTGTGATGTGTGGTTGAGGCCTCAATAACTTCGGCTACAATCGTCGACAGAAATGTCCGACCACGATCGCTGAGAAGCACTTGAGGGGCCCCATGGCGCAGTACGAGCGATTCCAAAAAGAAGGTCGCAACCTCATGTACTGAGCCATTAGGCAGGGCAGCTGTCTCAGCGTAGCGTGTTAGGTGGTCGACGGCGGTGACGATCCAGCGATTACCTCGTGCAGACAATGGAAGTGGCCCGTATACGCCTATGCCAACAACGGCAAAAGGAGTAGCAGGGCAAGGTAGCGGCTTTAGTAGGCCAGCAGGAGGAGAAGTGGGCTGTTTGCGGCGCTGACATGGCAGACAAGAGGCGACGTATTTTGCCACACTTGAGGCGAGGCCTGGCCAGAAGAAACGGGTTTTCACGCGGTGGTAAGTTTTATGAAAGCCTAAGTGACCGGCTGTAGCATCATCGTGGAAAGCCGCCAGGATACGGGTGCGAAGCGCTCTCGAAATAACGGGGACCCAACGGGTGCCTTCGGAGCAATAAATATAACAGGAGAGCACGCCGCTGTCAAGTTGGAACTTTTGGAGTTGTCTGCGCATCCTAGCGGTAGGAGGGTGAGAAGGACCGGTGAGAAGGTTCATTAGGGAAAGACAGTAGGGATCTGCTCGCTGGTGTGAAATAATGGCGTAGCTATCTGGAGCAGCGGCAGGAGTAGCACAGGTGATGTTTGGAGCTCTGGACGACATTGGGACGTCGAGGGTGCACGCTGGAAGGCGCGAAGAAGCACTAGGTGGTGATTCTGGGAGCGGACAGCGGGAAAGAGCATCGGCATCTCGATGCTTGCGACCCGATTTGAATATGGCATCGAAGCGGTATTCCTGCAAACGCAGAATCCAACGGCCCAGGCGTCCAGTCACATTTTTGAGGGTTGATAACCAGCACAGAGCGTGGTGATCGGTAACGATCATGAAATGGCGGCCATAGAGGTAGGGGCGGAATTTCTGAACTGCCCAAACGACGGCAAGGCACTCTTGCTCAGTGATGGTGCAGTTGCCTTCCGATGATGTTAGATTTCGACTGGCAAACGCAATTACTTTTTCCCGAGAAGCGGTGCCACGTTGCAGAAGTACGGCGCCGATACCGAGGCTGCTGGCATCGGTGTGGAGAATGGTAGCAGCAGTGTCGTCGAAGTGAGCGAGAACAGGGTCCGAAGTGAGGGCATTCTTTATGGTTTCGAAAGCTTTTTCGCATTCTTCGGACCAATTGAAAGTAGTACGGTCAGTAAGGAGGCGGTGGAGCGGTGCAGCAATGGTAGCGAAATTTCGAATGAAACGGCGAAAGTATGAAGACAGGCCAAGGAAACTGCGTAGTTCCTTAGTCCGTTGAGGGCGTGCAAAGTTCAAAACTGCAGCAAGCTTGTCAGGGTCGGGTCGAATGCCATTGCGGTTGACGAGGTGGCCCGGGATCTTGATTTCTTTCTTGGCGAAATTACACTTTTTTGTGTTCAGCTACAGTCCGGCGGATGCCACGCACGTTAATACTTGATCAAGGCGGCATAAATGATCAGAAAAAGTCGCAGAGAAAATAACTATGTCGTCCAGGCAGCACAAGCATGTTTTCCACTTAAGTCCTCTAAGAACAGTGTCAATCATGCGCTCAAACGTAGCGGGGGCATTACAAAGTCCAAAAGGCATGACATTGAATTCGTAAGCCCATCGGGAGTAGCGAATGCGGTTTTTTCTTTGTCGGCTTCGTGCATCGGTATCTGTCAGTAACCGGAACGCAAATCCAAAGTGGAGAAATATTCGGCGCCCTGAAGACAGTCGAGGGCACTGTGTGAGCACTGTGTGGCGCTTCATCTTCCACACGGCTGAACGTGCTGCTTCATCTTCATCCTGCTCCCTCTTGTAGATACCCATCGTCATCGCGGAGTGTGTTTGGCTGCAGTGTGCGACCGAGGCTTCAGGTCTGCAATAAAGCCTGATCCCCCAAGTCCGACCTTCGCGTTACCTTACACGTGGTGGAGGTGCGCCTTGATTTCCCCGCTGCTTCGTCACCTGCATCCACCTGGAGCTTCGTTCTGGCCGCCGTTTGACCCCGACCCCCATCGTCATGACTCAAGAGGGCCACTCCGCTATTCCGGCCTCTACCAAATCGACTCCAGCTCCCCTTGCCACTTGGACTGTCAGTAGCCGTCAGCGTGACCCGCAGATGTTCGCTGGTCTCCGCGGCGACGACGCTGATGACTGGCTCGACAGCTACGACCGGGTCAGTGCTTTCAACCGGTGGGACGATTCTCTTAAAATAATTAATGTGTCCTTCTATTTGACGGATGTGGCCAAAACGTGGTTCCTAAATCATGAATCGACGATTCCGGACTGGGCTACCTTTAAACAAAAGTTGCGCCAGATTTTCTGCGCTCCTACTGTTCGCACGGAGTCCGCCAAGAAGAAGCTAGAAGCCCGACTTCAGCGGTCCAATGAGACCTATACCTCTTATATAGAAGATGTTCTTGCACTTTGTCGGCGCATAAATGACACCATGCCAGAGGCTGAGCGGGTTCGGCACGTCCTTAAAGGTATTGGGCCACTCGCCTATAACGCCCTGGCCGTGCAGAACCCTACCACAATCGACGCCATCGTATCGACTTGTCAGCGCCTTGACGAACTAGTCAGTACGCCTGTAGCCTGATCCCACTTCATTTGGTTTCACTGCCGACGCTGACCTCCGTGCGCTTATTCGCGGATTAATTCGTGAAGAGCTCTCGGCACAAGGTAATTTGTGCCGCCCTGCAACTGAGCCACATCCTTCATGTGCCGGTTTGCGTAGCATTGTCAAAGAAGAGCTGGCCTCAATGACCTATTCCCCCCCAACATCGGTCGCTCCTACCATCTGTCAGGCGCCAACGTACGCCCAGGTCCCGTCCTTGCCGCCTGCAGTTGGAGCACCACGACACCGGCGCCTACCACTGCTCATGTCGCTGCATTGGCACGACCTACCGCGGCGCCAACATACTACCCCAACTGGCGCCCAGCCCGCCCTGTTTGTTATTACTGCGGGTACCGAAGCCATATTTCCCGCTTCTGTCGTCGCAGGCTCCAGAATGAACATCGCTGCTACGACTCATTTGAAGCAGACTACCCTCCTCACTTTTCTGGCTGTAACCACCGTTCATTCCCTGATAATCCCCGACGTTCATAACCCCCGCCAGAAAGCCCCGCTCCGCCGGCCGGTTACAGGCCTTCAAGACGTCGTTCTCCTTCGCCTTTTCGCCGCTCAACCTCGCCTCTCCGTCAAGCTTCTCTGACGACCTCCCGCCTATCGGAAAACTGACCACTGCAGTTTTAGGAGGGAAAACTGCACTCTTCGGCCGTCCCAAAAATCCTCCGGAACGTCCCTGGAATATTATTTTAGTGTGGGTTGAAGGCTTATCTGTTGAGGTTTTGGTTCACACGGGCGCCGCTGTTTCTGTGATACACACTGACTTGTGCTCCCACTTGCGAAAAGTGAAAACGCCTTATGATGCACCTGAACTCCGTGGAGCTAATCGTGCAACAACTCGGCCTTTTGCTAAGTGTACTGTGCGAGTTTTTGTTGATGGTGTCCGCCACCATGTACAATTTGCCGTGACGTCACCGTGCGCTCACCCAATTATTTTAGGCTGGGATTTTCTGTCTGCCGCATCAGCCAGCATTTCGTGTCGCGACAGGGTCATTTACATGAACGAGAGCGATCCGTCTTCTGAACCTCCCGAGCCCCGTCATCGCCTGCTTGCCGCTCTAACTCAGTGTTGCCCCCTGGATGCGAACAACTTTTCGCGCTTACTTCTACTGACATTGATAACGGAGATGTCTTAATCGTGCCTTCTGATCGCCATCTGACCCGTGGAATCGCGCTACCACCAAGTCTTGTTCGGTTTGAGCATGGCACAGCGCTTGTCGCTGCTTCGAACGCTTCCCCAGAGCCCATTGTGCTGACTAAAGGGACATGTTTTCCTTGTACCCTGGACATTCACCCGGTGTCCCTCACCACCCTTACCGCCCCCGCTTCCTCCCCAGCAGCTTCTTCCAATGCTTCTCTCTGTTCTTTTTGACACCATCAATACTGACCTTCCTGCAACTCACCGTCAAGCTTTGCAGGAATTACTTCGAAAACACCAAGCCTTCTTTGATGTCACTTCCCCGACCTTGGGCCGAACGTCTTCTGCACAGCACCGCATTATTACAGAAGGCACTTCTATTGTTAGCCGCCGCCCTTACCTTGTTTCCTTATCAGAACGTAAAATCATAGAAGATAATGTGAATTATATGCTCCGACGAGACATTATTTGGCCCTCAGCTAGCCCCTGGTCATCTCCGGTCGTCTTGGTCAAAAAAAAAGGATGGGTCCGTGCGTTTTTGCGTTGATTACTGCGCACTTAACAAAGTCACCCGCAAAGATGTTTACCCTATGCCACGAATTGACGACTCCCTCGGCTGTCTTCAGGGCGCCGAATATTTCTCCGCTATATATATATATATATATATATATATATAGAGAGAGAGAGAGAGAGAGAGATAGATAGATAGATAGATAGATAGATAGACAGACAGACAGACAGACAGACAGACAGACAGACAGACAGACAGACAGATAGATAGATAGATAGATAGATAGATAGATAGATAGATAGATAGATAGATAGATAGATAGATAGATAGATAGATAGATAGATAGATAGATAGATAGATAGATAGATAGATAGATAGATAGATAGATAGATAGATAGATAGATAGATAGATAGATAGATAGATAGATAGATAGATAGATAGATAGATAGATAGATAGATAGATAGATAGATAGATAGATAGATAGATAGATAGATAGATAGATAGATAGATAGATAGATAGATAGATAGATAGATAGATAGATAGATAGATAGATAGATAGATAGATAGATAGATAGATAGATAGATAGATAGATAGATAGATAGATAGATAGTAGGTAGGTAGGTAGGTAGGTAGGTAGGTAGGTAGGTAGGTAGGTAGGTAGGTAGGTAGGTAGATAGATAGATAGATAGATAGATAGATAGATAGATAGATAGATAGATAGATAGATAGATAGATAGATAGATAGATAGATAGATAGATAGATAGATAGATAGATAGATAGATAGATAGATAGATAGATAGATAGATAGATAGATAGATAGATAGATAGATAGATAGATAGATAGATAGATAGATAGATAGATAGATAGATAGATAGATAGATAGATAGATAGATAGATAGATAGATAGATAGATAGATAGATAGATAGATAGATAGATAGATAGATAGATAGATAGATAGATAGATAGATAGATAGATAGATAGATAGATAGATAGATAGATAGATAGATAGATAGATAGATAGATAGATAGATAGATAGATAGATAGATAGATAGATAGATAGATAGATAGATAGATAGATAGATAGATAGATAGATAGATAGATAGATAGATAGATAGATAGATAGATAGATAGATAGATAGATAGATAGATAGATAGATAGATAGATAGATAGATAGATAGATAGATAGATAGATAGATAGATAGATAGATAGATAGATAGATAGATAGATAGATAGATAGATAGATAGATAGATAGATAGATAGATAGATAGATAGATAGATAGATAGATAGATAGATAGATAGATAGATAGATAGATAGATAGATAGATAGATAGATAGATAGATAGATAGATAGATAGATAGATAGATAGATAGATAGATAGATAGATAGATAGATAGATAGATAGATAGATAGATAGATAGATACGTGGTGACAAGCGAGACAACAGCACAACATGGCGATAGGGTGAAGGCTGATTTAATGGCTGGCCTAGCGCGAGGGCTCCTCTCGCGTTACTGCCGATCTTCTTCGCAACACTTCCCGGGGCCACCGAGCAGTCATCCCTATCGGGTCGATTGAAGTTGATAGTTACGTGAGGGTGGGGATGTTCAAGAAAAGATTGAATAGATTGATGTGCTTGCCACTACCATAACAATGACCATGATGATGCTTGGGTGATCCGCCTCCCCTGAAGCTCTTCTGTCATACACCACTAACGCATCCATGGGACCGATGGCTCGAGGTCACGTCGGTGGCTGGGCGTGGCGGGGGTTGTGTATTCGTGTCTTTCGGTTCTTCGGGTCTATCGGGTCTTTGCTTCGTTGTGGTCACTGGTCAGCTCGTGTGTGGGCTTTGTCTTCAGATCCGGGCTGGGGGCTGGGTCACGGTAAAGGCGGCTGGTTGGTTCTGGGCAGGAAGGGCTGGGGCGAAGCTGCGCGGCGATATTCCAGGCCTCTCGATAAATAGTTCCGGCGTGCGAATGGCGTCCATGCTCCAAGGCGAGAATGGGGATGATGTACCCCGCACCTCCAACCAAAATGTTTTTTGGTGACAAACGAGAAGACAATAAACCTAGTAGACGTCTAGGGCATACTTCGGATGCTTATATTCCTTTGTACTTTATCAAGTACTTCTTTTTCATTTATTGTGGTTGTTTTATCTGAACGCACATGCATATCTGCAATCAGATATGATGCGAATATTCTCTCTCAATCTAAAATCTTCTGAATTCTTTCTCACCTCCATGCCCTTCGCTACTCGCCTAATCAGTAACCTTTATATCTTATCATGCCACACATTCTGATAAGCGTAGAGTCGTATGAGGTACCGCATTTTATGAAAGATTCTTCGACAAACGTACACATTGGCAGATTAAGAAACCTTACGAATAAGCCTGCTTGTCCAAGGTGCGCGAAGTCGTCGTTGGCAGCCCCTTCTAAGTTGGTCATGTCACGTGGTCTCCTGAAACCACACACATTATCCTACAGGATTTTCTTGACAACAGGGACAATGTTGTTTTCTTAAAAATTTGAAATCAAAGCAGCCCACATCCCTGTATGATAGTCGCCACAAAATAATGAAATATTCGCATGGCGCTGTACATTGCAGCTAGAATTGCCTACTAAATGCGAAAGTAAATGTTTCCTCATCACAGTTGTTTTTCTCCAGACGCGCATTTTTCTTTAGTGTCGACGCCAATGCGATTGCATTGAAATGCTGCTGCTACATTAGTTATCCGTATCTTATGTGCCATATTTCAACTCGAAATGAAAAATGAAAAGCGCCCTTTTATTACACCGTGTTTCTCAGCTGACTTGATCAAGTGATAAAAAACGTTTCAAGCAGGCAATTAAAACAAGCTAATAATGGCTGCCAGCCATATTGTGCATCACAGCCGTCTTTTGTATGCAATAAAAATTTTGAGTATGTAGGGGAAGTATGCAGAGGAAGGAGAGGAAAGGAACATTGACTTCTGACAGCAAATGTAAATTGTCAAGGCTGTTGGCCACCTGCGGAATCGCCGAATATATTATTTGCGGTAAAAAAAGGCTCACAGGCTTGTGTTTCCAGCTCCAAACAAACAGCAAAGTGCAAAACACATGACACATGAAAGTGAAAATACATCACATGACTAGCGCCTTCGCGTTCCGGACGTGCTGCTCTCAAAAGAGGTTAGAGCGATTGAAATAATGTTCGCCAAAACGGACATATTGGCTGAATTGTCTCGTGCGCGTCCGCCAGACGGCGCACATAACAGCGCACTAAGGTGCAATATGAAGAACGCTTGAGGTAAACGAATGATAAGCGCCGGGCCCCAAAAGGTAACGGTGCGGTATTGATACGAGATGGAAAAGAAGCACCAGATGGCTTGCACACAGACACAAGTGTCATAAAGAAAAAAATGATAGTAAATTCAATGGTAAACGAGAATGCTGCACAAACCGACAATGCATGGAGCTTTATAGGGCGGTTAAGTTTGAAACTCGAAGGGAAACATTTGAGAATTCCAAAGTTAGTAGTTTGTTTGGCATATTTTATTTCATTGTTTGTGTAGTCATAAACTATATTACGTGCATAACCTCTTCCTCACTGCTCAACCTACCAGCACAGTGTGAAGCGAGTCATCCCTCATAGCTTTTAAATAATAATCGATAAAGCAAATGACAGACTCATTCCGGCAGCCAAAGCTATATCACGCGAATACATTCAAATCTCGACTGTCCATCAACATTTGAAACATTTGTGATCTACTTTGCAGTAATAGACATATTGGCTGCAGTGAGATATATATATATATATATATATATATATATATATATATATATATATATATATATATATCACTGTCATCAACTTCTGAATCCAGCCCTTTTTACTGTTTTTAGCAATGTTATATCACTAAAGTGCTGTCGACGGTTCATCTATAAGTACTGCATATCTTGATTGAACAAAAAAGACAAGGCGAAGATAGCTACGAGGTGCTGTATCATCCCTTCCCACGAGAATATAGGGATTCGCATGCACTCCTCCACTCCCGCGTACTCGTTTTTCAGTTTTATAGTTGCTATGCTAGGTTGCTAGGGGCACTGCAACAACAGGCCTCACCAGGGACTCGGGTTTTCCAGCTTTGGTCATTGAGCACCGGCGCCGCAGTAAGAAACCGCCCGCTATAGTCAGGTATAATGCTTCTCCGTATGTGTCAAACATACCCTCTCGTTCTCTTACTGCAAAAGGGTAATTTCTTTTACGAGATAACTATTGCCTTACAGCACAATCAACATCTTCTTTGTAAACGAATGTATCCATCTTTAAAGCATGCCTCCCATCGGTCGCACTGCAGTTCACCACATCGCCTAGTTTGTTTTCCTCCCTGCCTGATTGACTACTGCATGCTTCTCAGTTCAGTTCAGTACAGGCGTTCAGTCGTGTCCGACTCTTCGTGACCCTATGGACCATGTCACGCCACGCTTTCCGGTCTCTCACTATCTTCTTAACATCACATAGCTTCATCTGCAATGCCTCGAGAATGCCATCTAACCATCGCGTTCGCTGCCTACCCCTTCTCCGGCGACCCTCAACCTTTCCCAACATTAAATCTTTCTCCAGCGACTCCTCTCTTTTCATCAGATGACCAAAGTAGCTGAGCTTTAACTTTAGAATTTGACCCTCCAATGAGCAGTCAGGGTTTATGGTCGACAATATCGACTGATTTGATCTTCTGGCAGTCCAAGGAACTCTTAAGAGTCTTCGCCAGCACCACAATTCAAACGCGTCAATTCTTCGGCGGTCAGCCTTTTTCACAGTCCAACTCTCGCATCCATACATCACAACTGGAAAGACAATAGCACGGGTTATACGGATCTTGGTTGGCAGACTAATGTCTCTGCTCTTTACTAGGCGGTCAAGGCTAACCATTGCTTTCTTTCCCAGAAGCAGGCGTCTCCTAATTTCATGGCTGCAGTCTCCTTCCGAGGTAATCTAGGCGCCCAAGAACAGAAAATCTGTCACAGCTTCCACTTCTTGTCCATTGATGCTCCAGGACTTGATAGGGCAAGACGCCATGATCTTCGTTTTTTTAATGTTCAGTTTAAGCCCAAACTTCTCACTCTCTTCTTGTACGCGCATCAGGAGTCTCTTGAGTTCCACTTCACTTTCTGCCATTAAAGTGGTATCATCCGCATATCTAAGGTTGTTGATACGTTTTCCAGCAATCTTCACTCCAGCTGAAGACTCGTCCAGACCGGCCTTCCTCATGATGCACTCTGCATATAGGTTAAATAGGCAGGGCGACAGTATGCAGCCTTGCCTCACCCCTTTCTCAATCGGAAACCAATCAGTAAGACCATGCCCAGTTCTGACTGTGGCCTCTTGCCCTTCATAAAGGTTCCTGAGGAGACAGAGTAGGTGAATTGGAACTCCCATCTCTTGGAGAGCTTGCCACAATCTGCTGTGATATACGCAGTCAAACGCTTTCGCATAATCAATAAAGCAGAAGTAAATGGGTTTCTGGAACTCTCTTGCTTTTTCCATGATCCAGCGAAGGTTGGCAATTTGGTCTCTAGTTCCTCTGCCCTTGCGAAACCCAGCTTGCACGTCCGGAAGCTCCCGATCCACATACTGCTGCAGCCTACCTTGCAGGATTTTTAACATCACCTTGCTAGCATGCGAAATAAGCGCGATCGTGCGGTAGTTGGAACAATCCTTGGCACTGCCTTTCTTTGGAATGGGGATGTAAACTGACCTCCTCCAATCCTGTGGCCACTGCAGAGTTGTCCAAATCTTTTGACATAATGTATGCAGTGTGTTAACAGCGTCGTGGTTGAGGTTTTGAAGCAACTCAGCTGGAATGCCATCAATTCCGCTAGCTTTGTTCTTCATGCATGCTTCTTACTGCATGCTTCTTACTGCATGCTTCTATGTAAAGCTAAATAAAGAAACTTTCATTGCGCGCAGTCTATTGCGCCTTTCTCACTGCATCCGATAAGTAGTGAAAGGGGAGCTAACTGGCTTTAGCAATGCCGTTAACAATGGCGCCAAAATATGCAGTATCGAATACCTTTCGCTTGAATTCTCAACTCATACTCTTGCTTTAGGTCCGACGCAATATAAGTTGAGGCTTATGCGTACCATAAGGTACCTATTAAACGCTCGTGCCTCAGATCTCATGGCAAATATTTGTTGTTGCAGCACTTTGTCTTCGAATGCAGTAGCTGACTGTGCATATTACAAATTTTGTCTTATTTTAGGCGTTTTTACTTGGGCCTCCAAATAATTTCTTTGAAACATCTTTATTTACATCCTCATCTTGAACTCGGTAAAATAAGAATATGTTCAAAAACTTAGCTTTTCGTATATATAGACGATCCGGCACGTAACATGTCCGCTTTCGTATATAAATCTGTAGTCACACTAGATGTGTACAAAATCGCGTGAAAATAAACATTTCTTGAGGCTTTTTTGTTATTGTCGCCTTGTACATCCTTCACTCTATAATCCGGACTATCACCTACGGGTGATTGAGAGTTTGAACGGTCGCTCAGCTCTTACAGTGCCCTCACGTCCTGCTCCATTTGAGTAAGCAGCTATGGTTACGAGGTGTATACGTGTCGTCTTTATATTACTGTCGGTTTTCATTGCTACGAAGAGAGATTAACTGTTTTCTGTTTTTTTTTAATAAATCAATAGAACTGGAACAAACCACCAGAGCTAAATGAATAATGTCGAAACCAAGACCTAAATAGAGCACGAATCGACTGTAAGAGTGCAGCAGCTCACTGTGTCGTCCCGTATTGTCAAACGCACATACGCAACATTTTCGCAACATTTTCAAAACGTGATGGAAGTATAAAACTGTAAGGAATTAAACATATCATAGGACGTACCTTTTCATTCATTTCTGCTCTTTTAAATAAGTACGTATTACGATGCAAAACATTCACAAACCATCACAGCGAGTGTTACATAAAGACTCGTTGAGGCTTCAAAACTCATTTATACGGAAAGTAACAGAGACACAGGCAGATAGTACTACAGTTCAGTTCATCTCACACGCGGTATATATTTGGCTCCTGAACTGCAGAGAATATTCCTCTATGCGTTTCAAAGAAGATATAGTATGGTCTAGAAATTTTAAAGCTGAATGCACGCGCAGATTAATACTTTACACCCCCTTAAGGTCGTCACAGTAAAGCTGTTGCTCACCAGAAGTGTTGCCAACAATATTCTTATTATGGTATAGACTGCAAGCAAACGCATTAAGAAAGGTTGGACCTTTTCAAAGTTATTTCGGCGCAGATCCGCTTTGAATTCTTCCAGGGTCAAACAAGGGGAACTGTGTGCATCGTTAGTGGCCGTATGCAAAGCTAACTGTTTCAAAACTACTGCAAAATATGTCGCAGTCCTGTCGTAACATCCAATTTGTTTACTGATTCAAAATTTTTTATAGATTTGTACCAATTATATTTATTGCTTTCCTGTATAGTCTGTTCTTATGTCATACTTTTTCGTTGTAGCTGTACGAATTGTGATGATACTACAGAAGTATGTCTTATCACAACAGGTTCACTCTCAAAAACATCACAGAAAATCAGTTATGACAAGTGAGAATTTCGATAAATTTTTCTTTTATGCGCGAGGTCTTGTAACATTAAAGCGCAACGCAAGAGTGGTCTTCAGAAAAATCAGCTAGAGCACAAATAAATTGCTAGAGAGTGAAGCACATGCAAACGCCGCCCTAAAACACATAGCGTCTTCTTATCAGCTCTATGTTTTTCCTGAAAAAAGGAGCTTCGGCGTTACGCTGCGGTATTGTAGGAACTGCATTAACACCATCATACTAACTTTTACCCTACATGTTGTTTATTTACGTACTCCGGCTTTGTTCATGCTCTCGCACGTGTTACAGCATGCTACAAACTTCGTTGACTCATGTGACTAACAATGTACTGCACCCCCCCCCCTCCTTACGATATGCAATGGGACACACAAGGTGACGTCATGTGACGGTTACGGAAACGTACAGTGGAGCGCCCAATAGCGACGCGTCGATTCCGGCTGCCTCCAACACGGAGGCGGCCGGGATCGATGCGTCGACAGACTCTCCGAATACGGGCACTAAGAAAGCGCTAGGCGAGTAACAGCTCCCTGGAAAAACAGTATCGTGATTACTATGTACAAGCACGTTCCTCGCCTTGCTGAAGGCCCGAACACAGAGGCGAAGACTGTCAACATATCTTTCCTTGCCCCTCCTCCATCCCTCTTCTTTCATGGCTGTCTCCATGCTTTACATAATGGAAAGGTTTATTATATTTAGGCACTTTGAGCCCGTGGGCTGTGCTGAAGACGATGGTACGTGCGCGATGTGCTCACACTTGTAGTAGCGTTGTCCTGCTTTGCTCGTCAGTTTTTACCTAGTATAGCTGCTTATCGTTGTTGTCGTTAGCGGGAAGACGACGGCAATTCGTGTGCGCTAGATTTCTCTCTAGTGGTGTGCAAGCCTGGTCCGCTTGATGCGAAATCAAACGCGTCGAAGAACATTGTTTGCACATAACCGCGGCTTCTTCCGGTCCTTCTTGTTCTTTCATTTTATCTGTACTTTTCCGTTCTCTATTGTTGGTTTTATTTTTTGCATGTTCTTCTATTATTGTCATTATTCTTACCGCGCGCACCCAAGAAATATCCTTTTTTCAACGTTTTGTTGAGTCTTCGAAAAGTTAGTCTCTGTTTACTTCGGTAATATGTACCTTATTCCTTCCTATCGACATCGGTTTTAATGTGATAAAATTTTACATTTCATGTTTCTTGAATATAAATTGACTTCCGTGCGTCGTAGTCAAGTGTTACGGCTACCGCCATAGTCTATGACGGACAGGCTTTTCCAGTTTGAATGCATGCCATTTTTAGCTCTCCTTTATTTTAATCCTAATACATTTGTCGATGTCATAAGCTGAAGAAAAGGATCGAGGGGCCCTTCCGAAAAATACCATGGCTTGTAGGAGGTCTATGAAATTTCTGAACAATTTACGATTTCATTAAATCCTGCTAATATATATTTGGAATCTTCCGGACGTAAGGAACTATTTACTCACATTTTTTTCTTTTTCCCATACGAATGATGAAAAGCCACCTCTTTAACATACTGTCCTTTCCACTCATGCGCCTTTTTGCTAATGCACAGTACTATGACAAGTGCGAACATCGGCAATCGCTGCAGAATACAATGGGAAAACAGGGACTTTGCTTATTACCCTAACACAACTGTTCCCGTAGCCCAGTTTCTGCCGCGATCCGAACCTAAGTTAGGGTGCCTCGATACGGCGGCGCGCTACATCGAGGCACCCTAAACCTAAGTGGAAGTGGAGCGCCATCTCTCGGCTTAGCCTACAGCTATTGTCTCTCCCCCTGTGGCAACAAGCTTACTCCTTACCGATGACGCCCGTAGTAAATACTAATCTTGGCAGGGGAGGTCGACTAGCTAGCTTCTGTTTGCTTAATCAGAAGCATGTCTGGGCATAATTTCAATCTTTCACAAGGTATTCTCTCCCTGTTGTAGAACAACGGGTGGATCCTTCTCGGCATGCGTACATAGTAACAGTATGTAAGTCAAGGTGACGAAGTCATGGGAGGCGATTCTGTTCTCCGTTATATATATTCCCTTAAAAAATGGATACCCAATTTTTCAGCATGTACTGAGATATGAAATGGAGATGGGGTGCACGCTGGAGAGAATTTTATTTTCTTCAACTGAGTCCAAAATTTGTTTTTGTTCTTTCAGCCGTCACTGTATACTTATTCTTGCCATTTCCGAAAGCATGTTCTCTTCAGGCACGACTTCTGACAGGTATGTGATTTCCTTAGTAATAATGCCCCTTCATTATCCGAAAGTGTTATCCGCAAAGCCATGCGTACTTAAACCAGAGAACCAAGCTGTTGTCCCTCTAACAAGCTTGCCAACAAATCGGAAACTGACAATTTTCAACTTAGCAGGAACTCTTATCAATGCCGTAGTGCTTATCAGCAAAACATATTCTTTGATTTATGTGATCATAACCACTCACGGTTTTCATTAAAGGGTACAAAATACCACATATTGACAATACACCGCTTTGCACCACACCTTGTGTCACTCTGATCATTATGTATGGCACAGAAAATCGCTCTTCATTATTCTGCCTCGTCGTAATTACTCAGCCAAGTACTTGATGCCAAAACCGGTAATCGCGTTCTTTTCTACACGCCGGCCACGAAACTGTACTTGATAGCCACACAAGATAATAGCAGGTGAAAAAAGATATAATACTTCATGTAATCATTCAAATAATAACGAGATTAACGATTACACGCCAGCAGGCTTGCCATCTCAGCCATTGTGGAGGCTGGCCAATTGCATCCTAGTATGACTAAACATTCGTTTGGGCAAATGGCTTTCCGCATTCGCACAATGACTGCCAATGGCGACTACTCGCTTCAACACACCTGCACGCTTTTAGCGTAACAAAGTTGAAATAACTATATTTTCATATGAAGCAAGAAACAAAACATTTACACTAAGAACCCCCCCCCCCTTCCCTCCTTCCAACCCCGCCCTTTAGACAGAGTTTCATGGAAAGTTTCTCGCGTATTTCCAAATTTGTTACTGCATCGCAAACAACTAGAGTGGAAAGCTGTGTCAGTCCTGACATTTGTTGGCCACTGCTTTGAAAAGATTTACACAGACATCGCACGTGTGGGCGTTGACACGAAGAAAGTTCGCTGCCGGCAGTTATTATGGTGCCCCCGAAGCAGTGTCTGCGTATTTGTGTTTCTTTTCTGCTCGCCTCCTTATCAGTAGCACTTTCGCAGATGTGAGAGGTGTCACACCACAGATAAATGTTTATGTCAGTAGTTCCCCAGGTTGTGCTCTCAGCCTTCTAAACTTATATTGCTTAACTAAACGTGGTGCTGCGTGGCAGGTATAGCTTGTCCGTTCGTACGCGCAGTATTTGCGGGGTTAAGCCCTGCCTAGTACGAAAAGGTATTTATTTTGCTTTTTTTGTTGGTATTTTTCGCTCCGCCAACGTTTTGTCTGCGGCTTTAGTTGTTTGTTTCTTGTTAGATGAAAAGAGACAAGTGATAGAAGTATGAACGCAGATCAGAGAAATGTGTCGTAATCCTAAATAACCTTGCTCCTTGAGCGGAGTGGAAGTATAACTACGATGGCGGCAGCGTTAGACGAGATGAAATGTGGTTGCTTCCTAATAGTCCTTACGGAGATTTCCTGCTTCGCAGTGGACATCTTTGTAGAAACTGCATGTTGCAGTCGGCTAATACCTCACAATTATGCCCTGCTGACTCCTGCTACATGGGCACATTAAAGGTTTCTTGATTGAAAGGTTCAGCACAAAAGTTTTGGCGGTTTTTCTCCTCGCGTTTTTAGAAGATTTGAAATTTTTTATCTTCCGCCTGACAGTTCTTACATGCTTGAAGCGTTTCTAATATTTTGAGAACAATATAACAATAACAAGCGCCTGTGTTGAAAACATGCGTCAATAAAATAAATTTTACGTGCGATTGTTTAGACTACCTACGTTAACTATTCCGCCGGAAAATTGCGGTCCTGTGTGCGCGTTGGCAAGTGTCGTTCAGCCAGATCAACAATATTTTCTTCTTGTTATAATATTATTGGCACTTTTTCAAATCAAATACTCTCATTATAGCCAAGCGATTGCTAAAATATCTCGGTGATTCGATATGGGGGGAGGGGGGGGGGGGGGGGAATCCCGGTGTAGGCTGTGGCTAAGTCACTTCCACCGTGCTTGTGTTAATATCGGCTCACTCTCATTTGTCGTACTATATATAGACCTGCTGCAGCTTAGTCTTCCTAGTCCACAATAACAAAATCACTGTCTTTGGAATATTTGCATTAACTCGCCTAATGTAGTTTCGAATATCTCGCATGAAAAGGGGGAGGCTTACTGCGAGCATTGAACGGCCGTACAAGTCAAAGTTGGTTTCCTTGGCTCACACGAGGATTGATGAATATAGCCTATTACTACGATAAAAACTTCTGAAAAGTGTTTAACATTTTAACACCACTGTTTGGCAGCGGCATCCGCAGCTTCGCTTCCTGTAGAAATATAGTTACCGGTCCTGGCAAAAACCGTCAGCTTAGTACCACCCTAAAGCAACCATCGCGGCTGTGCATCAAATGCATATTATTACTCCCAAAAGGCTATTCCCACTGGAAAATGATCGAGGTCGCAGCGGGAGCGTTTTCACAGAGGAAATATTAAAAAAAAAAAAAACAAGGAGTTCCGAGTATTATAAAATAGTAGTGCATCCCAAGCAGTTTTACTTAGTGTCAATCATTACTAAGCCCTCCCCCTCCTTCATGGCAGGTGATCTCACAGAGAGCACCTTTGCTTTAAAAATACGACTTCATAGGCACTCATGCAAAAACAACTAGATGTGTGCACGCACTCAAAGGGGGATCTAACGTGCCTCTCATACGTGAAGGCGAACGAGATACAGGAGTTGAGCGCATTATATACAGCTCCCCTTCTTTCATGCGCTTTTTTCAAGGAAGGAGCTAATATTGCGGTCGTCTTCATGGTCAGAGACCTCGCACTATATTTTCAGTGAAGCACCGAGAGTAAACAGGAACTCCAGGAACCCAAGGAACCTGGGGGCCCCCCGAAAGAGAAGCCCGAGCGGTAACAGTAAAATCATGAGTTTCAGCAGTGGGGTACCTCAGACTAACGATGAAGAAAACAAGGAAAAAGATAAATAAATCGAAGAGTTCAGAAAGGAAGTCAGGAACTGAGGGAGAAAATTAAGAAACTCACCCAGGACCTACACCAACCTAGGTCACAGCCGAATTCCGGGTCACCCTCGTCTCCACAGGCTCTCCCCGCAAAACAAGTAGCCAAACTGACACCTCCACCTCCGGCCCCAAAGGTGCTAACACCACCCGCGGCGTCAGGAGGAAGCAATGATCACTGAACAGATCAGACTACCTACCCCGTAGAAACGGAGATACGGAGATACGTATCCGCTGGCGGCAATAGAATGTAGACTAGACGCCAAATACGGGGCTAGATTTGAACGGCTCGAGACAGACAGGACCAACATCATAGGGGCTCTAAACCGAATTCAGAAACAATCTAAACATGCAAACGCGGCTCTTGCTGCTATGGCAGAAAGGCAAAGAGCGAGAAAAGGGATACTTGACCAATTCCAACATCGGCAAACGCAACCAAATAATAATTCGATGGTATGGCAGTAGAACTGCCGAGGGTTCCCGCGCAAGCGAGCGTGAGTGCAACACCACCTCGAGCAATAAGTAGAAAAACCTCTAGCCGTGGCATTACAGGAAATGGCAAAGGAGTGATTAAATTATCAGGATGTCAAGTTTGCTAGCACCCGGGGAGAAAAATCCCAGGTCACTACATTCGCCGAAAAGAACGGAGTGGGGATCGAACACGAAATTATTTCCGGTGACATTCAGGCGGTTTTCGTTGAAATCATCAAGGACAGGAAGAAGGAACCCAGTATTTTCCTCCTAAACATATATTGCTCTCATCAGCAGCGCAAAGTTAGGTTCAGGACATTATTCCGGAAAGCAATGATGGCAGCCGGAGCTAACCCCCTGCAAATTGTGGGAGACTTAAACGCCTACCACCAAGAGTAGGGATATAATAGGCAAGATCCGAAGGGCAGCCAGTTATGGTAAGTTTCTCACGAATTAAACCTCACCCTACAAACAGACTGGCTGCCCGACCAGGTTGGGAAACAGTGTGAACAACGAAACAACCCCAGACTTAACATTCACCAAAAACTTACGGGAGCTTAGGTGGAAGTACGTAGAGCTCTACTTAGGGAGCGATCACTACGTTATCGAAATAACGCTTAAACTGGGAGTCAATGTAAGATGGGGAAAGATACTCAGCGCAGTCGAAATTCAGACAAATTAGGGAATCCGCAAATATACAAGAAAATATTCAAAACATCGACGATTGGGCAGAAACCTTCATGCGCCACATTAAAAACGATAACATTACTCTAGAGGGGGACGATGGACCGAAAGCGATCGACAGGAAACTCCTACACATGTGGGAAGCAAACAAAGGTATGGAAAGACGCCTCCGGTGTCAGAGATGGAACCGAAACCTAATTCGAAAAATAGCCAGGCACAATAAGGAAATTGAGGATTATGTAGTTAAACTCTGCGAACAAAACTGGTGTAACCGGTGCGGTGAAATGGAGGGCAACGTGAACCTTTCTAAGACGTGGAGCCTGCTAAGATATCTTCTTGATCCCGACATTTCGAAAACACAATCGGACACAATAGCAAAGGCAAGACACGCGTTCGAGGGGACTGACGCGGAACTAATAACTAAACTTGTAGACACATATGTCGGCGATGCAACATCCCTCCCTCTTAGGCAATACACGGGCCCTCCGAACGAGGCCCTCGACACGCCCATCTCAGAAGCGGAAGTTAGAGCCGAAATCCTGAGTTTAAAGACGCGATCAGCTCCCCGCCCCGATGGAATAACAAATAAAATGCTACGAAACCTAGACGATGCTTTCATAACGGCTCTCACCAACTACATGCAAGAAGTATGGAGTAGCGGTCGTCTTTCCCAGCAGTGGAAAACTGCAAAACTTGTGCTAATTCCAAAACCTGGCAAGCCACCGAAATTGGAAAACCTCAGAGCTATTTCTCTAACCTCACGCATTGGAAAGCTTATGGAACGCGTAATCCAAACAAGGCTAACTAATTACATGGAGAAAAACAACTTGTGGCCGCACGAGATGGTCGAGTTCCGACCGGGCCTGTGCACACAGGACGTAATGCTCCGATTACAACACGACATTATTGACTCGAAATTCAGAAGCGCGAAAGTAATTTAGCACTAGATCTAACAAAAGCATTTGACAACGTAAAACACCAGGCAATTCTCGCGGGACTGCAGGAATTGGGAGTCGGCGAGAGGACATATAATTACATGAAGGATTTCTTCACAAACAGGACATTGAAACTAAAATTTCAGGAGCTAGAATCCTCCAATGTTTTTCTGGGAAGTAAAGGAACACCGCAAAGCTCGGTGGTCTCCCCCTTATTCTTTAACGTGATGACGAGAGGCCTTCCCGCCGCTCTTAAGGTCATAAAAGATCTAAAGTTCAGCATGTACGCAGACGACGTTAATCTATCGATGAAAAATGGCAGCGACGGCAGCATAAAGGAACGTCTACAGGCAGCAGCGGACACCGTTGTGTCCTACGCGGCCGAAACGGGTATCACGTGCTCCGCTCAAAATTCTGAACTTTTCATATATAAACAAGAATCAATGAGGTGCAAGGGCGACATTAACTTCGAAATTAAGGTCGACGGCAAAACCGTACCAAAAGTCGAGCAAATCAGAAACCTCAGACTTTTTATTCAAGAAGACGGATATAACGACGGAAGGATAAAAGAACTCACTTCCTTAGGAGGATTGTACTCAAAGGCAGAGGCCTCAAAGAGAGAAGCCTCTTGACACTGATGCAGGCGTACATATTAAGCCGAATATGCTATGCCACACTGTTCCTCGACCTCAGGACCAATGAAAAAGATAAGATAGACGCACTCATCAGGCGTTGCGTCAAAAGGGCACGGGTTCTACCCATCTCCGCCTCTACGGAACGCCTGATAGAAATGGGAGTGCATAATAGCTGGACGGAACTTGCTGAAGCGGTGAGAATTGCCCAACATGGGAGATTAAGCAGGACAAGCACGAGTCGAACCATCTTATAATGGGTGGGTCCAAAAACAGATAGGGGAACAGCCGACAGGGTTACCCTACCGCTACAATGTCGCGAGAGCATCATTGTCCCTCCTCTCCTCCACAACTTGCACCCAGAATACCAAAAGGAGAGAAGGAAAAAGAGAGCAGAAGCCCTCGCTAAAAGAGCAAAAGAATTAAGAGTAAAAGAAGTCGCCTGCGCAGACGCTGAAAGCGGCCAATTGGAGGCGGCGGTCACCGCAGTAGTCGATGGTAGCGGCGTACGAGTCGTCTCCACCAACATCTGGAGCAGAAACATAGACACGGCTGATGAGGTCGCAATAGCGGCCGCTTGCGTCGGAACGAAGGCTAGATTGATCTTTAGCGACAGTAAAACTGCTATCTGAAATATCGAAAAAGGCAGGTTCTCGCAAGAGGCCGCCCGAATTCTATCAGCTGCCGCTAACATTCATTGCAAAATCACCCTAATTTGGGCCCCACACACACGTCCGTCCCCGGCAACGAGGCGGCCCATGTTTTAGCCCGAGATCTCTACTTCCGGACAAACGCGGAGCGACCCGAATTCCAGGAGATGGATCAGCGTTTGCAAACCTATAAAGAAATCATCGAAAATTATAGATTAGGAAGACGTTTGATGCCGCCACCCGGTGATAGCTTAAATAATAAAGAAGCCATAACCTGGCGGCGAATACAAGCCGGAAATTCCCCAAACCCTGTCTGGTTGTTTCACACCCAGATAGATGACAGGAAATATGATAAATGCCTGCGAAGCGAGGGTGACCCTCGACCGTATACTTTGGGACTGCCCTAAGTCTCCGGGTGCTAGGAACAACATTAAAAGTAGAGAAGCCTGGGGGACCCTCCTGCGAAGCTACGTCCCCGCTGACCAGCACAGAGCTGTCAGCCTGGCGGCTGAGGTCGCAAATAACCAAAGTATATTCTCCAGTCCTTAGTCGCGGAGGTGCTAGTCCCCGTTCCTCAGGCCTGCGTGCCAGGAGCCCCCTAAATCGGTGGAAAATAAAGTTTTATTCATCATCATCATGGTTTCTCCTCTATTCAAGGGCAAACACACACACATGGCGAAGAAGCTACAAAGGGCAGTAGTAGAAGCTTTCGCTTTTAAAGAAACAACGTTATAAAAATTACTTTTACCACTTTCCGACGAATGACGCTAATGAGCTGGTTCTCTCCTTAGAAAGGTAGAGCAGGAGCGAACGCTACCCGACGAGGCAAAGCAGAAAAAGAGGAGAGAAAAGAGCTATGCGGATAAAAGATTTCTGACGCATCAGGCCAGACCTAGCGCACATCGTTTTACCTGCATTCCCAGAACCGTAGCAGAATCGAATGCATTGCCGTCTGCGAATTTGTAATCGATCGATTAGCTTTTGACAGCTCTTAGGCAATTGTTACCAATCCTCCCCTTTCCCGTATTGAAGCCACACCCTATTTGTTCATACCTGAATGCTGTAGATTGCGGTATATGGCAATACGTTTGAATTTTTTCCGTATCCTTTATTATCTCGTATTTTCTCATTATTTCCCCTTGTTAATCATTTCTGCTGTCTTTAAAAGATAACTGGTGCGCGTTGCCTATGTTCTTGTCTTGTTTTCCTGTTTCATACTTAGTGATTATCTTTTAATTCTATGTGAAATATACTAGTACTCGTGTTTTGTTGCGAATACCCATTAATTTCTTGGCCTCTAAAGGGAAGCCCTTAGTATTTGATGAATAAACAAATTATATCGAGTAATTAAATTGGAAAAACAAAACGAATGCTAAAAGGATTCATGTCCATGATAGATTCATTTGCAAGATGTAAAACTACAAATTGAGAGTGATCAGACTGACGACTCAAGCTCGCTAGTAACACAATGCCCTCCGGTAACCATAAAACATGAACTATCTTGATGCATATTTTCAAGGGTCGCAAGATGTCTCGCAGGCCTATATCGTTTATTTTTCTTTTCTCGCGTAGTGAAAATTGGAAACACGATTCGGGTGAAACGTCCAGAGCATAACAATTCATACCTCCCACAAGAAGTTCTTCAGAACTCCACATTGCGCAAGACGGGAGTCTATCATCTCGGAAACGTTCCGGGCGAAAGTACATTTCCCAATTTTTTTCTTTTCTATTTTGAAGCGTAGATAACAGACAAAAATGTTTCTGCTTGCCGCGAAACTCCATTTCATACTTTCTCGATTCGCTTCGCAGTTGGCCGATGGGTATTTCGCAACTAGCGAGATAATAAAAAGAACGTGTAAGTTTCAGGGAAACGCTTGAATGGCACATCAAGAGTACGCCAGACATTTATGGTTGCAAAGAAAACTTTGGCGAATTCTTTACGACGCCCTTCATAGCCATGCATTTTTCTTCTTTCTTTTCTGGTCATCAAATTTAAAAAAAAAAAAACTAATTTTTTTGGCAGCTCAAAGGGGATTCCACTTCTTTGCGACTGCAGATGCACCACAACGAAAGAATGCAAAGAAAGACAAAAATGCAAGAAGACACGTTTCTTTTCAGTTTTTTTTTTTTTCAGTTATATTTTGTGATTACCCGTCATTCTGACATAAGAGGCCTTCAGTCGGCAGACATTCTGCGCTTTTATATATACTTCCAGCAACGGTGGCATAGGGCACTGTTTCGAAAGGTGGTCGGCTTTGATCAGGAGAATTGGAAGTCGATTGCAACAAGATGTGGGCGCGAAGACCTTTTTGTCGCTATGGAAACATGCACTTTACCAAAAGAAAACGAAAGAATGAAAATATCTCATAAAGCAAACACTTATTTAAGCCGCAGGACTGATTCGGTGCGGCGGGTGTCGCACACGCATATCAGCAGCCCATACCACTCAGTAAGGTTATTAAAAAGCCATGATATCTGGAAATCAAGGACACGGTAAAGGAAAAGGAAATAAGGTGTCGTACAGGAATCCGGCAAGATACATTCCTTTATTATTTGTTGTTGAATATTTTGGGCTGCTGATCCAAAGCCTTGAAAACTTCCTCCCAGCCTGACGATGGCCACTCTTATAAGTTGGCGAGCTAAAGTTTGCACCATTCATTCTCAGAGTTGAATAACGAAATCTGAATCATTTCTCTTGCTTATTAGACATGTGGTCTTTCGTCTTTTATATTTGGTTTTTATATGAACGTATAAGTACAGCAGAATGCCTCAAATATGAGCCAACTGCTCGCTTGTATCATGTGTGGCCACTTACCCTTCAGTTTACACCTAAATTTCCATGTTCAAGGCAAAAGGATCAATACATCATTGAACCCTATATATACCTGTTCTAAATTGAAAGGGCCACGCTTGTAGAGTAAATATCAGAAAATCAGAAACGTTTCGACAGGGAACCTAGATGCACATGTATATATATGTATATATATATATATATATATATATATATATATATATATATATATATATATATATATATATATATATATATATATATATATATATATATATATATATATATATATATATATATATATATATATATATATATTTGTGTGTGTGTGGTGCAATCTGAGGTAAGTGAACACATTAACCCATGGAAATTCTCTGTTAAGGTTAAAATCCGCTTTTTCAGAACTCCTAGGTAAGAGATCAATGAAGCTTTTTGTCGTTTAAACCATTTTATGAACTTTTTTAGCCTTGAAACATAAGCTTTTCCGCAGCAGCACGCCTGAAAACGCAAACGCCAGTTAACATTTCTGTATTTCAGCAACTCATTTATTTCTCTTTTTTTCAGCGAATTAGTCTTGAGAGACATGGGTAGCTCGCGTATTTCTCATCTGCCCTCTTATGCTGCCCTCTTATGCTGCCCTGTTATTACTCGTTCTTAGTTGATTTGATTTTGCGTTGACTGCACTAGTCCGCCATTCCATTTACGACGCCAGCCGATCAGTTCTCAATACGACAGTGCCAAGTTTGCCGTTGCATGCTTTCTAATGGTAGTGCAGGCGCTACTTGTCGTCACTGGACCCTCTTTCTGGAAGGAGAACAAAGAATCCTGGCATCGTCGTACGTCGCGTAATTAAGCGTTTTGCTAGTTCCTCTGAGGCTGGGTTTTTGTTTACCCTCATTACAGCAGGATTACTTTCAGGCGCTGTGAATGACAGCAGGTGTGGCAGCTGCCAGCGCTTCAGTTGTCGTGCGTTGCGATGAACACATCGATGACACGACTGCTCGGACACGTTTCAGACATTTACGACGCAGACAGACGTCGCCAGGCTTTTAGAAGCTGGATTTATTGTCCCTCATTCACGTTTTCTTTGCATCCAGAGCAGCAGCTGATTCCGTGTACGACGTGTCGGTGATACAACCGGCAGCCGCGGGGTCTTTGTGCGGCTGAAGGAAAGTCGGACGTTGCCATGTCCTGCAGTTCGGTATTGTTGTATATGAATTGTCCGTCTTAGTGACAACACGACGGAACTGCCCCGCTGCTTGTCTTCGTTTAGATCAAAATTTTTCTTTATCGTGCTTCAATGCAATGAACACTTATTAATGATGCTGTTGCCAAGAGAAGCCAGAGGTAACACAGAATTTCCGATTGGCAGAAAGGGTCGTGACCTTGCAAGAAGCAATTTGGTTCAAAAGTAAAAATGCGATTGGCACGGAACCGAATTATCCTCCTTTCGATTCCAACCTCACAATGCTATACCTCAGCAGTTGAGAACATTCTTTTTATTTCAATCAAGTACGACCACACTCTCTAACTGATATAAAAGATGACAACTTGTACGTTCACATCTATAATCTGAAATCCATTATAGGCTAATCATCACCACCAACTATATATCAGCCTGTACGCCTAGGCGACGAACGTGTTGGAAATCATCAGAGCTACTTTAGACGCAATAAGTACAGCATCATTTCAGACAAACAAGCTTCTACAGTTAGAGTGAGCGGTGTTAGCAGGGCAAGCATACTAGGAATATTTCAAATGACAACTGACGTTTCGCCAAAAATTATATTTTACATTGGTGTTCATCAATTTAGTTTTACTTTTCACTGAGCCATCATTCTGTAGCGAGTAATGAAGGTTTTGCAAGGTCACGCTGAAAATATGAAAGCTTCTCCGGAGCTGTCGGTTTTGTAAAAATTCAACTGCAGTTTGAGAGGGTGAATAACGAAACGAACATCAACTTTTCCTAAGAAGCTTCAAGTTAAATGCTCCTGATGACACATAAACACAAGAAGTAGCCACTTGCCGAGTTCTTACGCGGCTAAATGGAATGAATCCTTTTCCTTGCGCGTCTTCCCACTAACGAGTACCTGAAGGAGCAACTCCGGCTCTTCCTCAGCGGCAGCAGCGAGACATTTGGCAAGTCATTTTCTCTGAAAGCATAAACAAGACTTGGCACGGCTTTGTTGGCTTTGAATATTCCAGGCATGAAATTCATTCTTGCAGCTTCAATTACTTTTTCTAATTAATGTTGCCGGCTGGGATGACTGCGGAGCATACTTTGCTTTCGGGAACCTACATTAAGAAGCCTCTGGATGCTTTATTATTCGCGAGCTTCCTCCTGCCACAGGCATTTTTTTGTGTTCTTTTTTTTTTATCTTTTCCTTTGGCTAACTTCGACAGATTCCGAGATGCATGGGTATAGGCGCTCATTATGTACCAGTGTAAATTATTCCTCCAGATGGCAGCTTTTCTCAGCCTATTTGAATAGCTGGTAGACAAAAAAGGGTCCAAACCTGCATGTCTCTATAGAGTTATTCCAATGCGTCTCTGTCGCCCAGGAAAGAACTTTTCCGCGCTTGAAGTTATCGGTCTCTATCACTATCATGATTACGTCGCCTACTCATTCAGGTACTTTCTTTGTCTAGAACATGTTAGATTCTGTTTCAATTATTATTACTTATCCCGATTACCTTATCCATATTCTTTAACTTTCCACAGTTCTGTTTTCCACCCTAAAACTATAATACGTCTTTCCGGAGAGCTTACGGGCATTTTGTCCAAATATCCTACCATTCAGTTTGCTTCGACAGTCCTCAATATTTCTGACAATATTGGTCACTGTTTAAACGCTACGGTCGTCTTTGTGGGCAAAATTCCAATAGTTCTCCGTTAACCATACCCTGTGTTCATTCAATTGACCCTACCGCGAAATCAGATGAACGTTTTTCTCCTCCTCGCTTCCTCCTTGTCTGATTCAAATCTAGCCTCATTCAAGGCCTCACCACTCTGAGGGCCTTACATTGCACTTTGTATAGCACTACCGGATCATATGCGATGACGAAATTAAGCGCGCAATATGAAGCTTACATTTTTAGTCTTGCCCTTCGGGGTACTTCAAGCTCACTTCGCAGTCCCCTTTTCTTTTTTAGGAATAAGGTTTCCATTATGCGGAAATACTTTCGCTCAGTGAACCTTGCTAATGAGTACCTCCAGTTATTTCTTTAACACATACTACGGCTTCCAACTTCCTTTTCTACAGCTGGCTGTTTGGCTCTCTTGACATTGCAGTCGCCCATCTGTACAGCATACAGGTCTTGTGCTACTAGCACAAGACCTTCCTAGAGAAATTAACGTATTTCCTATCCTATCCTATCCTACCTTTACCTTCAGCGAACGTTAGCAGGCATAGCTTCACGGATGTTGTAGATACCTAGTGATCGTGGCTACATTCAGACGCGCTGGTTTTATACCTTCCAATGTTTACCTTCTTTAAGAACTTTAATACGATAACTTCCACCGTCTTGTTAATGCTATTGAACTGCTGCAGTTGACCAGCTATATCCAATAGGGAAAGTAAACAGGGAAATACACGAGAAAACAAAACATCTGGAAACAACGCCTGACATCCCAATTATCATTCGCTAGTCAGCTCTGCTGTGATGCCTTTGTTAGAAAGGATTCTGTTATATATTACTAAGTTCGGTGTCAAATGGCTGTCTCCCTGACACGCTGTTTGGACTCTATACACATCACAGTTGTGACCACCGCCTTTCGCGGGTGCTCTAGATCCGTCTCTATCGATTAGGTACTGAGGGCTAGGGTTTAGCAATTGTATTCATATAGGAGATGGTAACTATGCAAATACAGCACTGTAGTGGAGAAATCCTGTTATTGTGAGAGATTCGTCTATAGGCTGTTGTGGCCAGGACACAGCCAAACTCGAACCCTGGTTATTCAATGCATTCCATAGACTTGTGTATTTTTTATTCGATGGATAATTTCGCGGCATCGAGATCGTCGCCCACACCTCAGATCCGTTTTTATAGGTCAGCCAGCGCCTGTGTTCGTCTCACCTTTCTGCGTCGTGTGTGGGTTTGCTCTGTTTTACCTTGTGTTGATCAACCAACCAGCCCGCAATGTGCTATTTTATAACATAATGTATATCAATACTGATTAGGTGCAGTGTTCCGCTCGTAATTTCCTGTTAAAGCATACACTTGCGCACCTTATGCGAGCGTTATTTATTAATACAGCTTTAGATAAAATTTGCATATCGCTTGCTGCAATGAACTAAAGAAATGTGTTTGTAAAGGTTAATAGAATAACAGAACAGTTTATCTATCCTGCCTGATACGTAACACGCTAACGTGTACAATGGTTTTAGCGGGAAGATTTAACCATGCACTCTCAGTCAAACACGCTCCTATCATGGCAAAATTTCTCAGGCAGCAACTTCTTTCGAATACCTATTCCGTAACTTAGGCTGAAACGGCTCCGTTCGAGAGCCTCAGCTCAGAAGCAACTCCGCGCGCATTCAACCGTGTCATTGGTCACAAAAGAATTTGTCCGCAGATCTAATGAACATAAAACAGTGGAGAATCTCGAGACTATTTTACCCTTTGTACATTGTTGTCTTTCGCAACGCAACCACAAATTCACAGTTCGAACGTTCAGCGATCTTTCTTGCAAACAAAAAGTGAGATTTAAAAATGATGCCAGAATTATGATCAGAATGCGCTCCGACCACTTCATCCTAGTGGTTCGAATTACAAGTCACTGCAGCTTCATCAAGGGAAGTCGGAGCTGCGGGAAGCGTCAGCCAGATTTTGAGTCTGCGCTTGCAATTACAAACTGCGAAATTGTTTGCATTCGAGTGGCAAAGGAGCCGTGCGTCAAGCGAGGAGTAAAAAATAGCGCTATGAACTTTCGCAGACCGAGCATAAGAGAACACTCAGCGACAAGGTATTTTCATTTAACAGTGCGAGGCTGCGTTTTGGTACTTTCCAAGAAAAGAGGGCACCACGAGTGAGCGCTCTCGCTTTCTCTTTGTATCTATACTAGAGGGCCCGCACGTAAACGGGAAATATGCTGAGAGAAGCCCTAATGAGCAAGCTCGTCAGGCGTTCGCACCTTGTTGCATATTCCCTGGCGTCTCCTGATTCTGAAAGCTGCATGCATTTTGCAGTATACATATGTATATTTTAGCGTTGATAATCTAACGTGTTTTTTCTTCTTGAATTTGAACTCTAAATTTCTAAGCCAAAAATATGATAGCCTACGTTCCTATGAAGGAGAGCATTCATTTTGGAATAAGTGAAAGGAACTGGAATGTGAACGTGTTCCATAGAGAGATATTAATAAAAAAAAAAGTTACGTAGTATAGCATTTGGAGTGTGCAAACTACTGGGAACAGTAAACAGAGTCAGTTTCTATTATTTGACTATACCAATCAAGCCCGAGGCATCGACAGCCTTGCGCTTTTAATTTGCTCTGACGGTTAGCTCTTCATCTGCTAACCAGAAAAGCCCTAGCAACGGACTACTTTCTGCGTGTGTCGGTTAATGCACACTTAAGGTCTCTCCGACTATATTATGGAAGGCATTTCCGACAGCAGCGGTAAATTCGTTATTACAGACTGCTACATTTGGAACCCAGAGGTAAGGAATAAAGCATTCGGAAAAACCTTATATATGTAGCTGTCAGAGAGGTGTGTAATTTTATCTGCGTCACATGGCGATCACAAAAGACCAGCCGCAATGCGTTCTGAACTTAAAGTATAAAAAAAAAAAGGAAAATAGTACTGGGGCACGGCGGCGCATCTCCACAACAGTGCCGCTGAGAGGTTATGGCGCTCGAGTTGTGAATACAAAGAGTGCTTGATCCTGGCTGTGGCGGCCGCTTTAGTTGTGGTGAAAAGCAAGTTTCGCGTGTGCTGTGCTATATGTTAAACAAACCCAGGAGGTCTGCTTTCTCGAGCCCTCTGCTACATCGTCCCTCAAAGCCAGAGTCGTTTTCAAAAATTAAACCGCGTAAGCCATACCAAACCGGTTTTTCACAGGTGAAAACCAAGACAGGTGAAATATGTAAACTGAAATATATGAAACCAGCAGGTAGATATCCGGACTAGTTCACAACAGTTTATTTCTCAGCTCAACACTGTGTCGTCTTCCTTTGCATTTCTTGCAGTGAGTCCAGTGCCATGAACCACAAAATGTTGTGATCGATTCGAACAAAATCTTTTACTCTCATTTGTATGGCAATCTACAGATGTAAGGAAACACTGGGACGAGGGGAATGTCGCAGCAGTATGCGCAATGCTCCATTCCAAAATATTCAGGCCCCCAGCTGTCCGGAATGCATTCCGGAAGGCGAGCAGGTTCGTGCACGTCGACTGAGTTTTCAGTCAATCCCTGTCGCAAGTTGCCACCTCCACATATTTCTGCGTGTCGTTTTCCAAGAACTTTCTCTTGCCTCATTCCGTGAATAGCATAACGCAGAAAGAAAATTACGTATGTGTCATATTTAAACACGACCTAAAAAATCAGTCGCAACTCACTTCGTCTTCTTGATTTCGGCCTGAATACCATAAGATAGTGTAAAGAAGACGAGTTTGCGCTTCCTTTATTCCTATTCGGCCCGCTTTCTGTTTGTTAGCGCTAGCTATTCATTTTTCATTCCACAATCTCCTGCCTGGACCCCAAATAGCCACAATGTTTTTCCCCTTAGATGAGTACGGGTAAGATAACGCTTCTACACAGCGTTAATGTGCTCCGTAAAGTGCAGGTCATGCGTTGCTTCACGCAAAATGTAGCACCTGCGTGTCAAGTTATGCTACGTTACCAATCTACAATAGGGTAAATGTTTACTAAAACGAAATACATTCAATAATACAATTAAAACCACTCGGTAGAGTATGAGGCCGCAAAATAAAACTCTGGGCGAGCTCCTGTCAGGTACACATGAGTATAAGTACACAAGTTTGGCAGAAGAGCTGAAAATGGGGATCAAATTGAAACCTACAGGTACAATTAACAGCAGTAACTAAGCAACACAATAGTTAAATGTAGGAAAAGTTTTCATCCAAAGCCAAAGTATAAAAAGCATAAGAGCAAAACAATGAGGCAAACGACATTTAAAGTAATGGGCAATGAATGGATGAAAATGTTTGATTATTTCTCTATTTAGTACCTGAATGAGAAGAGCGAATAAAGTATTTGTGAATTTGTGAAAAAGAACGGTATTTAAGTTTGAAAGTGATCAAAGTAAGGTAATTAAGCATTCCATTAGGCTGAATGAGTTGATAGTTTTCTTTTTTTTTAAAGTAAGGTATCCATACTTGCTTTGTGCAAATGAAAATAAAATTTAATTTCAATGCGTGCTCCGAACGTGCTTATCTGACAGCTAGCGGTGGGCACTTGAGACTTTCATGGCAAAAAGAAAGCAGTTTGTTTTCTATAATTTGTGTTTACTTTTGGCAGTTATTCATGCATGACAGAAATTGAATCGCAGTGAAGAAATAACGTTGAATATATTACACTGTCGAGTATTTTACAATGCAATAAATTATTTTCTGTTTTGTAATTTAGTAATGTAATGAATTTCTTTCGCAGTAATTTAGCAACAAAAGTGAATAATTACTTATGAAGTTACATTTACTAAACTGCCCCACTTCTCTTTCATGAGGCAATACAGTAGAGTGCCTCAAAATCATAAAAGACATGCTGCAAGTCGTACCCAGCGTAACGCATCGGCACAAGGAGACAGAGTTGATCACAAAATTGCGTCTAAGGCCTCCTGTGTCCTGTGTAGCCCGTTCACTTAGTGGGGTTATCCTATGGGTAGTTGAAACCGGTCCCCAAGCAGCAGGATGTACGGCATCAAGGGGCCACTGAAGGGTCAGACGGTTCGAGGCGGCCGGAGTTTAAAACCTGTTGGTGCGCGCTGTGACACTCCCTGTTGCGGCTGCTAGACACAGTGGTGTGTGGTTACACTCGTTACTACGGGGCGTGAGAGGTTGGGGTGAGGGGAGACAGGCAGAGGGGCCCATGACGTGAGCATAACTGAGAATAAGGTACCGAGGTTGATTTTTTAAACATGGAAGCAATAAATAAACTTCTTCGGAACCTTCAACTGACAGAGATAGCTCCGGGCTAGCAAGACGTAGGGCTCGCAGCTCAGTTCACGAGAGTTTCACCATGCTTCTGTTTGTTTGTTTTTTGTTGTCGTTGTATTATTTCACCTAATGGCACGTGCTGTAGTAAAGTGGGGAGAATAGCTATCTGGAACAGAATTTGGCGGGACGACGAAAGAATGTGTTCGTCGCGTCTGGAGAGTTGTTGTTTTGTTTGCTATGTTTACTTAGTTTTTGCATGAATAAAAACTAGAAAGGAATTTAACAGTAATTCAATTACTTAGCTTAATTAAGTAATTGTGTTACTTTTGGGAGCAGTAATGTGTTTGTGTTTTAATTACATTTCTGCGATTTTCAGCAACATATTTAGTAATGTAACTTATTTCTCCTCAAAATTAATTTTGACGAATGCAACTAAATCTTTTTTAGAAGTGTCAGGTGTTTTTGCTATTAGCGAGCAGTGATGCGTGGGAACTGAGTATTCGGTTATTTTCATTTCTAACGTGATAATGACAAGGGGAACAGGTCAAGGTAACTGACTGTCATCGATGTTCATGGCAGCTTTCCTTTTGAAAAAGTAGACTCCGCAATAAGTACGAGTCGAAAAAGCCCGTATGTTAAAGAAAGCGCATTAAATTGCCAAACAGGCGTTACAATTTGCTTATGCAAGTCCCTTATACCTCCATCAGAGGCACTGAATCAACATTATGCATATGTGCAAGTGTGTTTTTAAGTATTTCAGCAATACAAATTACGCTTTGGGGAGCAATCGAGTAGTCTGAGAAGCAAAGCCGAGCAGTACACAGGAACCAGTACCATGTCTCAATCAACCTTGTCGCCTCTTACAATGAAACCTTAGCTGAGGAGCGTTCTCCCTTCGTTCCTACAATGAGGGGAAGGACTGTTACAATCAATGACTGAAAGCTTAGTGCGGCCAACTGCGACTATAGATTACAATCAATCGCACTACGAACGCTACTTAAACTTATCACCGCCACGTTCATGGCATTCTACTTGGAATGCAGATTCAGCTACCTGGAAAAATCTGGTTAAGCGGCAGAAACGACTCAAGCAATCATTAAAATGCTATATGTCTGCCTACAGTCTTCGTTAAGGGTTTTTGTTTTCATTTTTTATGAGTTGTTCTGGTTTTACCGCCTCTGTCTTCCGTGCGGAGACATTTGAGCCTGTCTCAGGAGACTTCTAAACCGCTGCTATCGCAATTATTCTGCCTCTTTAATCCGCGCATACTTATTGCGAAATGTAAGCATTGATGTCTGCTGTGCCGTCAACCTTGTTGGCTGAGACGTGATTCTTAAGCTTATAGTTCTGTTGCTGATCTCGTCAGTCGAATTTGTAATTTAAGGTGCTTACCTTGTCCGTCATGAGTCGCTGTAAACAGTACATCCAGGACCCTCGTTTAGCTGGAGTCCGTCCATCAAGAGGGATCGAGGGGGCCAGGGAAGAAAGATAAGAGAACGTACCTAGGGCGGCGATAGGGGAACGGGAACGGCGATAAGGCCATCATTTCTCCTCATAGTTACATATGCGGAGAAATGGAACGGCCTTAATTCCCCCAAAAGTAAGGTAACTAGAAGAGAAAAGAGAATCGGGGGAAAGAAAGCTGCTCCTCTCCTTTGTTCTCTCAACCATCGCTAGTGGTGCTGCGACTGGATCACTACCGGCGTTCTCGCCAAAAGGAGTTCCACGGCACGTTATTGCCCTCGACCATTGTTGCTATTTCGCTGCTAGCTGTGCGCCTCAACATCTGTGACAACCATGCAGTTTGAAGCGAAAGTGCTCGGATTAAGTTAGCTCAGCCACTTAGCGACTGAATGACATGCCTATAGACCAGCACGGGTTGATTTTGCAGCAGTTAACTTCCTGCATACGTTGCTGTGGAGTATGTATGGCCTGTAAGTGTAATATCTATAGACTGCTCTCTCCGGGCCTGCGTAGATATATACTTGAGAGGATCATTTCGTTTCATGACAGTATGAGAGAGCCAAAGTGTGAAGGTTGGTTACTGAGAAATATGTTTATTATATTTATTGCAGTGGACGTATTGTAATGAGTGCACGGAATATAATAGTGCGCTTACATGTATTAGTAAGTGTAAGACTAAGTTGCTGTAGTGATCCAGACGCAATGCCACCAGCGATGGGTGAGAGAACCTGGGCGTCGACGAGACAAAGTTGCTTTTGCAGCCGAATAAGAATGTAGTCGCTGGTGTTACAGGTCTAGGTACGTTGAGCAACGAGACATGCATTTAAGACACTGCTAGAGGATGCACCCTGACCTTTTCGAACTGGCCCTTACTACGAGGGCTGCGCTGAAGTGAGACCGTGGAAAATACAGCGCCCCGCCGTCGCCGGCTCCCACCCACTGCTTGGGTAGGTGGCGACTGCTCGCTTTCTTTTTTTTTTTTTTTTTGCCACCTCCTATTGAAATGCATGTGATGTTTACCAGAGTTTTTATACGCGGCGCACTTTAAGGAAAACGGGGTTGTTGCTGGTATGGGCAATTAGTTGCGTTAGGTATACACTCACATTGATTTTGCACTGCATACCGATGGGAAACTATAAAGCAGTAGGCTGAACTGCACTGAATGGGGTGGGAAGACAAAAAAATAGGAGCATATCGGTGAACGAATACCGCACATGTCTGCACGATCCCCACTGATGCGAATGAAACGCTGTGGTGGTTAGCACTACGCATGAGGTTCATAAACATATTTGGCAGTAACCAACTTTTACACTTAGGTACTTTGATACCGCCATGAAACGATATAGTCCTCTCAAGCATTTATGCAGTCCAGAAGAGGGCAGGTCAAACTTCAAAAATACTTGCGCCTACATTGGCAGATATCCTGGTTTTGGCCATAGAATTCTTAGACATAGAATTATTCGCCTTAAAGAAATCTAGGCATGTAACTTTATGACGGCAGCAAACGTGGTTTCAGGATTACTGCCGCTGCGCCAATATTAGGCATGAAATTCGTTTAGCTCCGGTTGGCAGCGGTAAGGCAGCCTCATTTATTTTAAAATTGAAGGCCCCTGTTATTACGTTGCAGAATGCGTTGCATTAGTGAAGCATTGAGGGGGGAGGGGGGTGTACACTAAATGAAAGGAGAAATATCATGATGTTGAGGCAAGAAAATACAATGCAATATAATACAGTAGGACGCAATGCAATCAATAAATGATGCCTATCACTGCAGCTCACAGAAAGGCTCCCAGAGACACTATAAAAATAAGAAAAAAGGAAAGCGTAACTGCGTAACTGACTTAAGCATTTGACGAGTGATATGCAATACTTTTTATCAACACCAATAATTAATTTTTTTTATTTCTTTATGTTACCCCCAGGACCCATGAACATTACAGAGGGAATTGGGGGAATAATACGTGTTGAAATTTAGTACTGTCGCGCCGCTTTAGGATGTAGACTGGTAGGTATGTGATCACAGCTTTCAACTGCAGTAGACTGAAACGATCTTCTAAACGCTATTATTGATCCGTGTATGCGTTGAATGCTGGGGGAGCAAACGAGGCGGCACAATGTTCTCATAAAAGCTAGAAACCATGTCTCTCGAAGGATAAGAAAGCCGTAAGAGAGAGGAAGAGTCGTGCGGTTTCCCGTCTCTTGTGCTTGAATGTTTAAATGTTCAAGAGCGGACTTATCATTGGAGATGGGGCGTTGTGTCTATCTTGATTCGAGCAGGTGGAGAATTCTACTCATTTTGATAAGAGTTTTAAACTGTAAAGTATGCGCGATGTGGGTTCCAAATAGCAGCCATATATTCATGTATGGCATAGGTGAATGTTGTAAACGCTAATTGTCGGTATTCATCCTAAACTTGCGGCTGAACGGAGAGAAAGCATTCTCAATATTTCTGCCCAAAGGGTTGTCAGCCTGAAGCATGAATTAAACAAAAAAGCTCTCCAGGAGGGGCGGAAGCAGGCGATGATCTTTCCAAGATTGTATGTGCTGCATTGGAACCTTCTCCTTATCGCAGGTTCACTAATCATTCCATCCCAGAGGACATCCAGGTAGGGTGACTGCGCTCAATCTGTTTAGGGAGCGAGAACCCCCTCGTAAGCCGCATCGCTATCACTGTTTTCACGTAAATTCGGCCCTACGATCATGGAGGAGCAGTACCTCAAGCGTTCTGCACTTCTACAAGACTGGCGACATAAGTTTTTTTTTGTTTTTTTTTTTTTTTTTTGTTAAGTGCAGTGAAGCGTGGTACGACTAGTACATGACACCGAGTTAAACTAATTCTCCTTAAAATTCATTCTATCGAGGGGAAGAGGGACATGTGATTTCAAGTTGGCATAACATGATACATTTAAGCGTTACATCAATGAACATTGCCGAACATTGCTGAACAGTGCCGAAGGCCCCGTCAGGTGACTTGTACGTCACCTTTAGCCTCGGTCCCACGGCAAAAATTGTATTTTTTGCTACAAAGTGCAATAAATAGAATAAAAATGGTTTTAGTTTTGTCCTGCGAGGATTTTAGCAGACTAATACGTACTGCTATCTAAATTTGTTTGGTGCAAACACATTTCCGGCCACCGGCAGATTTAGGAAGGTTCTGTAAATTGATTAAAGTGAATGCTTGTAGCGGAGGAAGCAAAGAATAAAGAAAACTTTCGCAAAGTATTATCTTCACGTATATAGAAGATAAACAGCAATAGACGCACCGACTCGCCACAGGTCGAAACAATGTTCTCTCCCTGGTCACAGCAGAGAAACGCGAACCCTGGAAGGTCGTGACTTCACAGGAAAACTTGCAGTTTTTTTGTGCTTTAACGTGCAAATATTTAACAAGAGCAACAAAAAAGAGAAAATGGTGGGTCCTATATTGGCGTCACATTTGGTCTTTGAAGTATATTAAGGTATAAATCAAATTTGCAAAAAAAAAGAAATGCTGCCAGTTTGCGAGGAATATATGGCACCGTTTGTTTCCGTGTCCTCCGAAAGTGCAAGTAGACAGCTCTGAGCAAATAACAATAAAGCAAAAGCAAAAGTGCGTACAAGAGGTCTAGATCCGCTCGTTATATTAAGGAAATAAAGAAAGTGGTGACAAAGAAATTGTGATTGTACCGCAATGCTCCTCGGTTGTAATGCCATCAGAGAAGTACAGAGGAAACGCTCTAACTCACATGCAGCTGTTTGTGATCAAAAACGCTTAGAAAAGAAATAGAAAGAAATGTCAATAAAGAATTGAGGGACAACGAAAGAGGGGGGGGGTGGATAGCAATAAGAAAAATTCTCTCAAAGAACAACAGAAGCAGGCACTATGATGCACATCATACGTGGTGATTCTGGCGAGACAGTTGCAGGCAACTCCTTCTTGCTGCCCCTTTCTTTTCTTTTCTATTTCATTTTGTTTGACCGAACTATGGGGTACGGAACGCTATCCTTCTCTGGACAGCGTATTGTTTTCTACTGGATGGCCGCTGTTTGGAAAAATTTGTCAAGCAACCGCTGTTGCACTCGGTGGCCGGGGCTCGACTGGCGCGCTGCTCAAGCCGTCTTCTACGCTTCTGACGCGTTGCAGGTTCAGCCTGGAGAAATGTGTGTCGCCTACTGCGCCGGCTGCCATCGCGGTAACAGTGTAGCGTTCAGGGCACTCGTTGTGATGTTTCGTATTTTTTTCTTCTCTCCATAAAAAGCTTATTCATAGACGTCAAAATGTAACTTTATCCCAGATGAATAGCTGCCAGAATTAAAATCAGAATCTGAGAAGACTGGAGCACAAGTTTCTGTGTGATGTGCAGCAAGTCATTTTACCTCCCCGTCTTCGCATGTTGTACATATAGGTTGCAATAGAGGAGCGGAGTATATAGAAGTGAGAATACTTTGTTGCGGGGGCAGAGATGTATTTATGAGAACAGAAGCGGGTATGGGAGAGATGTATGTTTTAGGAGCGAGTTTATAATAAGCGTTATTTATGTACCACGAATTTTACTTGAAGGCTACAATAGTAATTTATATTTCTGGAAAGACTGCAATCCTAGAACCAGCGGTATAAGTCAAGAGCTTTATTGCGCCCATTTTTTATACCTGCGTGCACTAAAGGACTCTTGCATTATGTTTTTATTCTTCAGAATTGCACTTTCGGAAGAAATGCCTCGCACTACAGTCAGCGCTAACATACACACTACGTTTTCGAAGCAGGTCAAGTATATTTCGAAAGCTTTTATTCATCTCTTCGTCAGGAGAGTATGTGGACGTAAAAGCGTAAACAGCATAGGTGAGGGCTGCCTGTGAGCGAAAATTGAGATGGCTGATGTCAGCCATGTCGCCGGCGCGATAGACTGTGATTGAATAGCCGTTAATCCTCCAACTGCATAATTCCTCCATTCTCCTTGTTATAGAGCGCATTGACGTTTTTTAAATGAAGAGATGTCAGACACAGCCTAGCGATCTCCACAGCACATCCTTCCAACCATATGTTTTTTGTTCAACGTGACGAGCCTCCCTGCGGTGATTACGCGCCAAGCCCTATCAGAACCCCCCTTTCTCTCCCTTTTTTTCCTTCAAATACGCCAACCAAGATGCTTAATGGAAGGCTTCCACAGCAGAAAGCGTTATTAACGCATTATACTAAAGGAAGCTCTCAGCCCCTTTCTCACGTATTATGCACGTACCTTTGAGCCCACCAGTGACCCCATTTTGTAATCGATCCTCTCTGAAGAGCCTGGAGAATAATTGTCACGCTCCTGGAGCCCTTCATTATTTGCCATCACGTAGAATGGACGCTTTAATCTGTCATAGCTCTGGGACTGACACTGTCTCGGTCATCAAGCACCTCGTGGCCACGAGCGCTGCATAAGATGCTTATTACACTAGCCAGCTTACTTAATGAGTAAGGAGTAATTCTTTATAGCGGCGCCTCTGTAGTGTGGGGTGCGGAATACCAGCAGAAAAATGGAAAAGAAGTATACTGAGCTTACTGCGTTCCGCAAAAGAGCCGTTGTCCGTAATTTCGCCGTCATATATCAGCATTCTTAGAGCCTAATTTAGGCTTGAGGTAACACATGCGCGGACGACAGGTACCTCCATTTTTAAGATAATGCAGGAACGTTGCTCGCTTAATGTTTGATGTTATAATAATCCTGATGGGTTCGACATTTTGAGACTACTCGGTATGGAAGAGGATGATACTGTCTGCCTAAATGCACTGGCCGCATGTTGTTTAAGGAGGGAACCCTACTAGGCTATATTTCGTCCGAAGAATCTGTCCGCTAAATCTGTCATAAAAATATGTCGCCGGATGTGATGTCATCACCTGTTGTATTCAGTCATTGGTCATTTGTAGTTGTGGCAAATGATAATAAAATATATTGATTAAAATGGTGATTACTATTATAACAATTATTATTAAAATAGTTGCTGATAGACAACTAGTGACATGCAGTAAAAACTTCACGGCACCGCTAGCTTTGTAATTCTCCCAGCGCAGTTTGGGGGGACCTCTAAGTTTTTGTTCACAAGATATGACTTCAAACTCACGCAGCAGAAAACATCCATGGCAGGAGATGTGTTCGGCATTCTCAAGTTTTTTTAGTGTGAGCACAAAAACCTCTAGCAGCTAATAAGGATAAATTCAGACGCCGAAAACAAGGTTTATTGCTGAATCATTTTGGTCGGTACTAGTGCGAATTGACTCATACGCTCATCAAGACGTGCTAATAATCATATCTGTTTTGTTTGCGTCGTCTCTGTGATTAGGTGAACGTTTTCTTGAGGTCACAACCACGTGGCCTCGCGCGGGTACTGAAATAAGATCCGGTATAAGAGCTCTGGCGCACGAGTATCCCCGACTGGTCTCTCAAGTTCGTCAGTCAGCAGAGAGAGAGATTGAGCCTATGACTGACCAATGACTAGTATGACCTCTTGTCGCACCTTCAAAGCAAAAAAAGAATAATCACAGCGGATTCGCATCGGTCGAGTACGAACACGTGTACTAGGGTATAGTGGCCGATCGCCTTGACTACTGCGCCACCACGACAGGAGCTTCTTCGCAATAAAACTAGGTTTAATAGGATGAAATATACTCATTTTGAAATGGTAGCTCCCATATTGCGCCACAAACCCGTAAACTCCACGATTAAGGGCGCCATTGCACCGGAGCTGATCTCAGATGCCGGAGGTAAGCCTACTCGATTTGACAAGGTGGCTCCCAGATGACAGCGTACGTAGAGCTGAAACTTCAGCTTCCCGTTCCTTCTCACTCTAATCGATCTGACAGAGATAACCCCTGCCAATTGTCTCAACCTCACTCACATCAGTTGTTACGACGCCTCTTCTATGTAGAAGCACCCAGCATTTGGTCACATTTGCTCATCAAGACATCGAAGCATGGGCTCTTGTAATAGACAGAGCGTAAGGGTGATTACACTTTCTTAGCTTCAATAGCAATGCTTCGGAACATATATTACTTGCGAGAAGTCATCTTTCCAACAAAAACCTTCTTTACGAAATAAAAATAAGAGAGCAAATACGGGTTCGTTTGTTTTTGTATGAAGAAAAGGCGCAGGGGTTACCTCACTACCCACAGTGTACACAAATGCTTTTTAAAATAAACAGTGGCAAAGGTAGTGAAAAGAGGGAGGGGGAATGAAGTTCCGAAATGGAGTGTTTGTTGCAAAATAATTTTGTCTGTTCGCAGTTCTTTTCGCCAGCACCCCTCCGCATACGCTTGTCTTTCGTCTTTATGGCTCAGTTGAAACCTGGCCACCGTGGTATGACATAGATGCAACATTGTCGATCTCAGTCACAGTACCAGATTCGCTAAGCGTTAAGCTACAGCAGCAAGGACGACTGAAGAGCTAGCGGGCATTACGGCGCTTTAAGTAATAAGTGAGTCCTGGAATACGCAGAAAGACGTAGAATGCACCACCTAGTTCCTAATTTTATTTATTTATTTATTTATTTATTTATTTATTTATTTATTTATTTATTTATTTATTTATTTATTTATTTATTTATTTATTTATTTATTTATTTATTTATTTATTTATTTATTTATTTATTTATTTATTTATTTATTTATTTATTTATTTATTTATTTACAATACTGGCAGTCTCCAGTTGAGACCATACCAGGTGGGCATTACATTCATAATATGGACAAAATGAGGGTGACAAAAATTAAAGCAGCTCTACAAAAATACAGTATTAGGCAATTCTTAAAGCACCAAAAATTGAAAATGTGTTATCAAATTTGCGCAAACAGCTCGCAAATAAAGAATGCATACAAGTTCAAAAACGACACAATGGGATAACAGGCTGTCGACTGCGTTAAACAAGCGAACAAAAAACAGAAAAAAAATATGTAACCGAATATGTCAGCTCACAGCATGGCCTGTAGTTTGGAACAAAAACTTGAAAATGAATCAACGTTAGTAACAACTATGTGCAGGCAGTTCCATTTGCTTGTCGCCAACGGGAAGAAAGAATGTTTAAACGCATCACTGTGACGTAAAAATTTGGCTAGCGGGAACGCGTGATGCTTTCTTAACTCTCGCTTATGTGATAATGAAACATACTGTGATAAGTCGATGCTAAATGCGTTATGTAGTAGCTGATATAGAAATTTTATTCGCGCCAACTTCGCTCTTGCTGATAGCGTTTCGAGCCCGGATATTACAGCTAGTTCGGTTGGTGAATCAGTTCGCTTGTATTTGCTATGAAAGAACCTTAGTGCTTTACGCTGTATTCTTTCAAGCCTCGAAATGTTAGTAAGACACTGGGGAAACCAGACGGTGTCAGCATATTCTAGCACTGTTCTAATAAAAGTCTTATAAGCTAAGAGTTTAGTTTGTGCAGGGGCTAGGTGAATACATCTTGTAAGCAAAAATAACTTGCGCAATGCTGTAGCAGATATGTTACTACTGTGTTCGCTCCATCTAAGATCTGAAGTCAGTGTGACACCGAAATATTTGTGCTTGTTTACAAAGGTAAGTAGAATGTCATTCATTTTATACACAAAATTAGAAGGCTGGAATAAGAAGAGCTTGAATGATATGAGAAAATCAAGCGGCTGTACTTCAAGCGGAGACTGCTCCCCTTCCGCAACCGCATAATGCTTTGTGCGGACCTCATCAGAGCACAGCTACAGCATCTTGTTTGTACGGCCTGCAGTTTTTTAAAATACCAATTACATTCCTTTTGTTTTTGTTGTTGATAATGCTGTGTTCACTAAGTCATTGCTTATGTGTTGCTTAATTCCCCTATAAAGATAATTAGCTGTCTCTCAGCTCCAGCTCAGTTATCGCATGTCCTCTCTGCTCAACATTCGTCGCAATCGCGTGCAGGTGCATAGTCACTCTCGTATACCGCCCAACCCCACCCTTTCCGCAATGTTCATTTAAGCACTCTTTCTTCTAACGGCACCGGTTAAGTTACACACGTTCTCGTTAGCATGCAGGATGTGTTGCTGGGCTAGTTGGTACTTGTCGAGCATCATGGAATCGCAGCACTCGCAGACGAGGACAAAGGGAAGATACACACACACAACTGCGCTGAACTTCAAACTTTATTTTGAACATGTTTGATCCGCGCTTATCGAAAATAAAGTCGATAGTTCAGCGCAGTTGTGTGTATGTGTGTGTATCCTCCCTTTGTCCTCGTATGCCAGCGCTCCAATTCCACGTTACTTGTTAGCATATTGTCGTAACATCCCACACTTTGATAGAGATCGGGGACGAACGTGACTACCTGGCATATAAGAGTAGCCTGTCTGAATCGCAATCAGAATCTCGATTTCTGATGAAATTATCCCACCTTTCCTTTTCACGCAGCTAATGTACACATAAAATTACGACATGAATTCTTGTCCTGGTACGACCTTTCACTCACCAGTTTTTTAATGTTTTAATCACTTGTCGCTCTACAATTCCACGTGTCACCCCAAGAGCCACTCAACCGATTTCGATATCATTTGCATATCACGGACGCCGCAGGGCACTTCGCATAACGAGGTCCTAACGCTGTCGCGTTGCATGATGTATTGAGCAGTAGCGTCACGTGACGCGAGCGTTGGGGGGATAATGTCCTTCTGGTTTAGCTGCAGTTCAGGCAAAAGTAGGTCGTCTGAAAAAAATGGACTGAAATAATTCCTTATTTCCAGGCGACACAAATCCAATAAAAACAGCAGTCAAGATAGATGTATTTATTGATGCGAAAAGTACAGAGGATGGCCGGAATAATTAACATCTGGCCTGCTCCTCTGCTCTGGGGAAGGAGAAGAAAAGAAGAAAGAGGATAATGATGGGTGACGATGTGGGAGAGTGGCATATGAACATACATACAGGCACGACAACGCTTTACAAGCACGAGTCAAGTCCCGTGTCGCACAAAAAAAAACGGAAAACGCCACCGCACTGCCTGGACACCCTTCCCCTTGTCCTTTTAAGCGCCCAGCAGCAACTCCTCCGACAGAGATCTCTTGTCCAAACGCTTCACGCAAACAGCCAGCACTTTTCGTTCACGCGCATACACTGGGCACCGTAATAATATATGGTCCACAATCTCAGTGATGCCCCAAGTTGGACATTCTTTGAAACAGTCATTGTAATAGTCTCTGTGATGAAAATTTCCGCCTCTCCTACTTAATGCACCTACCTGAGCATAAAAGCCGCGTTGAAGCGAAGTAACAGCCGTAAAAGAAGAGGTCAAGGCATTGTAACCGCAGTTAATGAAATGCACCATCTTGAAATAGCAAGCGGCCGAATATTGCTTTCGGAGTTCGTAACTATGCACACGAGCAAAATTTAGAAACAAAATACTGCGGTCCCCTCTATGTTCGCTGCCATTGTAATTAGGTTCACCTTATGGTTATTCCAGCATGCAAGCGTCAATGTACAAATGCAGTGCTTCGCTGAGCCAAATCAATTTCGACAAGATAGAGAGCACTCTGGCTCTGAAAAAAAAAAAAAAAAAACATTTCAGTCGCACTAATACCAAGTCTACCTATATGTCAGCCTCCCTGAGGACACCATTGAGAGATTAACCTAATTTGCTTTACTTGCTCAAGAAGAACTAGAAAAATGCTCTTATCGCGTAGGTACGCGTTCACATCCAATCCAAGCTTAGAATTATTTACAGATCGCAAAACAAAAAACTTAGGCCCTGTGAGCAGCCTGCTCTCTTTTTGTTTTTTGGTGCGTATTGGCGTATCTACATTCAGATTGGTGAGGCGATTGCGGGCCAAAACAGGTTGATATAACTAACTGGCTGAAATTCGATGTATAATGGTAACGTGCCTGGCAACCTGCTTTAAGTGTTGTTCCCACATTTTCTTTCAGTTATTGTTTCATTTTCAGCCTGCCGTTGTTCTAGCATCTTCTTTCATTTATTGTATCTTTTTCAGCCTGGATGTCCGTAATTGTTCACTGGCACATTTTGTTGCTTATGACCCACTTAATTTGAAAATCAGCTCAAAAGTCCCAGCTTTTCTTTTAATATCTATCGCAGGCTACAATACTCGGGTGAGCAATCATCACAAACAGCAGCGCATTCATTCTCACTATAGCTTTTATCCAACACCTTTCTGTAACACCACTGATTTTACACAGTGCGTTTATGTAACTTTCTGGAACACTTGCATCATCAAGTAGAAATGGGAAATATAAAATTAAAAATGTGCTTTCATACTAAGTCCCTCATTCCACTCAATACCAGCAAATATGTTCAATATTTGAAGGGAGGATTTAGCCGAAACGTAAAAAGGAAAGACAAGGATGTGCTGCAAATTACCTTGACGACTCAGACGACGCTATGCCCCAGGTAAAAACTGAACTAAAATATTACTATTCACTCGATCCATGTGAGACTGAAAGCAAAAAAAAAAAGTTTCAAAGCACAAAGCAAACAAAGTGATAATATTCGACCCATGCTTGCTTGATGGCGCCTGCCTCGAAATGGAAAATGTTATTTTCAAAATTGAGCCCGTCGCACCTGTAGGATGAGTGCGATACGGAAACATTGCGTGAGCGAAATAGAGTGGTATACGACGCAATCAGAAAGCCAGCTCCATCACGGTGCGAACGGTTTCGGCGGTAAGTGGTCTTAGTAGCTGCAAAAACCAACACATCAATCGGAAGGGAAGAAGGATGTGGAGATGAATCGAACCACTCACTTCCCCCGCACCCGCCCATGCAGAGCAAAAAATAGCCGTCTTGTTCAATAGCTGCCCCTCCAGGGAAGGATAGCTATATATTTCTTTTTTCATTGTTACGCTGGGAATATTAAACACTTACTTGCAAGTTGAACAGAAAGACCGGAGCAATTCCCTGTCTAATGAGTACTGAACGTCGCTCCAGTGGAATCGACAACGAGGCCATTCGCCCTACTTCACGATAGAACTCCGGAAAGAGGAACGCAATGAGATTTAAAAGCAGATACCAAAATAAGCAGCCCCAATGTCGCCGCATCACATCGGAATGTTTCTTTAGGTTCGTTGACCTGTCGCAAGTTTTGTTACGTTTACGAAAGTCAAAACAGTTTTCGGACTTACTGCAAGGTTTTCGACAAGCCCCGCCTCGAACGTATCAACAGAAGAGTCAAACCCTTTCGTGAAATCTGCTTTCATTCAACCCTGTTGTCAGAAACAGCTCTAAGTTCACATCAAGAAGTAGGTCAAAATGGCAATGCGTTAGAATGGAAACAATGTGTACTTGTAATTTTACAAACAGCATGATGGCTGTATCCTAACACGGAAGACGTACTTGTAAGTGCATTACCATGCATGGAATTTGCTTTTTCATGATCGCCCTATTATTTTTCTACATGAAGCTGTGGCTCCTAAAAATAACACAAATATATATATATATATATATATATATATATATATATATATATATATATATATATATATATATATATATATATATATATATATATATATATATATATATATATATATATATATATATTTGTGTCATAGCATCATTTCAGAAGACATTTACATATTAAAAACCATGCACAAATTAATACTGTAAAGTCTGATAGGGACGAAAGCGGATTCATAAGAGGCAGCATTCAAACTGCTTAATTTAGTTTCATCTTGTTTTTCTAGTTTAGTGCACTGAATATGTCATCCACTTTTTAAGAGCTGCAGAACAACTTGGAAATCGCGTTCCTGATGTTTATGGCACAACATGTGGGCAGGAAAACTACCGGTGCCTTTTAATTATATTTATGGTAATAAGTTTTCTTTTCCGTCGAGCCGTAATTAACAGTCATTTCTGCGCTCTCGTGCGGACTTGTTGCTACCATCCTAGTTGCCGTTTGGACAAGCAAATATACACCCTCTGTTCATAGCATTTTGGCATGACTCTCGCTTCCTTCCTGCGTCGAGCAGCTAAGTTAGGCTGCCACGCAACGTCTGAAGCGCAAAAGAGCCTTTCAAACTGCAATCCAAGATCCTGACGCAAACTGCTTCTCTGGATGGCGTACATATTGCTTCTGACCCCAGAGTCGTTAGCATCGATCCGGGGGCACCCGAAATGACTTGGGAAAGAGGAGAGAAAGCGGCAGCCCAGTCGATGCGACTTGAGTCCTGTGCCCCTGCATCTCCAGTGGTGTATTGCATCGCTGTATTTACCGTCACATAACACAGGGAAGTGGCGCAAAACATGATGCGCCTAAGCAAAGTAGGAACTGTTTACTGGGCCGCGGTAGCAGAGGCTGTCAACGGTCACAAGTACGTGTATTCCTACAAACCTGTTTTTTTTTCTTGTTGTGTTTGAGTCTATCGAGCAGAGGTCGGCGTCAGGATAAAATGGTCCCAGGAAAGATTTTACGGCCGGCAGCTTACCAGGTTTTTCAACAACATTTTCGGATCGGTTAAGTGCTGTCAGGTAACTGGTAGCCTTCAAATAAAAGAGAAGGCTTCTCTGACCGGTGCCAAAATGATATGGAGCTCTTTATTAGAGACGCTATCAGCATCTAATAAACATGAAGTGAGGCTGTTCATCTAGAGGCCAATTCCTTAATCCCAGACACAATCAATGTTACTTGCGCACGAGCTAGAGGTGTATAAGAATATTAAAACAGCTTGGAATATTTCTTCTTATCATCTATTTTAATTGAGCAATCATCTAAAACAAAATTACTCTTATTGACTACATTTATTAGTCTATACCCCGGCGCGGTGGCGAAATGGTTAGGGCTCTCCACTGGATGCAGGATCAAATCCTCGTCGCGGAAGCAGCTTTTTGATGGGGGCGAAAAATATTGAGCCCATGTGATGTGCGATGCCAGTGCATGTAAAAGAACCCTAGATAGGTGGTCGAAATTTCCAGAGCTGTTCACTGCAGCGTCTCTAATTGCCTAAGTGGCCTGACTCGTTTCTCATATCCTGACAAGTTGAGCGGGTTTAGTGACATCACAAGAGTACATGATATGTTCAAGTAAGTAGGAGATGCCTTCTTGGCCGGCTCCTTTGTGATGGTAAGGAAAGATGGCAATCGACCCGGTGCTCTTCGATTCTGTGTCATACACGGTATCCTCAAGCTACACAAGCATGTTAGCACGGCTTAGTTAAAACGCGCAGGATATTAAAACGCGCGGGACTGTTTAAACGCGTGGGATATAATAAAGGCCAAACTGAAGGGAATAGCGATTACGTGATTGGGAAAGGGAATGAATGCCAAGGAGGATCTATAAGGGGAGCCACAGACGGGAATGGTTAACGCTGTCGCATCACGCCAATTGCATTGCATACACTTTTTGGGTCCATGCTACCTTTACCGGCCCCTTCTTTGGACATTGCGAACACATTAGTGATTTACTTCCCTACCTGTCCCTCTTCGATATTTGAGCTGGTGGAAGTGTTGCTTGCGTCTGCTTCTTAACTTCATAAGGAGCTCAACATCACCCCCACTAACGCCTGTCTCTACATACGTCCCTAAACAATTCTCACCCGCAAAGCCACCCGCAGCGCACCAAAATGTTCCCCCCCCCCCTCGCCCCCCGTTTTCTTTTTGCTTTGACATGTTTTTTTTTTTTTCTTATAAGCGAGAAGTAGTTTAGGGGGCTTTAACTCGCCGGACTTTCCGTCCCTCAGAAGTGCGCTCTCCTTTGTGTTTCACTCTTCTTGCGCTCCGAACAGCACGTGTGAAAGAGGACAGAAACGTCGCAGTAACCGACACCGTGATCAATGCCTTCGCCAGATATCAGCCGAAAATGTAATATCAGCCAGGCCGAGGTGTCAGCGTGGTCGGTTCCAAGCATAATCACACGCCCTCTCCTGCTTCCTCCTCATACACACCACGGTCTCATTTCTTTGAAGGCTAGCATATTTTAGTGCCCCTTCTGCCTCCCATTGTCTGGTTGCCCCAAAAGTGTGAATTCAGGATTCTAGGAAGACTTCTTAAGCAAGGAGAAAAAGAAGCAGTTTGGTGTTTTATGCCTGCTGCTGACGCATTAAACATCGCACTCACCTCATCGGCGCGGGTTGCTAGCCGGCTTCAAACAACATGCTCCAAAAACCTGCCATCCTCAAGAATGTCGGGAAAGACACAAAGACTGTGACGCTGAATCCATTAAGCGCGCCTGTTCACTTGGGAGCTCGGTCACCTTGAAGGCCTTGCTATATATACCTAGGGATAGTGTTCCAGTGCTGCAACCACTCTCTGTAAACCGGTACAAAAAAAAAGGCTCTTGAACGAGTAATCTTCTTACGAACGTAACACTGCTAGTGTATTTGAGATCGCAGTAACTCCTCGATCCTTTCTGAATAGCTTCCGTTTGAAGAAAGTGGGGTGTCCCGGTCTACAGCTGAGAGCCGTGGTCGTTAGGCAGGCGGCCGCTGCTGCCAGACTGCATGACACTTTGTCTCGGGAGTGTGAGCACTGCACCAGCCGGTATTTCCCAACTGCTACTTCGTAGCCAGCTCATCGACTCCTCTTTACTACTGCGCACAAATATCTGGCACTCTTGAGTTCTCACACACAAACACACGCAGCGCTTTTTTTTTTTTTTAGCAGTGGTCTGTCCTTTGCTGTTTCCCGTCCTCAGGAGAAAGCTCTTTGCTGAATTATTCGTGAGAAAAAAGAGCTGGGCTGATATAATTTTACTATTCAAAAGTGATTTCATCCAGTGTAAAATACTAGAGCTTCTTATAGAAGCCATTATATTTTGTGTAATAAATACTTATTTTTTCCTGCCATGCACGTTATTAGCACTCCAACTCCATTATATTAAGCAAATAGTGCATGTGAGAGCCTCCTCTACTAGGACCCTATGGCTTGAAAATTAGAGAACTGAACACCATTTTCAGTCCTGTTCACGGTAATAAAGCCGCCACCGCGCATTCCGGGAAATCCAAGCCGTCGCCGGACCACATTCCCGAGATTGCCTGCTGCTCCAGAGGACCATATCCTTCGAGGGCCGTCTACTTCGACGTCTTTGTGGGTGGAGTACTGCCGCACGCCCTTGTGAACTGTTCGCTTACTTCCGCTATGGAAGTTCTTTACCACTGTCGCTAACTGGGCTACTAATTTCATCTTAATTGGTGTAAACAGTCGGTCTACTAAGTGTAGAACTTAATTCACAGTATTTAATACAGTCTGTTTCTCGTTTTAAATTTTAACTGCCTTGCAGTATATGTGCTCCTTTCATTTCAATGCATCCGTACTGGACAATTATATTGCTTATTAATTTACATAGAACCAAGCACGATCTGTCATATCGATGTCGGTCGAAGCTAAAAAAATTCAAAACAACGCAAAATAATGCTATGTACCTTACCTCAACTGTGTTCCTGACTTCTTGCCGCTACGTGCAACGCTTGACTTCCAGAAGTCCCGCATATAAAGGATCTTTGAAGTGATTTCGTTCTTTTAGATATCACTCCCAGACCCTCTCCTTTCATTTTTACTTGGCCCAAGACGTCATTAACCGGCACTTCTCCTTTCATCCAGTCCATTTCGTTCCTGTATCTGTTAACGTGTTACCATATCCATCTCCTTCCTTAGCGTGCTGCTATACGCTAAATTCAATTTCGGCTTTTTTGTGGTCTCCCCGTTTATGGAGCATTGTTGAGAACAGGTTAAGTGCAGTTGTTGTACACCTCCCCCGAAATGAAAAGCTGGTACAACTGAGAAGAAAGAAATTTGAACAGTCAAAGCACGCTACCCCATTCTTAATCTTATTCAACACTGCTCTTGATCTTCAGTAACTTTCTGTCATAAGTAGATGTATTCCTTGACCAATTTTAACTCTCCGCCGCATGCCGTAAACAGCTGCTCTGTCCTGACACTGGTAAGATTCCGATTTTTTTAAACCCACTGTGTTCCTTTACTTCTCTATGTCGTCAGTCGTGTTTTGCGATACGGCGCTTGAGTTACTTAGCAAGGCAATTTCATAAGTCAATCACGGATTCCTAAGGCAGCAATCGCATCCTTGATTGACTTGTGTCATTAAACTCTTCCAAATACGGGTCGTTCAAAGCCTCCTATAAGCAATCGGTGAATAGCACCGTAAGGACTGTATCTCAGCCTTGAACTGCCACCTTCATTACTATATTTTGTTATAAATTAAACATTACCTCCTGTATGGGAACTGTGTTGGCTTTTCCACAGCATTAGAGATGCTTATCCTACACTCTCGTTTCGTAGTTCCTGCATGTCTATATTGACATCTGATACATTCTCCACATCTGTCAGAGCTCATTTTATCGTAATAATTCTGTTTATTTCTTAGTAGAAATTACAAAAGCCAACTTCTACTTTCGTTACGAAGAATAAGAAATTTCTCTGATTTACTCACAATTATCTGTAAGCAACTGTAATCATCTGGCAAGAAGCTGATAGTTCACTTTTGTAAATCAGTATGGCAACTTTGTTATGTCGAATAAGATAATCTGGACTCGTACCTCAATGATTCTGGTACGTTCAAGGTCACCAGGCATCATCTGTACAGAATATACAGATTTCCCGCACAAACCTCTTTATTCCCCGAGTGTAAGGCATACTCGCGCGTTTCTGCTGCCCAGTGAATCGGTTCTATGCATGTTGCACAGAGTGGCATCTTTGTTTGGCAGCAGTTGACACGGACCCATTTTTGATCCGATGAGTGCAGAGCGGCTCTTCAGCGTAGACTATCTACTCCGTACAATAGCGCGGACGCTACGGAACGTTTGTCGCCGACGGTGTAGCCAGATTTAAAATCCAGGCACTTTCCGTTGCACGAGGCTTTACGAAAAGAGGTACCGTCAAGCCCATTTGGAGTGCGGAGCATGCAAAAAATGCTAACCCGTTTCTGGACCATCTGTGCGGTTTTCAAACTACAGTTCAATTTATCATAGAAGAAGTCACCGGATGGATTCCATTTCTTGATATTTCCTTGGCCCACACTGCCCCTTCGTGAGGCTCAGGCTTGTGGACTTTTGGGCTAGTAGTAGCCCCCCCTAGCGGCTTTCTTTAAGAATGTTTGTATCCATCCACCCTGTCTTACTCACCGGGTGGCGCAGGCTGCCGATCACTGCCTGTTCGGCGGCTGTTGCTCGGCAACCGATTACATTGGCAAAATAAGCTTGGCAGCAGATTGAGCCCTGATTACTCGTCAGTCTGCTTTGCACTGGACTGGCAGCAAAGGTTCGACCGATCTTCATATATGCCGTAAAGGCGGTTGTCTCGAAGATGATATATGGCTCGATGCGAAGCCTACATTTAACTCCAGCCTTCGTTTAAAGGGAACCTAAGCACATCTGCTTTGTTTCTTAATGCACGAAAATGAAGGCATTTGATGCAGATAATTGAAGAGTTTAAAGCTTGTTTGATGATTGTTATAAGTTTATTTGCTGACATTTACCAGAAACGATCTTTTTATCAGCATTGTTATCAAGCCTTTTTTCTCTTAATAATGAGCACAGCAGTATAACTAGAATTAATATTGACTCCACGCCATGAGTGCCTGAAGCTTGCATGATCTGTAAATTTAAAGAATGTGCATGCATAAAAAAATCAATGATCGTTAAATGTTTTGCGGGTTACGACTAAAGTTCTGTTTACTGTTGGCGTTGTATCAGTTTTGTTTGAACGTTACCTGCCTCTCAATGCTGCAGTTTATAGATTTACATTGGTAGCAGTCTTGTGTGCTTTGGGATTGACACCTTTAGTATTACAGCATATCTTGGCCAGAGTGATTCCTTCAAAAAATTTCCATCCACTCTCCTAGCATCTGTGCTCTGAAACTTCGTCACGGAGCTTTCGTCTTTTGTTTTCGCATGGCATGCCTACAGCTTTAACAAAATTATTTTGAGAAACATGCCGCCTCAACCGGAGGATTAATTGTGGTGAAACAGAACACAAGCTTGCGTACTGTTATCTCTTTTGTTACGTAGTTAGCTTGAAAATGGTGCATATATGGCTTGGCTGTGCATGATGCGAAAGCAGAACCGTCTGCGAAGAGGTTGAGGGAGCCGAAGGTTCTAACGCCACGTTTCCGGAGAAAGGCAGTAATGGTAGGTGAGTGAGCATCATTTTCAGATTTAGTATACAACAAAAGGGACAACAATGCGCAAGCTTTATTTGCCACTTCACCGCAAGGAAGTCTCCGGTTGAGCCAAGATAATGTTTCAAACTGGTTTTCATAATGTTATAGAAGTCTGTATATAACTGAATTTCTTATTTATTATGTTGCACTAGTACTCATTTGATTATTATGCTGCCGTCATTACATCACTATGCTAAATTTTGGATCTTTTTAGATGCGATAGATTAATTAGGAATGAAAGTTTTTCTACGTCGCTGGGACACCCTATCAGTGATGTTTTATACCTATCATTTTGCTCATAGTTTCTTGAATAGAAACTTTTTAAGGGCTGTATGAATCTTTAGTTGGTTTTATTGCGGGCAAATATTATACTATAGCATCATTTGCAGTAAAGTGTTTTCCCTTTTAGACTTGGCTTCTGGAGACGTGTTTTGAGGATTTTTTTACTGAAATGGCTGGTTTTCGTAAGTGTAAATAATGCCTTAATGTACTGTATTACGTATTATCTTATATAGTTAAGCACTCATTGTAACTGTCTAACTTTAATTAACCGCTTTAAGTAGTCTAAACGGAAATTCGAACGTGTGTCACAAGGCAATCGCATATCTACTTTCGAAATTACGAAAATAATATTTCTTAAAGTTATGAACCATGACCGAATCCCAGCACTTTCTGCACAAAATATAACCTGAGGGCTTAAGATGCAGAAGAGGCTTTGTGGAAACGCGATGTCTGTGGATGATGTGATGCTGGTTTACGACGCCTTATTCATACTGTATGAACTGTTGTGCCATGTCATGTACAAGCTTTTGTTTTTTCGCTTGGTAGAGGAAAACGGCCATCACTGCCAGCTGTATAATCGTTTTCTTTTGAGCGATAGAGCATATAAAGATACGTGACAAGGTATACTAGAAGAACAAGTTAGAATTCAGAATTATCCAGTGCAATGATAACTGCTACAATCGACGCTGATTATTTAGTTTCATTAAACTTTTCCTACTCCTCCTGTGTTGAGCAGATATACATTGCCATCGAGGTTCCTTGATGTCTGAGTCAATCACTTCCGGTTTTTAGCAGGAAAAAGGGCTGCATAGTTCTTGCAAAGCATCATCATCATCAGCAGCATCATGTTATAAAGCATCATCTCTCAATTTCTTCGAAATGCACAGTGGCACTAAATGCATAAATTGCTTAATTATAACTTCAGTTAGTGATTTAAGGAAGGGTTCTCGTCCTACAAGTTCCTCGTCAATTGAAGCTGATAATGCCTTCCTGAAAATATTTGTAAAAATCTCAACTCTACTCCTTAAAAAAATTCAAATGCAATCACTATAACTTTATCTTCTTTGCCTTATTCATGTAATTTAAATTTAAATAATACCTCTGGCAGACAGGGTACTTACGCATTCAGGTCAATTTTAGAGGGGATGAGATATATTATGATGAGAGAGTGAAGCAAGCAAAGATTGATGACTTTTTTTTTTTCTTTTTTTTTTTTTTTTTGCAGCATTAGACACAGGCGTGTTGGAAACAACCTGTGTTATAATTGGACAATGGTGACGCTGATGAACAATTCTTAGGATAGGTTGGGAGCTACGCGAATATACTCGAAAGTGAATTGCACAGGTGCCATCACAGCTTATTTAATGAAGGACCGTGAGCTATATAGTTGTAGGTTCAGATCGTAGTGATAGTATGTGGCAGTTTTTATATCATCTTGCATGCTCTACTGTTTTATATTTAACTACGCAACAAATAAGAGTAAACTCCACCAAGCTATGCTCAGATTCAACCTTTTTTATATTCGTTAAGAGTTTTTATGTTCTGCTTGTAGAGTTGGGGAAACCGTAGCAGCGGGCAGGAGAAAGTCAGATGGCCGGAGGAGGTTAAAATTTCGCAGGGGTCAAGTTGATTCAGCTAGATTAAGACCGGGTTATTTGGAGGAATATGGGAGAGGCCTTCCCCCTGCAGAGGGCACAATCAGGCTGGTTATGATGATAATGATGATGATGATGTAGAGTTCAAGAATTCTCTTAAAACGGGAAAATTCATGTCACTTTCTTTGCTTTTCCCATTTAGATTTTGCTTCCCGAGACGTGTTGTGAGGATTTTTTGATTAATGGCTGGATTTCTTCTGTGCAATGCTGTCGTGGTGTACGAATATCTCGGCCCATTAATTTATAATTCCAAAATTCTGTCCAAACAATTGAAGGAGAAGAAATTCTATTCGGTGTGCTGTAACCTCCGTGTTGCTCTTTTTTATCAGTAAATAAGGTTTTTCTTATAGACAACAACCCGGAGGGTAAGTGCATTGCCGCCATTTTGAGAGCGCTGTAGCGCCATCTGTATAGGCCGCTGCAAAAATGCGGTTCTGAAGGGCCAAATGAGGCGGCCACAGACAAGCGTAGCGCTTGCATTTTTGCGTTTCTTTGAAGTTTCTGGCTGCTTGTAAAATGTCGAAGGTGATTTCACACTCAGGTCAAGACCGGTCTGCACATCTCGCGATGGAAGGGACAACGCGGAACGAAGGTTTCGAGTAAGTGCACGATACCTTTATGTGGAAAAATACTGTGTCTGCGACTTTTCCAATTTGACTTGCACTCCCAATAATATTCCATGTCATAGCAATACCCTTACACAATATATTTAACTTTCACATGGTATTGGAAACTTCTGTCGCAGCCTACCCCTCACAAACAGGCGGTACGCCGCGAGTGCGAGTAAACATCGTATTTTGCATTGATTCTCTGATGTCCCCCTTTTTTTTTCAGCTGGGCAGAGGAAGGAATTAACATCTGATGAGTCAAGCTGGAGCAATATGGAAGTGTCGGTTCCGGACGACCGTCGTCGGCGGCCTTGTATCCCTGTCCTGCTATAAGCAATACCAAACCGTCGCTCGTAATTCTTGCTTAAGCGCTGGATAATGGCGTATTTCTGCAATATTAAAATTATTGCCGAGTCGTTAAGGCAATCGTTCTCAATTATACAAGTGGTTTATTCATCACTCTTTCATTAAAGCATGGTTTAAGTCTCCTCCAAACCCTTCAGGTATTTCTGGTTCCAAGAAATTCCTGTAAAAGGAGATAAAAAAATTAGAACAGACATTGGAATACCGGCATTGCGATATATTAGCTCTGGAAATTGCCGCAAAACACCCGCAGCACGTTTGCAAGGTGGCGGCGTCATCTATGTGCAGAGCCTAACACTGCGTTATAGACAACGCCTGGAGTATCAACCGCGCGATGTCGCCACTATACGCTCAATAGCTAGTAAGACAAGACATTCACAGGGACGAAATGCTGGCGAGTTCTTTCTTATAGGGAATTTTGGAATGAATTTGGAGGTTGTAGAGGATGTCACCATTATATCCGTTACCTTAACAGATCCTATTATAGGCACTGACCAAGTTCTCTCTCCTGCGTTCTAGCGCGGATAATCGGTAAGTTTCGCATTGCTTAGAACGCTGCTACTTCCCATTGTACAATATAAAAATTTGCTGCAGGCCTGATTATAACCTTGCAAAAATTTTGTGAATTCGTGCTCAAGCTTTAAAACAACCTCAGTCGTTCGGTCACAGGTTATTGAATAATCCGTTTGGTAGAGTTGGTTATGAGATTTTGAATCACTTTTAATCTCATCATTTACAGGTGTGTCCAACTTTTGATGCATAATTTGCAAGCTACATTAAGACCCATTATGCCATCTATAGCTCGAAACAAAAGTAACGCTCTAATAAAATTTCATGCCACTTGACACACAGTTTTGTCTGCTCCAGAAAGGTAAAGCAACATCGTTTTCTGCTGCAATTTTTTTATTCCTAGATAGGGATCCAAACCATCCTATAATTTAATTATTTCTCCGAAAGCAAGCGACACCTACTACCAAATCAGAGAGCAACGACGTCAATGAACACTCCTGCCCTTGCGCAGGAATCGCAGCCAAAATACCAGATTAGATGGCTTAACGGCTAATTTAGCATATTTAAACAGAATGATTTCAACTTCATTCCTCATGTCGTTATAGATCATGTCGGTATAAATCACCCAACTTAATAAAGCAGTTACAAGCAAGACAAATATGTCGTTAGCAGCCTAGTTCCCACAACATGCCCTCTTCCATTTCAATATGCTTTTTTTCTGTATTTTCTAGAGGACATGCTTATTTTACTTGTACGCGAAACGAGGGGTTTCTGATCAATATACCTTTTCTGAAAAGCTCAGGTACGTAGCTGCTGTTATTATTTGAGTATGTTTGCTTCTGTGTTATTTTACTATCTCCCTGGTTCATCTAGCATGATTTGTTTTATATATAAATTTGGAATCTTTTGTCATCCTTTGCATGCACAGATGGGTGAAGTACAAGCAGAAACCCAATTGAACCCGATTTTACTGCGCTCACTTTCTACCTAGATAAGACACAGCTTTTGGCACACCTTTAGCCCCGCCGGGGTGGTGCAGTTGTAAGACGCCCGACTACTGTGCCGGAGTTCCCGGGTTCGAACCCGACCTCGGCGGCTGCGTTTCGATGGAGGCGAAACGAAGAGCCGTCCGTGTGCTGTGCGATGTCAGCGCACGTTAAAGATCCTCAGGTGGTCGAAATTACTCCGTAGCCCTCCATTACGGCTCCTCTTTCTCTCTTTCCACTTTCACTCCCATCTTCACCCCTTCCCTTACGGCGCGGTTGTGGTGTCCACAGAAAAGAAGTGAGACAGTTAGCGCGCCTTTCCCCTCCTATAAATAAATCAGTATCTGTCACACTGCTATGTGGACACCTAAACCACGCCGTAAGGGAAGGGAGGAAGGTCGGAGTGAAAGTGAAAAGAGAGAAAGAGGAGCCGTAGTTGAGGGCTACGGAGTAATTTCGACCAGCTGGAGATCTTTAACGTGCGCTGACATCGCACAGCACACGGACGCCACTTCGTTTCGCCTCCATCGAAGCGCAGCCGCCGCAGTCGGGTTCGAACCCGGGAACTCCGGACAGTAGCCGGGCGTCTTACCACTGCACCACCACGGCGGGGCACATTTGTATGTGAAGAGCACAGAAGGGGCCGTATATGATGGTTTTGTGAAGCCTGTGTTGCAACAGGCGCCGCTTTCTTCTAAAGGAGAAAACGTTGTCTGATGTTACACATTTTGTTTTCGGCGAATATTAAATGGCAGCAATTTTGATCAGAAAGGAGGACGATATTTACAATAGTTTGTTGCGGTTGATCAAAAGAAGCTGAAATCTAGTTTTACTATTGAAGCGAAAGCATTTATTGACTCATACTGTCGGTGTTTCGTTCGTCAGGTCACACTGTATCTATATATCAAATCATGTCATTTTGACGTTATCAAAAAATAAAAATCTTGTCTCCACCGAGAATCAAACCTCTATGACTTGGATCCCTAGCCGAGCAATTTAACCAACTGCGCCACGCCCGGAAGTTTTTAATCCTTATTGCATTTAAGCCTGTGCTATACAATTTAATAAAACACTACAATTCAATATTACACAATGCATACATAATACGGCGCGATAAAGTACAATGCGATAGAAGGCAATACGTGTATAATATATTGTAATAAATACACGCCATGTTTCCACACACCTACAGCACTCCTATGGCAGTGTAAAATGTAATTTTTTTATTAGCTTCAGTTTTTCAAACAGGACGGCCGTTTCTTCGCTGCAGTCTCTGGCGATCAGGACTGCATGGATTTTCGCAACGCTCCCTACAAAATATTCGTGAACAGATCGGGTCCCAACGGCGGCGCCGACATTGAGGTACCTTACCGAAAAGCCATTAAACTGCGCCGCACTACGTGCAAATCCAACAGGAAGATTGTGACATATGGTATTTCTGCGTCCATCACAGGTAAGTATCTAATCTCGTGTGGTGTGAGCAGACGACTTACCTTCTGTGTTCGTTGCAGCACATTCCAGAACAACACGGATATATAGCAGGGAATGTACAAACACCACTGCTGTGTCAACAAAAAACGGAGAACACTCGCATGCAAGGCAGTGTTGTGCTACATATCTATTTTCTTTGTGCTAAGGAATCTGGCATGTTCTGTGAGACGAACATTAATGCACCGGCCGGTCTGGCTGATGTTCGCCCACCTGCAAGACGAAGATAAACGACAGCCTTCTTACGTGCAACATACTTGTTCCTATGCTTATTATTACGAAGCTTCTTACTAATCTTCAACTCGTGTTTTCTCTGTACTGCAGCCCCTACTTTGTCCAGTTTATTGAGAGCGGAAAAAATGAAGCTTACTCCATATGGGGTCCCTACTCTCTTAAGCCAATTAGACAAGGCGTGAATGAACGGCACAACCACCAACCTTTCTTTTGGACCAGAACGGGGTTCTGGGGGGAAGCTGTTCCCAGTTTCTTCTTTTTTTTTTTTTTTTTTTTGTATCGCAATTGATTGGTTGCAGCGTATCTGTTTTATTTTGTTTTTTGACAAGACGCCTTCGTGCACGTGTATGTAAGTGTATAAACTGACTGCTTACTTTGGAATAAAGCTCAGTTGTAAGTTTAGCGCCTTCTGCTTTTTTCGTCTCGGCCTCTGTCTGGGTCCCAACGAGCTCCAGTAAGTAGGTTCACCTCAGCCAGCATTCACAAGAGCTGAACGATTATTTGCGCAATCTGATGTAAAAACCACATTGGTATTGGCGTATGATGAATTCGATGGGGGTCTCAATATTTATCTTGTAATCAGTATAAATATCAAATAACAAAGGCTAAAGATATTTTCTTGAGTAAGAGCAGAAATTTTGCATAAACAATTTGAACGAGAGTTGCTTATGCAAAAAATCAGAAATCGCAACAGCCGACAGCTTTTCACCAAGCTGAACAATGCTCTTTCAAAAGGGCATATTTCAAATTTTTCTGCTAGAATGGTGTCATTGTTGTGTCAAACTCATTTGAAAATTCTATAAAGGCGTCTGACGTTTTTAGATTTCTTGGAAATTTTGCAGTATCACATTAGTGTCTACTGTATATACAGGGTGCCCAGAGCAAATTTTAGCTAAGGGTTAAAAAATAAAACATTCGACGTAGCCCAAGAAAACTTGCTACATAGAGCTGCCAGCAATCTCGCGCACAAGAGGAAGTTTTTGTTTTGCAATTATATGATTAGTAATAATGTCATTTTTATAAATTACTAGACAATATATGGGATTTGCAAATATTTCAAACACCACCCGCGAAATACGAAATAAAGATAACGCAACTGGCGCATTCGGCGAACCAATGTGCTGCTGTCAACCGTAGGTTGAGTGAACGAAATCAGCGGCGGCCCATGGCTCCATGGCCCCGTTGCAGCGCCACACCGGTACGTCTGCGTTGGTTACGAGTTCGCCCACGTCAGCCGGTAAGCGCACATGACAGTGCAAGTTGCAACGAGCTCACCGCGCTCGGTGCAACTACCGACAACATATCAGCCTATACCGCTATAAAACAGCCGCAGCAAATTTCGTTCACTGAAATGATGGCTGAGAACAACACAGTCGTGGTGCGCGAATTCGTGTCTCGAAATAGTTTTTGTATTTCGCGGGCTTTCTTTAAAGCTCGGAAAAAATATACACGTGAGGCTTTCTTCATCGGAGATAAATCAAATGATAGTTTATGAAGGTGCTCTCCATCTTTGCTAATCACATTTATTGCCTTAAGTCAATATTCAGTAATTTAGAAAATTTATCTTAGTTACTAATAATTGTTTTACGAAAAAACATGCCTGTGGTGCACCATACGGTTGGCAGCTGTATGCACGGGGTTTATCTGATTTAGCACAAATGAGTTATTTTCCTAACCCTTGGACACCTTGTATAGAAAAAGCGTAGCCTACTGCAGCCGCCAACCGGCAGGCGTATTTTAAATGCTTATACCACGCCGGGGTGGTGCAGTGGTAAGACGCCCGACTACTGTCCGGAGTTCCCGGGTTCGAACCCGACCTCGGCGGCGGCATTTCGATGGAGGCGAAACGAAGTGGCGTCCGTGTGCTGTGGTGGTGGTGGTAGAAAACATTTATATAGGATACAAATACAGGAGGTTATGCATGAGCTGACCCTGAAGGGGCCAACCCTCACAAACACTAGGTGGAGGTCCCTAGTTCGGGACCCCAGTGGCGTCTGCTGCCGCTCGGGCTCGCCCGACTAAGGCCCGTTGGGCCTTCAGGTCGGAGCAGCCGAGCAGGGTCGCCTCCCAGTCCTCCCGGGTTGGGCTGGGGTGAGGGGGGATAGCCGGATTTGAGGGGCAGGCCCACACCATGTGGTAGATGTCCGAAGACACCACCCCACAGTGCGGGCAGCTGCCAGAGAAAGCAGGGTCGAAGTGTTTTAGAGCTGCCGGGCACAGCAGTGTGTTGGTATAGAGGCGGAGTAAGAGCCGCTCATCCGCCTTTGAAAGGCCTTTACATGGGCGGGGGTAAAGGCTGTGGCTAGATTGGTAGTAATTTACGATATCTTTGAATGTATAAGCCGGATTAGGATCAGCGTCCAGGTCGGAGGGGGAGGAGGAGGAAACTTCCCGGAGAGAGAGCGCGCGGGCGGCGGCGTTGGCAGCCTTGTTTCCAGCCAGCCCCTGATGAGCAGAAGCCTAAATAATATATCGGGTAGCGGGGTCCCCAATGTAGGAGCTATGTTGAAGTATTCGGTAGGCTAGATAAGGGGTCCAGCCCTGTTCGATGTTCCGACAGGCCCCTCGCGAGTCGGAAATTATATATTTCGAGTCAGAGTGGGAAGCAGCCAATGCTATGGCGACCTCCTCCGCATGAGTTATGTTGCGGGCCCTGAAGCTAAGACCGTTGACTGTTTTCGCCTCGTGGACGACTGCGGCCGTGTACCACCCCCCATAGTGCGGGCCAGAGGCGTCCACATAAAAAACGCCGGGTTTAGAACCATAATGGCGCGCCAGGGCTTCCGCCCGCGCCAGGCGTCTGCCATCGTGGTCTTACCGTGCCATTTTGGCGGGAAGAGGGCGTACGCGGAGGGCGCATCTCCACGGCGCTGGAATGCGTGCCCGTTCCTCCATAACTGTCGTATGTTTGATGTGGAGCCGGGCAAGAAGGCGGCGGCCCGACTGCGTCTGCGACAACCACGTATATTGATTTGTGAGGTACGCTTCCCTCAATTCCCTGAAGGTGTTCACCACTCCCAGCGCCCAGAGGCGCTGGTTTGAGGTATTCACCGGAATATCGAGGGCCCGCTTAATGATTTTGCGGAGAATGACCTCGAAGGCATCTTCATCTTGCTTCCGCAGGTGGAGATATGGAGTCGAATACAGGATTCGACTGGTTACGAAGGCGTTTGCCAGCCGCAAGGCATCCTTGCTTCGTAACCCCCCGCGTTTATTGGAAACCCGGCGGACCATGCGGCCCACCTGGTCCCCCACCTTGCGAAGTTTAGCCAATGTGGTGTCTGGCTTGCGGGGTTGGTGAATGAAGAGTCCCAGTACTCGGACTTCTTGTGTTTCTGGAATTGGACCTGATTGAAGGGTAAGCTGAATTTTAGTAGTGCATTTCGGAGAGGGGCGGATGTGCACAAATTCCGATTTCTGTGGGGGAGCATTGAAGGCCGCAGCGGCTAGCATAGCGGTCTACTATAGTCGCCGCCTGCTGCAGGCTGGCCTCAATGTCTTCAAGTGAGCCCTGTGTGGCCCACAGGGTGATGTCGTCGGCGTACAGATGTCACCCGTTATTAATTAGGGGGGTATTATTAACGATGCGCCCTTAACGGTGCGCACACTCCCAGACACCCTTAGAGTGAGTAGCTGTTCCAGTCGCAAAGGAGATGCCCTCGACCTGCGTGGCAAGCTCAGCCGGAATTCAGCTACCTAGTAGTGACAGAAGGGGGTGGCCTTTTGGTGCCCAGCTGTCGCCGGTTCAAACCAAAGTAAGGATCGGAGTCAGAAGTAACAAAACAAAACACAATTTATGCACAGCAAGAGACGATACAAAGGAACACACAAGATCACTTGAAATACACAGACGAGAGGTTCACAGAATACAAACGCTAAGCATGCAACTACAGAATGATTCAATAACTTACAATAGATCAAACACGAGAGAGTTACACAAACAAACACCAAATTGTTCACCGGGCACTGTTGCAGTCCGACGCCTCAAGAGTCACGATGTGGCCGCCATACGAGACGAGCGCCGCTCCCTTGCAGGTCCGTGGGCTTGCCAGCAGCGGGTGATCCCCGGGAGTCCAGCCGAAGCACAGGCGAACACGTCGCAAACACTGACGAACTGACTGACTGACTGTCTCAACAAGCAGCGCGGTCGCTTTAAATAGGGCGCGCCGCGTCTGTTTGTTAGCACGCGTCAAAGCTAGCGCGCACACACACTTAGCTTCGCTGGTTATAGCTCTCTCTTCTCCTCCCGTCGAGCCGCGCGTCGTCATTGGCTAGGTCCCATAAAAATTCTGGAATTTTCTGGCGTCTTCCAGACCGATGAACCACAGTCCTCCCCAGGCAATGGGAAAGAGGGTGGCGGCAACGCGTACAAAGCTACGCGCTATCCCGCGCGGGGAAGGAGGCTTTTCTCTCCATACTTTTGCACGCGATGCCGCGCGGACCTCGCGCCGTACCAGCTTGATGAAAATGTGCGCCGATTTCGTGACAACAGAGCATGCTGCACGCCCTCGACAGCACCCAGCTGGGTCGGCAGGCGCATCATGGCCAAATTGAATAACAGGGGAGAAAGCACTGCGCCTTGCGGCGTTCCCCTGGTACCTAGGGGGAAGGGGCCGTGTTCGTTATCCTGAATGCGGATGTAAGAGTGGCGGTCTGTGAGGAATTGGCGGATATCTTGGAAGGCACGGTGGCCACAGTTGGTTTGACTTAAATGAGTGAGAATAATATCATGCGTTACATTGTCGAAAGCCCCCTTAAGGTCCAGGGCGAGTACGACTCTGTCGTTATGAGGGCAGTCGAGGGGCTCAAGGACTTCCCGATGTAGTTGAAGCGAGACATCCTGTGCGGATCTGTGTGGGCGAAATCCGTACATGGTGTCCGCGAAGACATGTTGTGTCTCAAGGTGCTCAGACAACCGGTCCCGCACCATCGTCTCCATAAGTTTGCCCACACAAGAGGTAAGAGAGATAGGGCGAAAGTTGTCCGTGTTTATTGCTTTGCCGGCCTTTGGTATGAATGTGACCACAGCGGTTTCCCAATCAATGGGGAGTGGCGTATCTCGATGTAAGCGCACGTTAAAGATCTCCAGGTGGTCGAAATCTGTCACACTTGCAGTATCTGGCGCAGTATTTGTCACCCTTGCTTTGTGGACGCCTGAACCGCACCTTAAGGGAAGGGGGGAAAGTAGGGGTGAAAGTGGAAAGAGAGGAAGGGGAGCCGTAGTGGAGGGCTACGGAGCAATTTCGACCGGCGGTGGAAACTAGCAAAAAACGACTGGAAGATTGCTGGCTTAAAAGCAGAGAAGTGATATAATGTCAGTAATGTAGAAACAAAAATTTAATAAATAGAATGATGGTTTAATTAACCAATCTAAATGAATCTTTAGGTATACTAAAGTGCCCCCTGAAGTTTTTTTCTGAGACGCCTAAGTAACGGCCCACATTACTACTCGCATAGGCTGCAAAACAAATTTCTACTTGAACTCAGTAAAACTATGTACAAACGAGCCCATTCAAAATGTAGATTACGAAAGCACAAATTGCGTTCGTTCGATCCGAAGCTCGTAGTAAATACAGGGGTCCTACTTTAGACAATAAATGCAAAATTAAACAACAGTAGCGTTCCGTTTGCTAAAATGTTGCTTTGTGACATCAGCTTCTTCAAAGCATACACTACCAAACCGCAGGAAACCAGCCGCTTTAGAAACGCGGTAATAGCGACAGCGTTTTCTTCTTCTTCTTCTTCTTCCTCTTCTTCTTCTTCTTCTTCTTCTTCTTCTTCTTCTTCTTCTTCTTCTTCTTCCTTGATATTTGGCACATACCCACGAAGGGGGATTGGCCAGGGTTCAGTGTGGACTGCCAAATGTCCTACACAAACTGAATTAGTGTATTAAAGTAATTGACAACTAAACAAAAACATAAGATTTAGGATCACAAAAGTTATTGAATGAAAAAATCTCAAGCAAAAATTTGGAGTTTTGTAAATTTGGAATGCAATTAGCAAGGGAATCTGTCCGTAGCTGTGATGTAGTTATGTAAGTACTGATAAATTTGAGGCAACGCAAATCCTTTCGCACTCGCACCGAAGGAGAGTAGAAGCGGGACCGACAACGTAAATCCCAAGCGTGCAATTGGAGTTTCTAAATGCACCCTCCTTTGATGTGAAAACCTTCGGCAAGCGAGAAGGAAGTGACAAATATTTTCAATTTCACCGCAAGCCTCACAAAGGTTTGTGGGGCTGATCCCGCATCTACATAAACAAAAATTTAGGCGAGGAATACTGCATCTCAAGAGTCATCGTTACCTCACACTGCAGTGATTTACATGCTCGAACTTTCCATGAGTATATGAGATGCTGGTATTCGGCTGTAGATAGCAAAGAATCATTGCATGTAGCGGCTAGGTATCGACATCGCTGGAAACGGGACATTCCGAAAATGGTGATATTAGGGATGGTACATGAAACAGATGCATCAAGAGCTGATTTAGCCAGGAAATCTGCCGCTTCGTTCTGGAAAATACCGCTGTGTCCGGAGACCCAGATGAAGCGTATTTCTTTCACCCACCCCGGTATGAAATACTTAAGTGAGCGGCTCAACAGAGCATCCCGTGCTGACTCTAGTGACAACAAAACAGAAAGAGGGTCTGATAGAAAAATTATTTTTGATTGACTGCAGGGAACTTTTAGTAGCGCTAGCCCAATTGCCATAAACTTTGCTAGAAATATCGGTGTGCAATCCGGGACACGCACCGAAAAGCTCCATGAAAGAGACTCCGAAAAAATTCCAATCGCAGCTTTGTGCGCAATCACAGACGCATCAGTGGCAATTGCAGTGTGATCAGGGAACTTTTCAAGGTGTTCACATAGAAGGCTGGATATTAGACTTGAGGGTAAGTGTTTCACATTAGATGGAAGTATAGAATCCTAATTTATATCCACAAAGGACGTTGAGTAACCAATAGGACACATAGAAGCAAGGTCCACACCAATGTTTGTTAAAATGCTCTGCGTAAAAACAACCTGGGGCTTGCAGACCCTTGGCCACTGGTGAGTGAGAAAAAGGGCGGGGTTTGACACAAAAATAGGTATAGCCACACCGGGAGTAGTCGCAAATGATCGCAAGAATGATCTGACAGTTAGAAGGCGGAAACGGGAGTTAAGGTCCGGAATGCGGGCCTCCAAGTACAGAACAGTGGTAGAGACTGACTGTGGAAGCCCTAGGCAGAGGCGCAGCGCCCGTCTTTCTAAAAGCAGCAAAGGAGGCAGCTTATATTTTGGACACCCAGAAAAAAGAATGCAGCCAAATTCCAGAATCGGTCTCACATAGGCTTTGTACAAATGTAGAAGAGTATCTCGACGCATACCAAATTTCCTGTTACTTATCCGTATCCGTATCAGTTCACCTTTCCGAACATTAGACTTGATGTGAAGCCTCCAGTTCATACTAGCATCATACGTAATGCCTAAATACTGCACAGATTCCACTTGAGGTATGACATCTGAGCGGTAGTTTAACGAAACATATAAGGGGGTTATGGTTTTAAAAACTAGCACACTACTTTTGGACACTTAAAACCAATTTAATTTTGTCCAACCGGACCTCAAGTGCATTTAGGTAAGCCTGTAGTGAACGATATAGGTCATGAATATCTTTTGCAGAGGCGAAGAATGCTATGTCATCTGCATATACATATACAGTGATGTCAGGATGAACCGGAATATCGCACATTAATATATTAAAAAGGAGTGGGGGGGGAGGGGGGGGGGAGTTTTGGACTTTCATGACATCAGGCGCTGATTCGTCATCGTCGTCTCCGATTAGCGACAAACAAAGACGAAGGTACCAAAGCGCATGTGTGCTCAAGATGTGCGTATTACATGTCTACTGTCTGCGTTGCCCCTCCACGCGGCACCGGCTCAGAAGGCGGAGATTGGACAGGGCTGGTGATGCAGGCCGCGGACAGGGCTGGCAACAAACTTCATGGCTAATATTCAAATTTCTAATGGTCATTAGTCACTGGCCGTGAGCAGCAGTTTCCCTGTCAACTGTGCTCGTTTCTATCTATTATCTGATATGCTTCCGCATATGACGCATCGCCCAATCAGAACACACTCACGCACTGACTGGCATTGAAGCATATCGACATGCGCTTGGCCGAAGTTAATGCAGTTTTAATTGGGCCATTTTTATTTATTTGTAGACTGCAGCATTTGTACTTTGGTTGAGGGAGGGTTGGCGGGAAAAGGGTGGTATGGCCACACAGTCTACTAAGGTGCGCGTCTTTTGAGTGCTGTGGCGAGTGCACAGGGATCCGCTTTCGTTGTAACCGAGCGGCGGCGTGACAGTCGTTCGTTTTTTTCTGATACGCAGTACACTTGTTTAATAATATCTGTAGTTCCATAAAACTCCATAAAACTGTAGTTCCATATTCGCTCTTAATAAGCGAGCTTCCGAACTGCACATCGATAGGCAGAATTTTGTGAGTGTTTCAAACCAACGTTTCCTCAGCAAAGCATGCATCGCGGATCTTTAAACGGCTTCAAAGAATGTTTCAGGTGCAGTTAGAAATGAATTGAGACAGAGGGGTGCATCATCGAATGCTGAGTTCGGTATTCGCTGCTCTGACGCTTTAGAAAAATGTGCCATATGCCGCTGCTGACTCTTATCTTGCAACCAGCAGCAAAGCGAGACTCTCTCATCAGCAGAGTACAAAGGCGAATCAGATAACGCTTTAATAAGTCGTGGATCAGTGTGCAGTAATCCGGTTTCCTTCGGGAGTACGCTATTACGGGAAATTTTGTCTCTTCGCGAGATTTCACTTTTGCCAAATAAGAAGCACTACGATAGGGCTACCTTAATCACGTTGCTTGAACCATTTTTGTGGCACATGAAGGAATTCCTTTTCACATGAATAGCGCGCATACAGAGGAATATTGAAATCACGGAGTAGGTTGCTTTTTGTAAACACAGGACCGACAACTTACGAACGAAGTTGCCAAGTAAGTGGAGCAGGTAGGAGACATCCTCAGAATTTTCGATGTGGCTACGCCAACGCTGTCCTAAGAATCCAGTCCCCAAGGGGCAAATAATCGCCTCCTCCACTTAGACAATCATGATGACATATATTATACAATAAAGGTTGAAAATATTAAAAAAAACAAAAGGCTATACACTTTAAATTCTACACTGGATCACGCAACTGAGGCATACGTGGCGAAGGTGACAGGACAGCAATTCCATTAATTGTGAGACAGCATGCAAACCTGGCTCGATGTGAATAACACCTGTTTATTATCATACTAGACGGCAAGTAAGACAGAACGAAGACGAAATTTCCAGAATGTGATGATGAATTATATAGGTGCAAGGGCTGACTTTCTGCAAGAACTACAAGCAAACTGCATCGTAAAGGGCCCATCAATGCAATGCCAGGGAAACACCCGGTGCCAGTGAGGCCTGATACTCACTATTCTTGCAGGCGGTAGTCCATGCGGCTCTGCTCAATTTACAAACAAAATTCGGGGCTGTGTCCGATAGAATGTCCAACGAGTAGTATAGTAGTAGTATAAAATAGTAGTAGTAAAATGGGAAGGACTTTAAGGGTTGGGTCTTGAGCTGCAGGTTGTGTTCCTAGGTACAGTATTCCATTGGTTCTTGCTGCCTCTTTGGCCTGCTCAACCAGCGCAACGAGACACTTCTAAATCTCGATGACCTGTTCCTCATTTCCGCATGCCTCCAACATGAATGTTTGTTGCACACAGGTCAAATACCCGCGCAACTGAAATACACGTAAAATCTGGGGAAAAAATAGCAACTTGAGAACCTAAAAACTATATTTCTGGCGTCATGTGTGGATGAGCACGTAGACATCGTCCTCTGTAAAATCTAGAATTACATAGAAGATCCGAAGCACATACCCCATTTTAAGCTCACATTCAATCTATCTGTGCAGGATGTCATGTTCCGAATTAAGTACGAGGTAACGCACACAACAGATCATTGACGGCTACCAAAAATTATTGCGCCCACACTTTGAGAAAGTGTTTGACAGAGTCCCAGCAAGCTGATCTGACCAACCGCAATAGCTAGACGCCCGAGACCGACCCCGCACTCCACTACATCACAAATTTTCTCTAATCGGGCGTGGGAAACGGGGACGGAAGTGACATTCTTGAGAAGATCAAATGTTGTATCCATTAGTTCGTCGCAAGAATCGGTAGTGTTCTCTTCCTTTTCATTGTCGCCTTCATAAGATTACGTCCAAATCTGGATCAAACGCCGACATGAAATACATTAAATGCTGTAGAATCACAAATGATCGCAAGGCAGGCTGTAATTAGTCGTCACCATCCTACGGAAATATATGGACGACTGTTAGCGCAATTGCTCCATGCGAAAAACCGTGGGGACAATTGAGCTCCGCCCTAATAGGTACGATGCGATTGCGTTGGCTACCAGCCCACATACAAAGCCCTGCTTGAACCAAGCCGTAGTAACGTATCTGCTTGCCCTCGGGGCAACCTGAACTCGAGTCACAGTAGCCTAATTTTGATATCGTCCTATGTGAAGCAGAGGCCAGAGTTGACAGCTCCTGCAAAGCCTAACGTGAGGTAACCTGGCCTATGTCCACTCAGTGCGAGGCCATGTCGGCTGCCAACCACTGCCTTCCAGCGCCGTGCTCACGATTGTTTTCTTAAAACGCCAACGCCGACAACGACGCCGATGACGGATTTCTAGTAAACAGAGCCTTATAGTGCTGCCGTGTTAAAAAAAAAAAGAAGTTAAAAACAGAATTAGAAAAAAAACGAACTAAATGAAATCAGGAAGCAAAAGTCACGTTTGACGTGTCCGGCATGTTCATAGCAGAGGCGAACACTAAGCAAATACTAAGGCTTCGGACCCGATACAAGAGGAGGAGCACTGAAGATGCCAAGAAACGGCCGGCCTCCGTGCACCAAACGGGGCGTCTAATGAAGCTCATTGCCAGTAATGCTCTGATATAAAAGAAGACCAACTCTTATTCGTGGTTCAAGATCGTTACCGGCAGAACTACTTCCACAAACCTGTATCTCAAATTAATGAAGACGGAGGAAATCGACGTGCACATACGGCGAGCGTTTGAACGTGAACTAGGTATGTGACAATGAGCATCTACAAAGAATCTGCTCGCCATGCGTATACACGAAGACAGGAAAGCAATTTTGAAGGCCCACATGGTCATACAATACGAAAGAATTACCGTGACCCCTTCAGCTGGAAAATAATAAAACCGATAAAAATTATGAGGGATACTTAAGCTTCATCATTCAGGGTATGGCGCGATAGCGGGGGTTACCACCCGACCTATAAACCCCCTTCTAACGAAGCCATATGAACGTTCCTTTGTGGCCTACAAAGATAATGTTAATGAAGTGGGTCTGGTTGGCTTATTCTGATATCTCTCCCCCATATGAAAGAGGAGAGCCGAGTTGGCAGCTGCTGCCAAACGTAATGCGAGACAACTAAGTCCAGTTAGTGCTGGGCCATGTCAGTTGCTACGGCCGCCTGCCGTGTAAAAGCCGACAAGATTAACTACAACTTCATAAGAGGGCAAATATAATGGCTGCAATTAGCATCGGAAAGATAATATATACGCGATACTGCTGCTACAGGATATAAATTCAACGCATCGCAAGGGGTGACGCGAAGAGCCAGCTGTTACACTCCAACACAGCCGCCCGGGAAGGGAATTATTATCGTATATCGATGTCACCTGCTATATGGGGTCCCTATAATCTCAGATTGGAAGGCTGGAAAAGCAGTAGGAATATATAATCGCTCGTCACAGAACAAAACAATCATTCAGGAAGTGGACAACATGGCTAAAGCAGTTGATATGGCAACCACGATTTCCAGAATAATAGTAAGATGTTTCAAATTTCAACGGAAGAGAATAATTATAAATAGGCAGCGCCAAATTAGTTTAGGGTCATGCAATCTTCCACTGCTCAGCAAATATTATAGGGCGAAACAATTGCCAGCAGATTGTTCAGTTGATATTGACCCTCAGGTTCTCATAACGCCGCTCTTTACGCACCCGGAGATACTATAACACGACAGCCAACACATTACTGTACAAAGCTGTGTATATAACTTGGAAAAGCTTACAAACACCAATCGGCACCTTATATTATAACGTATACCATAAAGCATACCGGTAGCAGTGTAATCAGTCTTATAAAACACCGTATGTTTTCTAAGTGGCCATGTCATAGATATCTATCACAGCATAGCACGAATATTATACAAGGGCAGTGGAAGTCCATGTTATCCAGCTCCGGCCCGGCATTTCAAACCAGTGTCGAAGGCAGGGCGGGAGGCTTTCGCCGCGAGTTAAGGGCTCCAGGTCGTCTAATGAAATCATGGTTGGGCAGCATCCATTCGTATTTTATTTGCCAGTAAACGTATTACGAAAGTACACCTAAGCATCTTTATAATTTAAAGCATATTTCAGGTCGGAAAATTGCTGTCCTCTATTTTTCAAAACATGGGTCCACATACGCCGAGGAAAGCTGTATATACTCCCCCTTCAGTGCGCGCTGACATCGTAAGCAGAGCAATAGTGTGCAGTTCGCTTGCAGATGTTGAGATACTGACACATGAATGGTTGTTGAAGACGAAAACATGGAATACACAACCCCCGATAGTGAGTAAAACGCGTGTTTGCGATGCGGTGCAACGATAGGCTGCTGCGATAGCTATAAGGTCCCGTACCCGCATCCACAAGAGGTTTCTGCGTAGATTCAAAGCCCGTCCGAATGATTTCGCTTTACGAAGGACAAAGTTCGGCGCTTTTATGACACCTCGTGGGTTTCCCGGTTTCATCACGAGGTAGTGATTCCGTGCTATAAAAGGGAAGTTGAAATCAACCACCCTTAACACTTGCGCAGTAAAATACACAGAGCACTGTAACGTGTTAAACCTCTGTCCTTTCGGTAAACTATAGTGTTTGGACCCTACGTGCAGCCGAAACAGCGTAACACCATGGTTAAACAGAAAGCACCACAGGGCATCGGTCGCGAGTTTAGAAAACTAATACGCATAAAATGGCGCCGCCGGGCGTCTAATTTCTGTTCGTATTACCTACAAACCGCTGGTGTGCTCATTTAGCGCGCCCACGTTCTCACAGACCCGCGTCTGTGTACGTGACCCGCAGTAAAGAGCTAGTGTATCCTGGCAGAAAAGAAAAAAAGGGTAGTTTTTGAATTATCACTGTTTTATCGAAAAACTTTTCCGAGAGCACTGCAGAATCTGCAGTGGAGAAATGCAAAAGGCTGAGTATTGCTGCTGCACACGGTATATCGCGCGAGCCTTAACCCAATCAGCGTTTAGTTGAATGCATCGGGTTCACCGGCGTTCTGTAATTGGTTTACAGGAAAGGAAAGTTGCTGTATCGGTCACTCGTGGAATCACAGTGACACATCTCGCGGAGAAATCTCGCCGATGCAAGATTTTGACACTCATTACACACTTCTGATGACTATCACGTATAAATTTGGCTCATTAATCGCGAACATATTCACTTCCGGTTGGCGTGGCATCATATCCCTTGGACATCGACATCGGTCAGGTGGCTATTTAGATTTTTGCTTGATCTTACATGAGCATTTTAGATCTGATTAATTGAGTAAAATTCTAATGACAATTTTTATTGCAGCATCCTCACATCATCCTCTATCGAATACAACCATACGTTTGATCATGTCTTCTCGGAATGCCACTACGGTTGCGGACGCGTTTTGTGTACAAGACCCGGCCGACATAGCTTAGAAGAAAGGCCTCTCTTAAAAATAAAGATTAAAGAGATACGTACATTTTGTTACAGCATGTTTCTTTCAGTATACAATTGCGCATTATTGCACTTCCATTATTTTTTTCTTTTTCTAAAACGGAATTCTTAAATCAAGAATGAGGCACATTCGAAAAATATTCTATGCGCATCCATTCCGAGTTTCCTTTGCTATTTGCTACGACTAATGTTCGTGTACTTTCCAGTAAATCTAGGAGCCGCAGAAATCAATACGGATAGAGTGTCGGGGGGCGGGGGGGTCCAGTTTGAAAAAGTAGAAGCGCTTCTCTGTCTCGTGAAATACCTTGCCTCGAGCTGTGCACAGTGCCATCATCCGAACAACGTCCTGTTTGAGGTCTGTCCCTTTTCTTCCTATTAGCCTTTAGCTCTTTTACTGGCGATGCATGATTATCAAGTGTTCTTATACTGTGCTGGAAATTGTATCGCTGAGCATTAGGGCTATATCGTTTGCCTTCAAGGCTGGGAGGTGGCGGTCATAGGACTAGGCTGTCATCGGGAGGCCTATAGAACACCTCAAATATATTACAGTACGAATACTGCTGGAAAGATTTGACGTCTCCTATGCCCTAATTTGTCCGCAAAGTTATTGGTTAACTCTTGACTGTTGAAAATGTCGACCGGCCAGCCCTCCCCCGGCTCAATTTCGCCTACGGCACGAAATACATCGGCATCTCCACTTCCTAAAAGCAGCCGATTGCCGTCGAAGGCTGCGAAGCATAAGTCAAAACCTCTCTCGGCTTTGAGAAGCTCCATGCCGTCATCTGTGAGAGATGCCCTTGAGACCAAAGTCCGACGCATCAGTAAAGCACGTCAACGGACGCCCCAAGCTACAGCCGCTCCCAGTGCAACCAAAGTTGCCGAAGGTGCCTCAGCGAAAGCGGGACGAGCTGGTGAAGCACGACCAGAACATCTCGGGACCGCCACTTCTGGCATCGGAACCGGGAATCCCAAAGCTGCTTTGGATAGCACTCTTAATCCAACCAGGCTACCCAAAGTACTCCAAGATTCACCGAAAACGTCTACGCAGAAGCAGGGAAGTCATGAAGACGTGAGTTCGGCTGAATCGCCGCCGGCGACCGGAGCGTTTACAACGTTCGCTGCAGTGCCGCGCTCCTGCGACCCCACTTCTCCAACTTCAGCGGCGTTCTACATCAGCTGCCAAAGTGAACAGTCGGCATCAAAAACCAAATTAGCCGCCACTGTCGGCCTGACATTACTGGTCCTCTTAGGATCTGCTGGACTGCTCTACTTAGCGACTCTAAAAGGCAGCACGGCGCACGTAATGAAGTTATGCCAGGACTCGGAGCAAGATTTGCTCGTGGAGACCTCACTGGGTGACATCCGGGGGTTGACAGCCGAGACTGTGGATGGTATCGGCGCCCGCGTCTTTCTGGGCATACCCTTTGGCGTTGGGGTGTCTGGAAAACGGCGTTTTGAGCTCGCAACGAGAATCGACAAGCTGACGTCACCTTTTCCCGCAATGCAGCAAGGTCCTGGTAAGCAAGCGATGTTGTTGCGTTGAATGCTTAACAGGAACATTTAAAGTAGTTTTGAAACATGTGTAAGTTTTAGAGACCCCTTGAAGGTTTTCGGGTCAAAATTCCCTGGGCGCGTGCAGCAATCCGATAACACGCGCTGCCGTCGCCACAGAGGAAGAGGGGGGCTGAAAGGAGGACGGAGCTGGTTACGAGGCTGACGCCGACGCCGCGAAACTCAGAAACAGGCGCCAGAGAACTGCGCTCTAAAATTAGAGTCCCGCAGAATCTGCATTGGAGTAATGTAAAAGCACGGATGCTGCTGTTAGTTGCTTCTGGTTGCTTCTAGTTGCTTCCAGTTGCTTAACTCACCTCTTGCTTGCCCATTTTAGTCTTCGGTACTTTCAAATTGCGCGCCAATCCCTTCCTATGCCCCTTCCGGGCTCTACTTCCGGTTGCAAGAAGTCACATCCTTTACCTCACTATAATTCACTTCTTGTTTATTCATTTTAGTAGACTTTCAAATTGCGCGCCAATCCCTTTCTATGCCCTTTTCCAGCTCTACTTCTGGTTGCGTGACGTCACATCATCGACGCCACATTATTTCACTTCTTGTTTATTCATTTTAGTCTTTGGTACTTTCAAATGGCTTGCCAATCCCATCCTATGCCCTTTTTGGCTCGACTTCAGTTTGCGTGACCTAACATCCTTGACGTCACCTTAACTGACTGATTTATTTACAACTTATTATTTGATACATTCAAATCTGGCGAAAGGCCATTGACTAATGACACCATTTTCGAATTTGCTTTTTTATTTTTTGCCTCTAAGTAATTACCTAATCAACTTATTGGCCCATTTATTTTTTCGTACACAACAGTAACACTCTATTGATTGACACCACTCATTAATATTCACGACTTCTCAATTAGTCACAACTGCTGCAGACACGATTCTGCGTGTTTTGCCTCTGATTACCTAATTATCTTATTGGCCTTTATATTATTTCTGACATAACATTATGTCACTCTATGGACTGTCACCACTCATTAACCTCTACTGCCTCTAATTACCTAATTATCTTATTGGCCTATATAATACTTCGGGCATAACATTACGTCACTCTCTATTGACTGTCACCACTCATTAACCTCTACTACTTCTCAATTACAACTGCTGCGAACAACTTCTAGATTGTTTGCCTGTAAATAATTACCTAATTATATTATCGGCCTAATTATTCTTTCTGCAGCAACAGTACGTCACCCTCTTTTGATTGACACCACTCATTTACCTCTACCACTTCTCAATTACTCGCAACTGCTGTGGACACGATTTTGCGGACGCGATCTGCGGACAGCAATATGTGAACACAGCGAAGTAATGCTTCGCATTAAAAACCTTGTCTCAACCGAGAATCGAACCTTCATCCCTTGGATCTCCAGCCGAACGCTTTGCTAACTGCGCCTTGCCCCGGATTTGTTTTTCTTTATTGCCTGGCTTTGGCACATAAGGTAACACGGAACTCCGATCAAAACATGAAAAAAGATACTCAAGACAATATACATGAATGAATGTCATGACCAGCCAATGTTAGACTGGCCACGTCGCATTAAAACTCCCGCAGCGACAACAAAGGCTCCACGCTTGAGAACCGTTCGGGAGGTTCTGCAGCCACTTTTTGGATGGCAATAAACCACTCCATACTCTCTCGAAAATAAATTCGAGCATGTCTGGCATCCCCGTCACAGTGATAGCCTCCCATTCTGGAGCACCATATACAGTGGAGGCCCATATCCATAAATACGTCAAATGAACCCTCATCCTCGTTATCTATGCTTAAATATCGAATGCCATGAGAGTCTAGTGGAAAATATTTCTTTAAGGCCCGTTGTAATACTTACCAAAAATATACCCTTTCCTAATAATGTAATAAAACATCATCTATTGTTTCTGGCTGCTTACAGAATAAACGATGTTCTCTCCACGGTAAAAAAAAAAGTCCCTTCCCTCCAAACATTCCTTTATTGATAATGTCCCGCTATGTCTTTTAAAATAAAAAAGTCTTAGCTCCTGGCAGAACTTGTCATCTTCTTTACTCCCTTTAATACGTCTGTGTCAAGGCCTCCACTCTATATGGCCCTGTACAAGAAATCTGGGAAGACAATATCGCACAGATCGCGCTAAAACGTTTTCCTCTGTTGTTGTTGCGACTGAAGGAAGAAGGAAAAGAAAATGCACGGGCCTGCTACTGGCTCTGTAGCTGAGCCTTCTCCGCTGTCTCGTGCGGACAGAAGAGAAAATAGAGAGGAAAGAAAAGAAAAGGAGGAGAAAGACGCGCGCCGCAACAGCCGTCGTCCACCACCTAAGCGGTGGCGGGTGCAATGCGGCCTACAACAGATAAAAATTCGGTGGCACGCTAACCCCCGCCACAAGCGGCGTTGACCTACCAGTCCCAGCTCCGTAGGGCCAGGCACAGCCCCCCTACCCCCGCAAGCAGCCGTCACCTACCAGTACCAGTCCCACAGGGCCAGAGTCAACCACCAAGAAACCCTCCGCTTTACACCAAACAAGTATATCATTGAGAAACGTGCTGAAAGGAATCTAACCTACTCGATGACCTCCCAGTAATATCCATCAGTCCCACCCGCTTCTTTTTCGGTAGAGACAACAAACTCAGGCAGCAGGCGCTGCAGCCCAAATTGGCAGTCGGTGAGCAAGAATGGGTCCGAAACGTAGCGAAACACAAAAATCGATTGATCACCTGGCTAAGAAGAAATGCCCGACCCCCAAGTCCCCATCTTTAACCAGCCGGAACCGATTCGTCCTGCTGCAGCATTTCCATTCCGCCACCCAAATGAAAACGGCAAAAATCCTGTGAAGCATTTGTAAATTTACCCGCGAACAATGCGACTCTTGTAACGCGTAACATAGATTGACAATGAAAAAAAGATTGCATACTGTAGCTCTGGCAAAAATAGATATGTTGGCGCCTTTTCATTTCTCTGCTTTGCGACTTCGCTTTCCAATATTGCTCGCTTTGGCGATAACTATCCAGCTCGATACCTGAGCACTTGGTGAAGGTTTTCGCCTACGTCACATTGGCAAAGTTATCAGGCTTTGATGGACACTGTTCATGCCATAGCCCAAGCCATTTGACCCAGTTCAACCCACTAACGGTGACATGAGAAAACTCACGGACACATTTGACAGCCTCAAGTACGCTTTCCTGAACAACCGTAAAAACAGCAACATCGTCCACGTACGCCAACTACTGCACCTAGGCTGCTTGTACCTTAAACCCATTGATAATAGGTCACCGCCGCTTGCGGTGGGGGCTGGCCTGCTACCAAGTTTTTATCTGTTGTAGGCCGTCATTGCACCCGCCACCGCTTCGGTGGTGTACGACGGCTGTTGTTGTGGCGCGCGTCTTTCTTTCCCTCTTCCTTTTCTTTCTTCTCTATTTTCTCTCAATATTTTTTCTTCTGTCTTCACGAGGCAGCGGAGGTGGCTCAGCTACAGAGCCAGTACCAGGCCCGCGCATTTTCTTTTCCTTCTTCCTACAGCCACAACAACGCACTGCGCACGGCTGCGGTGAGAGGTCGAACGGGGGATAGGAGGAGAATAGGTCAGGCGACGGAGTAAGCGGAGGCAGCCGAGACGGCGGCTACCTGCCCCATGCATGACGTTAATCGGGTTCGCGTCTGCGCAGAAGTGCCAAATCTGGGGCTCTGGCTGACGCGAAGCGCGCTGTTGGCGAGCCTAGCAAAGTTTTTCGCTTCAAAACCTTTCGAAGAAAATGCGCACGTGTTTTCGTATTGCACGTTTTACGTAATGGTTCGTTGCGCAGCGTTAAGGGGCATGTCATACCATTTCACTTCCCACTTAGCATCTGTCTCCTGGTAAAGGGGAGGCTACTTAGCCAAATGAATTCTAACCAACCACATGTGTACCATCTTTGCCAAAAGTAACCAGGCTGCAGGATCTGCTTTTCAGCCATGTGGTAGCAGGTTCATACCACTTCTGAAGCTCTAAATATCTACAATGCAAAGTTGAGCACCTGTCCTCACTTCTTAACTAGTTGTGGTAAAGGGGGAATCCTTACTGACTGTTTAATAGAAGTGAGAAGCAAAACATGCAGTCTGGTTACTTTTGGCAGAGATGGTACCTCCAGATGTATGCCGCTCATTGTAAGCGTAGATGTCAACAGGAAAGCGAGAAAGATGCTGCGCCTACCTTTTCACTGAACCCGAATCCAACTAAAGACGTTAGCCTCGCCATGGTGGCTCATTGGCTGAGACGCTCTGCAACTGTTTCCTGTACCCTAGTTCGAAGCCGACCACCAGCGGCTGCGTTTACATAGTGGCAAAACAATGAGGCTCTCATATGCTGCCTGATATCAGGGCAGGCTAAAGTGCTCTACTAATCCACCTCTTTCTCTCTTTTCGCTGATAATCCCATCTTCATACCTAGCCTGCAGTTCAGGTCTGCACGGAGAACGAGTGAGCGATATTTCAACTCTCCTTTCCTCTAAACCAATATAATTATTGTATATAAAGATGATTCTTTACAAAAAGCTGCGCTAGCCACTCAGTCACACAATTGGTAGAATTCAAAGGTGGTGTTAATGCCAGTGCTAAAAGAAGAAGCTCAAGTTTCGTCCTAATTTTTAATTCGGTTCTTTCTATGTATATGTCGTATTTCTATGAGTGGTTGCTAACATATTGTTGCAGAGCTTCCTGCTACTTGCTCATGAAAATTTACGTTTACCAGGGCTTCTAATACCGAGCGCTGCCATACATTTTTCTACCCAGCATGCTTGCAGCCGCTGATACACAAAATCGGAGAACATCTGCCGAAGATCATGTCGGATGACTGCCTCACTGTTAACATCTACACACCTCGTGGCTGCTCGATCAGGGGCGCAACTCTGCCAGTGCTGTTCTTCATCACGGGCTGGATGTCCTACGACATCAGTTGGAATGGTATGTTCGACTGGAAACTCCTGGCGTCCCGCGGGCGCGTTGTCGTGGTTGCGCCTAACTACCGACTAGGCATTGTCGGCTTTCTCAACCACGGAGCCGAAAGCAACAAATCGAACCTCGGAGTCCGAGACATTCTGCTAGCCTGGGAGTGGACGCGGAAGCACATCGCAGCCTTTGGTGGTGACCCTAAAAACGTGATTCCCATGGCCCACGCCTCAGCTGCAGTCATGATGACTGCGTTGCTGAGCCGACCTCAGCTATTGGATGTTCGACGCGCAGTCCTGCTTTCGCAGTCTCTGTTCACACCGACAAGGAACAACAGCGGACCTTCAGGGCTCAATGCGACACGGCAGGTGGCTCTTCAAGCGGGCTGCTGCGTAGCCTCCGACTGTCCCAACATCTCTGTCCATGGTAAAGCCATTCTGACCACGTTTTCAAGCTTGCTTGTTTCGCACACATCGTGCGGTTATTTCGGCGCAAAAGCTTAACGGCGCTGTTATACAGAAAATTCGGCGTCACCATTGCGGCCGACGGTGTCTGTGGCTGTGTCAGCATTGCGCGCGAACACGCACGAGCTTGTCGGGAATATGGGCTAGTTTGAGAGCATATGGTTTGGCACATATCGAACGTTGGGTTGCGGGACCTCATTATACCACATGTCATGTCCCAGTTAGTAAGAGCTGCGAACTTAAGTGTAAATCGAAACCTCCGAATTCATAAGATATGTCGGTATGAGGGGCAATGCATGCACGTTCGTACGCCTCAGTTACAGTGCTCTGAAATCTTGGGCAGTGTCTTGTGCGGAGGCGGAGCATGGGCTCTTTGCGATGACTGCGCAAGCTTCGGCCAGGGGGCGCTGTGTGTAACAGGTGTTGACAGTTGACAGTCGTGTGGTGCGGACGCGTGTTCCATCGCTCCTTCCGATTGCAAGTGGCTACCGGAAACGGACGGACTGGCGATAGCGGGAGCTTCCGAAGCGTCAAATAGATGAGTTCTTTCTTTTATTACCTTATTTCTTTTTCAGCTAGTTAGGTTAGGTGCAGCCTAAAGAATAGATTTTAGCTCTTGGTCCTAGCGGCCTGGTTTTTCGTGCCGGCAGCTAGGTTTTCTTGGCGTTCATTGTTTAGCTATCTTGTTTAGATAAATATTTTTCTTTCTAGGCTATTGGCATTCGCTGATTTGGTTTTTAACGCGTGTTTGCTAGTCGTTTCTTGTGTCTTCTTTTGGCAATTTGTATATTCTAAGAATTCGTAACAGTTATAGTTCAGTCAATGAGCGCTTAAGACGTGCAATCAAAAGAAGGTAAAGTGTACTCAGTGTGAGGCGCAGGTTAATCTCAAAGAAACGCGTTTTGATTCTGTAGGTGAAGCGGAAGGCAGCGACTTTTTGTGTCGATGTTGCGTACTGAATGCACGTCTAGATAGATTTGATCAAGAAAGGGGCAGTTTAGTGTCTCGTGTGGAGGATTTAGAAAATGAAGTACGTTTGCTAAGGACGGAAAATCAGAAACTGCTTGGACAGCTTACTCAGATTGAAAAGAAAGGGGCCGACTTCGTCCTTGGAACCAACAAGGACGAACATTCCAATGCGGGCCACGTGGCTGGGGCCAGCACTGGCATGGAAGGCATAAGCAAAGTAGGTCAGGCGGATCCGAACCGTCAGAGTTATTTAGAAGCAGCTAAGACGCCGGAAAAAAAGGAAGAAGTAAGGAAGAATGAAAATCCCAGAGATAAGGACACAGATAACCGAAAGCAGGAGCCAACAATTGGGAGAGGGAGAGAGAAGGCCCAGGTGCTTATCGCCGGAGATTCTAACATGAACAGGTGCAAGCGAGATATCTTGGAACGTGTAAGGGGTGATAAGAGAGTGTTGGTTGGAGCCTTCCCAGGGAGAACAATGAGGGCTGTACTAAAAGAGAGTAAAAATAGGCTGTTGAAGGATTCCGCAGAGCGCAGTATGGCAATAGTAGCCGCGGGTCTAAACGATGTCCTAAATGGTGACGCAGCAGTAGTGGTGGAAAGTTTAGCTAAGGGAGTTGACGAGATCAGGGAGATAGCACAGCAGACGCAGATAGTTGTATGCACAGTACCAGAGGTGCTAGGATTGAACGGAAAGATGGAAAAGGACGTGGTGACAGTTAATCAGGACATAAGAAAGTTAAGCCTGGAGAAGCGTTCGAAGTGGTTGAGGTAAACAGGGAGGTACATAAAGCAGGTTTTGGTAGGGCTTTTCAGCGAGATGGCATTCATTTTAACAGAAGGGTCGGAGCAGAGATCGGCTGGCGCTTGGCAGGCAGGGCTGTAGCTTTTTTAGGGGGTCCGCGAGGACTCCGTGCACAGAGGTACTTAGAAGTGAAGCACAAGAAAGTGTAATAATGGAGGCTGAGCCCCCAAAAATGGCAAAGAGTAGGTCGAGAAAGAAAAATACAAAAAAGAAATTTAACACTAGGATCAGCTACATAAACATGCAAGGAGGTAGAAAAAGAGCGAAATGGCTAGAGATAGAACAGCAGTTGAAGGATGACAAAATAAGTGTGTACGCTCTTTGCGAGACTCATCTCAGGGATCAAGAAGATCCGCCGTTTATAGAAGGCTACGTCTGGGAAGGGTGCAACAGAACGAGAACGGAAAGAAAGCGTGGAGGGGTAGGTATGTTGATATACCAGGGAACAAATTGGCAAAGAATTAAATCATCTTGTAAAGAACATATCTGGGTTTCAGGAACCATTGCCGGCATAAGGACATGGCTAGGGGTAGTTTATTTAGGAACAGGACATCAATGCAGGCAAGAAAACAGGGATCTTGTTGAATGACTCAGTGACAATATAAGCCAGTTTGGAAACGGGGCCAATATTATTCTGCTGGGGGACATGAACGGCCACATCGACGATCTGGATGGATGCACGGATTGTAACGGGAAGTTAATGCTAGATTTCTGCGAGCGACACGATCTAGTTATAGTAAATAGAGAAACAAAATGTGAAGGCCAAATCCCGTGGGAATTCCGCAACAGGCAGACGACCATTGACTATTGTTTAATGTCGCAGGAAATTTATAGCAAGGTCACAAAAATGGAAATAGACGAAGAAGGGGAGTGTAGTCTGGGAAGTGATCATAAACGTATTTAGTCTGCAGATGGGGCCCTTGATGAAAAGAGAAATGGAACTTAGACAAAACGTAAACGCAAAATTAAACGACGATCAAATAGCACAGATAGCAGCAGGCATAGAGGAAGCAATAGAGAAAAGCCCCATGGAAGACTGGGATTATGAACAGGTAGAACTACTCACAAGGAGTAAAATTCAGGAGGTTAAAGTAGCAAACCGCTGGAATGGAAAGAGAAAGCCACGGAGCTGGTGGAATAAGGAAATCAGGGAAGCTATTGAACAACGACGAGCTGCTTCAAGGGAACACCGAATGGCAAAGAAAGCACAGGCTTCTCAGGAGGAAATCGACCAAAAACGGGAATCATATCGACAAAAGAAACTTCAAGTGCAGGCCCTCGTCCAAAGTAAAATAAGACAGTCCACCGATCGCTGGATGGCTGATATACACGATGCCTCTAGAGGCGGAGCAAGAAAATTCTGGAACCATATAAGCTGGCTAGGGAAGAAGAATCAAAGAAAGCAAGATCGGATTCAAGATAACGAGGGAAATTGTTTAAAAGGAGACAACGCAGTGAACTACATTACATCAGTTATAGCCGAGTCATTTAAGAACGATGATAGGGTAATCTCCGCAAATCAGGAAGCAACACAAGGTAGCAGAATACAAAGCACCTTAGAACTGACCAATCTAAACTGGAAAAAGGCAGAAAAAAATATTCCTAAAAACACATCTACAGGAATAGATGGAATTCCGATCAAGCTGATTAATGAACTCGGTCCAAAAAATAAGGAAACGTTGTTAAAAGCTTTGGAAACAGTCATAGCGAATAAGCAAATTCCGGACAGCTGGCGGCAGAGTAAAATGAATTTGATTTATAAAGGGAAAGGAGAAAGGATGCACATAAAATCCTACAGGCCGATTACCATAACATCTGTAATGTACAGGTTAGCCATGCAGGCAGTGAAATTAAAGGTGCAAGCATGGGTTGAAAGTAACAAGATACTCGAAGAACTTCAGAACGGCTTTAGAAATGGTAGGCGCTTAGATGATTGCCTGTTCGTGCTTACCCAATGCATCGAAATATCTAGAGTGGAAAATAGACCTTTGTATTTGGCCTTCCTGGACATAAACGGGGCGTACGACAACGTAAGCAGGGAACTCCTGTGGAACATATTAAAAGAAGAAGGTAGCGGTTATGAGATTATAGAGTTCCTACAGGAAATATACTGGGATAACAAAGTATAAATTACGTAGGAAGGGATAAGAAGTACGGAGGATGTCAAAGTATGCAAAGGATTAAGACAAGGCTGTCCTCTATCACCGGTGCTGTTCATGCTTTATATGATAAACCTGGAACGGAGGATACAAGACAGTAACCTAGGTTTTAACCTGTCATACAGATTAGGTGGAAAGGCGGTAGAGCAGCGCCTCCCCGGTTTGATGTATGCAGACGATATTGTGCTGCTAGCTGAGAGTCTGGAAGAATTGCAAACTCTAGTTAAGTATTGCGGAGACGAAGGGGACGCTCTAGGCTTCAGTTTCAGCGCAGTTAAGTCGGGTCTGATGATTTTCAACGGCTCAACTGATCAGGGTCTTAAAATTCAAGGCCTTGAAATACCTAGAGTAGCAGAATATAAATATTTGGGGGTATGGGTAAGCGAAGGATTGGCATACATTGGAAAGCATGAGCAATCACTTAAGGCCAAAGGGCGAAGGAATGCCGGGATAATGAAGCATAAGGCATTGTGGGGTACAATAGGTGTGAGGTATTGAGGGGTATTTGGAAAGGAATTATGGTGCCCGGACTTACTTTCGAAAATGCGGTTTTGTGCCTAAAACCAGAGGTACAGTCGACATTAGAAACAAATCAGAGAGCCGGCCGTTGTACGATTAGCACTAGGTGCCCACGGCAAAACTACAAATGAGGCGGTACAGGGAGATATGGGCTGGGCATCTTTCGAAGTACGGGAAGCTCAGAGTAAAATATTATATGAGAAACGCCTGAGGAAATTGGACAGTAACAGATGGGCAGCTAAGGTATTTAAATACCTGTACCTAAAAAGCGTTGACTCACAATGGAGGAAAAGAATTAGGAAACTAACTAGTAAGTATGCTAGTAACAAGGACGGAGAAATAAAGAGCATTAAGTAACAGGTGAAAAACACAGAAGGTAAAAATTGGATAAATTCGATGGAAAGGAACAGTGTGGAATTATACCGAAAGTGGAAGATGCAGATCAGGAAGGAAGATTTCTTTGATAACTCAAGAGGCAGTGCCCTACTTTTTGAAGCTAGATCAGGGTGCCTTAGAACACGCAGCTACAAAAAGAAGTTTAACAATGGAGATGACGCATGTGCTGTATATGGAACCTCCAGTGAAACAATTGACCATATTATACTCGAATGCAATGGTATCCATCCGGAAGTTGATGCAGACGCAATCACTGTTCCTGAACCTCTGGGGTTTAGAGATAACAGTGGCCGGGTGAATAAACCGGCGGTGGAAACTAGCAAAAAACGGCTGGAAGATTGGTGGCTTAAAAGCAGAGAAGTGACATAATGTTAGTAATGTAGGAGCAAAATTTAATAAGTAGAATGATGGTTTAGTTAACCATTCTAAATTAATAATTAAGATATATGGAGAAAAATGAGCATGATAGCTACTGGTACCACCCCGTTTCAAAGGGGACGCTCCTATATTCCATCCATCCCACCCATCGTTGTTGTTGTTGTAGTGGTTATTTATTGTATGTGCAAAAGGAAAGAAAAGATGTTTGCCAGCCCCTTTTCTTTCCTTTTGTACATACAATAAATAACCACTGGCACTGTGTGTATCAGGTGTGCGCTGCGAGCCATTATGCGCTGCCGTGGTACACTCCGTCAGCGTTGGCTCATCGTACTCAATAAACATCGAGTTCAATGAGGATCGAAAGTGACCGTTTGACAGAGGTATTATTCACGAGCTAAATAAAACATAGGAAACAGTCCGCGGGCGTTATGACTGCATCTCATGTTTCCGAACCTATGCAAGTCTACCGCACACGCTTTAATAAATATGTTTCATAGAGAGATAGAAATTCATTCGAAGCCTGCGGTGTTTCGAAACTCACGAATCTTAGAATCCTGTCTGAATTACAAAGCTCTAGGACATTTTCACGGTTTTAGAGAGCTCTTGCATTCTACAAAAAAAAAATATGTCATGGTGCAGAGAGTCATTTATTCAGTTTTCCAAACATGACACAACATGCAAATCAGAGCCTTGGTAGGCAGTACCGTCCTAAACCACAAGCGTACACTTCTGGGTGGTGGTGGTGGTGGTGGTAAAAACAGATACAGGATAGGCGTCAACCTATCCGCCTACACGATGGCCTGGAGCCCTTGGACCCGGGTGGCGTGTTCGGCCAGTCGGATTACACCTAGCTTAGTCTCAGGCTGTGAGCTCAACAGTAATCTCCCAAAATTGTTCCGTTTTGTCCATTTATATTTTTTATTTGTGGACACGTACATATCATATGTACCAGATCCGCCTTATCCTGACATAGTTTGCACCTATCTGAGCATTGCTCCGGGTACCACTGACTCAGAGCAGCTGGGTTCGGAAAAGTTCTTGTTTGTAAGCGCCTCCAAATACTTTCTTGGATCTTATTTAGTGTCCTAGCTGCCGGTGGGTATCCTAAACTGTTTAGTCGATAGTGCTATGTAATCTCTTTGTAGCTGACTAGCCTGTCCCTGCTAAGAGTGTGCTGAGGATCAGAACCTACCCGGAAGATAAGACCTTGGGCAAGCATATGAGCTCCCCCATTTTCCTGAAGCTGGGAGGGGGCTGGTGCCCATATTAGCCGGAATATTCTGTCATCCTGACGTGTTCTCAGTATCCTTTTTGCCTGTGGAGAGACCCTCCCCTTGAGAAAATTGCATATTGCTGTTTTGGAATCACTTATAATTGTAGTAGCCATTGTCCCTGCTATTGCAAGGGCAATCGCCACCTCTTCAGCTGTGGGGGCTGAACTCGTCCTAACCGAGCCGCTTACTCTTAGATTTTGTTCATCTGACAGTACTGCCACCATAGCATGCCTGTCCTTATACTCGGCGGCGTCGACATAGACCACGTCCTGTGTTCCTTGGTATGTCTTCTGCAGCGTTTTCGCCCTTTTCTTCCTTCTTTCCTGGTGATGCTCTGGATTCATATTTTGTGGCAGCGGGGGCATTTTGAGTCGCCTCCTGACTTCCATCGAGACATCAGTCTTCTAGTCTTGGCTTTCGTATCGAATACCTAGTTTTAGCAGTATGCTTCTTCCTGTCCGGGGCTTTGCCAGTCTTTCGCACCGGGAGATTTGGTTGTCCTCTATCACCTCTTCCAGCGTATTGTGCACCCGCAGCTTCATTAGCCGGTTCGTAGACGTACTGATGGGGAGACCAAGAGCTGTTTTTAGGCTCTTCCTGATGATTGCTTCAACCTTAGCCTTCACGCAGTTGGCAAGTAAGTACGGGACTGCGTAGGCGATCTTGCTGATGACAAAGGCATACACAAGTCTTAGGAGGTTAGCTTCTCTCATGCCCGACTTGCGATTTGCGACGCGTCTAATTAGACGTATCGCTTGTTGAGCACAGCCTTCGAGTTTCTTTATAGCTTTTCTGTGACGACCATTTTCGTGCAGCCACATACCTAGGTTCCTAATCTTGTCCACTCTTGGGGTGGGAACTCCATCTGCCTTTAGTTCGAATCTAGGTTGTTTTTTGTTGAATCTGCGGTGTGGTGGCTGGTAAACGAGCATCTCGCATTTTTCGGGAGAGCATTTCAGGCCATCCTTCAGGCAGCTGTGCAAACTATTGAAGAATACACTTTTGGGAAAATAAATTTCCGCTGAACGACGAGCACTTACCAGCAACTGGTTGTATGTCTGCACCAGGGCACAACTTTAGCCTACTAACATGTTCAATTAGTGCCTCCACCTCTACTGGATTTGAAATGTCTTGCTGGAGCAACTTTTTTCCTCTTATAGAAACTTCCGCCACAAGAGTCTGCTCACCCGATTTTGTAGCCGACATAATTTTGATAGCTTTTTTTAGGGTCAATTTGCTGCTGTCTCCGGCAGCATTCAGATCACATGCACTCGGCGTAGTGGAAAGCTTTTAAGCCGAAAGCCTTTAATGGCTCATACTGTCGTGGACAAAGTGAGTTTGTCCAGCTTTTGGAGTGACTATCGCGTGGCGTTCTTTGCTGCGCGTTCAAGTGTGGGATTGCAGATGGCAGGAACGCTACACATGATGAGACTTCTCAAGCTTTCGCCGTTCACTGCTTTAGTCGCTAACGGCCTTCATAACTTTTTCACAGCGCGGCAAGGTGATCGTTGACCACATTTCGGGTGCTTTTAGGTTTTCAAATGGTGTACATTTGTTTTTCTTGACACAATCTCCACTGTAGGGCTCTTCAGGACTGTCGCCGTCAGATGTCGGCTGATCTTTATGAGCTAGCTTGTGAACACCGTCTCCGCTGCGCTGCATGAATTGTCTTTTGACAGATGTTCCTGGCTTTCCTTTTCTTTAGCAACGACTTTGAAACATATTTGGTACGTCCACAAAGATGGTCGGAACGGCGTCATCAGTAAGCAGTGGCCGGTCTCGAGGGATCTCCTCTAGTTCACCATTGATAGTTGTTTTATACCTGCGCTGAATGCAAACTTGTTCAAAATAGCGCTCGCACACAACGCTTGCTTCGTTCAGCACTCTTGATGTTCCTTCACCAAATCTCACAGCGGTCGGCGTCGATGGATACACGGAAGAGGGACCGAGCTTCCTTGCACAAGCGGTAACCGCTGTTGCAGCCCGGCACAAAACGTTGTCCCTTGTGTCGCGTCGTCTTTCCGTTGTCGTGCACGCATTTCTCAGATGTTCCAAGTGGAGAGCACAGATAAGATGTCAACAACACACCAAGCAAGCGCAACAAACGGCGAAGAACGTGCAGAACAAAAAAATATGAACTCCTCACCTCAACACGCAAAGGCGGACTGAGCTCGTCTCCGCATGCAAGCGAACGGAGCTCGGCTCGGCGCACCCCGACCCCACTGGCACACTCGTTATCAAGAGCGCCCGTCATCGCGGAGGCGACCTCGCTCCGCTATTGTTCCCCGACGCGGACGACACACTGCTCAAGATTCTAGAGCACTGTACTACAGTGAACTAGAAGTATTGGGCAATACTTCTAGTTCACTGCAACTGTACCTCAGTTAAAACGAGGTTCACTATCCATTTACGGGAGGTTATTCGTATAACGTGTCGCTAATGCCTATATGATAATTCGTCAATGCAAAATTATAGATTCGCACATTATAGAATTGGCTAATTTGTGAATCGAAATGTTAAGTAGGTGAACCAGTATTCATAAAAGAAGTCAGTATATGAGCCATTAATGCTGTCTCCATAGCATCTGCCCATTTACTGCGCGTCTCTCTCGTTGTTGTCTCAGCTCTTAAAGGGATGCTGAAACGGTTTTCGATTTCCATGAAATTCGGTGGTTGGAAAGAAGCAACCATGTGTTTAAATTTTATTTCAATTCTGTCAATAAGAAAACTGAAATCGCTTCCTAAAAATGAGCCGCGGTCGCGCCCTTGTCGCTGCTGGGAGCAGCGGGGGCGGGTCGCCGACACTGGGGAACGGGCGGATGTGACGTCAATCTCAGAATGCCGGCCGCGCGCTTTGCATGCTTACTTCTATCCATTCCGCGCTTTGGTAATCGACGGATCGGCGTAATCTGCTTCTGGTGCCGTTTGTTTTCTTCAGTTCTATCGTTCTGTGCTGAAGGTTCCGCGTGTTCAAAGATCCCATGAGGTCAACCAGCAGATACGCAGCTTTTGCGGAGTGGCGTGCCGCGCTCTTCAACGCCCTCCGATTAGAAAGCCTCTTTTGGTCAGCTGTAAAATAAACGCCGTTCAATGTTCTAAAATTGTTTTCCTAGTGTCATTAGGAAACATTCTTGTGAGCATGCAAAGCAACTCGTAACTATCAGTACGGCTTTCCGTTGTACGAACATCGATGCTCCAGGCGACAAGGTGCTTTATAGTCTCCCAGAGGATAAGAAACTTTCGCTGCTATAGGCCTCTATCATGAAAAGAGAAAAAAATCTTGCCTTTAAAATCAGCGGTGTTTTGCACTGATGGTTTTCGTGCCGATGACGATAATAGAACCTTGGCATCAATTGCGGCCACTTAGGATTCCAATTGCTAAACTGAAGTCCGGGGCCTTTTTGTCATTGTTCTCGCACCTAACGTATTATCTTGATGTATTTTCTTTGACCACCCGCAAAACGCTGAGAGTTGCTGTTCAAGCGTTAGAAAACTATAATATGTACTGATGTTATCAGTGCATTTTTTATAGTGTGTTGTGCCAGATGATTTTTTTTCCTTGGTCCTATTTTTTGGCCTCTGATGGAGCTCTGATGTAGCGCGAATGTTGCCGCGGCTGCCGGTTGTCGCCTCACAAGCCCACTTGTGGCTTCGACGCTTCCATATGTGTATGTTGTTTTAACTATACTGAGTAAAGAATAATAACTATATCATTAATTAGATTATTACAGTTGTTGCACTCTGGTTTCACTGTCGTTACGTTTAACGGAAGATACCGAACTTAAAACGCAATTCGCGGCTCACTATTGTTACACAGCTCGCCACCGTTCTCCGCTACGTGAACAATTACCAATTAGGTGCAGCAAACGAAGCGCATGATCGGTAGAACGAAACTGCATCTACAATAGTCATTTATAACGAAGTGTCTGGAGTGCCGTGCTGCTCTCGCGGCAACAGCGCACTCACGCATCGTCCGAACGCAGCACTGCCTCTAGCACATGGCGCGCCGGCCGCGCCTTCCGCAGCTGTCCATGGATCATTTGCGCTAGTGTCAAGAAAGCGTGATCAAATTTATTGCTGCCTTATATAAGCCCAGCCATAAGGGAATGTCAAAAAATAACCCTTCTCTAGCCTCGCTGACCCGTACCGAGATGCTGGTAGGATAACTGCGATACAAGCTTCTCTTCACAGCTGCGTACAGCGGCAGACGCGGTACCATCGCTGCTAATCCGATCTTTTTATATGTATACATTAGCTCATCTTCTAAGGCTGCGCCATGATAAGTGATGTCTTCATTTCATTGTGAGACAAAGTGATTTACAGTAGGAAGTTCTACGAGTAACCTGTTTACTAGAGCGCTACTCATTTTGCAAGCGTCGCCTGCTGTGGCGCCGGTGCGAAACAATGTAGGCCTAACAACGACAAAGGAATGCGCTCGTCCAGAGCGTCCGGCTGCCGCGCACGCTGTCAGTACCGTATCAGTAAGCTCGTTTCATCCGGCGCTGCAGGTGCTGCCAACATCACTGATTTCATGATGCGGCTGAAGCCGGACCATTTTCGGCGTAGCGTAGAACAGCGCACCCCGCAAACACGAAGTAGGACGGGCAGCAGATGCGCGTTCTGCGCCATTGGGCGATACTCGAAGGTTATATAAACTAGGATTGCATCATATACAATGCCTGTTCCTATTGTTGATACTGAAACGAGCTTGAGTGTGTAAACGTCAGTTGTTAAACCGGGCCAGCTATTGCGCTTTTCGACTCACGCAAATGTGCTGACTTTACTTTCGCTGTTGACGTACTCGACAGCGCCTTATGTAGCGTCTTCTTTTTTCTTTATTTTGTTAACTTCTGGTTACTCGAACGCGTACGGTAAGTGTTCAAGGTGTGTTACATTGTTCGAATCGTCAATAACATTATAAATCGAGCTCTAATCTGATGCAGCGCGCACGCAGCAACATCGCCGGCGCCAGCCTGGCATACCGAGCTTGACGTCATGATGGGCTCGGCCAATAGTGGTACACGGCGGCATTTGCTTGGAAGCGGGCCCGCTGGTGGTCTTTGTATTGTAAAAACTGCCATTTGCGCTCCTTTCTGCTATTTTTAAGTATGATAATCTTGTTCAGCGCACAAAAACTATGAAATTCCGCACATAACTCATTTTTTGTTTTTGCGAAAAACGTTTCAGCTTACCTTTAAGCCCAGTGAACCTGGTGAGACTAAAAAACTATAGAACTGATTACACTTGTATAGAGTTATCGAGCACTGTACTGTGGAGCACACTGTCAAATCGCATGTCAGCTGTTTTCCTTCAGGCAATGTGCTTGTGCCTATGCGGTTCGCATGACTTCGCTTGAGCGTTTGAGTACATACAACTATTATTGCTAATATTTAGTACCCGCCTTTTACGTTAAGTTCACTTTCTCTACCCAGCATTGCTCGGGCGCTCTAGACAAGTGTAATTCAAGCTGTACGTTGTTTTAATTCTAGTGAGCAACCGATTTTTCCTCGCAGATGTCGTCCTCTGCCTGTCACGCCTGGAACCTATACAACTTATTAGCAAACTCGGCTCAAACTTCAGCCTATCGCAACTTGACGTGACTGCTGAGCCTTTCCATCTCAAGCCGCGGCAGTTACCTGAGGACCGCGCCTTTTTCCGAAACATGCAGCTTCTGATGGGCGCAACAAGCAATGAATATGACCGAATATATAGAGCGTGGATTGACGCCAACAACTTGACCAGCGCCTATTACAAGGAGATAGCCGAACGCCTGCTTGACAGCATGGGTGTCTCCCACAATGTTCTAGATTTGATGATGGCTTTCGTGGGCGACGCTTCATCCCGCGAAGAACAGATCTCCCAAGGAGCCATTGTGGGCAGTGCGGCACTGCACCATTGCCCGATGACTTACTATGCCACGGAGGCCACTAAGTTTGGCGCCGAGGTGCACTTCTTCATTCTGAACGAGGAGTGGCAAGGCTCACCTAACGGGGCACTCTTGCACTCCTCCTATGGTGATGACCTCCGCTGTCTCTCAGGCAGCGTGTTCTCTGAAGTTAACGCGAGCAGTGAACAACGGCTCCTGTCTGGAGAACTCATTGACAATGTTGCCGCCTTTGCCAAAACTGGGTAAGCGGCATCTGCGTTGCTCATAAGCAAGAATACAGTATTGTGTCATTATAACGCAACACGACATATGACCTGAGAGTGTTTGTACAAAATGGTTAATCCCTTTTATATCGCATTTCTTACCTTCAGTACAATGGGAGGGTTTAGAGTGCTAAACTCTAAGTTAGCATTCAGGAGCCCCGCTGCGGTAGCGCAGTGCATAAAATACTCGACTACTGTGCTGGAGAACCTGGGTTCAAACATGACTGCAGGAGGCTCGTTTTAATTGAAGCAAAACAGGCATCCGTGTGCTGTGGCATTGTCATTGCACATCAAAGATCTCCAGGTGATCTAAATTACTCCGCCGCCTTCCACTACGGCTTCTCTTTCTCTTTTCACTTTCACTCTCACCTTCCTTCTGTTACAGCGAGTTCAGGCTGGTTCACGTGCCCCCAGAAAAAAAAAAGTCTGACAGATAGTGCGTCTTTAATTTCCTGTAAATCTATCTATTTTTTTTTCATTAAAAATTGGTTGGATGGATAGAAAAAAATTAACGGTGGTTTAGCTTCGGCTACACCTAGTGAGAAATGCTAGCTTCTCGATGGTTCAGCCCGTGAAAGCCCTGTTATCCTGTTCGCCAGCGAAATGTCTCAAGAGGCTATAAACTCACCATATCGGATGGCATTGTTGGGCCTGCGTACCGTTTCTAGGTGAGTTTTTTGCTTTTCATCCGACTCTCGCTGGGAAGTTTCTTGCTCTTCCGATGGCGTCTTAGATGTAGAGACAGCGCCGACTGTGTCAGCAGCCTAGGTAAGTCGACATGGCGTCGCTCTGCGAAACGTTCTTCCCGCTCCTCCGGCGTCTCGGCTGTTCTCTTCGCCCTCTCCCATTCACGTACTTTTCGCAGAAATTCCCGGCAAATCGCAATGCCGTCCGGATTGGATCGTCAAAAGAGCCATAGCGTCGGCTGTATCTCGTGGGATGACATATTGTTCAGCACGTGACTCCACAGCTCTTACTGCTAGGATTCTGCGCAGCTGCTATTATGCTCGCCTGAACGAGTGACGTTACGGCCTAGCACGTGAAAACCACATGTGGACTTCATTCCAAGCGCACTGGCGCTGCTTCCGTTATGTACTCAGTATAGGAGGCCGTGACGTCATGGCCTGGCACGTGAACATCGCATGTCGACTTGTCCCTGGGCGCACCGGCGCTCCTTCCGTCATGCACTCATCATCAGCATCATTAAAACGTTTTATTTCCGCCGAAATGAGACTCCGTTTTGGACCCCCCGGAACGCAGGCCTAAGGGAGCCCTACTCAGGAGCCTCGCAAACTAAGGCCTGGTGAACATACATTGTTGTTTCACGGCCTAAGCCGCCAGGCGGATGGCTTGTTGCTGTTGAGCGCGGTTCTCGCTCCGCAGTAAGGTCTCCCAGGCTTCTCTATCTATATTTTGCTCGGCACCCGGGCTGCCAGCACATTCCCAAATTATGTGGTCTAGAGTGCCCCTCTCCCCGCATGTTATACAGTACTGATCTTTCTCCTCTTTAGAAATTGTCACGTATACCCAGAATGGGCATATATGATTTCCCCCTTGCAATCTTGCAGTCTTCTCCATGCAATTGTCTCCTCGTTTCCGAGGGAACTGTCTGGCAGCAGATAGACCCTCCTGCTTAGCTTATGTTCCGTGATCTCGTTGTATGAAATCAAGCTATCTTTCATGTCTATGCGAGAGGGCTGCTCTACGGGCGCTCGGTGATAGAGAGTCATGCACTCTGTGTATGATGGCGTGACGTCACGCCCTATGACGTAAACACCATGCACGATTTGGCTCTTCAATGAGCCCAGAGTCAATCACGTGACTAGATATTGGTTGACCTCGAAGAGGCCACGTCGCTAGCTTGACCTCAACTTTACCTTAAAGTGACATTCAGTTTTGACCTTGACTTTCACCCTTCTACTATCCGATGGCTTGACCACTGACCCGACCATCTAGTGGTTCTCTAAAACTTCAAAACTGAGGAATTGACCTTGTTGAATAATTGAAGGTCATGGGCAGCTCACGCCGAAGAGAGCCTGAGACCTCCAGTGAAGCTATAAACATTTTTTGCCACATATCTGAGGATTCTTACTGGCCCCTTAAGGGCGCCCTGGTTGATATTCAGTCCGGGATGCCGCACTTCACTGCTGACGTTGTGGTTCGTCGTATGAAAACTCATTGCGCTTCCTCATCCTCTCTGGCCAGCAAGTGCTCCCACCGCATCACGGTTGGGGCTTCTACGATAGGGTCCAAGTCTGCCTAAGGACGGGTACATGTGATATGCTCTTGTGTACCTTTACCATGACACACCGAGGATTCGTCTACATATTTCGTACAGAAAATCTTGTGTAAAATTTGTAGGTGTGGTAGGTAGGGGGTTTGCACTCTGTGCCAGCCTACTGCCTCCGCTTAAGATAGCCTTGTGTGGGGCTGGGTAGCGTTTCCGCTGGCCCCTTTAACGATCGAGGATTTCTGAGCATGTGAGGGCACTGTAACGTGACGATAACAGGGTCAAATATGCCCGTGATGCCGTGTTGAGCCTTCTCGGTCGACTACTGGCGCTGTCGGCGTTGGCGGGTTAGCGCCAGATGAAGAGCGAGCTTTCGACAAGTGTTAGTTGGCAGATGATGTGGCTGGCAACTGATGTGTTGTTGTTGTGGCTGTAGGAAGAAGGAAAATAAAATGCACGGGCTTGCGACTGGCTGTGCAGCTGAGCCACCTCCGCTGCCTCGGGTGGACAGAAAAGAAAATAGAGAACAATGAACAATAAGAGGGAGAGAAAGACGCGCGCCGCAACAGCCGTCGTGCACCACCGAAGCGGTGGCCGTTGCAATGACGGCCTACCACAGATAAACATTCGGTGACAGGCTAGACCCCGCCGCAAGCGGCGGTGACCTACTTATCCAAGCCCCATCAAGGCCAGGACCAGCCATCCCGATATCACTGGGAACTGAATGCTCATCGAGTATCGTTATGTCACGAGACCATATGAAATGTTCGGATTAACAGAGCATCCAACCCCGGCAACTCGTCCCAGATGACAGAGTAATTAAGAATTAGTGTTACTGGGATTTGGGGGTTCAGTCAGAAATGCTAGTCTTATCAACGTATGCACTTTCGTACAGCATTGTTTAAGCAGAGCTCTATATAAGTGTGAAAACACCTATCTAACCACTTAGGAACCCTGGCAGGAAACTTTATAACGAATTTGCGGGTCAGTGTAGTGGCAGTAGCATCGTTTTCCTGGCGTGGGCGATCGGCATGCTGAAATAAACAGCTATCTTAACGCAAGGGATTCTAGCTCAGAACCTCCTCGCTGAAAACGAGTGCGGGTGTTGTACTTATCGCCGAAGACAATTACCCTTGGTGTTAAACTGCAGCATATCCTCGGGATGTGCATTGTACATAATTATCTTCATACATTTTTCTCTTTATACGCTAAAGTATTTACTCCTTTTAACTGCATTAAAACCCGATTATATTTGGTAACGATGTCTTTCACATAATATGATAGGTGTAAGAGCACTTCAAGACTGCTCTGAAGAAATCCTAAATAGCGAACTTATGTGCGAGACTTGACGCTTCTTCAATTTTACTTTCAAATTTATTTTTATTTTAGTCTTTTTTAATGTCCTTCGTTATTTCTTTGAACGGTGTCCAGTGTCCTTGCGCCAGACAAGAACTACGGTCACGTTCGCACAGCACTGCGTTGAGTAGTGGTTAGCGCTCTCGTATGGCACACAGAAGGCTTGTAATGCTATCCCTGGCGTGGGCACGACTTTTCATCTTAAGTCTTAGTTCGTGACCACAAGTTCTGTGGACATGCTCTGTGTTACTCGACTTATAGAAGGGCCCTCTTGCTTAAAGTAGAAACGAATGTGACAGGACCTAAACGTTGCACATGATAATATGCAAGAGCATATTACAGAAAGAGAACTGATATTTATTAAAAACTAGTCGTCTGATCCGCCTCCAACATTACAAACGACAGCGGCCCATGTGAACATCTGACTTTCACTGATCTAGGTGTCATGAAATCCGACAGCGTGGTGGGATCGGGGATTTTGCTTACAGCACCTGAAAACATGTGTCATGCTGATGTCAATTCTGCACTGTGCCCAATTTATTGATGTACACGTTGGACGATTCGTTTTTGTCACTGAACCAACTACGCCGAACCGAGAATGAACACGTTTCTCCTTTCCGCAGGAAACCTGGTCCGGTGCGTGGCGTGGGGGAGTGGCCGTTGCGTTCCGAGACCAAAGCGGAAGTTGTTGTCCTCAGCAGCAACGGCAGCCGCGTTCAAGAACACTGGCTCAAGAACATCTGCACGAGCGTTATGAGTCTCATCATGCACGGGCACTACAGTATAGGCAGCAGGCACTGACTATTGTTAAAGATGTTGTGTGCGTGTGAAGATAGCTCTGTAATAGAGTTGTGATGTCTCTGAGCTCTGACATGTACAGCCGCTCACCTTAGTTCTTATTGTGCAGTGGAAAACGTGAACTGTAATACCCAGTCATTGCGCAAGATTTATATTTTTCCAATTTTGACCGACAAATGTTCCTTCTCTGTCTTCCTTGCTCACAGTCAGATCCTTTTTTTTGTGTGTGTGTGAATATGTTTGATTAGACGAGTCGCCTGTTCCGTCTCCTATTGCGATGGTGATAGTCGAGCGGACAACGCCTAAAGGAGCACATAGCGCATTGGATAGGATTGAAAAATAAAATTCATTTTCAGCCGAGCGCCATGTAGGGCTGTAATAGTGGCATGTGCTCCATTCAGCATGCAGAGATTTGAGAATGGCAGCGTGTGATGAATCATAATGCATTTTTGAGGTGAAAATTGTTTTATTTTCTCATGAAACAATACGGTGTCACCACGATCACCACGAAGAGAAAATGCTACTTTTTGGTTATCGCTCAGGGTATCGATTCTTCCAGGACGTTTACGGCACTTTATGTGGCTCTTGGCGGGGGGGTTTGCCTACACGAGGCCGGTGCAACGATGGCGTGCTGTGCGGACAGCTCAGTGATCCGCCCAATCTTCCCATAAATTATTTTTCCTTTCAATACAAAGTTTTCATCATCTCCAACTGCCCCCTTCAAGAATCTAATCGTCACATCGCCCAGCAATACGTTGTTGCTTTTGTTTTTGGAGGGCAGTCCATGCCGATTTCAGAAGTCGATATCAAGCGATTTCAATTACTATTGTAGCTGGCGCTTTCGCGTCATGGCGCAATTGGTGTGAGGCGGTCGGCTCGACGTGGAGGCAATATGCGCTTTTCCTTGTCCTGGCGCATCTACGAAAGAAAATTAATGTAAGTTTTCTGGCTGAGAAAATTTCCCACCTTGGGGAGCGAGAGCTCCTTTCGCCAATGGTCTCCCAGCCCTCCGTAGTTGGCTGTTTTATAACTTTTATATTTGTATTTTCCTGGCAGACCTGCACTGTGTGGTATAGGTCAGCATACTGCCCGTAGAATTTGCACCTCCTCGTGAATATCGGGTCCACGCGTTTTAGTATGTCAAGCTCGGACCTGGAGGTCCAGCGTGCCCTTGTCCAGAGAGACCATGCAGCTGCAGCGGCCAGTGGCGTCCCGGAACAGGGTCTGCCACCCAACTCCGCCACCATACGCACCTCCCTTTTCTACATCATTTCATTGTAAATTAATGATTTCTCCTCCTCACCAATGGCCTTGCGCTTTTGGCTTCGTGAATAACCCATACGGGTGGTTTTACTACCCTTGTACATGTAATGTAATGTAAAAAGCTATATCCATTCACCGCTCTATACATAACACACTTGTGCAATACACACTGTACATGCGCTTATTGTATATGTTTGTAGAGAAATGATTCTACACAATACATACTTTTATGTACATTGCTATTCAAAATTGATCATTACGAGCAGTCACTTTTTCTGTAAGTAGTGATTGGTGATGTATCTGCTCGTTATGATGTGCTGTGTGCACTGTCGCCTGTTTTTAGCCTTGTAAGTTTTCACTTTGGTCCTTAGTCACCACTCAATGTCTAACAAAACGTTTTCCAATTACCCTCCTTTACGGCGGCTCTTTTTTTATTACGTAAACTTCCCATAAGGCATATTATCAAAAATCAGCGTAAATTATTTTCCGTTAGGAACCGGAGAAGGCTCCTGTTCTTTTTGTCGGTGAGCCATTTGGAGAAGTCCTCTTCCCTTGTTGCGGTTAGTCCAATTTCCTGCAGAATCTTTTCCTTGTTCCTACAGCCACAACAACACTAAGCCCAGCGCTTTACCAAACGCTCTCCATAATTGCCTTTGTTAACCGTGAGGATGATAGCGGGATTCCGCGAATGACAGTTACTGCGCCTTTCCTTTCCTGCAAACGAATTATTGTTGTAGGAAGGAGGAAAACAAAATGCACGGGCCTTTTACAGGCTATGTAGCTGAGCCACCTCCGCTGCCTCGTGCGCCCCGCCGGGGTGGTGCAGTGGTAAGACGCCCGCCTACTGTGCCGGAGTACCCGCGTTCGAACCCGACCTCGGCGGCTGCGTTTCGATGGAGGCGAAACGAAGAGGCTCCGTGTGCTGTGCGATGTCAGCGCACGTTAAAGATCCCCAGGTGGTCGAAATTACTCCGTAGTCCACCACTACGGCTCCTATTTCTCTCTTTCCACTTTCACTACCACCTTCCTCCTTTCCCTTACGGCGCGGTTGAGGTGTCCACAGAAAACAAGTGAGAGTTACCGCGCCTCTCCCTTCCAATAAAATCAATCAGTCCGCTGCCTCGTGCGGATAGAAGTGGCGGACCGAGGTAGTTAAGGGTGGCTGTTCCTGGCCCTACGGGGCTGGGATAGTAGGTGAACGCCACTTGCGGCGGGGGCTAGCCAACCACTGAATTTGTATCTGTTGTAGGTCGTCATTGCACCCGCCACCGCTGAGGCGGTGGACGACGCCTGTTGAGGAGCGCGTCTTTTTCTCCCTCTTTTTTCCCCTTTTTTTCTCTTCTCTTTCTCTCTTCTATCCGCACGAGGGTTGCCCCGCCGGGCTGGTGCAGTTGTAAGACGTCCGAATACTGTGCCGGAGTACCGGGGTTCGAACCCGACCTCGGTGGCTGCGTTTCGATGGAGGCGAAACGAAGAGCTGACGCCGTGCTGTGTTGTTGTTGTTGTGGCAGTAGCAAGAAGGAAAAGAAAATGCACGGGCCTGCTACTGGCTCTGTAGCTGAGCCACCTCCACTGCCTCGTGCGGACAGAGGAGAAAATAGAGAATAAAGGAAAAAGAAAAGGCAGAAATAGACACGCGCCACTGAGCAGCCGTCGTCCACCGCCGACGGGTGCAATGACGGCCTACAACAGAGAAAATTAGGTGGCTGGCTAGCCTCCGCCGCAAGCGGCGTAGACCTACCATTCCAGCCCCGTAGGGCCAGGACAACCACCCTTCACCCCACCCCCCCCCCTATATCAGCGCACGTTGTTGTTGTGGCTGTAGAAGGAAGAAAAGAAAATGCACGGGCCTGCTACTGACTCTGTAGCTGAGCCACCTCCGCTGCCTCGTGCGGACAGAGATAATAGACAATACAGAAAAAAAGAAGAGGGAGCGAAAGACGCGCGCCGCAACAGCAGCCGTCGTCCACCACCACCGAAGTGGTGGCGGGTGCAATGACGGCCTACAACAGATAAAAATCAGTGGCTGGCTAGCCCCCGCCGCAAGCGGCGTTGACCTACCGTCCCAGCCCCGTAGGGCCAGGAACTGCCACCCTTTACCACCTCCCTCCACCCCCTATGTCAGCGCACGTTAAAGATTCCCGAGTGGTCGAAATTACTCCATTGCCCTCCACTACGCTCCTCTTTCTCTCTTTCAACCTTCACTCCCACCTTCCTCCCTTCCCTTACGGCGGGGTTTACGTGTCTACAAAAAAAAGTGAGACAGTTACCGCGCCTTTTCCTTCCTATAAATCAATCAATCAATCTACTGTCCGCACGATGCAGCCGAGGTGGCTCAGCTGCAGCCAGTGGCAGGCCCGTGCATTTTTTTTTCCTTCTTCCCACAGCCACAACAACTACTACAGAAGAGAAAAGACAGAAGAAAGAAAAAGAAGCGGTAGTGAAAGACGCGCGTCGCAACAGCCGTTGTCCACCATCGACGCGGTGGCGGGTGTAATGACGGCCTACAACAGATACAAATCCAGTGGCAGGTCAGCCCCCGCCACGAGGGACGGTGAGCTACCAGACACAGACCAGTAGGGGGAGGGGAGGTGGTGTAGGGCGGCAGTTCCTGACCCTACGGGGCTGGGACGGTAGTCAACGCTGCTTGCGGCGGGGGCTAGCCAGCCACCGAATTTTATCTGTTGTAGGCCGTCATTGTAACCGCCACAGCTTCGGTGGTGGACGACGGCTTTTGTTGCGGCGCGCGTCTTTCTCTCCCTCTTACTTTTCTTCTCTATTTTCTCCTCTGTCTGCACGAGGCAGTGGAGGTGGCTTAGCTACCGAGCCAGTAGCTCAGTTCAGTCGTTCAGTCGTGTCCGACTCTTCGTGACTCTATGGACCATTTCACGCCACGCTTTCCAGTCTCGCTATCTTCCTAACATCACATAACTTCATCTGCAGTGCCTCGAGGATGCCATCTAACCATCGCGTTCGCTGCCTACCCCTTCTCCAGCGACCGTCAACCTTTCCGAACAGCAGGCCCGTGCATTTTCTTTTCCTTCTTCCTGCAGCCGCAACAACCCCCCCCCCCCCCCCCCCCGTAGGGCCAGGAACAGCCACCGCCTGACCACACCGAGGCCTAAACGAATTATAGAACGACCACAACCAGGTTTTCATTGAAGGCATCAGTTCACTGGCGTTCTGTAAACAAACTGTAGAATACCGACGAACGGATGCCTTCAAAGAAATGCTGGATGTGTTCGACAAGGGGCGCGCGATGTACCGTCACGACAGGTCAGGGCGTCACCAGGCGTGTGCCTGGCGTCTGAAGCCGCAAATAACCAATCTATATTTGCCAGTCCGTAGTCGCGGAGGTTCCATTCCGCGTTTCTCAGGCCTGCGTGCTAGAAGTGGGGCGTATGGGGCCGCCTAAATCGATCGAAAAGAAAGTTTTAATCAATCAATCATGCATATGCAAAGCTGACCCCGCCGGGCGTCCGACCCAGGCGTCCGTGCTGCGAACATTCATTTGTCACTTCCTCGAACACCGCACCGCACAGAAAACAAATGCAGACCCATATGTTTAGGGGGCGTTAGTACAGCAAGCATCAGCGGCGTTTGAAATAGACTTACAGGCTAGAAAAGGCGCGGTATCTGTCTCAATTGTCCGCGGTCGCATGGACCACGCCGTTAAGGAAGGGAGGAAGGTGGGAATGAAAAACGAGAGGGACATAGAGGTTCTGTAGCGGAGAGCTACAATCCATCATGCTATATTATATTAGTAATAATATTTAGTTCACAGGAAGGGAAAGGCGAAGTATCTGTCACGCACCTGTCTGTAGGCACCTAAGCTTGGCTTTCGCCTTACTGAAGTGCGCTTCATCGCACTTTAGGCACCTACGCTTGGCTTTCGCGTCATTAAAGTGCGCTTCATCGCACTTTAGGCACCTACGCTTGGCTTTTGCCTCATTAAAGTGCGCTTCATCGCACTTTAGTGGTTCAAATTGCGCCCCGCCGTGGTGGTGCAGTGGTAAGACGCCCGACTACTGTGCCGGAGTAACCAGGTTCGAAACCGACCTCGGCGGCTGCGCTTCGATGGAGGCTAAACGAAGAGGCGTCCGTGTGCTGTGCGATGTCAGCGCACGTTAAAGATCCCCAGGTGGTCGAAATTGCCCGTAGCCCTCCACTATAGCTCCTCTTTCTCTCTTTCCACTTTCACTTCCACCTTCCTTCCTTACCTTACGGCGCGGTTGAGGGGTCCACAGAAAACAAGTGAGACAGTTACCGCGCCTTTCCCTTCCTATAAATAAATCAGTTTTTAAATCGGTGCTTCAAATTGCATTCTTGGTTTTCTTTTTTTGTGTGTCGTTGTCGTAAGCATAAAACGCCAGGCCTTGAAGGGGAGTGACGTCATTCGATGCCCTTGTTTAAAGTGCAAATCGAATAATGTATGTTAACGGCGCCTGCTAACAATCTGAAGACCTCCCCGCATGTGTTTCCCGGTAAATACTATGGTTGCGTAAGCTTCTGCGAATAGAAAGGTCCTCATCATAGAAATAGAACGCTTTCATATACGTATAACAGGGAGACCGCAAGCCCACCACTCCCCGTCTTCCCCGGCACGCGTGACGGGAGCGGGGAAGAGGACGCCCATTTCCGATGGAAATATGTTGTGCAACCAACGAAACAAGCGGTCTAGAAACTCATTCAGTTCATTCCAGGCTACCATGGTAGACCGCAGAAAGTAAAGACGCCCGATTTTGTAGAGCCACGTGTGCAAATTTTCAAGTGAGGTGGCAATGTGTAATTAAATCTAATTTTACAGCTTTGTTGTCCAGCTACCTATAGAGCGTGAATCGGAGCCATATTTCATTTTCTGAACAGCACAAAACATTCAGCACACCATAGGTATATGTTAATGCTCTGACAAATACGCTTGACAGTAGGCCAGCATCGGCTCCTGTCCACTGTTCCAGACTCATTTCATTCCCACATCGGTTCCACGGGTAATTTGTTCTCTACAGTACTTGTCGTTAGAGATAGCAACCTTCGGGTGATCACGGTAAGCTGGCGTCTGTACGATGTTACAGTGACACGGATAACGAAAACACCACTTACTCTGCTGCCATAACTAATAAATTCTACACAGGCAGGAATATGCCAGACCAGCCCTGTCATGTGAGAGGATGAAGAGATAACAGGTTCTCATACTGTCTCAGGTACCGAGTAACATTATCAAAAAGCACAAGGTGGCAATTTTCCGACTGTCTAGCCTGCTAACTCGTAGCAGTTATAAAACAGAGTTTATGTAAAACCGGCAATAGTAGATAAATCAAATTCCCTATCACACAAAAACACATAATTGCTTGCCGAATTCTTTCAGAGAACGCAGCTCGCAACTCGTCACATGCGCCAGTATGCAATGGATCCCAATGTCTTCAAAGGTTGATTTTTGTGCGGTGGCTGCTGCAAATCTGATCGCTTCATTCAATTGTATCTAGAAAGCAGCCTCAATGACAATCATAAAATGAAGCAAATAACGCAAAATTTGCTTCTTCGAATCCGACTGAGAAGTATAGTGAACGAGTGGATGCACTGGCAAAGGCGAACTCACTCCTGTTGTTTACACATAATCATAACGTCATAGTCTCCACGACTTGCTAGAGTCACAACATATTATAAGCCCTGAAAAAATGCACAAATATTAGCGGACACTTTAAATTCAGTTATCACGAATTTATTTTCCTGTTTTCGGGCACCCGCCACGGTGGTGTAATGGTTAGGGCGCTCGACTTCTGTTCCCAAGGATGCAGGATCGAATTCTGGCCGCACAGCGACTTTTCGAGGGAGGCGAAAAGCAAGGCGCCTGTGTGCTGTGCTATATCAGACCCGGTTAAGGAACCCCAGGTGGTCGAAATGCCCACAGTCCTCCGCTACAGCATTTCTCATAGCCTGGGTTGCTTTGAGACGTTAAACCCCACAAACCAACCATTTTTGGGCGAACATTATGCGCACGTTAAGGTAGCGAGGTGTCCGACAAGTTCATATATGCAAGAAGGGGAATGTATTCTTAACACTAGAAGGTGCTTTTTGTGTAGCAGGCACAGATATCCGTCGCCATCACGTCATCGAAGCAGCAGTTGTCCGTGATGAATTCGGTTAGCTCGGCGCATTTAAAATTCTGCGTTGGGATCGGGAACATTGTGCAGCGGTAGGAGACAGTTGCCGTGCAAGAACAGTGGGTTGGTCAGTTGTCAGTGTTGCACAATAGCAGGCAGAAGCGCGGGAAGTATATGACCCTCGCGCTTAGCCACAGGTGGCTAAAGGCGTCCGAGCTGCCGGAAATGGCAACGGAAGTTCACCGCCGGAATGTCGTAGGCAAGTCGTAGGTCGTGCGTCCCGAGAATCTCATCTCGTGCTTTGTTTCGATTACTCCTTTTTCATGCGAGTGAAGTGCAACGTTTGATGTTTGCTTTGGAATCAAACGCGATCAAAATAAAATAATTGTAGCTACCCGGAGACAAAAAAAGATGTCCGAAATAATGTGACTGATCCCTTATCTGCTTTAAATTGTATATGAGCGGGAACATTGACCGTGCGCCAATGCACAAAATATGCCATGGAGGACACACAAGATGGCGTTCCGCAGAATTCTCTTTTTCGGCCACCAAAAGGCGTAGCGGAGCTTTCGCGCTCGCTGTGCCCTTTGCCGCGGTTACAAATGAGGGAAAAAGGGAAAAATGAGGAAAAAAGTTACACCGTCGTCACGAAAACATAGTTCATGATTGGAGCCTGAGTGGAGACTCACGACTCGTATCATGAGCTGAATATGAACCCGGACTCACCTGACTGATACTACGGTTGGAATCTGAATCCGTGATTCCGGACTCGCTCACAAGTCAGATCATGATCTGACGATGAGTCCGGACTCACTCATGACTCAGATCATGATCCGAATATGAGCGTGAGCGAGCCTTAGTGAGTAGACTCATGAGTTATTTCGGTTTGGTTTGTGGGGTTTAACGTCCCAAAGCGACTGAGGCTATGGGAGACGCCGTAGTGGAGGACTCCGGAAATTTCGACCACCTGGGGATCTTTAACGTGCACTGACATCGCACAGCACACGGACGCCTCTTCGTTTCGCCTCCATCGAAACACAGCCGCCGAGGTCGGGTTCGAACCCGGGTATTCCGGAAAGTAGTTGGGCGTCTCACCACTGCACCACCCCGGCGGGGCATGAGTGATTTCGTCGACCTGTGGTGAATACATACATACATACATACATACATACATACATACATACATACATACATACATACATACATACATACATGCATGCATGCATGCATGCATACATACATGCATACATACATACATACATACATGCATGCATGCATGCATGCATGCATGCATACATACATACATACATACATACATACATACATACATACATACATACATACATACATACATACATGCATGCATGCATGCATACATACATACATACATACATACATACATACATACATGCATACATACATACATACATACATACATACATACATACATACATACATACATACATACATACATACATACATACATACATACATGCATACATGCATACATACACACATACATACATACATACATACATACATACATACATACATACATACATACATACATACATACATACATACATACATACATACATACATACATACATACATACATACATACATACATACATACATACATACATGCATGCATGCATGCATACATACATACATACATACATACATACATACATACATACATACATACATACATACATACATACATACATACATACATACATACATACATACATACATAATTTTATTACCATTCAATACAGATTGCATTCTCGTTCCCGCAGAAGCGCAGGAGCGCTTGTAGGCGGGCCACGGCAATAGACAGGCGCGTGCTCCACGCCTAAATAAACAATATTAAACTAAAGGTACATCATACAATATAGTACATGGCAAAAACACTTTCACGTAGCATGCTGTGTAGAATTACTGATTACCGCTCCGGAAACTATCTGTCGAAAGCTCCAGTGTCATTCACCATGTCTTACGTGTTCGGTGCTTCAGCACGCGGTCGTTTCGGAGGAAAGCCGCATTAGTCAAGCAAATCGAGCTAGCGAAGCAACCACGCCAACCGGGAGTAAAGAAACGGACTGCTCGATGATGTATTTGTGAGCGGAGCATGGTCCCTGCTGTAATATTTTTTTTTTTTGCTTTAATTACGGCTCGCTCCGGCGTATGTGTTGAGAGGGAAATTTCAGCAGTCATTTTCAATAGCCGCTTGATCTCAAGCTTGCTATTCAAGCTTTATCAAAATTGTATGAGATGATGATGGTTCATTCAATATATCTCAGTAATTCGTCTTTCCTTAGCCGGCGACCACACTTTGTTTGGGGCCCTTAAAACAAAGATTCAGCACCCCCCCCCCCCCTCATTGTATTTTCATAAATTTTGGTAAACTTTGCTTTAGGAGAAATGAATATGTAGCACCTGTTCCACTTTTCATTAGGCCCCTACACATGCAGTCAACTGCATAAATTTGGAGGCACAAATGTCATCGGTTCGAGTTCCTGTCACAAATTAGTCTTTAACTTGCATATTAGATAGATGTTAAGTGGCGAATAGACCTATAAGACCCTGAACGTTGCGCAAAGAACGCTGGCGCCATAATTTCGATACGAAATCATGCGCGCATTATTTCGGGCACGTTTAGAACGGTGCCCCCAACAGTTATGGAACACGGCGACGGCTTTTTGGCCCAAGCAGACCTTTACGTACGCTATCGCATAATACAGTATACAAATATTATTATTGCGAAAGTATTTCTTTGCCTAACGTGTGGCGGGTTTACGAGTTATCACCATGGCGTGTCCTCACGAGCTGTCAATCATCAACAAAGAAAACGTGAATCGTGTCCACGCCATGACTCGAACCACCATCCTTTTCTCCAACCGAGCGAGCCAATCAGTGCTATACGCCGACTTCCTGAGAATGAGTAACTAAGTGTCCTTTTCTAGGATAAGGACACCGAAGGACGCTGATGGAAAGGAAAACATTGGCAGTAAGGAAAGAAGTGAAAAAAAACTGAAAAAAAAGGAAAACTACAAAACAGGATAATATTAAAGGAATAAAAAAAGACAAACGCTGATAAATGAAGTACAGTATAAGACGTGAAAGTTATAGATGTCGCAAAAACAATGAAATGCAGAACAAGCACATACCGTCACTAAGAACGCTATGCTTTATCATTTTCGCAAGTATGGAGGCTCAAGTGTACCCTTGTAAATTTATGTAAAAAAAAATGTGTGAATGTGCAAGGAACATCGACATGCTGTTATGTTTAGACCTAATTTCTTTACTGCGAGAGACTTCGTTAAAATGAAATTTTAGCGGGGCCATGGACCCCTAAACTGCGATGAAACGAAAGTCTTTATGGCGCTGTGGTCGTTGAGTACTCAGCGCGATGTTTACTGAAGGTGGTTGCTGAGTCTTTAGCACGATGTTTGCTGAAATGGCATGCTTAAACATGCCCTTTCTGGGCAGAACTGAGGAGGAGAAGCGCGAAGGCGTCCCTGTGCTGTGCGATGACAGTGCACGTTAAAGATACCCAGATGGTCGAAATTACTCCGTAGCCCTCCATTACGCCACCTCTTTCTTCCTTTCTTCTTTCGCTCCCATTTTCCACCCTTCCCTTGCGGTGGTAATCGCCGGGGTCAGTCATAGTGGCCATTCCAGAGTAGCGACAGCTGCGAAGCTCCTGGGCGCAGTGCGCGTATGATCTATGACCTAGAACGCGGAGGATGGGATATTATTAGGTAAGAGACATTAAGGCCACAAATGCAGGAATTGGCATTTGAGCTAGCACACTTCCTATAGTTGTCTCAGCCATTGTGTTTTTCACCCACAGGTCTCAAGTGACTGCCCGCCATATGTATAACACCCTGCTTTAGCCGTGCCATAGGAATGGCAATGCATCGTCTAGAATTAGAGCTGATTCGACTTCCATAAGGCCTGGAAGGGTGATGCCTATCCCAGCCTTCCAATAAGAATGAGCAAGCCAAATTGGCAGCTCGTCCCAGCTCCACAACCATATGTTGTCTCGTAAGTCACACAACCCATCGACGAATCGGAGATAGGTCATCTCCCTATACCACCTTCCAGTGCCAAGCCTGCGATGTTTCTGCCACAACACCAGCTTTTCTTCGGAATGGGACCCTTAAAGCTGTCACGTTAAACAGATATTCCTTTCTTTTCTGTCTCTAAAATTGTGAACTCCAGAAGATTTTATTGATTCCGTGCATGGCGGAAAGGGATATAAAACGCCGAACTATACATGTCAAGTATCGAGGAAAACTTTCTCGCTGCTACAACTATATGTGAGTGTTTTCTTTTCCATAACCATACTGGCTCAATTCCTCAAAGTAATCGTTTCGACTCATCAATTCCCTTTCTAACATGTCGTAGTCATAGCTTTCGAAATTGCCCCCGGCTTCTTCGGGAATAATATCAGCGGGAACCAGGTCTCGAAGTTTGTTCAATTCGTAGCCCAGTAGATGAATCTGGAAAAAAGAATATCATGAAATTCTAAAGCCTCACCGTCAAAATAAGTGAGCAGAAAAAATTGTGAAACTTCGCGGTAAATAAACAACTCCTTTGCTGATTTCGTGCGAAGCCAAGCTGCACTTATATTTTAGGTAAGTATTACGATATTCTTACAGTCTTTCAATTAGTTCGAATTTATTTATGTTAGCCTTTCTATTTTACTATAGACATAAAATGCCAGTTGATGTGTGCTACATAATGCAAGAAGTATCGTCATCCCAGTTAAACAGTAAACCAGGGGCGTGCAAAATGCCCCCAAGAAGTATGTAATGCTGCCTGTGTAATCTCACGTAACTAAACGGCAAACATTTCCAATTATTTGTCTATCGCATGAACTTTGGATCCATTCTGTACAGACACTTCTTGAAGAGCAGTGCATACCTTGGTGTACGTCACTTTGAAAGAGTCTACCATGGCGAATAAAAATCAGATGCAAATATACACCACACTCTTGAACAATTTTAAATTATAATGGCAAAATACAATATTGTAATTTTGTCACGCCTGCCCTTCGTTGCTTCCCCAATAGCCCGTGTAGGAGAGCTTCTCGATGGGCTTAGTTCGACGCTAAATGCGAACAACCCTCTGCGGTGCGAGCTCTTGTATAGTTCCCTAGACCAGATAGGACTGTTGCTAAGCGATGTAACAAGAATCAACTTCGAAGCGCTTTCATGTTCTATATACAAGCGCCTGAAGTAACTGTTCTCATTGTCTTGGTGTTAAGAGGGCCACTCGTTCTCCTCCTGAATCCATTAGTTTCTTTGCTATGTTTTAAGTTAGTGAGGTCTGATTAAACAAATTGGCACAAAGAAAATATTACAATCGCAGCTACCCACGTAACTTCTAATCGTGATAACGTATCTTCAATTTTCTTTATGGCCCTGGCTATTTAAAGAAAGACAAAGGGAAAAAGAGAAGATTTACTCTGAGCATCTTAAGAGGTATATAAAAATATGTATGCAGGGGAGAGTCCTAAGGTCGAAAGACTGTCACGGGACCAACAGTTCATTAATACTAAACTAAATTACAAACAAGCAGCAACAAGAAAAGTACTTAAGTAGTACAAACAATGGTTATAATGATACGGAAACATTACATAAAATGGCAGTACAATAATACATCACCAGGGTATTAGCACAAACAAATATTCATTGTAAAAAAAGTCACGGTTATATAACATGTTGTATAGTACACAATTCAAATACTGCTCTGCGAGCATGATCTAGTTAGTCAATAAAAATACACAAGTAATTGCATCAGGAGGATGGATATAACGATACATTAATGAGGCGAAATGACTAGACCAGGCAAAATTTGTAATAAGAAGTTGGGAAAAAAGTTTGTAATGAGCCGATGAAAGAATCTATTCTTTCTGTTTATTGCTGAAAAAAAAAACTGTTCAAGCTACACTTTGGCATAAACAACAACATTGGCAATGTTACAGTCGCCGGTCAATTATTCCATAGAAAACTGCATGCGAAACCTAAACTTCGTTTTCCAAAATTTCTGAAAACTTCAGGTAGCACGAATTTTCTGAGTTGAGAATCAAGTGGTTTTAGAATTCTTCACGAAACAGTAGTCAGAAACTTTAAGGTAAATTTGTTTTCCATTAACGTGAAAAAAAAACATGATAGCTAGGTTGTAATCAAACAAATCATTAAAAGATAGGAATTTATACTCACACAGCAATGGAAAAATTAAGCACTAACGCAATATAAAGTGCTGGTGATGGTTGTGTGTACGCGTGTGCGCGCGTGGGTGCGTGCATGTGACTGCAAAGTGAAGTGGTAGCAGTGTGTATGAAGGGAAAAACGGCGAGCCTTTATTATTGCACGAGTTCCAACATGCTGTTTCTTGTTCAGTTGTTTTATATGACGATATAATTTTAGATGATAACCAAGCAGGATACCGATAACTGTAAATTTTTCAAAAAGTTAAATAAAAGTTTGACCAAAAGATTACGGAGGCAGGTATTTTATGAATTCGACTTAATCGAAAAAGGGAAAACCTATTTTTGACGATGTCGTTAAATAGGGGGCTATCATGACACCTGGATATGACATTAACGGATGCGGCAGCGTATGACATAAATAGCAGTTACACCCCCTGATCTTCTGGTCTATGGTAATTTAAGCTCGGCAAACTAGTCGGCAGCCTGCGACTGAGCCGCTCGGTTGATTGTCACAGTCAAGAAAAATAAATATGAAGCCCATTATTGCAAGTAGATAGCATCCGCGAAAACCTATAAAGTTAAGATTTTATGGGTAAATGCGACTCTACCGCAAGCATTTAGTGATAGTGGATATGAACGATCTGCGTCAGTCTACTATATGTGTCGTACTACGGAATTGTTTTGGGAGTACAGCCTTTTGGAATTTTACTAATATCACGTGATCATAGTTTTCCCAGTGCTGATGCGCAGGAAGACGAAGGATAGAAGAAAGAATTACGAGCTAAGGGCATGCCCGCAGTCCGAATTTGTACTGAAATGAGTTTTATCTGGTAGGCTCTTCTGACCACTGCGAAGGAACCCCTGTCGATCATCTGCTACATAGGAACTCAAATAATAACTATACACCGGAGAGTCATGAAATAGAACTAATTAGCTTTAAACTGTGGTATGAAATGCGGAACGATACCGAAACGAGCACGCACGAGAAATACGCAGCCGCGCATGCACGCAAATAACTCCGAATCGCTATTCAACAAAGCCAATTGTGCAGGCCTCTTAATGTTGACTTGATGATACTGTTATAAAGGAGGGATTACTCATTAGCGTCCAGTCAATCTTAGCCGCACGGCTACAAAGAAACCGTCAACTCGAAACACTCTATCAACTGCCCTCCCAAGGAAGAATGTCATATCACTATGTTATTTTGAGATCAAGTTGTTCACATACTCGAAGTGGGTATTGTTTTGATCCGAACACCCGCAGAGGAATTAGCTAACATTGAGTACACCAAACGCTCCAAGGAGGCTACTAGCCGGTGCAGTGGCAGCCAATCGTCGTGTTTGCAACAAAACGTGTTTACATAAATTCAAGGCTATAAGGAGCTGCAGATGCAACAACCAACAACAAAGCGTTCATTCAGCTGGGCAATAAAACTGGCTTTGCAGCAAGCAACCCGTACTACTCTTCAGCCGCCTGACCGCTGAGCATGCATTTCCCCTCACAATTCCCGCTTTGCTTTATCCAGGCGCCGCTGCACCTGGAAATGGACGCCCGCGTACTAACATTGAAAATCTAGAAGACTGCAACATGGTCGGCAGCGCTTGAAGTGGGACGCTTTTTTAATCTCGCGTATCCATGAATGTGCAAACGTTAAAAGAGGTGGTGGTGGAAAGCATTTATATAGGATACAAATACAGGAGGTTACGCATCAGCTGACCCTGAAGGGGCCAACCCTCACAAACACTAGGTGGAGGTCCCTAGTTCGGGACCCCAGAGGAGCGTCTTAGTACATGCATTTTACTTCCTTCTATATCAGCTTTGTCAAAACCTGCCTAATAACTACTTGATCTACGCACTGACTTCAGAACATATTACGGACGCTAAAGTGACACATATATTGTCATTATCTTGGCAAGGTTGAGCTACCCTTATTTTTATGTAACGCTTCGGCAAAAAAAAAAAAAAAAAAAAAAAAAAAAACATTAGATGTGGTTTAGCTCTGGTTAACGCTAGTTGAATTGCGAAAGCAACGGTGGAAGCTTCTTTTATCTGCTACATTACTCCCATGTCACGCCCTACCAGTGTAAGGTGCTACATTATTGGGGACATTTAGGCTCATCTTTTAAGGGTATGACGCGAGAGCGTAAGCTGCTAGCCCACATTTAAAGCCACGCTTCAACCAAGCCGTATGAACGTGCTAGCGTGTCGTAGGGGTAACGAGAATGCAAACGGTTGTGGAAGGCTGATTCTGATATCACCGTCCCATATGAAAGGAGCGACCCGAGTTGGTAGCTCCTGCCCATTGCAGCGCTGGCTCGGGGACTATGTACAAGTACACGTACATATACACGTACGCGTACCTACATGGAGACGGCACACAGCGATCAGCGCTTAGACTTGGCGTGGTATTGCTTCCGCAATAAAACTACATAACAGCAGTGAGTTGTCTTATTTCGTGGTAAGCTTGGTTCGAGTGCTTAAAAAGCAGCACACAAAAACTGCTCCTTACCCTTTGTACAAGTTTGCCGCTGAGGAAGGGTTTGGTGATTGCAAACAGGATGTCAAACATAGCTGAATCATTGATGACGTAAATTGCTTTTACGCGCACAGGAAAGCATTTCTGAAAGCAAAGAAGAAATAAACTTAAGGGGGATACTTAAGCTCCGCCTTTCAGGGTATGATGAGACAGCGTTAACTACTACCCCGCACATAATATCCTCATTTCAGCAAGCATTGTTCGTGCCTCACTTAAGGCTAACATGTCTGACTAAAAAACACAAGCGTCTTGGCAGGCTGATTCTGATATCACCATCCCAAATAAAAGCAGAGACTCGAGTTAGCATATGTTTATACTACCGCATTGAATTTAACTCGAGGATAAGGACACGATACAGTTAACTAGCACTCGTTACCTGTATCCGGTCCTTCTCCTTTGGTGTACGTTTTGTGTTAATTTTAGCGTGGTACTATATTCATATGAAAAACCAACTAGCAACTTTTACAGCACTGCTTTCGAGCTTGCCGCTCCTGCCAAACATACAACGGCAAGCAACCCTACGTTCAATCAGTCAGAGGCCATGTCGGCATTTTCTTATGAACGGTGTCTTTACGTTGTCGCGTTTATAATAAGGCACGCTTCACAAGAATCACTCTCACACCTTCACATACTAGATAGGTGTGAAGAAAGCACATAAGGCACTCCAGTTATGGTACCTGGCTCAAATGTAAAAAAAAAAACTATGTGTGGTACATCTGATGGGAAGAAATTGACAGGTATTTTTTTTTTTTGCCTAGAGACATAAACTATGCTTAAATTAGATACGTCGTACATCATTATTAATTTATACAAAGCCCGCACTGAGCCGTCCCGTGCATGCAATTTATCTAGTCACCGAGAGAAGCAGCCAAGATAAAATGGTAAAAGAAAGAGGAGAATGGCGGCAGTGTGAAAAGAAGGAAAGAGAGAAGGAGAAGAAAAGGAAACAGTTTCCACGTCCATGCAGAAAACAAAAAAGGAAAGAGGGGGGGGGGGGGTGTTCACCAGAGCAGTTCTTTCGCACTAAGTAAACCTGAATATCAAGCTTCTATGCGTATGAAAACCTCTCTGTGCACGCAGGGATATTTGTAGCGAAAGCTGCATTGGCCGCGAACGGGGAGTTTCGCGTGGTGGGAGGCACAGAGCCGTTGTAGCAACTGCCGCAGCTGGCGGACGCCGCATGCTGGCAATCTGGCAATCAAGAGGAACCAGAAGATGTCTGGCCTTTAATGCAACAACGACATTGTTAGACATAGTGAGTAGCGCATCTTAATTCTTCGTCTCTAGCGTAAGGATGATAGTAGTGACGATGATAGGCTAGTCAGCGGCGTATTTTGGTGAGCGTGTACTCTGCATTGGACAGGATTGGGTTGGACTAGATTAGATTGGCCATGATTAGATTTGACTCGATTGGACTGATTTGGATTGACTGGTTTACATTTAATTGGGCAGGACTGGATTGGATCGTATTTCATTGGAATGAACTGTACTTGATTGGACTGAAATTTATTATACTGGATTGGTTTGGATTCAATTAGATTAGAATAGATTGGATTACACTGGATTGGATGGGATTCGATTGGATTGGAGAGGAATAGGCAGCCCAGTGTCAGGCGCACACACGTTTTCGTTGCTTATATCCTGGCCTAGCTGAGCTAATCCACGACCAATTTTTTACCCTGCACCGATGCCGCCTGCCACTTAGACGCAAAGCCTAGAAGGCCATTAGTCCACTGTTCTCTGTACCACAGAGCAGTTAAAGCTGGGAAGCGGAAATGTTAGGTGAGAGGGAATTCGTCCAAGATTCCTTCTACGGATGGTCGGATACGCAACATACCGAAATGCGGAATAAGTGTACGCTGCAGCATCAGTGCATCAGAGCCATGGGTGAAGCCTGGGCCGCTCATTGCTCTCGCACTCACAAAGCTGTACACGAATCAGTTGTGCTTGTCGACGATTGACGGAGAAAGTGATACCGAGTAATTAACGGAACACACGAGGGCCTGACAGCAACCAGAGCGGTGTCTGTGACAAAGCGTAGACGGCGAACCTTCAACTTTCAGAATTTACGCCTGGACTGATCTCATACTACACGGGCTACACTAGGGTGAGGGCGTAGGAAGCGTCTGCACTGAGCAGTAGCCGTCGTCGCCGCCCAGGCGGGGGTTCGCGCCATTGTTTTTCTATGTCATTGTCTTGTATAGTGATTTTTTTTTGTTCGGCGACTTTAGCTATATCCGATTCTTTAAACATAATTTGAGGGGCCATGATTTGGAAGGCTTAGCCTCCCGCCCTGTACAGTATGGCAAGGACGTTAGCAGATGATGATATCGAAAGTACTTGAGTGAGAAAAATAATCAATTACACTGGGCACATTTTTACCTCTGTGATGTACACAAGTTTTTTCATGACAAATGGTGTCATGTGCATGAGGTGCTCTAAACTAAGGCCGCTGTAGTCCAGCACGAACACTACGCCATTCTTTTGAACATCTTCTTCCAAAATCAGGTATTCAACGAGCATCAGGGAGGCTTTGATGTATTCGCTGATTGTACAGATTCCAGAGTGCCAGGGTCCTGTGCAAATAAACAATGCATATTCCCCAATTAGGCGGTAAGAATAGCCATAAACCTGACAGAGAAAATTAGGTTGTCTTGCTTTAATTGTGAACAGCCATATATGCCTCAAAGTATTTTAAAAATAGAATGACGAAATATATATATATATATATATATATATATATATATATATATATCTTTTTGCGCTGGAACCTCAGTATTATGTACAAGTTCCTTTTGTTCTACTCGTAATTTATAGAAAGTACTTAAGTAAGCTAATCACTATCCGAAATTAAACTCGTAATTTCAGCCTGTGCAAATATGTAGCGGATATTTAATTTGCTCGGATGTGAGCTGAAGATTCACACACTCCTAATCGATCGACGAAAAAAATGTGCGCAATATTGCAGAAAACAGAATTTAACCTTACATTTTCAGCCTTTGCATCTGACGTATATTATTCCTGGAAATTTTATTTCGTCTGCTCTATACAAAAGAACCCTTACTGACCAGATCACTGCGATATTGCCACACTCTGAATACAAAAACAAAGCAAACTGGGCATAAAATATGGCAAAATGTAAACCCGCAATTTCAATCCGTGGAAGTGACTCAGATTCATTCATAATTTGTTTCCTCGGATGTATAATGAAGACGTTCTGCTGACAAGACCAGTTAAAAAAATGGCCACACTCCGATTTCCATGATGGAAAATTGTGACCTTTAATGCACGCAATCAGGGGTATGAATGCTTTACCAACAAACAGCATGCTCCAGTGAAAAACACTGCCTATCGAAGCGCCTCTTGATTGTTTTTCGCACATCGGCACCGTTATAGTGAACACACCATATATTGCATATTTAAATCTAACTTGCTATCTTATACCGTTTAAGCTTGTAACGAAGTTTCTTTATATTCAGGACTGCTTCACAGAAGTCATTTTTACCTGAAGTACAAGCTAATCACAGGAAGGAAGTATAACATTCTCGGTAACTTTGGTTTGGTTTTTATGGTCAAACATGCACAATTGGTTTCATGAATGGTGCCTCCATAAGCAGCAAATACCACAGAACGCTGTTTTAAAATGTACTTTGAACCAGCGGCATATATCTGCTGCTTAACCGAGGGCGCTTCTGACATCGTGCCTAATAACACCATTCCCTAAGAAACCGTACCATTGACACCTCTGATCCGGGCCGAAACATAAGAAGCACCAATTCCTAAAATTGGGAACAGTACTTAAGCTACGCCTTTAAAGGTATGACGTGACAGCTTTATTGGCTCCAGCCTGAGGCTCACTTCGGACACTTCGTCGCGGGAATACGCTTTCCTAATCGCTTAATCAATATTTCATTAGTTTTTACCCCTTTTACCTCGTGCATCTTCATTAGAATGCAGTCATAGTTACACTATCAACATCAAGTGAAACCACCCGACCCCATTTTAGTCAATCGATACGGACATATACCTAGGTGGCCTTGTAAATGCGCGTCTGAGTCGGAATCTAAGGAATCCGGAGGGGTCGATTACCATCGCAAAGACTTGCCAACCTGGCGATGTCATATGTGCATGCACGTCGTTTTATTACCATCACAAAGACTTGCCAACCTGGCGATGTCATATGTGCATGCACGTCGTTTTACTCCCGAAACCGACAACAAGCAACTCTAAAGTATCTGAAAAACGGGGTCTTTCGACCAGTCTAGGATACTTGAACGTAAACTGATAAGCGCAATACATGTACCGGTGCCTTTCGTTCCGCCTCTATCGAAACACGGCCGCCGCGGCTAGGACTGATCTCTGGATTCGACTGCAGCAGTCACGCGTCCTAAGCACTTCAGCTTAGTCATGCAAAATTTTATGAAAGTTAGTTCCTGGTACCTTGTTTGAATGCAGACAAAACTTATACTACTCACAATGTACTAACGCCGCACTCTCACAAAAACAACACGGTCCATTAAAACATTGTGGGAACCGTTTGGCTTCGACTTCAAGGAGATGACGAGGTAGCATTAATGGATTCATTTTGCATATTCTTATTTGCATTCACAAGCTTCCTTAGTCGCTTAATCATTTATTTTTTACACGAAGCGTACTGGACCTGCTATGCCGAAAACTCGTCGCTGCACCCGTGTTTGAGGGAAATCTTTCAAGGTTGAGTAAAAAGCATGCCTGTGAAAAAAAAAGGTGGCGCCATCAATAGAAGTGACCTAATCTGTCTTTACTGGGATAGACGATGCTTGTGGAAACTGCGTGCCTACTTCAAGTACATCCTAGAACGAGTGAAAGAACGTAGCGTGTACATATATATATATATATATATATATATATGTACACGCTACGTTCTCCCGTCTCACAATATATATATATATATATATATATATTGTGAGACGGGAGAACGTAGCGTGTACATATATATATATATATATATATATATATATATATATATATATATATATATATATATATATATATATATATATATATATATATATATATATATATATAAAGACCAGCAACGGTTCTTTCACACTTCGTCATCTACAGACGAGCTGACCGAAGATGATGGATATGTAAAGATCAAGAGGACGTTCATTCACAGTGCTTATATTCTTCCTTCCCGAATAGAAGCGACCGTTGTAAATCAAGGTTGGCGGGTAAAAGTCTTAAAACGCGACACGCGCACTACCTCAGTGCCGTGACAACGACTATCACGAACAGGCGATACAGGGCCGATTCGATAGTTCACTGGGGCTGTTTGTTCCAGGATCGTGTACGGGGCTATAAAGCGACTCAAAAACGTTTTACACAAGCCGGGGATGCGAGTAGGGGTCTAGAGAAGTACTTCATCACCAGGGCAGAAAGACACTGGGTGGTGGGTCGAATCATAGCTGCTTTTTCTGGAAGCTTGAGTGGTTTCAGTTTGAAGGCGGGCAAGCTCACAGCAACGAGGAATACGAGAAACGAATTGTTCTTTGGAAGGTGAGGCAGAAGGTTGGGGGAGGGGGGCAGCCATAAGCATGGAAACACGGAGAGTATGTGGTGGTTCGTTGAACGGCAGTATTGTAGGTAAAGGTGACAGAAGAGTGTAAGGAGTCACAATCGTGATGATGGTGCATATAGGTGGACAGCATATCGCAAAGGGTGCGATGAAAGCGTTCAGTGAGGCCATTGGTGAGAGGGCGGTAACCGGACGTATTTTTGTGCATTGTGCCAGAAGCATGAAGCACTTCTTCGATTACGAAGGAAAACGACTTGCCACGATCGCTGCGGAGGACACGAGGTGCGCCATATGGCGGAGAATGCTGTGGAGAAAGAAATTGGCGATTTCAGAAGCGGAGCCAAAATTAAGAGCTGCGGTTTCAGCGTATCGGGTGAAAGGATCGACTGCAGTAACGACCCAACGGCTTCCCGCTGGAGTCAAAGGCACGGGTCCATACAAGTTGATGCCGACTTCTTCGGAAGACGTGAATGGAGACGGGAAAGGTTGCAGGAGACCGGCTCGAGATGAGGTAGACCGCTTGCGTTATTGACAAGGGATGTTAGATGCGACGTGTTTCAGAACAGAGGCTGAGAGGCCAGGCCAGTAGAAACGGCTCTTGATGCGGTCATAGGTTTTTTGGTAGCCAAAATTGCCAGCCATGGAATCGTCGTGGAAAGCTTGCAAAGAAGCTTTCAGGGAAACTATTTGTGTGGCTGCTCGCCATACTGCTATGTTCATTGTTCCTCGTCTTCCTGCGTGAAAGAGACTGTGAGTTTTGGCATGGCAGCCATTTGAAATGGAGCTCCCGTTTGTCACTACCGCCAGGTGTGAAGTTCGCGCAGTTGTTGGATTTTTGAACGCAAAAGGCGTTCAACCAATCGAAATTCATAGTTATTTGACGGCAATATATGAAGAGTTGGGCATGGATACTAATAACGTCTGCGAGTAGTGTAGGAAGTTCGCAGCTGTTCGTACGGAAAGTGCCGACGAAGAAAAAAGCGGGGGACAGTCAATTTCTGATGAGACAGTCGCGACGGTCGAAGAAATGATGCGGCAAGATGGGAGGACCACACTCGACGAACTCTGAAGGTTAGTTCCTGGCGTTTCTAGAAGCACTTACTCACAGGATATTGACAGCAAAATTTAAATATCGGAAGTTGTGCACATGATCGGTTCCGCGAATGCTCACAGATGACCATCAACAGTTACGCGTTGACTCCTCTCGCTAATTTCTTCGGCGTTATGGAGATGAAAAGGACACCTTTTTGGATTCCATTGTTACGAGTGACGAAACCTGGGCATTCCACTTCACACCTGAGACCAAGAATAACGTGAGTGGCGGCATTCCTCTTCATCCAAGCCGAGCAAATTCAGGCGAACACTGTGTGACCGCAAAGTCATGGCAACTGTGTTTTGAGAAGCATGGCGGCGAGCTGGTATGACATGGGCATACCAAAACTGCCCCGGCGTCTGCAAAATGGCAATTATGTGGAAAAGTATAACAATGGTCTGCCTTTTAAGTGATTTGTAAATTGCTTAAAATAAACATTTCTTTTGATTTATAAAAGAACTGGAGACCTTATTTTGAGATGACCCTCCTAACTCCGTCATAACGACAAACAATCAAGTTACAGGCGGTGAGGAAACATATAGATAAAGCCGCAAACTGTAAGTAGCGCAACCTAGAACATTGCAGAAAAATACGCGAATGGCCGCACTCTTCGAGACACATCTCGGCGCATTTTGCGAGACAAAGAAACTGATAAAGCTGCATACGGCAGCAATGAGCGTGATGAAATAAAGAGCACAGGAATAATACGCGTGCCAGAACCAGAGTGATAAGGCCGTATGCCGGCGGCTGTCGAAAAAATAACAAACAAAAATCGAAATACTTTCGGCAAGGAAGTACATCACCTTCTCACTATTTTCACACAATACATCTGTCGAGGCTGTCTGGATTCACATGCGATTAAGTCAATGCAATATTGTTATCGGGGTAATTAATCTACAGGGCACTGAACGTTGACATTTCTGTTTTGAAATCGCTGTACGACTTTCTTCGTGAGCAAAGTAGATGCTACCCTTTCATTATCTTATGCGGTCACTTTATTCTACCCATGATAAACTGGAACGAACTTTTCTCTCCAACATCATGTCCGCACTTTGAACTACTGCTCGATACTGCTTTTGCTTTTAATCCTAAGCAGATAGTTGAAACACCAAAACGTATCACAGCGACCTCCGTCAGTTCTCGATCTTGTTTTTATCTCTGAAGCTATAAGTTAGTTAGGATTTACTGTCGGAGCTTGGCCGGGTATATCTGATCATGAATTAGTTCTTTGCAAAAGCCACCTAACCCGAAAAGTGGGGCGAACCACCCCCAAGAAATTCTTGAACTTCAGAAAAGCCTCCGACGAAAGCGTGATTGACTGCTTAGAGCAGGATTTTATCACTTTTCTTGAAAAACACACGCAGGCACCTTTCAGCGTCAACTATTTATGAATGCATTTTAAGAATGCATCACAAGAATGTACTCGGAAATACTTTCCTATAAAGTACAAGAAAGCACCTCGCCACAGGATTCCTCGGGATATACTACTCTTAAATCGTCGTGTCAAACGCAACTCACACCCCAATTTATGCACTAGCCATTCAATGCCTCAGTCAACGCATACTGAACTGAAGGATAAAATTTAATTATATAGATACACTTTTTCAACGTCAAGATGCACCGTTTTCTTACAAAGGCCGCAAGAAAATTTTGGATGCAACAGACAAAACATGTCCGGTGATCACAGTTAGGGTGAACGATAGAGAGGCTAGCGATACCCAGTCTATTGCCGAAGCTTTCAACGCATATTTTTATTCTGTATTTTTGCACGCTAACAATCTTAGACAGGAATTCTTATGCCCCAGATACGATCTGCCGAGCCTCATTATTACTGAAAATGCATTTTTCGTCGCTACTTAACATAGACATAAAAAAGTCCGCTGGACCCAACCAATATATTTACCGACTTCCTATTTAGGTATGCGGAATGGTGCTCTATATACCTCTTCGTAGTATTCAATGAAAGTGTGGAACAAGATACACCATTCCCAACGACTGGAAAACGGCAAGGTCATCCAAGGTCATCCCCCTTCACAAGTCCGGAGATATGACTAGGGCAAACAACTACAGGCCTATTTCGCTCTCCTGCACCGCTAACAAGGGAATGGAATATTGCATTTTTAAGCACATCAGCAGCTTTCTGGGGAATAATAATTTACTTTCTGAGGGACAGCATGGTTTTCGGCGTGGCTTATCCGCGGTTACTCAACTGCAGCACACTACCAATGATCTTATAGCTGCTTTGGACGGGGGTGAACAATCTGTGCTTTTCCTCGACTTCAAAAAGGCGTTTGATTGGGTTTGCACAGAAAGATAATGCTGAAGTTAAAGTTATTATACAAAATTAACAAATTTGAACTGACTTTATTCGTATTTATCTTACCAAAAAGAGTATGTCTAGGTAGAAAACTCAAATTCTTCATCTGCCCCTGCATTATCTGCATTACCGCAAAGCTCTGTCTTTGGCCCCCTTTTTTGTATTTATTTATATAGATGATTTGTCTTTGAATTTTTCTATAAAATGCCGGTTCTTTATTGATGTCTGCATTGCGTACTAGAACATTGAATCAGTGCACGATCAGACTGCCCTGTGTCGTTATTTTTCGGTAATTAGCCACTGGTGCAAATCCTGGCCTAGGAACCTGAATGCCTCAAAATGGGATCATATGATGGTGGCAAGAAAGAAAAAATCGTTATTATATGCCTAAAAATTTAATAATGTGGATATCAGGCAGATATAAATACCTGGGCGTTATATTTGACTCAAAGTGAACATGGAACGCACATGTTGATTATGTGGTTTCGGCGTCATTGAAATATCTTTTGGCTGCTAAAATACCTTATGAAGCACCGCACCAGTGCAACAAAACTAGCAGCCTTCACGACATTCGTCAGGTCATTACTCAACTACACAAACACTGTGTGGGGCCTTTACACCAATAAAAACATAAATCAAATTGAGGGGGTGCAAAAGAAGGGACTAAGATTCATCTACAGCGTTTACAATAGAAGTGTCTCTGTCACGGTCTTTAGAGTACGAGCTGAGCTCCCAACGCTAGAAATGGGCCGTAAACTACACCGCCTACAAATGATGTACAATATCAACAAAAATTTCAGAATCAATTTTCACACTTACATAAAATTCAATGAATACAAAAAAAAACAAGGAGAAAGCACAGTAAGACAATTGTAATGCCGCAAGTTAAAACAAATGCTTACCGCTATTCTTTCTTTCCTAGAACTACTGCCGAGTGGAACGCCTTACCAATTACGATGTTGTTTTATGCGTCATCCATTTAATGTTTTTTAATTACCATGACACCTTATCTGTGATAGCAAACATTTCTTTTTAACGATGCTTCATTTTTCTTTGCCGTCTAGGCGCCTATCGAACTTAGGATTTTCTGTCTGTGAATTTTGTATGTCGAACATCTGTTTTTCTTTTTTTTTCCTGCCATTAAAATGCTACTCGGCACGGTTTCACGAACATTGTAACTACTACTGCTCGACTGCCAAGCGGCAGTTGGCAGTATTTATTAAATAATAAATAAATATAAACATGTAAAAGAAAACACTCACCCATTCTGAAAAGCAGAACACCTCGACCACAAGAATCTCGTTGTCGTGACACAGTTGCGAGCTTGTTCTTGCGAATAATGTCATCGTACAGTATGCCCGACGGCCAAAAGCCATCGAAAATTTCCGGTGCCTCCTTCCTCGCCTTGAAGTACTTCCGTACGTTTTCAGCCGTCGCCGAAATGTTGTACTTTCGCGAGCGCAGGAACTTCAGCAGAAATGCGTCATCCATGGGACAGCTCAGTGACTCTTCATCTTACCATAGGAAAAAGAAGAAAACAATGGGAAAATCAATGAGCATGGGGCATCCTTTCATTGAATAGACACGCTGTAACCGCACAGGATAGCTGGTACCACTAACATCTGAGGACCATTAAAATGATAAATTAGCCAATAAAAAAAGGTATGTGTTCTTCCAAAGTGTATGTTTCAAAGTTAAAGTGGCATGCAGATGGGCAAAGTTTAACAAGACCTAGTTAGTAAAATACTAGGAAGCGCCGCCGACAAAAATGAAGCGCTTGGTATCTTTCCAAAGCATTGTAGTGTTCTACGTTTTTATTCAGATTATGCTAAATAAAATATATAGATAGGTAATTGCCTCCTTATATGACGGGAAGGGGATAGCCAGGTAAGCACGTACTCTACTAAAAACAGCGCGAGTGTACGACAAATGTTAAAGTACAGCAAAAAAAAAAAGAAACACTTTGTTGTTCAATTGCAAAATTACCCTATTTCACAGGCTTTAGGGTGAGCTTAAATTACACCTTACTGCAAAGAATCTACAGCAGAGGCAGAGATATGTATCATAAAAGCGCTGCATTAAACAAGCCCTAAAGCAATAAACTATTCATTTGCCACTTCACAGCCTAAGGAATGTTCTCCCTACTAAATGAATAAAAGCTTTGTGCCGTAGCCACTTTTTAAATTTTAGGATGCTGTCTAGATAAGCGGCAGTGAATTAGGAAGCATATGCTTCTGTTTTCGGTCAGTGAATACAAGTGATATATATACTGTCACTCGAGGACCTTGCATCCAACGTCAGTAAGGCAGGAGATATATCAAGTTCTTAAGCCATTAAGGTTCAATGATTTATACTTTTATAACCCTGCAAAAGGTAAAATAAAGAAGGGCTAGCATAAATCGAAATGGTAATATAATTCTTTATGACTACGACCTACTACAATCGCACACAAAGAATATTGTGTGGAGCTGAGCACCTATCCACGCTACTGACTGTTAAGCGACGTCTAATGACCTTCATGCAAAACCCTCCGTGCCAACAAAAATGCTCTTTTGAGCACCTGGTATTTTTGGAAATATAGGTGAAATGCCTGTATAATCATACCCATTATATCTACAATCCCACTGTAATCGGCAGTGGAATAAGGCAAAGCTGCTATAAGTAAGCAGTCAAGGAGCTCTCTGAAAGCAAAGTAGAGAGCATGATAACAAAACGAAAAATAAAAATGGTAATTAAAATACTTTAAAATGGTGGTGACCTCCAAAGCCAGATTTTCAGGATTATACAGTAAGACGTACAACTTATAGAGGCTGAGACGCCAAATTTTGTGGCTATAAAAAGCCTATGGCTTCCTCTTTATGCAACGACGCTCGCAGCCAAGTGTTGGGCACAGTGGACGTGTGAAAGATATATGTAGCCTAAATGTTCGTTCTGATTATTCAGACCCATCGTCGGAGGCACTGATACTGACCTCACTGAGTTTGCAGTGCAACCGATTGTTATAGCGACGTCATACCATAATAAAATGGCATACGATGAGCGGCAAACCTAGGGAATCTATACCGAGCGCAACTGAAAACATCAGCGAGACGTAGAACGGCATTGTACCGTTGCTGTCTTGCTAGTTTTTTTTTTTTTCTCATGACATTACAGAATATCCAATCTTTCTGAAATTTCGCAAAGGGCTTCACATTGTCACGGAAAGTGCAAAAGCGACCTTCAACGTGCGACCGTGCTCACTGTTGAAAGCATCCGAGCGGTTGCCCTTGCGCGACAAACCCGTTGCTGCTGCCACTACATCGATGCCCTCGATTTGAGCCCTATCAAAATATGTCATGGTCGATATCGGAGCGGTTGTAGCGAGGCGTGCCGATTATCGATGTTGCTTGTTTCACTGCGCTCGCACAGCACGTGTGGGCGAGAGAACACGACGCAGCAGTGTGCGCGTCATAAGATTGTTATGCCACGTAACCGGGTTGATTTAAAAGCTTCCTACACAGTAACGTCTATGTACGATCTGGCGTGCATATAGTGAAAGCAAAACTTTTCACCTTAATAACTTTGTTAGGTTTTTCAGAGGGAATATATCAATCCTTGAGCATATATCATGATTTCGTGAATTGATAAAAACATTTGAAACAAAGAAGGCGTGAAAGTCAAATTAGGTTCTTCTACCCCTTAATGTTTCGCAATATTAATGAATAGCCGCATGTAATGGTCACGAACCAAACAAACCGATACGCGAGTGTCGGGGGAAAACTTTACAACTTTTATTTGATTTTGTTTATTCACTTTAGAGAAATTGTTTACAAAGGCAGCTGCTCGTTTTTCAAAAAAAAAAACGCCTCTGGTAAGCAAGTTTGTGTAACTTTCTTGTGGAGCAACTACCTCCACATTGCTTATCGGGTGAACCATATCAAGAGGTGATATGGTTCGGTGAATCTCTAAAGACTCTCGACATTACCCCTCCCAGCTATTTCGACCTGTGATTGACTTAATTAGCGATAATTAACTAAGTAACTCACATGCACTGATGATCCTTTTTCCCATACGTGATTTTTTTATACTCGATCTGATGCAACCATTCTTTTTCTTATTCGTTCGAACTTAATCTTGCGGACAAGACTTATGATGACACGAAACAGAAAATAGCCATATGTTGGTTTGTGAGTGGCTATACTCTGTCGGACTGCTCTGATCGGTGCCGGAGGTGTACGAGTTAGTCATATTTTGGGAACAATGATACAAATTATTGAGCCGCTTTCACTTTAAGCCCTGACGAGTACTTTGTAGGCACTAAGCTTTACATACCCTACGTATGTCTGTAAAAACAAGATCATAAGGGAAACAACTTCTAAAATTCATTTGGGCTGAAAGAACTTCGTGAATCTACAGCAATGTATTTGAACTAGTGCAGGATCAAGCATGATAGATTTCGTAGTTGTCTCTTCTCCGGCTTTCATTACTTGCATGAAACATCGAGTAATCGTTTCACGCGACCAAACATCCAAGCTCAGGTTCGGTAGCAAGATCTAAAACAGCCCAAAGTCTTTCAATGTAGAAATCCCTTGAATCATTTCTGCAAAAAGCTAGCATGAATTAGTAGGAAAGAGGTTTACTTTTTCAAGAGAGCACGGGCATCGGTTAATATTGTTTACACCAGTTCCCTTTTGTAGGCCTTCTTCGCCTCGGATCTGTCGTGTATCGTGTCTTCCTCGAAAGTGTAAACATAGATTTGTTTTCGGGTGGCTAACATATCCACAAGACTATTTCGAAACTGTAGCTGGATAATCTATGGCTATTATGCACATACCGCATTTATTTTCAAGCGTCGATTAAGCCCGCAGAAGTTTAACTACGATTTCATCAGATGTCCCAGCTTGATGTTCAGCTTATGCTTGCAAAACGCAAAGCTCGAACATTCCATATCGGGAGGCTACCAGGCCAAATTCTTTTATTGTGTTAGCAATACTGGGCCAGGTTTCATCCCGTCGCGTAGTCCCTGGAAGGGCCACGTTTGACCTTGAGCCGCAGCCGAGCCGAATACGGCTTTAACCAAGCCGTGTGAACGTGCCTTATTGGGTTCCAGGAGTAACGTGAATGCCAGGATCCTGGCAGGCTGATTCTGACATAACCGTCCCATGTGAAACGGGAGACCCAAGTTGGCAACTTCTGCCAGCACACATATCAAGCCCCGCTTTAACATCTCAAGCTACACCATAAGGTACACTACATGCTAAACCATAAGCGCAGCCATGGAGGTATTGCTAACGCAATGCCACCTCGTTGACCCAGAGCTAAACCACAGCCAATGTTTTGGTCATACCTATTGTTTTATGATCCCCGAATGCATTCCTAACAACTTTTGAGTACTGTCTGATTAATGGCTTACAGACAACATTTAGGAAAGCTGTGCGAGGACATGGCACACAAAACGGAGATATACCGTTTCGTGTTTTCCTCCGGGTATATTTCCTCCATTTCCATCTCTGAACATCCAAGCTGAAAATGCCCTCTAGATGATCGCGTCCACCATGTGTTTCGAAAATCAATGCTTACTTTCTTGTTTAAGGATATCTGAAAACTAGGAAAGAAAACAAATTAGCAAGCAATAATGAACAAGTTATATGTCAGTCGCAAGCAATTAAACGAAAATACAAACCAGAGATCAGACGCCTGAGTGCCTTTAAGGAATCCTCGATGAGTTCAACTGTTTCTCTCATTTCATCCGCTGTTTCGCTCTCCATGTCGTGTGAGATGTCTTCTGCGGTCCTTGTAAGCGAACCAAGCTGTAAAATAGGCGGAGCGTGTAGTTAGCGTCTTATCATTCTCACATCAATAAAATAAGCCTATATCGTGCATTTTGGTTCCCATCCACGCAACTAAAATGCAATGTAAAGTAAGAAAAATATTCCAGGCTGCGAAGAATGCAGGTGCCCATATTAGAAATATTTTCCTGCCACCCTTCTTTTCTCCTCCTCCTCCTCGCAACGAAGTCAGAAAAGGGGTCTAGAAAGGCAGTTCAATTCACTGATGAAGCATTTTGTCATCCCTTCGAAGAACATGGAGTCGTTTGGAGCGCCAGAGCCTTATAATTCTCTCCTGTATGCTCAAGTCTTCTCCAATAAATATGTCCTGTTCGGTCCATGTCACGTTATATCGGCAAACTTCCGTACCTCATCCAGAAAAAGGACGCTCTTCACTGCCTGCTGCGTTTTTCTTGTTTCGATTCGCTCTGTTACTCCTTAGGCACACGGTGGTTTCTCTACTCACATTTCATGTTCCTTCTTCATTTCAGTCGGATCATGAATAACTCGAGATGGCTTTCTTAATTACTGCTCATTATAAGCGACTGTAAGCTTTAAGCCACCCACATCCTCGTAATTTTTGTAGCGAGAGCTACACAACGCTAACCAGCCGAGCATTTCGCAGTCTGCAAGACAGGCCACAATGCGCATGCGCCGAAACCGGAGAGGAGCAAAAGGTGCGCTACGCATGACATCAAAGCTCCCGGCCGCCGCAGCCGCGGGTGCTATTGGAGGAGGGTGGCTGCTCCTGACCCTATGGAGCTGGGAATGGTAGGCCCCCGCCGCAAACGGCAGAGGCTCGCCTGCCACCGGCGGTTGTATCTGTTGTAGGCCTTCATTGCATCCGCCACTGGTTTCGTGCGGACTGCTGTTGCGTCGCGGTCCTTCCTCTCTCCAGCTCTCTCTCTCTCTCTCTCTCTCTCTCTCTCTCTCTCTCTCTCTCTCTCTCTCTCTCCTTCTTTCTTTTTTATTTTCTCCTCTTTCCACACGAGGTAGCGGATGTACAGAGCCAGTAGCAGGCCCGCGCATTTTCTTTAGCTTTTTCCAACAGTGGTAAACACAACCACGGCCGGTATCAAATGCGCGCGGGAGCGCGCGCATTGAGACCGGCCGTGCCACAACAACGCGGCCGTGTGCCGACTCCACTGCCGATGCAGCAGAGACGCCCGAACGAAGAAACAAGCGTCTTGCCAAGCGGAGACATCAAGATGCAGAGCACAATAATAATAATAATAATAATAATAATAATAATAGCAATAATAATAATAATAATAATAATAATAATAATAATAATAATAATAATAATAATAATAATAATAATAATAATAATAATAATAATAATAATAAATTGGTTCACAGGACAGGAAAGGCGCAATATCTGTCACACACGCTCTCACACCTTAGCCGCACCGTAATGGAAGAGAGGAAGGTGGGAGAGAAAGTAGAAAGAGAAAAAGAGAAGCCACGATTGGAGGGCTACGCAGTAATTGCGACCACGTAGGGATATTTAGCATGCACTAACATCGCACTAAGATAGTGAGAGACCGGAAAGCGTGGCGTGACATGGTCCATAGGGTCACGAAGAGTCGGACGCGACTGAACGACTGAACTGACTGACTGACCGACTGACTGACTGACCGACTGACTGACTGACTGACTGACTGACTGACTGACTGACTGACTGACTGACTGACTGACTGACTGACTGACTGACTGACTGACTGACTGACTGACTGACTGACTGACTGACCGAACATCGCACAGCACAAGGATCTCTTTCCGCTTCGCCTCCACCGAAACGCAGCCGCCGGCAAGCGTAAAAAGTGGCGCATAGCAGCAGCGAAGAAAGAATGAAGGTAAGAAGGTGAAGAGAGCAGGGAAGACGCCCGAACAGGCAGACGGGCGGCTTGCCAAACGGTGATCCCTGACAGCGCGGTGTAATACACGGAGCATAGCCGCCAAGATGAAGCCTATTGAAATGTTCAGTCAACGGGGACCAACAGAGAAGGATCACAAGACACGTCGTTTGTATGATCACTGCATTGGAGTTTCCGAAAGTGCATCTGCGACCCGGACATTTGAAACAGACTGTGAAAAATCCTTTTGAACACATGTGTAGTGTGTGCGAGAGACTGTGGCACTAAATGAATTTGAGACCGGTGAGTAATCCAATGTATGAGACATTGCGTTTGTAGACTCTGCCAAATCGAAATACTATATAGGGTGTGCAGTGGTAAGACACCCGACTACTGTGGTTCCCGGGATCGAATCCCGGCCTCGGCAGCTGCGTTTCGATGGAGGCGAAACGAAGTGGCGTCCGTGTGCTGTGCGATGTCAGCGCATGTTAAAGATCCCCAGGTGGTCGAAATTACTCCGTAGCCCTCCACTACGGCCCTCCTTTCTCTCTATCCACTTTCACGCCTACCTTCATCCCTTCCCTTACGGCGCGGTTCAGGTGTCCACAGAGCAAGTGTGACAGATACTGCGCCTTTCCCTTCATATGAACCAACCAACCAACAAACTTGAGACCGTTGCATGCTACTTCACAGATTATCGGGCAATGTTCGTCTTTGTCAAGCACAAGAGTATTTATTGTCTATATACATACATACAAAAACGCACATTACCCACAGACCAAAACCACTATACAAAACACTATAGGGTACTTATACAAAAACTCAAATACATGATTCCTCGGAGAGGGGAAAATAATAGAAAGGGGGGGGGGGGTTCAATGACGCACGAAAGGCAGAATCTCAAGTGTGCTCCCCCATACACCTTAGAAGCGCGTGTTGCAGCGCCGCAGAAACCGCGCCTCGCCATCCATTTCTAACTGTACAGACATATATTATGTTGAGGCAGAAAAGGAAAGAAAAATAAAGAGCCTCGGCCCGTGCCACTTAGTATAACGGGCTTAACTGGACAGGCAGGTACTTCCAGATGACGAGGCGCATACTCTGCAAGGCTGGGTACATTGTGCGTAAGGGAGCGCGGCGCGCCTCAGCGAGGCACCTGCGACGCCACAACACAAACAGAACCACACTGAACACAAGGTGTTCAAAAGTTGTGGTTGTTGTGGCTGTAGGAAGAAGGAAAAGAAAATGCACGGGCCTGCTACTGGCTCTGTAGCTGCGCCACCTTCGCTGCCTCGTGCCGACAGAAGAGAAAATAGAGAAGGTAGAAAAGGAACAGGGAGAGAAATACGCGTGCCGCAGCAACAGCTGTCGTCCACTACCGAAGAGGTGGCGGGTGCAATGACGGCCTACAACAGATAAAACTTCGGACAGGCTAGCCCCCGCCGCAAGCGGCAATAACTTAACTGTCCTCGCCCCCAATCAGGGAGAAAATGGTTGCGCCGGCGCCTGACACCGGTGTTCATACGGACGATAAACATCCGTATGCGAGCCGGCACATTGCTCTCACAACTACACACTCGAAAAAAACATGCGAGAGGCTCTGAGGAGTACCGCAGTTGGCACACTGTTCATTGGGTAGTATACCCCATCTGGCAAGGCCAGGGCGCACCAGTGCCTAAGCCAGTCAAAATCTCGCACTTCATTTCGCAGCCGAAATGCTGCCCACGCTCGTCATTTGGGGACAATGGTCTCTCGTTGACCATCAGCTGAAAGCCTGCGAACGGCAAATAATTGACTGATGTGTATGGCTGGTAGGTCTCCTACATTAACATCTGACAAGTCGGCATTGAGAGTCGACTTTGACTCGGCTACCTCGCAGTAAAAAGGCAGAGGTCTGTCCGCCTGTGCACCGAGGTGATGTCCGGGTGTAAACACTCGACGTGCCAGGCTCATTCAGTATACATGATGAGCGAGCGACCAGGGTAAGGCATCCCCTGCTCTTCGGAAGGTGTAGGATGTAGCTGGCGAGTAGCGCTGTCCGGCCGTCCCAAACAAAAGCAAGCAAAATGATTAAAAGATGTGTATACCCAATGACTCTAATTACTAACATACGTGACCACAACAAGGTGAGCCAGGGAAACATACCTCTCGCTACGCATATTCTTGCATAGCTGAGCTAAGTCAATGTCATTTTTTTGTACTTCTTTCTTTCAGTGCAAGTAATTTTGTTGCCATAAAGCTTATACAACATCAGTGACTACTGGCAGGCAAAAATGTTGAGTATTTACAATGATTTTTTATTCATGAACGGCTAGTAATGAGTTTCGAGGAGTTTTAGAACGCATTCTATCCCATTCCTAGTGTCCTAGCTACATCTGTCTCTCGTCTAGGTCGGCAGTCACTACCTATATCTTTCCCAAAAAGGTACAATGCCTTACCCCTAGAAACGATTCGTTGCCCACAGTAGAGTGGTATTTCTTTTCTAATTGAACTATTGAACACAACTGTAGGCACACCAGCTGTTAATCACAACATTTTCCGGCTCAGTATTTTAATTGCTCCTGTAGAAAAAGCGATGGGATGTACTCAAGAGATCATGTCTACCTGGTTGAACTCTCTTTTAAAACTTCATGGTGGCTACATGCCACACAAAGCCTCTTTTAAAACCAAAAGTTCAAATGACTGCAGAATGTTTGACTGAAGAAATGAAATTTGGGCACACTTTTAAGGTAATACAAGGGTATGAAGCTACGCCGTATAAGACTAGCATAAGCATAGATGTGACGTGCTTTCCACCTGCTTTCATAACATGGCCGCGGCGTTGGAATGCACACAGTGCTGCCGCCTGCTTCGATGAGCAAAATTTAGGCCGCGCGATGGCTCTGGGGCAACGCAAAATCTATTTATTGTTCCTTGGTTTTATGCAAACACGCAGGATTAGTGTGGAGTGTCGGAAGCTCTGCGCCAGGATAACTGTTGCAGCTTGGCTCAGTGTCTGGAATATAATGGCAGGGGACTCCGTGAGAAACCTCCCGCTTTACAAACTCTCAACACAATGATTTGCTTTTGTTTGTGTGCAAACAAAATTTATTATGGCGTTTAACGTCCAAGAGCGACTCAGGCTATGAGAGGTGCCGTGCTGGAGGGGTTGGGCAGTTTCGACCACGTGGGGTTCTTTTAATGTGCAGTGACAGCGCACAGCACGCGGGCGCCTTTCCTTACGCCTGTATCGAAATGCCGCTTCCGTGGCAACAAATCAGGTGTGTTCTGCATGGATGCCTCGGGCCCCTATCCAGGGGGCTGGTATACGGCCGCAGTCGTTCAAACGGGAACACAGTCGATGGCCTCACATTCAAGGCCAAATCTATAACACACGCTGAAGAGGTAGCCATTGCACTCGCCGCCTCAGACCATACTTCTAAATATATCATCACCGACTCACGAGGGGCTTGTCGGAATGTCACCCAAGGGTGGACCACCCCCTTCGCCTATAGAATATTTCAAAATTGCTGTCGGGACACGGACCCCGCGTGCCGATATCTCGTCTGGGCTCCTAGCCACCAGAGTCTTGAAGGAACAGCCGCCCGCGCGCTTTCTCTCCGGGCAGTTTCCTCGGGACTCGAATCGGCTGAGGACATCGATTCCAATCCGGCCTACACATTCAAAGATATTGTAATTTTTTATCAAAACGCCCATTGCAAATACCCTAGCCCCCGAAAAGGGTTAGCAAAAGCGAACGAGAGGCTGCTCCTGCGCCTCTTCACTAACACGATGCTGTTCCCGGCAGTACTTAAACATTTTGACTCCCAATTCACTGTCCAGTGCCAGTACTGCGGGGAGGTGGCTGACACCTACCACATGGTATGGGCCTGCCAACGAAACCCATCCCTTCCCCCCCATCCCTAACCCTTCCCGGGAGGACTGGGAGGCGACCCTGCTCGGCTGATGCGACCTACAGGCCCAAAGGGCCTTAACGCGGCGTGCGCGGGCAGCGGCAACCGCCAATGGGGTCCCTGACTAGGGTCTCCACCCAGTATTGTAAGGCCGAGGCCCTTAAGGCTCCGCGACAAACCTCCAAATATGCAATAAACGTTTTCACCACCACCACCTGCTAAGATTGATTCTTACATGAAAGATTTCCTAATATTAGCCCCGTAAACCGTTTAACTGAGCGCAAGCTTCGTACGCCGCCTTTCATCGTCCACCACGGTATGAAGGATGCAGACACGCCTCTGAGAAAAAAGTTACCTGTTTGAAGCGCAAAAATACTTGAGCATAAGCAGAGCAATTTGGAACTAAAGGGCGAGAAGAAGAGTGAACGTAATCATGCGCTGGTGTTCCTTTTCTGTCGTTCTTGTATCAGGAGTTTCTCCATTTTTTCCTACGTGACTCATCAACTAGCCTACTGAACCGCATTCGTAAATCGGCCAGTCTGGTGTGCGAACTCCTTCCTCCTCGTGTTCCTTGGCTTCATTGTCAAAGAAATGTTTTGGAAATTTCATATTTCCCTCGCCCGTACGACGTGTCGAACCACCTCCCCCTCTCTTTCGAGTAGAGCTCTATTCTTCCCCACCTGGCCTCCATCCACAAAGTATTTAAAGGGTGTTGCTCCGTCCCTCGGGGCTACTGCGGAGAGGGTGGGGTTGGTTGGTTGGGAACTTTGGGATATTCACGGGGGGTGGGGGGGGGGGGGGGACCGGACACGGGTTATGCCGGCCTAATGTCGCGGCGGCACTCTTGGTGTCCGGGGGATGGGGAAGTGGGATGTTGGGAGGGGTGGGGGAGATCGCCTAGTCGTCGTGGCCCGCACCAAGCAAATAGCCCGGTGAGCATCGGCAGGTCGGTGGTCCGGTGCGCAGCCTCCGGTGCAGCAGCGCTTCTGGTTGTTCCAGACGAAGCCTGGTACTGCGCCTCTGCTAGGCACAGGAAGGACTGCTGTTGACAGCAGGACGCCACGGCGATTGGAGCAACCGCCGCAGCAGGAGGGGACCGCGATAGACTGCTGCCAAGGCAGCAGCGCGGCGGGTGGCGCTGAGGTGACCGTCAGTAGACAGCGCGCCGAGGCCCGCGAGCAGGGAGCCCACGGGGAGCTGTCCCGGAGTATCCAGGTAGCAGCAGGAGGGGGTGCCAGGATTCACGAGAACACGTGGTCCATGGCGGCGAGGTGGAGCCGCCTCGGTGCACACAAGTGGTGCTGCGAGGACGGCGGGTGGCTTGCACGTGGCAAGCATGCTGGCCTGGCTGAAAGCGCGAGCGCAGCGAGGACTGCGGCATCACAAAGATATCAGCAGAGAGTCACCGCGACGACGAAGTCGGGCGGCAACTGGGAGGGCCGCCGGGAACTGTTGCAGCAGCAGCAGCAGCGCGGCGGGTAGGTCGCCGGATCCACAGCAACACGTGGTCCGTGGCGATGGGGGGAGGCAGGGTTCTCGCGCCACGAGGGTGCAGCGAGAGTTAGCCAGGGTGCGTCCCAGATCCAAGGAGCTGCAGGAAGCCGCGGGCGGTTCTGCAGGCTGCTGTCCATGAAGTAGGGAGGGGGCCGCCGCCGCCGCAGCAAACGACGGCGGCCCCGAGGAAATCCTTTTTCGAGGAGTAGGGCGCCGCGGCCGCCGAAGCGGCCCGCCGAGCTAGGCCTCTAGGAGAGGTAGCGGGTGGCCGCTGACGCGGCCGACTGCTGGGAAGACCTCCTAGTAGAAGGAACTCGCCGGCGCTGGGGAGCGCGCGACGAGCGAGGACGTACGCCTGCCGCTACGGACGGTAGCGGGCGCAGGCGAAGGTGCTCGGCGGCAGCGAAGCTGGCGCGACGGAGCGAGGCGCGACGATATCGCGGGAGGCGAGCAGGGACACATCCGCACACCTCGAAAGTCTGAAAGGAAACCCAGGGTGGGGTAGAGAGGGACTGCCGTAACGCAACAGCCCGCCCCTCCTCCCCTCGCATCTCGACGTAAAGTCTCAACAGCGGAGGGGAGATGGCGCCGCGACTTCGGAGCGTGCGGATGGGGCAGCGACCGAGGAAGATCATTGGGAATGCCCAATAAAAACAGCTTGGCTATGCCTCAATACGTTGCTCTTCTCATGGCGTGGAGTTTGGCTCTGAGGGTATATATTCCGAGCCGCGGTAGAACCCCTACAATGTTTTTGCGATAATTCCCCAGAACGCTGCTCCCAGTGCGAGCGGAAACAGCGCCATCCTGGATGGCGTCCGCATGACATAATAGGGGACCGAGCGTCTCTCCCGTAACGTCTTTCGAGAGACGTTTTCTCTCTGGTATGTGAAACCCGTAGACGCAGCAAGACCTAAATATAATGTCAACAAGATTTCCACCATCGTGCGTCTTGATACTTTCCTTTAGACGGCATTTTAGACAGTGAAAATGCTGCTTTTCAAACTTTCATGCATTTGCTTGACTTTCTAGAACCGCTAACACGTCTTTTGCACTCATCTATTTTTTCACATGCACAAGGCTTCAGTTGTGAAACATTTTATTTTTCTCACTAATTTTGTTACCTCATTTCGTGCAAAATGCACTAATGTGATGTTTTCTTTTCGTGCTCTATTTCTGAGACAATAAGGTTAAAACAAAAGAGTCATCAGAACTGCTCTTGAACCCTCCAACAAAGCTTATTTTTAATTAAATATGAATCGTGATTTAATAGCATACAAACTTCTAGCATCTCAGAGGTGATCATGCAGTTTCTCTCAGGTGAACTTCTTCGATTCGTTTAATATTCGCAAACGTCGTGCGCATTGTAGATTGAAAAACAAATATATGTGTTTATTTTAGTCCAGAAAATAATATATTTTCATTCACAAAAGATGCTTGAATGCGATGAGATAGTTTTCTGGCTAGGTTGATGGGTCTTTTGCCACCTTCTGTCAAGAAAAAAGTTCAGATAGATTAGAAGGAATGGCCAGAAAATCTTTCACTAGCAACCATACCGACGTATACTGCGCGCCAATATTTTGTTTGTAAAGAAATTATTTTTCTGTTTTTGAGAGTTCGCCAGCCTAACGCACAAGTATTTATTTTTTACACTGGAAGCATAAAAACGACCTAAGCAATAACTGTAAGTACTCAATGGTGCACAAGACACAAATTTGTAATCTGCATGAATTTCGACTTATCTCACGCGTGAAGAAATCTTCCTGTTAATCGTCAAAAAAAAAAAACATTAACCAAGAAGAAATTTGTTCGGCCCATGCTAAAGTAAATTGATCATTATTGATATTTTCATGTTTTTTTACAGGCATCATATATATATATATATATATATATATATATATATATATTGCACTGTGATAGTCAGCACTTCAGCCATCGACATGCACCAGTGCGTTGTGCGACGAAGACAAAGAAGAAGTACCCTTGGCTCGCCGTTGCAAGGTCCTCTCCTCACAGCTCTCCATCTGAGCGTCAATAAACGCCCCATTACAATTGGCGGAGGTGCCGGAAACGATCCCATTCAAACTGGAACTGCGAAGTCGTACACTACCCTCTACGACCGCCATGCAAGACGAGTCCACTTCGACGCTGCCGGCCGTTCCACCCACGATCATGTGTTCTGGCGTCGTGCGCCAGCGTGACCCTTGCCTCTTCAGTGGCACGGCCGACCAAGATGTCGACGACTGGCTGTCATCGTATGAAAGAGTAAGCAGCTATAACAAGTGGGATGACTCATATAAGCTCAGTAACGTCATATTCTATCTGACGGACGTGGCGAACCTCTGGTTTCGCAACCATGAGGCTGACCTGTCATCTTGGTCGACATTTAAAAAGAATTTCGCGGAAGTGTTCGGCCGCCCAGCAGTGCGTAAGCTTCGTGCCGAACAACGTTTACACGATCGTGTTCAGCGCGCTGATGAGACCTTTACCAGCTACATAGAAGACATCGTTAATCTCTGCAAACGAGTCGGCCCGGCCATGCCGGAAGCGAACAAAATCCGCTACATCCTCGAGGGCATTTCTGAGGACGCCTTCCAGATGTGGTAGCGAAAGATCCCACCATCGTTAGTGAACTCGCGAAGCTTTGCCAGAGCTACGACGAGCTCCGCAAGCGGCGCGCTTCTAGGCGCCGCTCCGGTGTGTGCGACGAAGGCGTAGCCGCATTAGCCCTGGGTGGTTCGCCAACTTCTGAAGGGAGCCCGCTGAATCAACAGATCAAAGATTTTATTCGTGAAGAGGTCGCACGTCAAATCTCACTCCTTCCCCATTTTCAAGACTCGGGCCGCCTCGTTCCTGAACTGGCTCCATCTTTGGCCCCTACTATACGCCGTGTCGTGCAAGAACACGTCGCTGATTCTTGCCGTCCAACCCCGTGCTGCCGCCTGTGACGGCACCTCTCACGTATGCCCAAATAACGGCTAGACCACCACCTTCGCCCACGTCTCGCTCCTATGTGCAGGTCCCTGCCTACCGTTCACCGCCGCATGCTGAGCCTTCGTTCCAAGCCCCACCCTCAAAATTCCGCCCACATCCTATGAAACCTTGGCGTACTACGGACAACCTTCCGATTTGCTATGCCTGCGGTCGGCCGGGCCATGTTGCACGCCTTTGTCGCCAGTGCCTCCAACCTTCACAGCCTGACATTCTACTTTACCCGTACGATACGACCCACGCTCTCAAATGATGCCGCCCGGTTCTCAATTTGTCTCACAAGATCGCCAAACCTATGCCACTCGTCGATCACATTCTCCTCGGCGCCGATCGCTTTCTCCAATGCTGCGACGTTCTAGCAACACCGTTGAGGGAAACTAACAGTCGCAGTTCCGGGGGCAAGAAATGCGCTTGTTTCGAATTCCCCAAGTCCTCCGTGTCGTCCCGCTAATGTTATCAAAGTTTCTGTAGAAGGCGCCACAGTTCTCGCTCTCGTCGATACCGGTGCAGCCGTCTCCGTCATCAGTGAAGCGCTCTGCCGTCGAATTCGCAAAATGACCACTCCGATTTCCGACTTTTCGTTCCGCACCGCCTCATCACAGCACATTCACCCCTCCGCATCTTGCACAGCCCGTGTGCTCATTCAAGACGTCTTGTACCCCATCGAGTTTATTGTTCTGCCGAACTGCTCGCATGATATCATCCTCGGATACGATTTTCTATCGACTCATCAAGCCGTTATTGACTGTGCTCGTGCGCAAATTGCCTTCGCCCCCCTCTGTGATGCCCCCTTCTGTGATACCCCTCCCCGCACTGCAAAACTTCTCGTCGCCCATGACACCGACATTCCTCCGTTTTCTGCTGCCCTCGTACCACTGTCTTGTGAGTGGGTAACTCCTTTGACTGCGCTTTTTAAACCTTCCGAAGCCGCCTCCCGTCATCCCTGCCTCCTTTTTCCGTTCGCAGTTCTCGAAATTCAAGACGGCAAGAGTGCACTTTACGCCTCGAACCCATTTTCTTGCCCAGCAGTCCTGCTCCGTGGCGAATGCATTGGACGTCTTGAAGAGCTTGATCCCGGTCATATCACCACTCTTGCTGACTCAACCCCCTCCTTCGACGTTAGTCTGTGCTCTTACGATGTTGCGACGGCTTCGACGCCCTCCGACGTTTTCCAACATGCTATTGATGCTGATCTTCCACTTGCGCAACGTGATCAACTTGTCGCCCTCTTGCAGAACTTTGCTTCTTCATTCGACCTTCCTCAAACTGACTTGGGCCGCACGTCTGTCGTAGAGCACACCATTGACACCGGTAAAACCGCACCTTTGCGCCAGCGCCCCTATCGCGTGTCGGCTTCGGAGCGCCAAGTAATTCATGTGTCATGTGGACGACATGCTCCGTCGTCGTGTCATTCCGCCATCCCACAGTCCCTGGGCGTCTCCAGTTGTGTTGGTACCTAAGAAAGATGGCTCCTTCCGGTTTTGTGTCGACTACAGCCGGCTCAACAAGATCACGAGCAAGGACGTCTATCCTCTGCCACGCATCGATGACGCACTGGACTGCTTGCAGGGCGCCGAGTTTTTCTCCTCGTTGGATTTACGATCTGGCTACTGGCAGGTGCTAATGGATGACGCTGACCGCTCTAAAACTGCCTTCGTCACACCAGATGGATTATATGAATTCAACGTCATGCCCTTTGGGCTTTGCAACGCCCCGGCCACATTTGAACGCCTCATGGACACTGTGCTTCGTGGATTCAAGTGGCGAACCTGTCTTTGCTATCTCGATGATATCGTAGTCTTTTCTACCGATTTTCAAACCCACCTGCTCCGACTGAAGGACGTTCTCACTTGTCTCGCTACTGCCAGCCTCCAACTGAATCCGAAGAAGTGCCGCTTTGCTGCTCGCCGACTAACTATTCTAGGTCATGTCATTTCTAAGGATGGCAATCTTCCCGATCCCACCAAACTTCGTGCAGTTGCCGAATTCCCACGCCCAAAATCACTGAAGCAGCTACGAAGTTTCATCGGCCTGTGCTCCTACTTTCGCCGCTTCATCTTAAATTTCGCATCTATTATTGCTCCTCTCATCCAGCTCCTCTCCGGCAGCTCCGACCTCTCCGCATGGACACCTGCTTGTGATGACGCCTTCAACACTTTACGCCGTCTCTTGGTTTCGCCTCCCATCCTCCGCCACTTCGACCCGAATGCGCCAACTGAGATTCACACTGACGCTAGCGGTATTGGGATAGGCGCCGTTCTCACCCAACGCAAACCTGGCATCCGGGACTATGTGGTGGCGTACGCAAGCCGCATCTTGACCGAGGCAGAGTCCAATTATTCTGTTACGGAAAGAGAATGCTTGGCCATTATTTGGGCCATCGACAAATTCCGTCCGTATGTCTATGGCCGACCATTTTATGTGGTCACTGGTCATCACGCTCTGTGCTGGCTGGCGTCCCTCAAGGACCCGTCCGGCCGCCTTGCTCGCTGGGCTTTTCGCCTCCAAGAGTATGACATTCGTGTCATATATCGCTCAGGCCTCAAGCATACTGACGCGGACGCTCTTTCGCGCTCACCGCTGCCTCCCTCTTCGTTGTCTGATGAGATCTGCGCCTACGATTTGTCTTCGCTTGCCACTATCGACATGGCCACGGAACAGCGGCGCGACCCGTGGATATCTACACTTCTGGACTTTCTTTCAAGTCACTCTCCAGGTCGCTTGTCTAGGGCGCTCGCCCGCCAAGCTCACCATTTTTCAATTCGTGACGGGCTGCTCTATCGCCGCAATTATCTTCACGACGGAAGGAAGTGGCTTTTAGTCATCCCCCGTCATCTCCGCCCCGAAATTTGTGCTGCTTTCCATAATGATCCCCAGTGCGCCCACGGCGGAGTGTTGAAAACCTACACGCGCTTGCGTCTACGCTTCTTCTGGCGTGGAATGTACCGCTTTGTCCGCCATTTTGTCCGTTCTTGCCAGCCTTGCCAACGCCGAAAAACTCTCAAGTCTCCTGCTTCGCTGCAGCCGTTGCCCTGTCCTGCCCGTCCGTTTGATTGTGTCGGCATAGATCTATACGGTCCCCTTCCTACAACTTCAGCTGGCAACCGCTGGATTATCGTGGCAGTGGATCATCTGACCCGCTACACTGAGACATCATCATTGCCCTCTGCTTCCGCACACGACGTGGCTGCCTTTATTCTGAAAAACGTGGTTCTTCGCCATGGTGCCCCTCGCGAACTGCTCAGTGACCGCGGACGCGTTTTCTTATCAGACGCTCTTGAGGCTCTCCTGAAAGAATGCCGCACCATACACCGCACCGCTACCTCGTACCACCCTCAGACGAATGGACTGACAGAACGTTTCAACCGCACTCTCGGTGACATGCTGGCTATGTACGTGAACACCGACCATTCCAATTGGGACCAAGTTCTACCGTTTGTTACTTACGCATATAACATCGCGGCACAGACCACTACTGGATTCTCTCCATGCTTTCTCCTTTACGGGCGCGAGCCACCCTGTACTATGGACACACTTTTTACCTACCGCCCAGACGTTTCCGAATCTTCCCCGCTATCCGATGCCGTCACGTACGCAGAAGAATGCCGTCAGCTCGCCCGCTCTCTCACAACAGAAAATCAGTGGCAACAAAAATACCTCCGTGATACCGGCGAAGCTTCGTCATATCTTCCGAACTCTCTGGTGTGGCTCTGGGTGCCCTCCACAACCCCTGGCCTTTCAAAGAAATTTCTTGCTCGCTACCACGGGCCATATAGGGTCCTCCAGCAAACATCTGCAGTCAACTACGTAGTTGAGCCCGTCACGCCCTCTGCGGACTTGCGTCGCCGTGGTCGTGAAACAGTTCGCGTGAACCGATTGAAGCCGTTCTATGACCCCGCTGTGCTTCCCGCGCCATAAGTCGCCAGGATGGCTCCTTTTTTAACCCGGGGGGGAAATGTACTGTGATAGTCAGTACTTCAGCCATCGACATGCACCAGTGCATTGTGCGACGAAGACAAAGAAGAAGTACGCTGGGCTCGCCGTTGCAAGGTCCTCAACGCCCCATTACAATATATATATATATATATATATATATATATATATATATATATATATATATATATATATATATATATATATATTGTAATGGGGCGTTGAGGACCTTGCAACGGCGAGCCCAGCGTACTTCTTCTATATATATATATATATATATATATATATATATATATGAAGGAAAGAAGCCAACAGTCGGCGAGGCCAAGGAATGCGTTGGCGATGGTACTGTATGTCTTTTTTTAATGTTTCCTTCATGTATTATAATGTTTCCTTCATGTATTATAACGAGCACCCTCATTTCCCCTTAATTGATCTATATATATATATATATATATATATATATATATATATATATATATATATATATATATATATATATATATGAAGGAAAGAAGCCAACAGTCGGCGAGGCCAAGGAATGCGTTGGCGATGGTACTGTATGTCTTTTTTTAATGTTTACTTTGATAATCACAGCGATTAGTAATGTAATCTGTTTAGGGGAAAGATAATTAAACATAAAGTAGAAGAAAAAACAACGTGCCGATGGTGGGAACCCGAATGCGCCAACTGAGATTCACTCTGACGCTAGCGGTATTGGGATAGGCGCCGTTCTCACCCAACGCAAACCTGGTATCCGAGACTATGTGGTGGCGTACGCAAGCCGCATCTTGATCGAGGCAGAGTCCAATTATTCTGTTACGGAAAGAGAATGCTTGGCCATTATTTGGGCCATCGACAAATTCCGTCCGTATGTCTATGGCCGACCATTTTATGTGGTCGGCCATATATATATATATATATATATATATATATATATATATCATATATATATATATATATATATATATATATATATATATATATATATATATATATATATATATATATATATATATATATGTATATATATATATATATATATATATGTCACAATGTTACAAGATATTTTCAAGCATGGTTTTGCGGGCAGGGATAGAGCGCGTCGCCTTTTTAGAAAGCAAGCACACAGTGATGGGAGGGAAGAAAAGAGAAAAAGAAAATGAAAAAATAAGACAAAAAAGTTGCAGACTAACACACACACTCAAAGAAACCTACAAAAGCACGTGCTCGTCCTAAGTGTGATGAGTCGCAAGTTCAGTGTCTTTCCTTTGGGCTTCGTCCAGAGCGAACCACCAGTCCGTACACACTCAACCGCGCTTGTATATGTTTCCTTTATTGTGTTTATTGCTTTGTTTCTTTGTCTCTTTGTTTCTTTTTCTCTTTCTTTTTTACGGTAACTATATGCGCTCACCATCTAAAAAGGAGACGCAGCTTTTCCCTGCCCCTACAAACGCATGCTTGAAAATATCTTCTAACATTCTGATTAGGACTGATCTCTAGTCTAAACGTTAATAAAATAAACCTTATCATGTTTTGAAGATAGCAATAGCCGAAATTTTTGATGATTATAATGGTAGTGCGCGCATGCATGTATGTATGCGCGAGAGTCAATCTCTTTGAGAGCAAGGAATTTTTTTAAATTTCTTTTTGTGAGCAAAACTAATAGTCGATATCCTCTCTTTTGAGTCATTTGCACAAAGAATGCGTGGACCTATAGGCAAAGCCAAAAGGTTAACCGGCAATCCTTTGCAGATTTTCCCCTGAAATTACTCAGTATTTAGTACACATTCAGCGGGACCTTTTTTCTTTTATATTTATTTGCTGTTTTGCCCCCGCTGCCGCAATGGGGGTCGGAAATGCTGTAAGTAGGTTTGCATAAAGTCATACATTAACCGTAATTCACTTGGGTTTGACTCGCGCCAACCGCGAAGAAATGCTGTAAACGTCCCAATCGCTTGCCGCTGGAATTATATGCTTAGGGTATCTGGATCGTTTTGAGCATGCATACAACTTAAAGACGAAATATTATATTCACCCATTTATCCCAACTATACGAAGCTACTATTTGAGCTGTGAGGTAAGCGAAATCCCTTTAAATGTGTTCTTTTTTTTTTATGTCGGCCGACTGCTTTGCTGTGGCCGAAAGAAGCGTGCGACGAGTATGCAATACCGGAAAATAAAATGAATGATAACAAAAAACTAGCAAGGCTTAGGAATTATTAACCCTTCCTCGAGCGAAAGAGGTACGGCGTTTCGAACGACCAGTGCGTTTAACACGCTTTCGATTGCGGTCTGCCACTAACCTCGAAGCCCATTCTTCTAGCGTTTCAACAGCTCGTACTATCCTCTGCCTCTGATGCTTTCTGTACCGTTTTTCATATCGCTTGGCAACATCTTCAGGATCCATGTACTCTTCCTGACGCGTTGTCGTGGCAGTTTAGCAGTGAGCGAACAGCATATAGTTTGGCAGAATGTTAAACAGCAATATTTGATTGCACAAATTAGGGGGTACAAACTTTGTTGGGTCGTAAACATGATAGACATTATGGGAAATGTGGCACCACCTAAAGCTCCCTTAGTAATTCCGTACTACGAAATATATCTCAAGAACCATTATTAGACGGAGACCTGCCAAAGAAACATCTGTAGAGCATGCCGTCGTTTTGGTCGCAGCTTGAGCGCCTAGACAACGGCCGGCGCCACGGTTGTTATGGCAACCAGCGAATGGGCTGGCATTCCAGTGGTTATGAGAATTAGGCATGGGGGCATTACACAAACTTGCACGAAGGCCTGGCTGGGTTAGCGCTTTCGCAATAGAAGAAACAATCGGCAAATTTGCTCGAAATTAACACGGAAACCGATGATTAGAGTATCCTTCTTTCATTGTTTCGAGAAAGCTGTGGTGTGTATGCAGCTGTCAATTATCTAATAATTATCGAAGCTGCCAAAAATGCGTAGAGGCCAACATTATTCTGTACATGAGGAAACGAACTTTTGATAATTATCGGAGAACGCAGAAGCTTATCCGGTGCCATATACGCACCAAAAATTTTGGGTGCTATTATATTTACACTACCCAAAAAGTGGGAGAACCTGATGCACTTTGCTTAACGCGTTGGCACCAAGGGTCCTCTTTAGCAGAACTTCCGACATTGCTGTCTATGTTAATGTGTAGAGAAATATATTTGATAGAAAGAATGGTAGCGTCAGAGCAAATTGAAATTAAGAACCTAACAACATGACCCGAACATCATCATGTCACTTAAGCAAGTAAAGCATGCACGCTGCGCTAAAATGAAAAATAATGACGTATTGAGGTGGGAACCGAATATATGGTCTTTAGATGGCAAGTCGGACAGGCTGCTTCAGGGCATTCAAGGGGCGTTTGTTTAAATTTGCTAAACTTTGTACGTCACGGAGTAAATAAAAATATAAACAGGGTTTCTATCAGCAAAGTAATAAAGTAATAGTCAAAGAGGTATCGGGCCACTGAAAGGACACAAACGCTATTGCGTCTTACTTGTAAGTGCCCCTTAGTTTTTAAACGTGAAGAGAACCATGCGGCACAGTTATCACTGTAGAAACACGCGGACGATGTGCGCAATCACAGCGGCACTGTATTAGCCACATCTACAGTATGTTATCCTTCGATGGGATGTCAAGCAGAAATATCTCTGAAGTTTAAGTGTTTTCCTTATTTCTAATCCTTGCTCAAAAGGCTAACTACGTGTCCGCAACTAAAGACGGGTTAGACGTGATGGCAATGCTAAAATGCATCTTTTAGTATTGAAGCACCTTAAATGAGTTAATTATTTGACCACTTTCGTCGGAACTGGAAGACTGAACACTTTTGAAATATGCACAAATCACTCGGAGCCCCACAAAGATCTAGGCTGTTATTGAAAGACCAAGCCGAACAAAAAGACCAGCGAAATTCCGAGACAATCGGTGATAAAGATTGGCTGCTCACTATGGTCAATGTCGCTAGTCAGGACGCCGCCTTCAGAGACGTAGTAGTGCCGCCTCCGTCTCCCCTCCAGCTCACGGTACTTGTATTGCGTGAAGAAAGAGCGCACCGAGGCTACCTGGAACGACGCGGGATGTGTGCTACTTTGCCCTGTCTGCTTGCTTCGACTGCATTGCAAGATTGCCCGGACGGCCTTGGACGAGAGCATTTCTCTTTCACTAAAGCAGCGGGGCGCGCGGTAATTTGTTTATTTTTTTCTGCTTTCGTTTATTAGCGCTGTTTTCCCCTCCGGGCGCATAAAGGAGTTTGTCCTCATACTGGCACTGGCTTCATATAAGAGCTTTCATGTTGCTTACAAGCAGCAGTACGGCCTTGGCTTTGCTTATTTGATTGGTGTAGATAAGCAAAGGCTTATTGAAAAGGCGTGTGATGCGCATGAATAAATATACATAAAGGAGTCCCGTCCGCTTCGAATCAACGCAGTTAAGCATACTGTCTAAACGAAATCACCGGAGCTGCGTCGTTGTTTTTTGTGTGACTGCGTTATCACAGTGGTACCGACGTACATAAGACTCCATGCTTCTTCGCTGTCAGAGTGAAGGCACTAACGACCACGAACATCTTCAATACATTTGAATAGGGCTGTACGTTTACCACTCTACACTTGTTATGGGACGGTCGCGAAGCCGCGTGGCTAAGTTGTTAGGGCGGCCGACACTGCAATACGGGCGAGTTGTGTGCGATGCCATTCCACGTTAAAGAACCGCAGATGGTCGAGAAAAAAAAAAAAAACTACGGAGCGCTCACAACGCTTGTCAATTGCATGTTGTGTTCAGGCGTTATTCATTATATCCCATATCACTGAAAGCGCCGAATTTTACGTAAGTGAGCACTACAGGCAAGCTCAAGTTGAGGAAAAATACAGCGCGGACGGAGACGACAGACGAGGAAGCACAACACAGGCGCTTGTATTGTGTACTTCCTCGTCCGTGGTCTTCGTTCGCGCTGTATTTTTCCCCAAGATAAGTATAACCCAACTATCCCAACTTGCCATCCTACAGGCAAGCTGTTGTATTTTGTAACTATGCTGCGTTATGAAATCACTGCGCGATATTTGCACAATTCTTTCGGAAAAACGTTAGGATTAGTCATTTCCTTTAATTTGAGTCAGACACGCATGTCACGAGACTTCCTTTTTACTAGACAGCACGCAAAACCCGATAAGCCCTCTCTGTCATACACACATATAAGCAACGAGAACGTATTTGTAACAAACACTTAGGACACGGCGAGTGACGAAAGAATACTCGATATCGTTGCATTGTACACCCTCCCATGTTTTTTACCTTAACGTACGAGCATCGAGTCGATAAGCGCCGTATCACGGACAAAGCAGCCAAATCATCCAGAATAGGCGCGTGCGCGAAATTAACTATACGCGGCAGCTTTCCTGGGTCAGGCTGTTACAGGAGCTGGACCCGACCCCATCTGCTTATAGTTTGTCCGTTACAGCGTTTTTTTTGGCATTGTGCATGCCGCTAAGGAAAGATTAGGATAGAAAACGTGGTTCCGCCTTCTTTCCCGAAGGCGATGAAGGCATGAACTGATAAGCGAAATTGTCTCATCAGAGGTCGTCCCTATCGCGCTTCACGTTGTACAGCGCCTTGCATCTGCCTTCTTAGCAGCAAAGACATTCTTCTTGAGGAGTAGTTTTTTTTTGTGTGTGTGTTTATTTTTGCTTCGTGCTAAGACATTGCCAATGCGTCTGACTTTCTTTTCAGGATGGAAGTTTCTAATCAGCAGGACTGGCAGTGACAGACACCGTTTTATAGCGGAAGGAAACTGATGCGTGAAACAATTTTGATATGCACGTAGCATGATCAGTGTGTGTATATCGCATTCCGTCAGCCCAAGTTCTACCACTTCAAACCTTTGTTTATAATTATAACATAATGCCGACGCTCAGAAAATAAAAAGGACATCGCGAAAACGTTTGGAGTGTTTTAAACGATAAATCACGGGAATGCTTTCACAAGTGGTAGCTGGCAGCTGATATAGCCGAGCACCGATTCTTTCGATGATTTGGATGACAAGCCCCGCCGGGGTGGTGCAGTGGTAAGACTCCCGACTACTGTGCCGGAATACCCGGGTTCGAACCCGACCTCGGCGGCTGCACTTCGATGGAGGCACAACGAAGTGGAGTCCATGTGCTGTGCGATGTCGGCGGAAGTTAAAGATCCCCAGGTGGTCGAAATTACTCCGTAGCCCTTCACTGCGCTCCTCTTTCTCTCTTTCCACTTTCACTTCCACCTTCCACCCTTCCCTTATGGCGCGGTTGAGATGTCCACAGAGCAAGTGTGACAGATACTGCGCCTTTGCCTTCCTGTGAACCAATTAAAAACAATAAATTTAGATGACAACGAAACTGCATGATATCAGAAATGTTGGAGTAGCTGCCAGGTCGGGTTGCTCATTTAAGATAGTAACGTGGAATAATGATCAATATTCCAGAGCTCTTGGATGCAGAGCCAAGCCCGCTACGCGTAAGACACGCAGGCACGTTCCTACGGCTTTCTTAAGCCTGCAATTCATGTGCAAGGTTGTCCCCTGCGCTATCGCGTCTTACCCTAAAGTCTATCTATGCTTTTTTGTTAATTCGAGCCTTCTGACTATACACGTGCCTTTTTTTTTCGCTGTTTTGAGCATTCTGATTAAATAGAACGCTAGGTGACGCAGCGATGCTTGAGAACCAGTTGCAGCGCACACTGGGGTAGATATCTCTATACTAAAAGTATCGATTTGACTGTGTTCAATCTAGTCATATCCTTGATAAGCATATGTCAAGTATAGCAGCACTGGGCTCATTGCAGGTCTCAGCCAATTGTTGTTAAGTAATGAATTGCGGCTAAATTGAAGATTGTACATCATGAAGCCATATGGTTTTTGTTTTGTGGGGTTTAACGTCCCAAAGCGACTAAGGCTATGAGAGACGCCGTAGTGGAGGACTCCGGAAATTTCGACCACCTGGGATTCTTTAACGTGCACTGACATCGCACAGCGCACGGATGCCACTTCTTTTCGCCTCCATCGAAACGCAACCGCCGAAGTCGGGTTCGAACCCGGGTACTCCGGCACAGTAGTCGGGCGTCTTACCACTGCACCACCCCGGCGGGGCCATGAAGCCATATGTATATATATTAATATATATATGGGCCTCTTACGTCGAGTATAACTGCTTTGAAGTTATTTAGAGCCTCATTATAATTATTATTATTTTGTGATCAAAATTCAGCTTTCAGCACTAAGGTGAAGGCATGTACCACACTGAATAGCGAAGATCAAGCACTATTGCACTACACTAACTGCCAGTCTTCACTACTATTAGTTAATTGGGACTGACAACTTTAAGCTTCAATGACAAGTCACGTACAGTTGATAATATCTCGATGAGCAGAATACAAAACGAATTACTAACTACAAGAACATATGTAAAACCGGGCGTTAACTGAGTTAGACGCTTTTAAGAAACATATCGAGCAAGTGGAACCGAAGCAGTTAATGCTACATATTCACAGCACGTAAGGAGACTTAAGCATCTTCTCCGGTCGTTAATTGTTGCTTTTATTTTTTTGGTCCTCAATCGGTCTCTATCTAGATCTTGCGGCACCACACGTACACAGAGGGTGCTTATGTTTTACTTCGGCCGCATATTGCGCCTGTCGTCTAGCTATTTGTTTTTATTGCGTTCTGCAGTTTACTTCAATTCTTTTCAGTCGGTACGCTCTGGGGTAAGGCGATTTCAGGTGCCAAACCCCATTAACACCTGACAGGGTAATACAGGGGCCTTCGCTCGTTGTGGCAGGTGGTTTCGTGGGTACGGCTGTTGGGCCGCCATGTTTAGGTGTATGCCCGTTGTGATGGGTAACCCTCCTGTTCATTTTTCTTGTGTTGATAAGAGGCTGTGGTATTTATTAACCGCTGAACTCTTTTAGTGTATCTCTTCGAGCCATCTTGAAGTGGCGCCCGCCCGATATTTAGGATGGAGCTCTGGCTACCTTTCTTTTCCACCGAAAGAAAGGAGGGTGTGATCTGCAAACCTCACCTGCTGCTGAGTTTTATTGATGTTATTGTTAATAATTGACTATATGTTTCTACAATTTCATTATATTATTCCAGCTTTCTGTTCGTTTTTGTCGGGTCTTGGACGCGGAATGTTCACATGTGAGCCGCATAGAAATACAACTTTCAGACCCATGATCTATGCAGAATACGTTGTAACGTATGTGACGCAATAGAATGTGTATGAGCACTACACATATAGTTGCTAATATTAATGCGCTTGTATAAGGTGATAGCAATAAATATTAGGCTGTTGCTACGGTAACGACAGCAATATGCGTGTAGGAGAGCTTATCCTCAGGGAAGCCTCTGAGAGGCCATTGACGTTGTAGTTTATTGCGCTTCAGACTAAGAGAAGGTATCGACAAATT